>NC_090450.1:857286834-857915331 GCF_031143425.1 Pleurodeles waltl
AATGTACACAATGAGATCAAGATCTCTCTAGCACCACCTGAACTAGAAATCGGTTTTAAAAAGCGTCTTAGTGTTAAACAATGTATGGCCTCTCCTTATGGTGCTTATCAAGGTGTCACAAATGCAAGCTGTTCCAAAGTTCTCAATGTAAAAAATTGGATCCTACCCAATCAGCATATTTACTTACCTATAAGTCCCTAGTACAGTGCACTGTATGTGCCCAGGGCCTGTAAATTTAATAATACTAGTGATCTGTAGCACTGATTGTGCCACCCACATAATTAGCCCCTTAACCATGTCTCAGGCCTGCCATTGTTAGGCCTGCATATGCAGTTTCACTGCCACCTCTAATTGGCATGTAAAAGCCTTTGCCAAACCTTAAACATCCTTTTTATTTCACATCATCCCTAGGGTAGGTACTAAGTGACCAACAAGGCAGGGTGGAGTGTATTTAAAAGGCAAAATATGTACTTGAAATTGTACATGTCCTGATAGTGAAAAAACTTCCTCAGTCGATTTTCACTATTGTGCGGCCTGCTCTTCTCATAGGTCAGCATTGGAAATTCCCTTGTTTACTTATAAGCAGCAATTTCTGATCTGAAAGGAGCAGCATTGTCATGTTTGCTATGTTTGGAATGGTAGTTAAAAATACTCTTGGAAAGTAGACAAGCATAAATGATGGATGGAATGCAGAACCAATCAAACATTCACCCCCCATCACAGATCTGGGTTAAATCCATCAATTATTTTGCTCACTATACCACCCAGTTTAAACCCAGCTATATGCAAATCAGTCTTGACCCTGTTCCCAATGACAACAGGTCAACCTGACCTGCCAGGCCAGGTCCTCCCTGGACTGGAAACAGCAACCTGGAACCTTTTTCAGGGCATTACCATTAATCAGCCAGGCTAGCTTGAATCCAGTGGCATAGTAAGCCCTGGACCCACTTCTGGGCATACCTGGCTCACCTAGGGTGACAAAAGCAAACAAACACAAGTGATTGACAGAATGCAGAACCAATCAAACCTTCACTCCCAGTCACAGATCTGGGTTTAATCCATCAATTATTTTGCTCACCATGGAACCCCAGTTTGGACCCAGCCATATGCAAATCAGTCTTGACCTTGTTTCCCATAGGAACAGTCCAGCCTGAACTTCCAGTCCAGGTCCTCCCTGGACCCGAAACAAGCATCCTGAGAGGGGGTTCAAGGTATCATGCTTCATCAGCCAGGCAAGGTTGAATCCAGTGTTATAGTGAGCCAGGGACCCGCGTCTGGGCGCACCCGGCAACTTAAGGCGACAAAAGCAAATAAGCACAGATGATGGACCGAATGCAGAACCAGTCAAACATCCACCCCCAGTCACAGATCTGGGCTTAATCCATCATGTATTTTGCTCACCATGCCACCCCATCTTGCACCCAACCATATGCAAATCAGTCTTGACCATGTTCCCGATGGGAACAGTCATGCCCAATCTGCCAGGCCAGGTCCTGCCTGGACCCAAAACAAGCATCCTGGGATGGGGTTCAAGGTATCACCCTTCATCAGCCATGCAAGCTTAGATCCAGTGGCATAGTGAGCCAGGGACCCACATCTGGGTGCACCCAGGACACTAGGGCTACAAACGCAAACAAACACAGATCATGGACGGAATGCAGAACCAATCAAACATTCACCCCCAATCATAGACCTGAGTTTAATCCATCAATTATTTTGCTCACCATGCCACCCCACTTTGGACCCGGCCATATGCAAATCAGTCTTGAGCCTTTTCCTCATGGGAACAGTCAAGCCCGAACCTCCAGGCCAGGAACTGCCTGGACCGGAAACAAGCATGCTGGGACCGATTTCAGGGTATCACCCTTCATCAGCCAGGCTAGACTGAAATCAGTGGCATGGTGAGGCCGGGACTCAGGTCCTAACAACATCTGCACTGTCAAGTCAGACCTAAAAATAAATTTGAATCCCGTAATAATAACATTGTCAAGGTCTTAGTAAAGCTCGTATTTTTTATTCACAGTATGAATTAATCTGGTTTGCACACACTTGACAGGTGCAAATCCTTTATGATCTTAATGTACTTGTATGCAAGGGAAGCTCTCTTATTTTCTATATTAACTAATGATCTGAAGATTGTAAATCAGTGCAGGCACTCAAGCGATTATTTGGAAAGAAAGAAAACAATGAGAGTTCCTACCTGGTGTTTGAATTTCATCATTATTTGTCCTGGCCCTAAAGAGAAGTGTCCCTCCAACAGAAGGTTAATTTCTGCAATTAGGCTAACAGCTAGCAGACTCCTTCCAAGTATGCCAGGTTATAAATGAGACACAAGTACACAGGGGAGTGGCTTCAGGGAGGGTGTTAGGTGTGCCACCCCCCCCTAATAAATGCATATTGTGATTAATAATTGGTTACAGATGCTTTCAGGTGGGTATAGTAAAGTGTTTGTAGGATTTCACCAGGAATTTGTATACACACACATAAAAAAGCACACACTCTCTCTCCCTCTTTAAGGGTCTGATTTAGATGTTGGCAGTAACAGGTCCACTGCCACTTTTTCGACTTACCCCTGTCCAATGATTTGCCAGTGCACCCGTCAGATTTAAATGTTGGGGGTCCTATAGACTTTAATCTGCCTGAGTCCCGCCAAATCCAAGGATTCCCATCCGCCGCAAAAGCACCATAGGAAATTGTGATTGGCGGCGGTATCCCAACTACACATACAGCTGTGCAGATTTGGATGTGCCTTAATGCAAGGCAAAATGTGGCAGTTCGACCTCCATTTCTGACTTAGCGGATTGGGGAGGTGGAAGGGGAGAACACACACTATTTTTCCCTACTCATTTGCTGTTTCCAGCTGGGCATGGCTGGACAACACCCTCACTGCTCCCATTTGACCACAGAGAAAACACAGCCCCCCGTTGCTGGACACGAAGGTAGGGATCTCGTATTGGTTGTATACGTTGGGGGGGGCACCTCACAGGAGCTCGGCACCACTGCAGACATATACATGTCACAGTCAGTTTTACAAGTACTGTGATATGCATATGTCGGGGACAGGAGTGGGTCAGACACAGATAGGGACACACTGGTACTCAACACATATCGCACACATACACAACTGTCATTTTGATGTCACTATTCATTTCCAAATGAATGCGGGCAACTGTGTCCAGGTGTGCACATTAAAAGGGGACCTGTACCTGTCATGATGTGCTTCGAGGTGTGTGTGTGAGTTGGTGTGTTAATGTGTGGTGTGATGTGATCCGCTGGGTGAGGTGGAGGGAGCTGGAGTGGGTAATGTAAATGTGGGAGTGTGCATGTCACTTGCATATGGTATTGATATTGTTGTGTATGTTGTGTTTCTGCGTGCAGCATTCATGTGAGTGTTGTTGTCTGATGTTCAGTTGTGTGTAGTTGTGATATGTGAGTTTGTGTGGTTGTGGAGGATGTTGTGGTTGTGTTGTGTGTGGGTGCAGTTTCAATAGTGTCTGTATGTTGTGTCATGGATGCACGTTACTGTGTGTTTGTGACATGTACATGTTGTGTTATGGTGGAATAGCAATGGATAATGGTGTGTATGTGGTGTGTTGTGTCATGTGTAATGTGGGGAACCCATATGGCCTAGGTACAGTATATGTATGTGTGACTTACTTCTATCCCATAGCCACAGCCACTGTATGATGTCCATTGGTTTCAGCAATGCCCTCCCGCTGTCAGCAAACCACTGCCAATACTCAGCCTGCATGGCTGTAACATCTAAATGCGGCAGGTGGAATACCATGGCTTGACGGTCTTCTCTGGTCTGCTGCGTTTTGTGCTAACACAGCCAAAATCTAAATCAGGCCCTTAAAAATGTGCTTTCTCTCACTTAGTACCCCTACCAATCTGCATTCCTCTGCCTTTCTCCCTTTCCACTGCCTCTTGAGTCCCTCTTGTGTGCCCTGCTTGTCGTGTAATGTATTATAACATTATATGCCACAGTGATTTTTGTTTAATCGGAAGCCCCCGCTCCCTCCCCCAATCTTCCTGACCAAGCCACCCCCTGGAAGCACACCAGTACAAATATTGTTTTCACAGGGTAGTGGGTCGGGTTTTGCATCCAGTTATAACTTTCACTGTCCACAAAGGGGAACCATGTGCAAAACGTTTCTCAGACTGAGTTCCTACATGGTGGTACCACACTAATGCAACTCTATCTTACGCATTCCAAGTAGGAACAGAAAGGGATTGCACGTACAAAGCTCTGCAGTGAGCGGTATTTTCATTCTTAGTATAATTTTCCACAATACAATAGGAAGAAAAACAACTTTTACTCCTGATTTTTCACTTTGCTGTCAACTCAGATTGACATAGATGATGTCCATGTTTTCTGGAGTATAGAACTGTGAATATTCTCTGCTTACTTGGTCAACATGCAATTGCTTGTATAGAATCCCCGTATATATAAGGCCAGTTTTCTGCCAGGTTAAATGTTTTGCATGCCCCAAACATAGAGGCAAATTATATGACGATGGAGAAAAGACCGTGCAGGAAATTAATTGGGTTGGCAGAAGGTATTATGGAAAGATGAAATTATCTAGTTGTGAAATGCCATTATTTTTTAAAATCTGAAAGGGTATTATATGTTTCCCGGAAGAAAATAATACACATGGTGACCAATGAGGAAATGTGTGCAAACTATGTTTATCATTGAAAGCATAGGACATTGCAATTAAGCAAACGCTTTCTACTGAGCAAATCTAACATAGCATTGTTATAAACGTATAAAATACATCTCCTCTAAAAAATATGTTCTGTTTGGAGAACATTCAAGTTACAAATGATTTGAATTTTGAAAATGTGCTCATGGATACAACATTAATTTTTCTACTCTTCTAGTTATTCACTTTAATTACGCCCAGATGCCTCCTTTTGTATTACTAAGATACATTCTTTGCTATCTCGGCTTCCTACTTTATTGTGTGTCACAAGTACTAATCTAGTGCCATTAGAATTTTGGAAACTGAGTGCAAGAGGTATATTCTGTAATTACTTGTCATCTCGGGCAATGTTTACAATCAATTACAGTCCTTTTAATCGCTAAAAGAACTTATAAAAACAATGAATGTCTCGTCTTATCTTTTTAACGTAGTAGAAGCCAACAGGAAAATATTGCATATACTAAAATAGTTTACCATTGGCCTATGATAGCACAACAAAGAATATTAGGACATTACGGTGTTAGCAAATCATGCTGTCTCCTTTTTAGATCGTAGGTCTAGACAGCTTTAACTGCCTACAGGGAGACCTATTGTTTACAATATATAATTTATACTTAGAGGGACTTTGGGTCAGTTTCTTTTTCTTGATGGGATGGCTTTTTTTTACCTCAGTAGTCTGCTGTTGGTTCAATAGATTTGTAGGTTGGGCTCAGTGTATTCTGATTGTATGTGCTGCATCTTTCCATTACATACTTAAGGGGAGTTGTTTTTTAATTTACTAATAAACACTCCATGGGAGCATGTGTGATGTCTTGCTCTTTCCCTTTTTTTTACCAGACTCTCCTAACTCTACCCCCTGTGTTATTTTATTTATTTATTTGTAAAATTTTTAAAGTGAAGGAGACAACCCTGGGCGGTATCCTACCGCTGGCAGAGGAAACTTATGGGCTTGTGGGGACGGAAAGAGAATGATACCTAGGGGCAGATTTATGGAAAGTGGAGCTGCACCAAGTGCAGCACCACTTTCCCTGCGCCCCTTAGCACCCCCCTAGCACCACCATGTGTTTGCCGTATTTAAAATACGGCGCACCATGGCGTAGGGTAGGGGGCAATAGCGTAATTTATCATGACGCTATTGATGTACTCTGCAGAAGCGCCAACATATTGGCACTTCTCCTGCAGAGAACATAGGGCCCCGTTCTAAAGAATGGAAGGCCGCTTTTAACGCCTGCTCTTGAGCAGGCATTAAAAGTGACGTAAAAAACGGTGTAAGGCAATCTCATAGATTTCCTTATGCCATTTTTCTGGCTCTCCTAACGGAGGAATGCCCCTTTGCATACATTATGCCTGGCGCAGGCATAATGTAGCGCACAGGATTACAGAGTGGGGCAGTGCATGCAATGCGCCACCCTGTAAACAAGGCACAGGGATTTCGGCCTCGTTGGGCCACATTAATGTAAAAAACAATGACGTTAATGTGGCGCAAGGTGGCGCTAGGGCATTATATATAGGCCCCCTAGTATGTTAAAACATAGAAGATAAATAAATTGAGAAGGAATTATAAAACAGCCAGGTTTTGAGAAACGTCCTCAATTCGAAGGGATTGGATTCTCGTTTTATGAGAGTTGGTAGTAGATTTCATGCCTGGGCAGTGTGAGATGAAAAAACTCTATACCCACCCCTTCCGGCAAGGGTCCTAGATTTTTTTGAAACAGTATCTGATTCCCATCAGAGCAAATGAGATGGAAGATATTTTACAAATTTCTCCTTAAATAGATTGGCACTTGTAATGGTAAATGTACAGGTACTTGAACCCTTGAACCAGGCTTGTTTCTTTATTGGTAACCAGAGAAAACTGGCCAGATGATGAGACAGACACTTTGCTGTCACCATGTTTTGCACAATTAAAAGTAGATCTAGTAAATACTTTGGGAGTCCCTCACACAGAAAATGTCCTTAGTCAATTTGGGGTGATCCAAAGGATTCCATGAATTTTACTTAGATTCTCAGAAATTTAAAAGGAGTGAACCAGGAAGTTTGACCTTTGGTCACCTGGCTTCCAACATAAGCTTGCATCAAAAATGGTTCCCAAGTTCCTGATTCATTCACCTGTATATATACACCTGTATTCTCAAGCTACCATGAAGTTGTCCAAATATCCTGACTGTAGCTTACCACCAGCACCTCAATCTTCTTAGCAAAGAATTGGAGTTCATTCTCCCGCATCGAATCTTCCAATGTTATTTTACAGTTTTAGAAGTTATTTTGTGCTGTTTCAGATCTACATCTAACCTCACCACTAGTTAGGCATCATCAGCATGACCATAAATTGCCAACCTGAAGAAGCTGGCAGGTGGTATCAAGGGTTACACATGAATATTAAAATGTGTAGGACTAAAAGAAGGGCCCTGTCTGATTTCACATTTAAGCTTTGTTGGCATAGATTTGTAACTGCTGAGAACAACTGCCTGTGTTGTGTCGTGGAGAAAATATTTGAACCAATTCAGTACACAGCCTCACAATTCTGCTTCGTTTAGGTGATGCAAAAGAACATCATGGGAGACAATGCTGTATTTGGTAGAGAAGTCCAATAGGATAAGAAGAAATGGCTATATTTTATCAAGCCATATGTGGATGACATACACATCTGAGGTGAGATTCGACTCTGTTTAGTAAGCTGTCGTAATACCTGATTGAGATGTATCAAGAAAGTTATTTGTCTCCAAGTAGTTGGAGGACTGATCATTTACAAAGCTGTCAATTATGTTATCAGCAAATGACAGATGAGGTATTTGTCTATAATTTATATTTTTCAATAAAGATTCTGCACTAGCAAGGTACTACCAAGCTGCTCTGACTCTTTATTTTGCTTAGGGCATACTTCTTTTCTCTCTCTCTCACCCGATCTACCCTGCCATGATCCACAAGTTAAATTCGCTATTTTTTTTAATCTTTGCTAAGGTCCACCACCAGCAGAGTTCTGTCATGCTGCTCTCTTCTTTTACTGCAATACCTGTGCACTTCTTTTTTTTTTTAATACATTTTAGTTTACGGTGCTAACATGGCTCTCCGAGCTTTCTTTGTTGGATGATAAACAGAAAGAGTGTCTACTTGTTGTCCTTCGATCGGGGTGCATATTTGAGGGAAGGATGCATTCCATAGGGCATATGTTTAGGGATTTGGCATAGAGTGGCGCAACAAATCATCTTGCTGTGCTGCCCTACACCAAAGTGAAAGTGCAGGAATGCACCATATTTGTGCAATCTAGTGCATTCCTGTCCTTTGCCCCTGCTCTGGTGCCGTTTTGATAGCCTAGTGCCAATACAGGCACCCTTGAACCGTGGCGCAAGGGTGCCTCCATTGACTTCACGTTTGTTTTTGTGCAGGAAGGGGCACCTTCCTGCACTAAAACAGTCCCAAGAGGAATTTTCCTCGTTCTAAGTGGGCTGCAGAATGCGGAAAGAGAAAATAATGAGAAGAAACAAAAATATTTCTTCTCCTCATGCCTCACCTCGTGAGGCGTAAGGTTTTGGCACTTCATCAGGTTTATGTGATTTTGTAAATCTGGGACACCATCAAAATTCAAGGTGTTGCATGGAAAAACCCACCTCAATACCGATGGAATGCCTCCCTGGTGAAGAAGCGACTCGCTCTGCCTTGCCTTACTCCATATTTATGAGACCATGCAAAGCCACACAAAGTGGCTTTGCGTGGCCTCATAGATATAATGATAAACTTTGTGCCACTGCAGTGTCAAAAAAGTGATGCTCTGGTGATGCACAGGGGCTCATAAATATGCTTCTATGTTGTGAATGGAATAGATAACCTAATGCATGTCAATGAGGAGGGGAAGAGTAAGATAAGTTTACTCCATGTAGTAGGTCATTAAAAGATAAGCATACTCTCCCTGTTCCTACAATACAATAAGTGTGAAAACGTGGGGAGTATTTTAGTAAAGCTTGGATGGATGGATGGGTGGAGAAAGGGTAAAAGAAAAGGCTTGTGAGTGGAGTACAAGTACACTCTTCTGAGATGCTGGCTTACTTCATTACTGGTTGCACATTTTTCGCATCTAGCTGAAATTTTGAGACACAAACATGATGAGATGTTTGTAAGCACCAAGATAAATCCGATGTATTATTATATTGTTTGTAATACTCATCAATAACCTCACAGAAAATAAAGCCATGACTTGCACCCACTGGCAAACCTTTAAAAAGTAACAAGTTCAACACTCCACTTTGTTGAGTTAGTGATAATGAATGTAGTTTTAGTTAAGTCGGTTTGTACTGAGGTTAGAAGTAAGTAATTCAAATGACAATTAATTTTCTTTATTATGCATTTCACCTTGGTTTGTTTGTCAAATCTTAGCTAAATTAACTATGTATGTGCATACTTTGCAAATGTTGCACAATTCAGATAACAGTTGATGCTATAAAAAGTTAAAATCATGACACTTCGGGCCATATTTATACTTTTTGACGCAAAACTGCGCTAACGCAGTTTTGCGGCAAAAACATTTGCGCCGGCTAACGCCATTCTGAAGCGCCATGCGGGCGCCGTATTTATTCAATGATGTTAGCCGGCGTTAGCCACCGGCGATGTCTGGTGTGCGTTGAAAAAAACGACGTACACCAGGCAGCGCCGGCGTAGGGGGAAAATGGCGTATGGGCGTCCACAAATGGTGCAAGTCAGGCTGAGGCAAAAAAATCGCCACAACCCGATTTGCGCCATTTTTTTACGACGCCCATCCCCCATTGAAATGACTCCTGTCTTAGCAAAGACAGGAGTCATGCCCCCTTACCCAATGGCCATGCCCAGGGGACTTCTGTCCCCTGGGCATGGTCATTGGGCATAGTGGCATGTAGGGGGGCACAAATCAGGCCCCCCTATGCCACAAAAAAAATAAAAAACAATACTTACCTGGACTTACCTTAATGTCCCTGGGGTGGGTCCCTCCATCCTTGGGTATCCTCCTGGGGTGGGCAAGGGTGGCAGGGGGTGTCCCTGGGGGCAGGGGAGGGCACCTCTGGGCTCATTCTGAGCCCACAGGTCCCTTAACGCCTGCCCTGACCCAGGCGCTAAAATCCGGCGCTAATGCGGGTTTTTTAGACCCGCCCACTCCCGGGCGTCATTTTTGCCCAGGAGTATAAATACGACGCATATGCATCGGAGTCATTTTTTAAGACGGGAACGCCTACCTTGCATATAATTAACGCAAGGAAGGTGTTCACGCAAAAAAATGACGCTAACTCCATGAACTTTGGCGCTAGACGCGTCTAACGCCAAAGTATAAATATGGAGTTAGTTTTGCGTCGGAATTGCGTAAAAAAAAAACACGCAATTCCGGCACAAACGGAGTATAAATATGCCCCATAGGCTTTGTTCTTCAAGTACAGAAGCAAAGGCCTTGGATGAATTTACAAATATTAGGAGAAGAAGATGTGTCTTTTTGAGCTGAGTTTGTTAGAATTATGTATTTTTCCTCTGCAGGTGATAGATAAGGAAGGACAGTTGGAATGCCAGGTATGACAATCTGTAGAAAGTAACTTTAAGAACAACGCTCCTTTCGAATTCCTGAGCATGAATGTTATACAAGGTCGTGAACATGTGTTCAGAAGAGGAGAAAAATTAATTGGATATAATTCACAATGGTGTCTTGTCAGTGGAAATTTCCTTCGTAGTGATGTCAGCTACTGGAAGGTTCTCAGGGCTGATTAAAGTGTTGTTAGTTAGTTTGAGATTCAGTTTTCCTTTAAGCCTTGACTAGAGCAAACCCTTAGGGAGAGACAGATCTCCTTTCCTTTTTTAGAATAAGTGGCTTCATGCCACTCATATCTATCAACAGAGCATCTACCAAGGTTTTCTGTGATGCTGACACTTTCTTTTAAATTTAGATTATTAGAATATTTAGGAACTAAGATTCAATGGTTAGGCAGTAAAATCTGAATGTGGATTTGACATACCATATGTTTTTCCTTATTTTCTACATTGTTGCTACTGAATTGTTCGTCCTTTGTATGTTAGTGATATCTAATATTGTGTGATGATTTTATTCTCATTTAAAGATTATATATATATATATGTACATATATATATATATATATATATATATATGTATGTACATATATATAGATAGAGAGATATAGATATATATATAAATATAGCCTTTTCCTGAGACTCACTAATGTAAGTTTGACTTTGAGTTTGTAATAAATCCCTTTCTAAGCTTCAAGTTCATCTCTGAGATTTAATGTGTAACCAAACGGGTTACACTGTTATTTAATGAAGTGACTGAATGTGTTTCTCCTTACCCCTCAGAACATCTAAAAAGAATTGTCCGACCTAGAAAGAGAAAGGAAGGACAACGCTGGATCAGATGGTAGCAGAGATAGGATGGTTAGGCTCCCGAAGTAAGGAGATCTAAAGCCCTATTTTCTAGATTAGCTAGTCCTCACAGCCGAGATCCTGGAGCCAATATCCAAATCGTGGAAGATCGACAAAGTTGTGAAGATGGGGGAAGGGTGTCCAATTGACAAAGGAGGTGTGAGTATTAATAGGATTGCAAATGATACTATACCTAAGATTCCTGTGTTGACTCGATCCATTAGTGCGAAGGCGATAGATGATTGGGTGAAATTTTTCAATAAAGGTAGCCCACCTAGAAAGAGTACAAGGGTGAGTCAAGGAACAATTCCATCAACACCAAAAGGATTTTGAATGTAGCAAAGCTTACAATAGAATTTAGATGCAGTGATTGTTAGAAATCTTGGTTGGAGGAGTTGGAGACATCATGAAGATGAGCTTGCATTTATGTGTAGGGATATCACCAAGTGAGGTGGCCAAGTTCACGATAAATTGACAGAATTGGCTCAAAAATATGAAGTAGATCTAAATAAAACGAATGTGTTTCCGTGAAAAAGACATTGCTGACATGAGAACTCCAGGATTAAAAACTCATAGTAAGGAATTCATTTATAATATTAGGAAATGGAATGAGTTAGACAAGTGGCAGACTAAATGGGCAAAAAAGAAGGAGGTAAAGAAGCCTTCCAGTGAACTGTCTCCAGGTGGAGCAGAGGGGGGCGTTACAACCTTTCCCTTGAGAGAAGTGCCTGGTGGGGGTTATGTACATGTGTCATGGAGCAAAAGTGATCTTGCATCATTTCCCAATGATTTCCCAAAATTAACAGACACTCCAGTGGAATGGCACAGACAGGTGGAAAGATCTGTGAAAATATCACAGGTGTTTTGGATTAATATGAATATGTTGTTCGGCATTGTTGTTCCGAGTTGTTTGTGGACGCAATGCAAGGTGGCTGTCCAGTGCCGGAGACAGAACCAAATAGAAATCCAAAAACGAAAGGTCCTTCACTAACAGTGCTGGAAAAGTATCAACAGGTTGTGAAATGTTTGAAGAGGAAGGTGCAGCTTCAAGATGTTGATTGGGTTAAAATTCACAGAACAAATCAAGAGTCAAAAGAGTCGATCCCTGCTTACTATGAAAGGTTGTCAGAGGCATTCAAACAGTACAGTGGTATGGAGACGTTAGAGGCTAAGGATATAGGACATTTTGTGTTGAGGTTTGTGACAGGATTGAGGCCAGAAATAAGCATGATGATCCAGCAACATTTGAGTTATTGGCAGAATAAGTCAATTGATGAAATCCTGCAGTATGCCAAGTACTGCCATGATGAGATTAAGATGAATCAGAAGAAATTAAAGGAAAAACCTATTGTTGCTCAGATGAAAGCAGTTCAGAGAATCGGTCTGATTCAACTGAAAGCAAGTAATGTTGGTGCCATACAAGGCATATACCAGCAAGGGCCAAGTCCAATGCAAGGTAGAGGTCGAGGAACGCCCATTGACCCTACTCCTGGAATGGGTTTCAATAGCCTGAAAAGGACAATCCTTTGTCCCGTGTGTAACTGGATGGGGCATTGGAAGCGGAAATGTCATTTTAATCTGGCTAATCAACTTCAAGACTCGGGATTTCTGCACCCACAGAATGCTAACACTACACAAATTCAAAATACATCAAGACACAGAAATGAACAATTTAATATGTTCAAGCCATGATGCAGTACCCGCACCCTCTAGTGCCTCAACAGAATGCTATGGTCCTATATCCAATGCTAATCAAGATCTGAATGTGAATATGAATGTGACTCAGGAAGGAAATCCCCTACTTGTAACAAAAGAGGACTACGGTTCTGATCAGTCAGCCTCACAGTGCCTGAGAGAGGAAGACTACCTGCTTGGTGTGGCCTTGGAGGTGGACCAGAGTGGATGGTTGCACCGTTTCAGTTTTGGTTGACACTGGTGCTACCTGTTGTTCTTGGAGAACAGAAGAGGTTCCAAACCTAACCCTCTTTGGAAAATTAGTTCAAATTGTAGAAGTGACAAACAAGCAGATGACAACTCAGGAAACAACCAGTTCTGGTGAGAATAGGATCTTTTGAAGACAGGCACAGATTTGAACTGTACCTTGAATTTTCATTTCCAATGCTGAGTTTGTACTGTGTGATCATTTGAGACATTCATTCTGACTGGGATAAATAAATCACAAGAATACCTAGGGCCAAGTAAAAGGAGAAAAGGATTACCCCTTTGGAAGAACACACAGAAGGGCTAAGGAAGTCCCACATAAATTTGCATATATTTCATAATATTTGAACTTTGTTTGATACTTGCTGGAATTAACGGACAGATATTCTGTTGCTGCTGCATTACACTCATTCCTACATTTGAATCAGGAGAGGTAAAAGAGACCAATCAGAGAAGTAGACTTAAGTACATAGTAGGTAGAATATTGATTATTCTCCTCACTGTATTAATAGCGTTCTTAGTAAGAGTGTTTTCCCCTACCCAATCTGTAGACAATCCATCTATCCTTAGTGCTCCCCGGTCCACCTCAAACCGTAGAAATGGCAAATATTATAATTTAGATGAGAAAGCTTTACACTTAGATGCATCCAATCCAGACGAGATTATTCTGCAAATGTATATTCTCGTCTATTATATTACTGTGTTAACACAATGAAGACAAGGGCTTGTTATGTATGTAGCTATATGCTTCTGTGTCAGAAGATATCACCTATTCTCATATTCCTGTGACTTACGGGATTTTACGTAGTCTTTTGTTGATTCTGTTCAGAGATCCCTTTAATTGATTATTTGAACAGATAACCAGCTCCCTTAGAGTTTAAAACTGTTACAACATTAGAAGATACAATTTATGCACACAGACCCAGGGTGTGATTACGACCTCGGCAGATGGGATACTCCGTCACAAACGTGACAGATATCCCGCCCGACGTTTTACAAGTTCCATTATATACTATGAAAGTTTCAAAACGGCGGGTAGGATATCTATCACATTTGTGGTGGAATATCCCAGGTTGTAATCAGGCCCACAATCCACCATGTATGTTGTCAGAAGTTTAAAAGAAGTTTCTCAATTGGTTGAAGATCGAAGAAGGGAAGTAGAGGCTAGTTCAAAATCGCATAAGAGCTTTTGAATCAAAATCCATAGACTAAGGAAGAGATCGAACATCAGTAAGCTGGAAATTTAGCTGCATCAGTGTTTGATTGGAAACATAAGAGAAGCTTGTGTATTTGGATGGAAAGATGTGATGATGACAATGTATTTGTGGGAAAGGGCGAATGTGAACATACTTTCAAAGTTCAAGGGAATTACAAGCTATATCTGGATGGACAAGATGCTGTTATTCCTGGAGTTTATTTTATTTGTGGAGAGCATGCTTATTTTAAGCTGCCCAAGGGATGGCATGCTATGTTTTATTTGGGTGTAGTGCCTACGAACATCTTGATGAGCCTGTCTGGACCAAAGGTTCTATACCAAAATGAGGTGTTATTGCTGGCGAAATAGTGGGTGACATATTTGGTGCATTGATCCCATCTGTAGAAGTGATTCTGAATGACTTGAAAATTAGAAGTCTGCCTACAGTAGTGGATAAAGTAGCTACTAGCAGAGCAGGACCTTTATTGGTTGTACATTTTGAGATGGTTTTGCAAATTAGTCTTGTGTTAGACTTGTTATTCACAAAAGAAGGCAGAGTCTGTTGGATGGTAAAGGTTCAGCAATGCTGCACTTACATCCCAGATGACAATGAGGGTTTGGAGAAGTACATTCAGAATATTTTAAGCTTGACAAAGCCTTTGAAAGTTATTGCAACGAAGGCTTCAGAACTAAACTCACATCCCCACTTCCTAGTTTCCCAAACCACCTGCCTATAGCAGAGAATACCTCTCCAATCACTTCCCAAGCCCTTTCCTGCTCAAAAACAATCCTGCTTGCAAAGCATGTGCTCTTGCAGCATAGGAAAGGGTGCCTGTGTAGCCATTAGGCAGCCTGTGTTGCACCAGCACAGGGGAAAAGTACAGGAATACCTTGTATTGTCGTAGTCGGACTCTTGCTCTGGGCAAGACTGCTGGTTTAAGGATGCCGTTACTTATGTTTGTAGTTGTCTATGCCTATCCTAAAACAAGTCACAACTGTTGTCCCAACACTTCGGGCTCACTAGCAGTACCTCACCAAAAACCCAAAACAGTGAAAGGTGATTTGTGGCAGCCTTTATGCATGGATTCAAGAGTATGACATCTCAGGGAACGTCGTGGTTAAACTGAGATTACCCCTTTCTCACAGATACATATGTCTCAACCAAACACAGGCAGTAACGAAGATGCAGTAAGGTTTCTTTAGTTTTTATTCAACACAATCTGCAATCTGCGATAAATAGCATGGGCTGCAATGATTATGATAAATAACAGTGCAAGAGACAGAATCATAAAGACAAGAGTCATGACTATAAAGACCCCCACCATCTTGCAGTCATATAGAAAGACATAGAATGTATAATATGTCCTAATACCCTATCATAATAGGCCTAACCTTCTACCTAGACGAGAGCTGGGGATTTTAAACCTAATCTGCCAAAGCCATGTCCCTGGAAGGTGCCACCAACCCTTGTTACATTGGAGTGAGGTCTCAAGCTCAGACTCCGTAGGAACACGTAGTCCGGGTCAGCGTCAAGGCGACGTGCAGCATCGATATCCACTATGGTCTCTGGTCGGAATCTATCTGATTATCTGTCTAAAGTGTGGTGTATTTATACAGATCTACTTGGACCCCTGACATAGGTTGTTCCCATACAATAGATAACACAGCATGCTTGGGACGGTAATTAATATAAACAATTCCCTCAAAAGCGTGAATAGGGAAAGTACCTAATGTGAACATCTACAATTTGTTTGTTTTCGTCGCTTGATTTGACGCCTTAGCGCGGTGGCACTGATAACATAACGCTAAACAAATGGCCTAACTATAAACATGGCAGCCATCTTAGAAGAATTAATTAAATAAATGGGCTAAGACAGAGCAAGCTAAGTAGGTTAAAATTCACTAGGTGACGGGGGCCAAAGGCTAAGCTAACTCCTGTTATCCCATTAAAATAAACTAGGATTCACTACAGTATGCCTTAAACACAATACATTACTGTCCTTTACCAGTGATGCAGTGCAGGTGAATTGCTGTGTTGCACTGGGCACTTTCCCATAAATGTGGGCCAAAGTGTCTACATGTTTACAAAAGGTAAATAAATATGAGTAATGGAGGAAGTGAACCAATATTTACCACAACAACAGATGATCTATTAATTCAGCATGGGCTGCTTCAGATGAGTGCAAATTGTACCTTGCTGTCCTGCAATCTTCTCAAGTGTATTTTGAAGGAAGTAGAAGACTATGGCCCTCATTATAACCCTGGCGGTCCATCATAAAGCAGCGGTAATACCGCCAACAGGCCGGCAGAAAGAAAAATGGAATTACGACCATGTCGGAAACTGCCCACACAGGCAGCCATTTTAACACACCGACCGCCACGGCGGTAGCAACAAGCACCACAGCGGTAACCTCCAACAGCCAGGTGGAAGACAATGTACTGCCCACTGTATTACAACAGGCCTATCTGCCACCTTTTCCGCGGCGGTACCAATGACATCAAAAGCTCGGCAGAAACTGTGCACAGAAGGCAACGGACTCACCTCTGGAGACCAAAAGAAGAACCACGATGCCATGAAGCCCAAGTTGCACATCTTCCCCATGCTTGTATACCTCCTCATGCACTATGAACAGCAACGCCAGCGAAGATGACCACGGTCAGTACTGCCACCTAGCACACAAGGGAGGGGGGAGGAAAAAGAGAGTGACACACACACTCAACACGCAACGCAACCACCCCCACTCCCAACACCATACACACAAACAGATGCAGTAACATTACATATACACCCCATACCCCTCAGGAATAATGCAAGGACAAAATGAATTGATTAAAGTGAGTGTAATAAGACAACATACTAGAAAATTGTGCTTCAAAATCAAAACAGTATATACATATGTACAAATGGAGGGACACTGCCCAGTCCTCAATGTCCATGGGCCACAGGGCCACATCACATAGGCCAAGGCCCCCCTTGACTCCTGCAACAACACGGAGAGAACACTGCAGGGGCATCATGTCGAAAATGCACAGACACTTCAGGGGGACGGGGAATGGTGGACACCTGAGCCAGAAGATGGTACAACACCACTGGTCCTGGAGGGGGGCTACATGCCTTGTGCGATGTCCCGTGGAGTGCAAAGCCACAGTCTCTCAAGTGGGTGGTTTGCCCACTTCTTGGTCCTGGGGAGTGCAAAGCCACAGTCTCTCAAGTGGGTGGTTTGCCCACTGCTTGGTCCTGGAGAGTGCAAAGCCTCAGTCGCTCTAGTGGGTGGTTTGCCCACTGCTTGGTCCTGGGGAGTGCAAAGCCACAGTATCTCCAGTGGGTGGTTTGCCCACTGCTTGGTCCTGGGGAGTGCAAAGCCACAGTCTTTCAAGTGGATGGTTTGCCCACTGGTTTGGGAGGGGGCCTTGTGCCCAGTGTGCTTTATCCTGGCAAGGAGGGGGTGAGTGGATGGCTTCTCCACTGGGTCTGGAGGGGGCTTGGTGCCCAGTGTGCTTCATCCTAGCAAGGAGAGGGTGAGTGGATGGCTTCTCCACTGGTTCTGGAGGGGGCCTTGTGCCCAGTGTGCTTCATCCTGGCGGCAAGGAGGGGGTGGGTGGATAGCTTCTCCACTGGTTCTGGAGGGGGCCTTGTGCCCTGTGATGCAGCACTTGGGGAGTGCAAGGTCACAGTTTCTCACCTGGGTGTCACACCTACAAGATTTGCAGGGTCCAGGATGCACTACAGTCCATGGAGGCAGGACTACACACTGCCCGCTGGCGGTGATGGCTGCTCAGTAGTGGCAGTGCTGTTGTCGGGGATGCCAGTGGTGGGGGGAGGCTCCAGCCCTTTCCCTGCAGCCTCGGATAACTGCCCACTAGGGCTGCTGCCAGTGGTGCTGGTGGGGGTAAAGGCAGTGGTTGGGGGAGGCTCCAGCCCTTCCCCTGCAGCCTCGGACGCTGCCCACTGGGGCTGCTGCTGCTGGCAGTGGTGCTGGTGGTGGTGCTGGCGTCAGGAATGCCAGTGGTGGGGGTAGGCTCAAGCCCTTCCCCTGCAGCCTTGAACGGCTGCCCACTGGGGCTGCTGCTGGTGGAGTTGCAGGCAGTGGTGGGGGGAGGCTCCAGACCCTCGGACGACTGCCCATTGGTGCTGCAGCCTCGGACCGCTGAACTGCCATGGTTGGTGGTGGGGGCTCAGCCTCAGTCCCATCACCAGGCCTCCTGTCCTTCCTGCCTGCAGGTGCAGGCCCCTTGCCCTTCACTTTCGCAGCTGGTGGTGCCTCCTTGCCCTTCCCTTTGGCAGCTTGTGGTGCCTTCTTGTCCTCCCCCTTGGCAACTTGTGGTGCCTCCTTGCCCTTCCCCTTGGCAGCTTTTCGTGCCTCCTTGCCCTTCCCCTTGGCAGCTGGTGGTGCATCCTTGCCCTTTCCCTTGGCAGCTGGCACAGGCAC
This sequence comes from Pleurodeles waltl, assembly GCF_031143425.1. NCBI lineage: Eukaryota > Metazoa > Chordata > Amphibia > Caudata > Salamandridae > Pleurodeles > Pleurodeles waltl. Next base: position 857,305,494 of record NC_090450.1, read on the forward strand.
ACTGTCAGTGCTGATGGCTGATTCCCTGGAGCCTCCCGCACCTGCAGTAGCTGCCGACACTACTGTGGCCTTGGACTGGGTGGCTGAGGGGCTCGCCTGGGTTCTGACCACTCTGGCTCGCCATGAAGGACGGGGTGAGGGGTAGGGAAGAGGTCAACGGCGGAGAGGAGAAGCTTCTTAGGGACACTGGGAGGGAAGAGGGTGAAGGTTTGGGAGTGGAGGAAGAGGGAGTGGTTGTAGGAGGTGTCTGTCTGCTGTGTTTGGGTGCAGGTGCATGGGCTGGATGCTGTTGTGAGGTGGATGGCTGTTGCGTGTCTGAGTGCTTGCGTTTGTGTACTTTGGGAGGAGGGGGCACAGACACAGTGGGAGAGGACACACGGGACGTGTGCATGGATGTGGGTGTGGTGACTGCCAGTGAGGGGTGTATAGTGATAGGCGTGATGGTGATGGGGGTAGTGGATGAGGATGTAGTACATGCAGGTGTGAGTGTAATCGCTACTGGGAGGGTGGTGGACGAGGAGGAGGAGGGGCACACAGTGGAGGCAGTGGATGTTGGTATATCTGCATCTGGATGGTGTTTGTGTGAATGCCTGTGGGATGATGTGAGGTGCTTGTGTTTGCCTGAGCCACTCTTGTGTGTTGTCTTGGGTGCATGCTTGTCTGAATGTGTGCTTGGGATAGGTTGGGGTTGAGGGGAATGGGACTGGGTAGAGGAAGTTGGAGGGGGGAGGCTAGAGACAGGGACAATGGCTGCCAACAGGGAGGAGACCAGAGCCTGTATTGATCTCTGTTGGGCCGCCATGCCAGAGTGAATGCCCTCCAGGAATGCATTTGTTTGTTGCAAATGGCCTGCCAACCCCTGAATGGTTTTCACTATGGTTGGCTGCTCAACAGAGATGGATCACAGGAGGTCAATAGTCTCCTCACTCAGGGCAACAGGGCTGACTGGGGCAGGGCCTGAGGTGCCTGGGGCAAAGGAGATGCCCACCCTCCTTGGTGAGCAGGCATGGGAAACTCGCTGAGGGGCTGCTGGGAGGGCTGTGCTGGTACGGGGTGGTGGCTGTACCTGTAGTTGGGGAGCTTCCATCGGAGGAGGTATCACTGTCAGAACTGTCCCCTCCAGTCTCCACTGTGTTGCTCCCCTCGCCCTCCGTCCCACTGGTGGCCTCACCGTCGGTGGATTCGGCATCATGGGCCCTGTGGGATGCAGCTCCCTCTGTTGCCGGTGCCTCTGCTCCTCTGCCAGATGATGCTAATGCACATAAGGACAGAGTGACAAAACAAAAAGTGGGGGGAAGAGACAAAGGATACACTTGGTCACTGGCAGCAACAACACCACTGTTGGCATACACGACACACACACACACAGGGAAAAGCCCTACACTACCAGTCACAATGCTAGCCACCAGCCCATGGACAGGAATACATAACACCAATAGCACCATACCTGACACTCACAGACCCCTGCCCAGTAGTGGATGCCTAATAGCTTGGTTGGAGGTGGTTCACATCATACGCTGCCCAACATGGGACCTACCCTACAATGTCCGGCCTGGCCTAGGGGCACCCACAGGACCACATACCTCACCCAGAGACCACCCCACGACGCGCAAGTAGTATATTGGGAAACTGTACTCACCCCCTTGTGGCTGCTGTGATGCCCTCAAACGGCCATCTAGCTCTGAATAGGCCACCGCCAGTATGCGGGAGATCAGAGGGGTCAGGGTTCAACGGGCACCCCTTCCTCGTTGGGAGGCCATCACCAGCTGGGCCTCCCCCGTCTTCCTTGTGCATCGTCTCAGGTTCTCCCACTGTTTCTGACAGTGGGTTCTCTGCCTGTTGTAGACCCCAAGGGTCCGCACATCCTTGGTGATGGCACGCCAAATACCCTTTTTCTGATGGGTGCTGACCTGCAGAAAAAGAAACATAGAAAAAGGTATCAGTCATACCGTCTGGCCTGTTACACTCATGGCCCATCATAGCCCTCACATCCCCTTATGCACAGACATTGCCCACCATACATGCAGCACACTGCCCAGAACCCTTCCACCAACCCCCCCACATGAAGCCCTCACGCACAGCACTCCATGCTTCCATGCCCCTGGCATCGTGCTCACAGTGTACTCACCTGTTGGTCTGGAGGCCCATACATCATTCAGTACTGGCTAGGACCCCATCCACCGGTCTATCCAACTCCACAGCGGTGAATGTGGGGGTCCTTTCCCCAGTGACATGAGCCATGGTCAGTTCCAGACACAGGTCACAGCAGCGCTTGCAGTGTGGGTCCTCTCCTGATAAAAGTGGCATTTCTAAATATTTGCATATGGCTGGGTCTGAACTGGGGTGGCAAGGTGAGCAAAATAACGATGGATTAAACCCAGATCTGTGACTGGGGGTGAGTGTTTGCATTGTCAGCACTCCGTCCATCATCCTTTTGTGTTATTAATGTTGCCCTAAGTGGGAAGGGTATGCCCAGACGTGGGTCCCTTGCTCACAGTGCCACTGGAATCAAGCTAGCCTGGCTGAAGAAGGGTGATACCCTGAAACCGGTCCCAGGATGCTTGTTTCCGGTCCAGGGAGGACCTTGCATGGCAGTTCGGGCTGGACTGTTCCCATGAGGAACAGGGTCAAGACTGATTTGCATATGGCTGGGTCTGAACTGGGATAGCATGGTGAGCAAAAGAACGATGGATTAAACCCAGGTCTGTGACTGGGGGTGAGTGTTTGCATTGTCAGCACTCCGTCCATCATCCTTTTGTGTTACTAATGTTGCCCTAAGTGGGAAGGGTATGCCCAGACGTGGGTCCCTTGCTAACTGTGCCACTGGAATCAAGCTAGCCTGGCTGAAGAAGGGTGATACCCTGAAACCGGTCCCAGGATGCTTGTCTCCGGTCCAGGGAGGACCTGGCCTGGCAGTTCGGGCTGGACTGTTCCCATGTGGAACAGGGTCAAGACTGATTTGCATATGGCTGGGTCTGAGCTGGGGTGGCATGGTGAGCATAAGAATGATGGATTAAACCCAGATCTGTGACTGGGGGTGAGTGTTTGCATTGTCAGCACTACGTCCATCATCCTTTTGTGTTACTAGCATTTCTAAAATAGTCATATAAAATCCAACTTCACCAATAGGAAGGATTTTCTATTACAATTCTGGCTACACTAAACATACATGACCTACTTACCCCTTTCTGATCTGAAGCTACCACTCAAACAGTACATGAGGGCAGACCTAATGCTGAAGTACTGGGTTTTTGAGAACCCAGTGGTGCCAGGGAACACACCCTAAGACTTCGAGTCTTTCCTGTTTCAGACTACAGAAACACAGAGTCTTCTTGGTGAAGTCAAAGATCTTGTTTATTGGCTGCAGCCAGTAACAGGTATCCTAGAAGTACAACACGGTGTATATTCTCAGGAGACTGCTCCTCTTGCAAAGCTAACCTTCTCTTTTATACAAAATATTATGCTTTGGGCAAACATTCCTTATTTTACAGTTGACCATTCACATATTTTCACTACATAGAAATAGCAGGGTTATGATGACAAGCCCATATTTCAGTTTGTCCAGCCCTCAATCAATTACCCGGCAAGGCTCAGTACTTTCATCAGATATCAACGGACCCCCAATATAAACAGACACCTCCTCCTTGTAAAGCAAGTCATAAAGAAAGAAACAGGGACAGGTGCGTATAAGATTAGGCATGGTTTGTGTGTGATGAAAGGTTTTATGATGTGTTGTGCCTTGATACTAATCTCATTCGGCCACTGGGAAAGAAACTGGCCGAACAGGTTTGGCTTCAGGCAGTGGAGTCAGCTTGCCCAGGTCACAGAGGAGTCAGCAAAGATGTACGTGTCCTTCAGACTCGTTTTCAGCAATAGACATTGGCCTATGTGAGGGCAATCACAAAATGGCTGTCTTTTAAATGGAACACGAGGGTTCAGGACGGAAACTCTTTTATTCGGGTGATTTTGTTACCCGAATATGAATACAATGCTTGTGCATACTATTCTAATCATTCTCGGTCTGTTGTGATACGACGATGTTTATAACACGGGTCAAGAATTTTCAGTACCACAGACCCTCCTGTTGCCCTTTCGCAATAACCTATACTCACGCTAATCTGAGTCCAGGTCTATATTCATAAAGTCGTTGAGATGTTGCTGTAGCATCATCCTATTACCTAGCTCGTCCCTTGATACAGGTTTCCTTACACACGATGTAGCACAGAGGCCACATATTGCAGGAGCACACTGTACACACAGACAGGACAGGAAAAGAATGGCTAAGATCATCCCAATGACTACCAGAGTCTTCCATCACCAGGCGGATATCAGCTCCAGAACCACCCCATCAATGACCAATCTCCTTTATCCACGTGAATAGACTCAGAGATCTTATGCAGTTTGGAAATGGCCTGGTAGACTGTCGGAGCTTTATCTGGGATGAAAACACAGCAACTTGATTGGATCACTTTACATACCCCACCTCGGTCTGCAAGTATGACGTCTAATACGACCCTGTTCTGAAGAGTCATAAGGCGATCCGACTGGAGCTCAGCAGTCAAATTACCAAGGGCACCGGCGGTTTCAACTACCATGGATTCAACCACCTTTGTCAATTGCCTTATGTTCCTGCTGTTAACCATAGGACCCCAAAACGGCAGAAAACCCTTTACGAAATCTCCAAATTCTTGTCCTGTAGTGTCTTCTTTACTTATGACACCTCTAACTATCCTTGTCTTATGGTAATCTGCTGCGGCCGTGTAGGTGGGAGGTAACAGGAACGAAACAAAACATGTGCCTGAGAAGTCAGGGGGCAACCATGTATAGGCTCTATTATGGCAGATGAAATAGGTACCCTTAGCTGCTAAGAACGAAGGAGAAGTCTGAGACGCAAAAACATATGTTTCAGTGCAGATACTTTTCCCTAACTGAGCTCTGGGATTCTTGCCATTACCTTGCAGACATAGGTGACCCTGATGGGGTACAATCCAAATCGGGGAGGATCTCTTTGCTCGCTGGTTCCCACTCAGAGTAACTCCATATCCTGTTATGTTCCATCCAATATATGCTAGTGTCTCATCTCTCGGGATAGTCTCATAGGAAATATCTTCCCTAATCATATCTACTATACCCTTAGCTAGAGCACTATTCTTAGGATTATCTTTCACAGAACGTAGGGGGTTGGCTTCATACGCGTATATGTACACCGTTCTATATGCCCATACAGAACCATTATGGCTGAAAGGCAGGACCAGATAAGGGATACCTTTATCAGTAGTATGAGGCATAAGACCACACACCCAACAGTTAGTTGTGTTCACTACTAATTGGTGTTGGTGTAGAAGCTGAATCAATGAATTGTTGACAAATTCTAATCTTCTGGCAGACTCGTGTTCAGGCAGGGGGTGAAAAGAATGCGAGGAAACAGTAGAAGGAGGTATGGGCTGTGTAATGGGTGCAAATGTCACTTGAAAAGAGAATAAAACATATCCTATTAAAAATGTCATTACACTAAGCAACATGAAAATACATAATATCAAAAATCGTTTCTTTGTCATTATTATACACATTCTGGCTTTAAAGTCCATCTGTCTGGCAGGTCTCTCATTCTTGAAAAACTCCATCCTCTCTAATTGCTGCTCGTGGTGGTAGGGTGTTCTATGCTAGGGAATGCTTCTGTCAGTCCAGGGCAACTCCCTTAGACCGACCAGAACTGTCGACCTAACGTCTTCAGCTGCACTCCAAAGACTTGGGCAACCACGACCCTACAGCTGAACCCGGATGGGGGTTCGAAAAGAAATAAAAACAAAAATAAGAAAGTTTCTCAGATGGGAGAGCCGCACTTTAAAAAAAAAAATAGCAAAGGAACGGGAAAAAAATTATTTGTCCTTAGTTCTTGGTCTCAAATTATAACGGCTTTTTCCAGGTACTGTCTGGTTCTGGAACAAGAGTTCAGGCTCTGTAGTGTTCAATCGAATTGACGGTAGCACAGCTTCTTGCAAATTATTGTCACTTTCTCATTCGGAAATTGTTCCTTTTACACGTGCATCGCTTAATGGCAAAAAACGAGGCACAGTCTCAGTCTCAGAGTCAGCGATCCCCTCCTGATCCCACCGGTCGTTCGGTAGAGGAAAAGGGACCCTCTTGCAGTGTACGCCGTGGATCCAGTTCTTTTTCCCTTCCACTCGAACAGCTGATCTTCTTGAGAGAAGGACGAGGTAGGGGCCGGTCCAACGGGGCTGGTCATTCTTTGTCCGCAGGAAGTTCTTGACCAGCACCCATGATCCAGGATCGATAAGATGTCCTGGAGCTTCAGAGACCTGATCGTGAACCTGTTGGTGTAGAACACGCAATTTAGCCGTCAATTCATACAAATAATCAAGCAGTACAGGGTGTTCGATCTCACTGAATTTTGTTGGTCTTGGCACTCCCCATATGTTGGCCGGGCAGCCGAACACAATTTCATAGGGACTAAGTCCCACTCGCGAATGCACAGTCATTCTTGTTGATAGGAGTGCTAAAGGCAGAGCGTCAGGCCATTTAAGACCAGAGCTCGCTTGTATCTTTGCCAACTTCAGTTTTAGCGTGCCATTATAGCACTCTACTAGTCCAGCTGATTGGGGGTGATTTGCAGCGTGGAATTTTTGCTGGATACCTAGCCCCTCACATACTTTTTTCATCACTCGACCCACAAATTCACTCCCATTATCACTCCAGACCATTCTCGGCATTCCAAACCTAGGGAAGAATTCTTTGGCAAGGGCTTTAGCTGTGGATAAGGCAGTGTTGTCTTTTAAGGGATATGCTTCTACCCATCTTGAAAAGGCACAAACAACAACGAGTACGTATTTCAGATTGTTGCACCTTTCCATGTGGATGAAATCTAGCTGCAAAACCTCGAACGGATACGTTGGAGGCGCAAAATGACCAGCTGGAGTTGGGGTTCCCCTACCAAGATTGTATTTCAGACACACCATGCAATTCTTGACCACATTCTCTGCACATTTAGGAATTCCAGCATTTTGCCATACTGGAGCCAACAACTTACAAATCCCTTTCACACTGATATGGGCCATTCCATGAGCCATTGTCACCACTGCAAGCACATACGCATCGGGTAACAACTATCGCTGATGTTCTGACAAGTCAACCCAACAACCATTTTCATCCAATTTACCCGTACTTTCTTTCCACACATTCAACTCTTTTTCTGAAGCTTCAGCTTGAAGAGACTTCACACCCTCTATCGTATCTTCACACATTCCAGCGTCACCAACCCATCTTGCGGGGCCTGCAACATACATTCGATTCATCACATCTTTTGCTGTTTCTTTTGCGATTTCGTCAGCAAATGCATTGCCACGACCGACATCATCAGTAACCTTCTTGTGTGCACTGCATTTCACAATCGCAACTTGTAATGGCAAGGTCAGTGACTCAAGAAGCTCATTCACCAAATGACCATGCTGAATTTTAGCTCCATGCGAAGTCAGGAAGCCACGTTCTTTCCACAATCGTCCAAAACTATGGGCCACACCAAACGCATACTGGCTGTCGGTATATATGGTCACTTTCATTCCTTTCGATAACACACATGCTCTCGTAAGTGCAATCAGCTCTGCTGCTTGAGCTGAATTATGTGGTATACGTGCAGCTTCAACAATCGTATGCAAAGTTGTGACAGCATATGCTGCAGTCGTATCACCATTCGGAAGCTTGAAGCATGAACCATCCACCCATAAGGTACCATCACATTTTACAAGAGGAGTATCTTTAAGATCTACTCTCCCTTTCGTTTCTTCTTCTGTCCTAAGAAAACAATCATGTTGTTCCACATCATCTGTCTCTACTGAAATCGGCAATAACGTGGCTGGATTCAACGTATTGCACCTCTTTATGTGCACATGACTCGCTAACAGTGTCAACTCGTAACCTGACAATCGAGCACTAGTTAAATGCTGTGTCTTGGTCCTGTTTAACAACGTGTCCACTGCATGTGGAACCATCACAATCAACATATTATTCATCACTAACCCAGCAGACTGTCGAATAGAAACAGCTGCGGCCGCTGTGGCTCTCAAGCAACTCGGCAATGCTTTAGCTACCGGATCCAAAGTTGACGAAAAATATGCGCATGGGCACTGCTTGTCTCCAAAAGACTGTGTCAGCACTGACAATGCACAACCCTCTTTCTCATGGACATACAGTGTAAAGGGCTTACTGTAGTCGGGGGTACCCAACACAAGAGCCGAACACAATGCATTACGCAATTCGGAAAAACTTTTCTGACAGTCTTCAGACCACAGAACGGGGTTCGGTGTATCTTTATAGGTCAATGCTACCAAAGGTTTGGCCAGCAAAGACAAATTCGGTATCCATTGTCTGCAGTATGATGTAATGCCCAAGAAAGCACGTACTTTTCTCTGTGTCCTTGGCACACTCAATTTTGCAATTGCCTGAACTCTTTCTGAGGTCAGTTTCCTTCCCTCCTTCGATAAGAGATGACCTAAGTAGGTCACTTCTTGTCGACAATATTGCAGTTTTGAAAGGGACACTTTGTGATGTTAATCAGATAAATGACGCAACAACGACAAGGTGGCTTCTTTACAAATCTCTTCAGTATCTGTAGCGACTAGCAAATCATAGACGTACTGAATAAGGGTAGCGCCGTCAGGTAAAACAATTGCATCAAGCTGTGTTTTTAAAGCCTGACTATATATTGATGGACTTTCACAGTAGGCTTGAGGAGCGCGTTTGAAACGGAAACTTCGGCCTCCTAAACTGAAGCCAAAAATATCCCTGCTCTCCTCTGCAATCGGGATGCTGAAGAAAGCATTCTTTAAGTCAATCACCGAGAACAAGGTGGCGGAAGCTGGAATCATAGTCAATAGGGCAGTGATATTAGGAACAACTGGAAACTGTGGCACAACTATTTTATTTACCTCTCTAAGATCAATCACGAGCCTGTAAACAGGTGGCTTAGAGGGGTCAGTACGTTTCAAAACAGGCAAAACAGGACTATTACAAACGTTGCCTCTTGTCTCTTCAATTACATCTTTTTCAATTAAATCATAAATGATCGCTAGCAACGCCTTTTCACCTTCACTAGAGATCTTGTATTGTTGAATGCATGGTAATTTAACGTTGGCTTTCAATGTCACAACATAAGGCGGTATTTCCAAAAGACCCACATCATTAGGACCAGTAGCCCAAATGGTATCTGGAAGAAACGACAATTCAGTCGGAAGTTTATCCTTCGACAAATACATTGGAGAGACCATTTTCCTACCCAGTGTAAGTTGTACTCCCGAAGGAGAACAATATAATGTTGCATACAATCTTTTCAACAAATTCAATCCTAACAAGTTTTCACCACAACCTGTCGTCAGAATAAGGGGTGCTTCCAATTCACAAGGTCCAACAGAAAGGGACATAGGACTAGAAATCGGGTTCCTAACCGGGGCGCCAGAAAAACCTACTGAAACATTCATCTCGCCAGACAAAGGTGCGCCAGGGAGTTTTGAGTGCATAATAGAACTCTTTGTAGCACCAGTATCCAACAGAAAAGGCTCCGACACACCTGATGTAATCAACTTGACATAAGGTCCATTCTGATCCACTGGAACTAAAAAAACTCCCTCTCTTCGTCTATGGCTGTCCTAGCAATTATTACCTTCCAAGTTCTCATCTTCTGCATAGTAGTCATCAGCATAGTACTGAGCCGTCCTACCAGACGCGTTATGTTGCTGGTCAAAACTATTCATTGAGTTTTGAGACGGAAAGGAACGCGTGTTCTGGGGAAAACTTCCACGTCCTCTACCTCTAGGAGCTTGTTGAACAACTCGACCTCTTGCGCCAGAAGCACCATTCGTACGCTGTAACAAAATAGGACAACTATACTTGAAATGACCCTCTTCTTTACAATATGAACACTGATTGGGACCTATAGGAACACGTGGTTGCGAAAACTCGAACCTTTGCGAGTTTCTCTGGAACTGTTGAGGTTGCTGATAGTTACTCTGACCACCACGTGGCGGATACGCCTGTTGTAAAAGAACCTTCGTCTTTAATTCTTTAGTTTTCTTGTCTGCTCTATCCTTCTCATCTTTATCCCTATTTTCGTAGTACTGTGCAGTAGCCAATATTTGTGCTGAAGAGGAAACGGCCCAAGAACTCTCTGAATCCTTCAATTTCTTACACAGCTCGGCAAGCAAATTGTGCACAGATTTGTCGACGAACAACCGTTGACCACCTTCTGTACTCATATCTTGACCACTGTGGTCGATAAACATTTCCTCAAACCTGGTGAAGAAATCAGACACTGTTTCATCTTTCTTCTGCTTACACGCAGACAATTTATCCCAATTCACACGCATCGCAGGCGTTAAAGTCTTCATGTAAGTAATGATCCTAGCAGGCAGTTCTGCTACCAAAGGCTCAGGCTTGGCACCAGCAACTTGTCTATCATTTGCAGCACTAATATTAGCCCATGAGTCACCTAACTCTGGCGCATGATCTGTATGGCGAATCAATACCCACAAAGGCTGTGGAACAACATTCCCAAATAACATGTCTATGTCGGCTAAATTCATAATGCATGAGTCTGCAGTCTGTGATAATTCCTTATAATACCCTGCAGGGTTTTTACGGGGAACAGACAAAGTCTGCTTAAGGGCTAAAACTTCAGCTCACTTCCACGGAACATGTACCCAAACACGCTGAAAATGAGCTGGGACAGCATCAATTTGATTAGCAACATCAGCCGCAACGGCGTCCTTCCATACCGGAGGGCGCTTCTCTCATTGGGTACTGTCACACCTTTTTTTTAACAGAGGAGTCATGTTAGAACAATGACTGAGAAGGATCCTTATTCCTAAAGGACAACAACGTCGCAACTGCTTTCTCAACATCGGGACCCACAATCGTGCCTTTTTCAAACTCAAACCGTACATGGCACAAATCAGGCGGATTTGTTTCCAAATCATTATCCTCCAATTCCTCACAAAGGAAAGTACACATTTTCTCAAAAACTTATCTTTGTTTCGGTGCTCCCCATTGACGGAAGACATCCATAACAGACTCTACATCGTATCTTAAAGGGTAAACAACCCATTTACGCGCCATACGGTCAAACATTTCTCTCTCTTGAGAATTAGGCAGTTGACTACGCGACTGTTTACGCTCCGAAACTGGGGTCACACCAGACGACCCAAAGAGAGGAAATATAAGGCTGGCAACAGTATCTGTCATTCTCTTTCGGACAGAAGGAGAAGTTGATGAAAGAACAGGAGGAAAAACAGAGGGAGGCAAGGCAGACGCAGAAGCAGACGCAGAGGCAGTATCAGGAAGAACACCAGAAGAGGCAGTCGATGTAGTACATAAAGTCGCAGGAGGTACAGATGAAGCAGGTAGCGAAGTCGGCGGCCCTTGAAGGGGCTGCGCCATAGTAATAGGAGCCAACTGAAGAGGAGCTGGCGGCTGTGGAAGAACCTGAGGCACAATAACCGGAGGTTGCACAGCTAAAGGTTGCGGAGGTGCTGTAGCATTCTGCGCATAAGGGGGTGGCGAACTCAACAAGTGTGACATTAAAGGATCTTTCTCAAGTTCTTTTGCTGCATCTTGCTGAAGAAGCGAAAAAACTGGATAACATTTATCGGTCACCAATTTACGTTGCCTGTGCAACTGCTCATTCCTCTGTTCTTCTTCATCATCTTTAAACTGCATGGCAGCTTGCATTATCGAGATACCCTCTTCCCTCTTATTTCTCTTTGCTAATTTAATTTCCTTCTGTTTGGCTTCCTTACGCCATAGGCGGAAAGAGTCAAACATCGCCGGCCGGGCTTTCTTCTTGAAAATTTTAACCTCCAGATTATCCAGAATCTCTGTGTCAAAACTACCATATTGGGGCCATTTTAAAACACCATCTTTCCTGGTGTATCGGATCCATACTTCATTATATGTGAAGGGGGCCTATGCCATGTTTCACATATAGTTCATAGGTTGGAGTTCCAATCGGAGGAACCGGACACGAGTCCTCCAATCGGGAATCCCTATTATAACCAAGACAAAACAAATTTCCATGTCTGCTAAGACCAGGCATCTTCGCTCTCTAGTCTAGCTTCAAACCTCAAAGGATTATCGAATACGATAGTCTTGTGAATACACGAATCCCTCGGCTTTGGTACTTGCAAGTTCCAAATCAAAGATCCCAAGGGGATACCAAACTAAGAACCAAACTAAGGACTGCGAGACGCTCCACTTATACTTAACTGAGGTATCGATGACATCACCAGAAGACTCGTTTATCGTTTCGCTCTACCAAATCATCAAGGGTCCAAAACAGGGCGATAGTCAGGGCAGCAGTCCTTCGTAGCCGTCGGGAAGCAGAGAACCTCGCAGCAAAGACTTTCAGACCACGTCGACATACAGGGGTCGATGAAGTGGTGGCCTCCCTCCAGAATTTTCACACAAAGCTCCTTACGAACCTCTGGCTTGGACTGGTACCGCTGAAATCGCCCCACGTTGGGCGCCAACTGAAGTACTGGGTTTTTGAGAACCCAGTGGTGCCAGGGAACACACCCTAAGACTTCAAGTCCATCCTGTTTCAGACTACAGAAACACAGAGTCTTCTTGGTGAAGTCAAAGATCTTGTTTATTGGCTGTAGCCAGTAACAGGTATCCTAGAAGTACAACACGGTGTATATTCTCAGGAGACTGCTCCTCTTGCAAAGCTAACCTTCTCTTTTATACAAAATATTATGCTTTGGGCAAACATTCCTTATTTTACAGTTGACCATTCACATATTTTCACTACAAAGAAATAGCAGGGTTATGATGACAAGCCCATATTTCAGTTTGTCCAGCCCTCAATCAATTACCCGGCAAGGCTCAGTACTTTCATCAGATTTCAACGGACCCCCAATATAAACAGACACCTCCTCCTTGTAAAGCAAGTCATAAAGAAAGAAACAGGGACAGGTGCGTGTAAGATTAGGCATGGTTTGTGTGTGATGAAAGGTTTTATGATGTGTTGTGCCTTGATACTAATCTCATTCGGCCACTGGGAAAGAAACTGGCCGAACAGGTTTGGCTTCAGGCAGTGGAGTCAGCTTGCCCAGGTCACAGAGGAGTCAGCAAAGATGTACGTGTCCTTCAGACTCGTTTTCAGCAATAGACATTGGCCTATGTGAGGGCAATCACAAAATGGCTGTCGTTTAAATGGAACACGAGGGTTCAGGACGGAAACTCTTTTATTCGGGTGATTTTGTTACCCGAATATGAATACAATGCTTGTGCATACTATTCTAATCATTCTCGGTCTGCTGATAACAAAATCGTTGTGATACGACGATGTTTATAACACGGGTCAAGAATTTTCAGTACCACAATGCTAGCTTATGAAAGGAGCAGGCCTCACAGTAGTGGAAAATGAATTTAGGAGTATTCCACTACCAGTACATATAAAACATACCTGTATATGTTCTGATTTTTACCTACATAGCAACCTGCTTGATGGGTTACCTAGCGCCTACCTTAGGGGGTGACTTATATGTACAAAAAGGGGAGTTAAAGGATTGGCAAGTACTTTTGGACTGCCAAGTTGAAGTGGCAGGGAAAATGCACACAGGCCTTGCAATGGCAGGCCTGGGACATGGTTATGGGGCTACTTATGTGGGTGACAAAATCAGTACTGCAGGCCCACTAGTAACATTTAATTTACAGGCCCTGGGAACAAGTAGTGCACTGTACTAGGGAGTTACACTTAAATTAAGTATGCCAATTGGGTAGGAGCCAATGCTACCATGTTTAAGGGAAACAACATATACACTTTAGCACTAGTTAGCAGTGGTAAAGTGCACAGAGTCCTAAAACCAGTGAAAACAGTGTCCGAAAAGTGGAGGGATACTGGCAAAACATTGGGTGAAGATCACCCTAAGGCTGTCAAGTCTAACATAGGTCTAACACCTCCCCAGCTTGAAAGTGGTAAGAACTACCCAACTTCATGGGAGTTCACTTCGCTAAGGGGGATGAATCTGGACAGACCATCAGCACTGGTGTGTTCGATTCCAGGGTGGTGTTCCACCATAAAGTGCATCCTTGTAGGAAGATGGGCCACCTCAACAGTTTTTGTTCCTCACCCCTCATCTGCATTAACCATCTGAGGGGCCTGTGGTCTGTCTGAACCCAGAACTGAGTCCCACACAAGTAGTGTCTCAGCTTCTTCAGCACCCAGACCACAGCAAAAGCTTCACGCTCAATTGCATTCCACCTACATTTCCTGGGAAGTAACCTCCTACTGATGAAGGCCACAGGTTGATCTAGGCCCTCCTCATTTAGCTGTGATAACACTGCTCCTACACCATGCTCTGAGGTATCAATCTCCACAACAAATTCTTGAGAGAAGTCACATGACTACAGCATGGGTGCCGTGCACATGGCAGCCCTCAGGGCATCAAAAGCTGCCTGTCAAGACTCAGTCCAGATCACTTTCCTGGGTTGTTTTTTAAAGTTAACACTGTTAAGAGGGCAACAATGGTGCCATACCCCTTAACAAACCTCCTATAGTAACCTGTGATGACTAAAAAGGCTCTCACCTCAGTCTGGGTCTTGGGAGGCTCCCAAGCCAGAATAGTGTCAATCTTAAGATGTAGGGGTGCCAACTGGCCACTCCCTACCTGGTGCCCCAAGTACACTACAGAGCCCTGCCCTACTTGGCACTTGCTAGCCTTAATAGAGAGGCCTGCCTTTTGCAGGGCCACTAACACTTGGAAGAAATGCTGCAAGTGTTCCTCCCAAGTGGAGCTGAACACAGCAATGTCATTCATGTAGTCTGCACTGAAATCATTCAATCCAGCCAACACCTGGTTCACCAGCATCTGAAAGGTAGCTGAGGGCATCACCCTAAACTGGTAATTCCCATCTGGGGTAGAAAATGCAGACCTGTCCTTAGCCCACTCAGTCAGAGCAATCTGCCAATACCCTGACGTTAAATCAAACAATGAGGCAAACTGTCCTAACACTTGGCGACAGTCCCTCCATTGTTCTGGGGTCAGTGAGGGGGAGAGGTTCACACCCTCCCCAGACCCATCTTTCTCCTTAGCAGACAGGAGGTCAGGAAGAGGTTACCTCTCTTCCTCCACCTCATCATCTAAAGGACCATTGTCACCTCGGTCCTCTCAAAATGAGGCTTCAGGTGGTTCACATGTAGGACTCTCAAAGGGTTCCTAGAAGTCTGCAAGTTCACCAGATAGGTAACATTACTCTTACGCTCCACCACCTCAAAAGGCCCAGTCCACTTGTCCTGGAGAACCCAATGCTCCTCTGGGGCCATCACCCACACTTTCTGTCCAGGATGCAACTCAACCAGAATGACCTTCTAGTTGTACCATCAGTTCATATCTACCTGGCTTGATTCCAGGTTTTCTTCAGTGAGCTTCCTGAAGCAGAAAGTCTGGTTCCTAAAGGCCAGCATGTAACTGAATACATCCTGGAGGGACTTACTGGAGGCCTTCTCCAAGCCTTCCTAAACAGACTCAAAGGTCCCTGGACAAGCTAGCCATACAATAACTCAAATCGAAGACCCTTTTGTGGCACCTCCCGTAGGCGAACAGAATTCATGGCAAGAGGACATCCAACTTATGCCTCAAGGGCTCTGACAGGCCCATGATCATGCCCTCAAAGGTGCGTGTGAGTCTCTCAACCAGACCGTTTCCTTGGGGGTGGTAAGGAGTGGTTAACTTGCAGGTTACCTGAAACTCCTTCAACAGAGACTTCATATAGGTAGATATGAAGTTGGTACCCCTGTCAGATAACGCCTCCTTGGGGAACCCCTTGTGGGCTAAAACCCCCACCAATCCCCGGCCCATCAGAGGGGCTGTGATTGATCTAAGAGGTATAGCTTCTGGGTACTGGGTAACATGGTCTAGCAAGACCAGGATAAACCTGTTGCCCATGGCTGTCTTGTGATCCAGAGGCCCCACAATGCCAATACCAACACTTTCAAAAGGGGTGGTTGCCACAGGAAAAGGATGAAGGGAAACCTTACATTTCCCCCCACTTGTGCTACTTGCCTGACAAGTTTGGCAAGACCTACAGTGTGAATCTGAGTGCCTGCACATTTGAGGTCAGTGAAAGTGGGTGACAAGCCATTCAAAGGTCTTGTCCTGCCCCAGATGTCGAGCTAAAGGCACATCATGAGCAAACCCAGTAGGAAAGCTCTGAAGCACTGGGGTACCACCAGCACACAGGCTGACCCAGGCTCAGCAACCCTAGGCTCACTATATAGAAGGACATCCTCCCAATAAATCAGATGTGAACAGATGAAACTCCTTGCCAGATGCCTGAAACCTGCTTCCGCAAACACTCCAGAGTACGGCATGTCTTCTGTGCCTCACAGAATGTTTGCCTGGTGGGTCCCCCTTCCTGCTGCCACTGAGTCAGCTCAGGGCCCTCCCCCAGTTCAGGCCTCTGTTCCACTGTAGGCTCTGGGGCATCCCCCTCAGGTTCAGCCTCCTCCCGGACCTTTGGAACGTCTGGAGCGGGTTTCCCGCACCCCTTGCCCTTCCTCCTTCTGGCAGACACCTGGGCTACTCTCTCAGGCTCCAGGGTCTCCTGATCACCTTGATGGGCTGCCATTGATTGGGTGGACAAACACACACCCACCCATGCAAATCCAACATCTCCAAGTGAGACCTGTGTTCTACCTCCTTCCAAGGGGAATCCTCCAGGTAATGCCAAGCAGACAATCTACAGGCATGGTTGGACACACAGCTACTTTCAAGGCACCTGAGACCCCCCATTCAAAGGGAACCTGCACCACTCTGCCCAGGCGCTCCAAGTTGTATACCACAAATACTTGGTGAATTACATGGGGATCTATCTGATCTTCATACACCAGGTGACTTCTCACAGCAGTCACACTGGCCCTAGTGTCTCTCAGAACCTTCACCCTCTGTCCATTGATGTCACCTAACACCTGTACTTTTTAGGTTCTCCGGACCATCTCACTGTCCACTAGTGATATACGGGTCATCTCAGCTGGCTCCCACCCACCTGGAACCAACTCCTCCCCAAGCACTACACTGGCCAAACCCAGTGACTGAGCACCAGCGGGTTCCGGTGTCCACTTGAGACATTTGGGATCCCCTCACATAACACACCTGGTCACATGCATAACACTTGTGGGGACCCCCTTCTGCAGGTTTCACTTTAGAAAGCCATAGCTTTTTTTCAGCTGGGGGCTGGGAATCCTTATCCTCTGAACTAGGTTGGGGCCCTTTAGAGAACTCCGCCTCTTGACCCTTACCTCCCCCCTTCTTCCGAGAGGGACCCTGCCCAAACTTGGTGTGATCTCCCCCGTACCTCTTTTGGATCTTGGTGCTCTCCCAACAGTGCGCTTCATGTGCAAGCTTCCTGGGGTGAGTAAGCTTGCTTTCAATCAGGTGCTGGCACAGCTCTGTAAAACAACGACTGTACAAGTGCCCTCAAACAATCAAGTTGTAAAGCCCCTCATAAGTTGTTACCTTACTGCCCTTCACCCAACCATCCAGTGACCTGCTGAAAGAGTCAACACATTCTAGCTAAGTTTGAGATTCTTTCTTTTTGTAGGACCTAACCTTGTCCTTGTACTGCTCAGGGAGTAGGGTGTCCTTTATGAAATAGTAGGTGATCCTCTGAGGATCCCCTAAGGATGTCAAAGTGTCCCTCCTATCTACCTCAAAGTGCTTCCACACACCCGCCCCCCAATGTGTTTCAGAGACCATGTTCATGTGGAGAGCTGATGCTTACCCCTTAAACCACAAGTAGATATCATCCTCCCTCTTGTTATGCTTAACTAGGTCTTTGGGAATGTGCATCCTCCTTTCAGGCTGCACTGTAGTACTACTGCCACCATCTCTACTAGACTGGCTCCTCTGATCTAGTTTCCTCAAACAAAGCTCATGAACCAAGAGCATCCTTTTCTCCTCTATGGCCAACCTCCTCTCTTCTATCTCCCTCTCCATCTTAAGCTTCTCTAACTCAAACAGGTGCACCCTCTCTGCGTGACTGCCCTGCACCTCTTCAGGAGTCAGATCGTTAGAGGACACACTTCTACCTGCCCTTGAGACCCTCCCACCAGGCAGTACCGGTACCTCCACTGTGCCCTCATGGCTGTCTCGCACCTCCTCAACCTCAATCTCTGCCTCTGTGTGTCCCCAACCTCCTTGGTTGTCACCCAGGTCCTCAATGCCTTTTGCAGTTCCTCCTTCCTGGCGGAGCTCCTAATGGGACAAGTAATATCCTTACTGAACTGTTTCAGTTGAGCAACTGTATCATTTTCCAGCTTCTCTACCTCAAAAGCAGCTCCAGCTGGTGCATCTCCAGATTGAGACATTGGGGGTCATTCTGACTCCCGCCGGCCGCGGTAACCGCAGGGCCGGCGGGAGTCGCCAGAATACCGCTGCGCGGTCAGAAGACCGCCGCGGTTATTCTGGGTTTCCCGCTGGGCTGGCGGGCGACCGCCAGAAGGCCGCCCGCCAGCCCAGCGGGAAACACCCTTCCACGAGGATGCCGGCTCCGAATGGAGCCGGCGGAGTGTAAGGGGTGCGACGGGTGCAGTTGCACCCGTCGCGATTTTTAGTGTCTGCATGGCAGACACTGAAAATCTTTTTGGGGCCCTGTTTGGGGGCCCCTGCAGTGCCCATGCCATTGGCATGGGCACTGCAGGGGCCCCCAGGGGCCCCACGACACCCCATACCGCCATCCTGTTCCTGGCGGCCGAAACCGCCAGGAACAGGATGGCGGTATGGGGGTCGCAAGCTGCGCCGCCATGGAGGATTCCCCAGGGCAGCGGAAAACCGGCGGTACACCGCCGGTTTTCCGTTTCTGACCGCGGCTGTACCGCCGCGGTCAGAATGCCCATGGGAGCACCGCCAGCCTGTTGGCGGTGCTCCCGCGGTCCCCAACCCTGGTGGTCTCGGACCGCCAGGGTTGGAATGACCGCCATTATGTCAAATCAAAAAAGTGCAAAGTTCCAAGGCAGGACAAAAAGTTCCCAATGAGAAGTGCAAAAGTCAAAAAATGTAAGCAGTTGAGGTTGAGAAAAAAAAAAAGCAAAATCACAAAAACAAGTGTTATGTGGTTACGTAATGGTCTGTACTGAAAATAGTAGTGTACACCTAATCACTTTATGACAAGTACAAATACAAGTTCTATCCTCACCGCTGTTAGAAATGGGGTTTTTGGTTGGCAGTCAGGTTGCCCCCTGTCCAAGCAAGAACCCTCACTCTAGTCAGGGCGAAGGAGAAACACACCCGGATAACCCCCGGTCACCTCCTTGGTAGCTTAGCACGAGCAGAAAGGCTTAACCTAGAGACAAACCGTAAAGTATTTGTACCAACACACACAGTAATACAGTGAAACACTACATAATGGACACCATAAAGGTTTTAAAAAATAGTAAATACTTCCCTAAGTGTAGAAGACCAAATACAATAAAAATCCACAATCCACAACTAGAAACATGACTTTAGTGATTAAAAACACCAAAATAGTGCCTAGAAGAAGAATTGCTGCAATTTGATGTTAAGTGGCATTGTGACCAAGTTGTTTCCGACAATGCAACGCCACTGGTGCCGTGTACGGAGTCACACGGACTTCCAGGTACAGTATCTTGGCAAAAGTGTGGAAAACAGACCGGTGCACAGAGTCGGGGAGTGTGGCATCGCTGGACCCGATGTGCACTCGGTTCCGGTGCTGCAAGCTGAAGGATGTGTCAGATCACGAAGAGGTGTCAAATCCTTGCTGCAGAGCAGTGGGGGTGAGGCGGCATCGGTTACGAGGAGTCGTTCTCTGCTCACCCTCAGCAAAGTCGAAGTCTGGAGTCGAAGTCCGGAGAAGTCCCGATGCTGCGGGGCGGCCTCAGGGTCACGGTCACATCACAGGCGCTGCAACGTAGTCGGGTGTCACGAACGTCGGTGCGATGACAGTCCGATCTTGCAAGTTCTTGGGATGTCCTAGCATCGGTGATGCAGGGCCTGCGATGTCAATTTGGGTCGTCGCACTTCTGAGAGGTATACGGCTTCAGGTGCAGGCGGCATCATGGTTTCTGTCAAGCTGTGTCCTTACGAAGGCGCACTGCATTGTCCGGTGTTGTTTCACAGGAGTTTACCAGAAATTCACTCTCAGGGGCCGCGGAACTGGAATGGCACCCTCTGACAAGCTAGAGTCCATAGCATGCAGACTCAGAGACTGGTTGGTGAAGCCTTTGCTGTCCCTGAAGCTTCAAAAATCGGAGGCAAGCTCAGTCCAAGCCCTTGGAAATTCTTCTCAAGCAGGAATGCACAATAAATTTCAGTCTTTGTCCCCTTTCACAGGCAGGAGAAGCAACTGCATGATAGCCCAACAAAGCACAGTCACAGGCAGGGGCAGCACTCCTCAGCTCTTCAGCTCTTCTCCTTGGCAGAGGTTCCTCTTGGTTCCAGAAACAAATCTTGAAGAAATCTAAAGTCAGGGATTTTGGGTCCAATATGTATACCCCTTTCTGCCTTTGAAGTTGCTAAACCTCAAAGAAAAGTCTATGTTGTTTACAGGATCCTGCCTTGCCCAGGGCAGGCTCCAGACGCATACCAGGGGGCTGGCGACTGCATTGCATGAGGACAGGCACAACCCATTCAGGTGTAACTGACCACTCCTCCCTCCACTTTAGCCCAGATGGCTCATCAGGATATGCAAACTATACCCCAGCTCCCTTTGTGTCACTGTCTAGAGGAGATTCTCAAACAGCCCAACTGTCAGTCTGACCCAGACAGGGAATCCACAAACAGGCAGAGTGACAGAATGGTTTAAGCAAGACACTGCGTACTTTCTAATAGTGGCATTTTCAAACTAACAATCTAAAAAAACACCTTCTCTAAAAGATGTATTTTTAATTTGTGAGTTCAGGACCCCAAACTCCAAATCTCTATCTACTCTCAAAGGGAAACTACACTTTAACACTATTTAAAGGCAGCCCCCATGTTAACCTATGATTGAGATAGGCCTTGCAACAGTGAAAACTGAATTTGTCAGTATTTCACTATTAGGACATGTAAAACACATCAATACATTTCTCACCTTTGGCATACACTGCACCCTGCCCATGGGACTACCTAGGGCCTACATTTGGGATGCCTTATATGTATAAGAAAGGAAGGTTTAGGCCTGGCAAGTAGGTACACTTGCCAAGTCGAATTGAGTCTGTAGTGGCAGGTCTGAGCCATGTTTACAGGGCTACTCTGGTGAGTGGCACAATCAGTGCTGCAGGCCCACTAGTAGCATTTGATTTACCGGCCCTGAGCACCTATAGTGCACTGTGCTAGGGTCTTACTAGTAAATAAAATATGCCAACCATGGAAAAGTCAATTACCCATACAATTTAACATAAGGAGCACTTGCACTTCAGCACGGTCAGCAGTGGTAAAGTACCCAGAGTAACAAAAACAGCAAAAACAGAGACCAGCACATAGCAACAACCTGGGAAGCAGTAGCAAAAGGTTATGAGACCACACCAAGAATGCCAGGTCTAAAAATGTCACATTCAACATATAACATTAAAAGTACAGTAACTTGTTACGCATCCTATGAAAGTCCCCTTTGTTCAGATCCCATGTATCCTCTGATGTACTAGACATGCATATTTATCTGTGACTCACAGTGTTTGATAGTGTAACATAGTTTACATGTGACACATATGTGTTGCCCCTATTCTCCATTGTTGTCGCACATAGGATGTTGAGAAAAGCCTTTCATTTACATTACCACTACTTCCTCTATTACCCAGCTTTTACTACACACATGCACAATTAGACTACTAAACATGAAGGCAGCGCTCTCTAATAGTTTGCACAATCTAGAGAATCATCAATTACACAGATACCATAAGCTTTCCATAGAGAAGCGCTTCAAAATGGCAGCTGCCCGACCTACTCTACTGCACATGAGGAAGTGACCTAATACCCCCAGCAGTTGTCATCATGGCGGCAGACAGTCACAACCGTGAACCACATTGCAATTGGAGCAAATTGCTGCCTTTGGCGGACCTGGGCCCATTGCAATGTCCCACGGCGGTGACGGTCATGTATTTGGCAGACGTGACTGCCATTTTCTGCTGTAATGGTCACCTGACTCCTGACACTGCTGCCATCAAGACCTCCACTGCCTGAGCTGCTGTGTGCTGCCTCTGGAAGCTATCATGCCACATACTGGTGATAGGGCCCCACCCTTCACTCCAGAAGAGTGGAAGAAGCTCATAGAGGAGATCTTACCCCTATATGATTAGCTATATGGTGCACCAGAGGAACAGTGGAGTCCAATGGTATACCAATGTGTGGGAGGTGGAGTGTATGATGGTGTACATGAAATGAGAGTTAGTGGGGGATTGTGCAATAATGTCTGAGTGTAGGGAATGTGTACATGTGCAGAGGCAGACATCCAGCACTGATACATGGTAGCTAGTGTGTAATCTAACTTCCTTAATACCCAACATAGATTGCAGCATTTACAACAAATATGGTGTGAGAATTGTTCGTAGAGACATACCATGCTAAGGATAATAATGTGACCTGGTCATATGTGTCTAGTCAATACCAGGTGCTGTTCATGCATGTCGTATGGGAGAATCCACTCCACACATGGGCTGGCTGCAGATGGTAAATAGTGAATGGGTTTGGACTGGGAGGAATGGTATGTTTGCCTATTACTGTGAGTGAACTGTTCAGACCACCTGTGTTTGGATGTTGCATGTGAACATAACTTTTTCCTTGTGTCTGTGTCATCCATGCAGGTCAATGCCCATCAAAAGAAGGGACTCTGGTATGCCATTGCCAAGCAAGTGCGGACCCAGCCAGCGAGCACCTACTGTAGGAAGCGGTGGGAGGACCGGAGGTGCTGGGCCCAGAAGACGGCAGAGGCCCAGCTGGGGATGTCCTCCCAATGAGGGAGGGGTGACCATCGGACATTGAACCCCCTACTGGCCCATGCATTGGTAGTGGCCTACCCTGAGTTAGATGGGCATTTGAGGGCAGCACAGTAGTCACAAGGGCATAAGTACTGACTACATACATGCACATCCCTCTGCCAGCTGTGTGAGTATTTAAGCAGTGATAATGTGGTAAGTGTGAAAGGCAAGTGCTCCCCTAGGTATACTTAGGTGTAAAAGTTATAACATTGACATACTGTGTTGACCATATTGTATTGAAGCTTGTGGTGATGCACAGGTGACAGTGTCATATATGTACCACTATACTGCTCTATATATAACATGCTGGGTAATCCTTACCACCTACCAATCAATAGTCCAGGTATCCTGTTGGTAAGTTGTTCAGATCTTTGGTCTCTGTCCATTCCTATAACACTGGATCTAGCTCTATGTGCAACACATGGTCTGACAGGTGAGAAACAGGCTAATTAATCATGTCATGTCCTAGATGTAAAGTTCATGTGAGGGTGTGATCTCAATCAGGAAATTATAATGCCTTCCTTGCTACACTTACTCTCAGATGTGAGGAGGTGTCCCATAGTTAAGTGATGTAGGAAAGTATCCTCTTTCTTGGCATGGTTACCTCATTTTTCTTGCTAATGTCAGTGTGCTTGACTGTGTTCACTGGGATCCTGCTAACCAGGACGCCAGTGATTATGCTCTCCCTCTCCCAAAACTCTGTATTTCACCCACAATTGGCTTACAGGGTGCCCACTTATAAGTCCCTAGAATATAGTACCTAGGTACCCAGGGCATTGGGGTTTCAGGGGATCTGTATGGGCTGCAGCATATATGTTGCCACCTATACGGAGCCCATGTGAAGGCTTTTGCAGGACTGCCATTGCAGCCTGGAGAAAAGATGCAAGCACAATTTTACTGCCATTTTCACTGCACTAGGTCGCTTATAAGTCACCCCTAAAACAGGCCTTCCAGCCCTGAGGGCAGGGTGCAAAATACCTGTGTGTAAGGGCACCCCTGCTCTAGTAGAGGTGCCCCCACGATCTCCAGGCCATTTTCCTGGACTTCGTGAGTACGGGGATGCCATTTTACGCGTGTACTGGACATAGGTCACTACCTATGTCCAGCTCAATAATGGTAACTCCGAACATAGGCATGTTTGGCATTAAACATGTTGGAATCATACCTCAAGGCTTTTGCAAGCATTGGTTGTATGATTCCATGAACTCTGGGGGCTCCTTGGAGGACCCCCAGTATTGCCAGTGCAGACTTCTGAAGTCTACACCAGTTCAGGGACCCCCCAGTCCGTACTCTGGCGTGAAACTGGACAAAGGGAAGCGGAGTGACAACTCCCCCTTTCCATCAACACCCCAGGGGTGGTACTCAGAGCTCCTTCAGAGGGCCCCTGGATTTTGCCATCTTGGATTCAAGATTGGCAGGGAACTCTGGGAGCATCTGAGTGGCCAGTGCCAGCATGTGGCGTCAAAGCCCTCTCCTGATAGGTGCTTACCTGGTTTGGGGAGCAAACTCCCTTTCAGGGCTTTTTAGGGTCTCTCCTTTGGGTGGATCCTCAGATTCGGAGTGCAAGACTCTAGCAGGAATCCTCTGCATCCTCCACATCAACTTCTCACTGAAGAAACTGGACCCTCCAGGAGCTCTACAAGCTGCAACAAAGAAGCAAAACTCCTTCTGCAACATTGTATCTCTGGCACCTGCCAGCAACTGTAACTGTTTCCCGGTCATGCATCCTCTGAGGACAGCCCATCTTTAGCGTGCATCAGAAGAGCAAAGGAATCTCCTTTGGGGTGAAGGAGTCACTCCCCTGCTTCTACAGGCACCAACTGTAGTGACAACGGGCTGCGTGGGTCCCCTCTCCTGATGAAGTTCATGGATCCAGCATCATGGGTGGTGGACTGAAGTTGTCCCGATGTTCCTGACGTCCTACTGTACAACTTTGGTGTAGGTAAGAACTTGCCTCCCCATGCAAGACAGTACCCCCGTGCACTGTGTCTTTTGCAACTGCCAAGGTTTGTTGGCATCCTTTCTCCAAATCCTTTGGAAGTCTTGTAGCTCCAGCCTCCAGCACTCTATCCTGCAATGCACAGCACCCTCAGTAGTTCTCTGGCGGCTTGGGAGCCCTTGTAGTAGTGCTCTGTGTGCCTCTTCTGCAACTTTCTTGTCCCCATACTATGGGACTCCTGTGCATGCTGCCTGCTCTTCTGTGGGCTCTCTGAGTTACTGAAGGCCTCCTCTGACTCCCCCTCCTGGGTAGAGTCCACCTGGTCTTTCCTGGTCCCGGGCAGCGCAATTTTCTGCTGACAGTGAGCTTTGCGTATGCCAAGGCTTGTTGGCGGAGTCCGACGACGCAAACCCGTCTTCAATCCTGAATCTGGCATGGGACATCACTTGCACCCTCCAGGAACCCGACTTCATCTTCTTGGGTGAAGTACTGACTTTTCTTCTCCACTGGTGGTTCTCTTTTAGCGCTTTCATTCGGGTTAGCAGGGGCTCCTGTTCTTCCTGATCTCTTCTGGGATTCTTGGACTTGGTCCCTTCTTCCACAGGTCTTCTTGTCAAGGAATCCACTCTTGGTGTCTTGCAGTCCCCTCTTGGGGTTTGCATAATTCTTCGTCTCGTTTCTGTGTGTGTTCTGGGAAAGTTACTGTGATTTACTCCTGCTTTCCTTGTCACTGGGCTGGGTGTGGTACTTACCTTTGGGCTTTCTAAGTACTCCCAGCTCCCTTTACACAATACACTTGCCTAGGTGGGAGACCGACTTTCGCATACCATTTTTTTAGTATATGTTTTGTGCTCCCCAGGCCCATGTCTAACTATTGTGATTTTCACTAATTGCACTGTTTTCTAACCATTTTTGTTCCTATTTCTTCATGCAGGTGTATATTTTGTGTATTACTTACCTCCTAAGAAAGTATAGTCTCTGTGGTATTTTTGGTATTTGTGTCACCAAAATAAAGTGCCTGTATTTTTGTAACACTGAGTATTTTCTTTCGTGTGTGAGTACTGTGTGTCTACAGTGGTATTGCATGACCTTTGCATGTCTCCTAGATAAGCCTTGGCTTCTCATCCACAGCTACCTCTAGAGAGCATGGCTTCTAGACAATGCCTACACTACACTAATAAGGGATAACTGGACCTGGTATAAGGTGTAAGTACCATAGGTACCCACCACACACCAGGCCAATCTCCTACAGTGAGGACTGTACATGGGAAACTGTGATGTATAATCAGGGTGGACATCCTGCATGATGAATAGCATGATGGTATTCCTTCATTCCCAGTGCTAGACATGTCATAGAAATGTGAGTTTAGACTTTTTGTCCCATGTACATGGTAAAATGAAGGCAAGTAATCAGCCTGCTTGTTCCTTAGCCAATATTTTGTGTGCATGCAACAAGGGGCAAGACACCTCCTAAATGGTACAATATACACTGTTTTAGCCAACATCATGTAGTCATTGGTAATTCCTGCATTTTTCCAGATGCATAATACAAGTATGGCATACTTACTGTAGCTATTCTGTATCTCTTTAGATGGATGTTAGCATGGCTAAGCTAATTTTGCTCTGACTTCATTGTGTTGCTGGTTTTGCTGTTGACATTCACCTGTTGGTGGACTGGTACATGTTATCAGTCAATTTACTTCACTCTAGGTGTATGTCTCAATTATGGTCACCTACAAGCTTGTTTCTGGCAGTGTTACTTTACTCCAAAGATGGTAGGTTACTCATGTCTGAAGTGCTGACAATCATGTTGTGATTTGGATGATGGTGATGAGAAGTTGATGATCATCAGTATTGTTAGTACTGTTTGTGGCCTTCATGTACATGTGTCATTTGTATTGAATGTGTTGATATGGGTCCTGTGGTTGTCTGTGGGTAAATCCTGTGTGCTGGGTAGGCCCCTACTGCTGCACGTGACTTTGCTTACTATGTGATAATTGCTAAGATGAGTAGGTCCACAAATAGTGTATCAACCTTACTTTAAACACAATTGATACAAGTGTTGTTGAAATGTATATGACATCTTTATACTCCAACTTTGGATATGCCAAATGGACTAGGTGCATTTGTGCTTTTTGCATTTATGAAAGTAATGGACACAGTTACAAGTTATGTGTGTGTTTGCAAAGCAACATGCTGTGTTATAATTGGAATGTGATGAGGTACCTTCCATAGGACATGACATATATTAATGGACTTAGCAAGTGTAGATTTGGAGTATGTATGAATGTGATATCACAGGCAACACTAATTCATATTGATGGATTATCGTTTCACAGTAATGCTGTGTATAGGGACAGAGTTTTAATCTTGGCAATTCATTTTGTGCTGGTATAGGGTTTGTTTTGTTATAGCTCTTCCAATATGATGATGATGTAGTGTTCAGATAGTTGGCTTACGTTGTGTGTGACATTCTTGTCATATAGGGTTGTCAGATTATGTTGTAGTGACATGATGTTGGCTCTAAATGGTTCCTACCTGGGGGTGTTTTACACATAGATGTGATTTTATTGTTGTGTATTGTGTAATGTATATATATGTAACTAATGTGATGACCCTACCTCTCTCTCTGTTTCTCAGCATCGGCAGGTGAAGGAGTCGGGCACAGCCGAATGGGAAAGCTGCTGGTCACGGGGCCTGAAGTCATGATACCACTGACACCGAGGAACCCAGTGGCCCGGACAGTGGGGGGAGTGCCACAGCAGAGACAGGATCCTGTTCTTCATCTTCAGTATCCTTCTCCAGTGGACACTCCCTGGCGGTGGCAGGCCCATCTGGTGCCACCCCAGCACCATCTCTGTCTGCACCCCCATTTCTACCACCGCCCTCCCTGTAGCTCCCCATCCGGTTGGCCCTGCCCACTCATCCAAGAGGGTGGGCATCTCCTCTGCCGCAGGCACCTCTGCCCCTGTCTGCCCTGCTGCACTCAGTAAGGGGGCTATTGACCTACTGAGATCCATCTCTGTTGGTCAGTCGACCATTCTGAATGCCATTCAGGGACTGGCAACTCATATTCAACAGAGTAAAGAGTTCTGAGTAAAGGGTAGCTCAGACAATCACAAGCACCACAAAACACACCACCAACATGCACACAAGCAACATACAGCTGTACACAAATCAACAGTCCCTACCTGCCCTGAAACCTCCACCACCTCCAGTATCACTGACAGCACACCTAACCCACCTGCAGACACTACACCAACATTCACAGATCCAGCCACTACACCAATCCTACACACAGACAGCACCACAGGAGACCCTCAGACATCCACCCCAGCCACTAGACCCGCAGACATCAGAACCACTGACATACCTACATGCAGCACATCCACCATACCTGCATACCACCCAAACAGACACTAACCCATCCACCCCGGCATCCTCCAGCAACTCCACCCTCCTCAATCCCATACACATAAACATCCTCACCCACCCACCCAACAGAAACCCACCACCCACACACATACCTCCCACACACACACACACCCAGGACACCCACACCGACATGTCAGACAACCATTCCCTCACCCTCCACTCCCAAACCCCCTTCAGATGACCATCCCTGTGTGTCTAAAAAAGTGTACCTTTCATGTTTTGACCTTTTCCCTACGCCTCTTCCCCTCTGTAATACCCCTAAATGATTTGTTTCCCTCCCCACGCCCGTCCTTTCCATATCCAAGGCCTCCGCTACCCCACCTGCAAGTACCCTTGCCTCTCCCCTGCCAAGAAGTCTACCCCTCCCAAGAGAACCCAACCCTCCCATAAGCCGAAACCTAAACCACCCCCTCCCAAACCAAATCCCAAAGGATCCCCTCCAAAGCCTGAGCCCAAGCCCAACACCTACCCTCTCCCCCTGCCACCTGATAACCCCTGAGGTACCTGCCTGGCCCATTGATTCCCCTACCTGTAGAGGTTGCATGACATTCAGGAGTCAAGCTTGGGGCACACAGATATGCATCCAGTGCATGTTGCACTATTTATAATTGGACTGGCCTATGGCCTTGGACATTTTAAAATAATTCTGATATTTAATTATATCTTTGGACCAACAAGTTGTTGATTTCAATGCTACATATTTGTCCTGCATTTATTTTCTCAGGGCATATTTGGGAATGGCTGACACTATTTGTGTGTGAGTATTTGTGTGTAAGTGGTGCTTGTGATACCTGTTTTGATTGGGTAGCATGTCAGGTTGTGTGCAGTGCATTTGTCCCCCAGTGATGGGTGTGTCTTGTGTGTTGGGCATGTGTATGTTGAGTAAATGTTATTGTTATGGAATTGGTTGGTGTTTGTGTTGACATGTGTTTGTTGCAGTATTGTGTGCCTTTGTGTGTTTTGACTGTGTGTTGTGCGTGTTTGGTGCATGGTATGTCAGTGACATAGTGATATGTGTTTGCTGTGTATGTCTAATGCTGTGTTGTATGGTTGTGTGAATGTGTGTGTTTGTTTCTTGTTGGTGGTACATTGTGTTGTATGTTTGATTTGTCACTGGGTAGTGTCTAGTGTGTGTGCTTGCCAATGCATTGATGGTGTTGCAGTGACATTTTGTGGTATTGTGTGTTGTTGTGTGTGACTGTGCAGGTGCTGTGTTTCTGGGAGTGGACCATGTACCATGGTGCAATGGTGCTTGCACTAGCAATAGGCAGCACAATGTGCGCCAGTGCTGGGAAAAGCCAGGAATGCTCTTTACAATGTTAACTATGACACATTCCTGCCCCTCCCATATCACGCTGCACAGGGCAGCAAGGTAACTTGTTTGCTTCATGATTTGTTGATAAATATGCCCCTCACTTCTTAAACAAATTATCTAGTGGTGGTTTAAATCTATGGGGGTCATTATGAGTCTGGCGGTTAGACGAGTCGACTGCCAGACTTACTGTGACGAGACCACTGTGGAGCAGGCTTGTCTCCCTACCAGCCCCATTACAAAGTTTCCACTGGGCTGACCAGTGGAAACAAAGGTTTCTGCCGGTCAGACCAGTGGAAACTGTGCAGAGGCCCCCTCCCAGCACCCTCGGAATGCCTCCAGAGTCGTAATGTGCTGATCAGATCACCTCAGTTGTGGCGGTCAGGCTGTTATTGTCCTATAGTCCTTGGGCTGCCAGCCTCGTAATGAGGTCCTGTCACAGACTACCTATGGTTTAATGCTGGCACTTTTGCAATGCTGAGCTTTGTACACAAAGGGCCTCATTACGAGTTTGTCGGTCAGACCGCCAGACCACCATGTTGGCGGTCCCAAATAGACCACCATGTTTGTGGTCTCTCAGATCACCATATTACGAGTTATACAGGCAGGACTGCTGACCGCCAATCAAAAAAGTCAGACTGGCAGCGGCGTGGAGGTCTGGAAACAGGCGGTCCAACCTCCACCACAGCTGACACACATTGTCACAATGGACACACCTGCAAAGGGCACTATAAAACATACCCCTTCACACATCACAATACTGTGCATGACCAAGACCAAGCACTGAAGTCAAAGTGACCTTTTCCCACATTGTACGGATACCAGGCACCACTTTGTTTTCCATACAACACCATAAGCACACTTTTGACCGGTCACCCCCTTTTCTACTTCTCCTCTTTAGTAAGCCACTGTCATGTTTATTTTATTTTTTAACTCCACCATGTGTCAGAGAGACCAGATCCTCGGGGCCTGCGCACGTTGCCAACATGTCCACCACTAGACATCTCCAAAGCTCCGATAGAAATATCACAGAGCCTGAAAGAGTCCAAGTAGGGGAAAAGGGGATTAGGTAGGGAACAGTTGGGAAGGAGACCTATACTCACATTGACTTTCAACAGATTATGGTTCTAAGAGTTCTCATACTGTAAGCATGGATAACCTAAGAAGTGACTATAACTAGACCTCAAGAAATCTAGATACCTGGAAAAAATCAAGAATGGGTTAATACAATGTTTCATATGAGCTTTTCATGAAATATCACATACTGTCCAGAATACAAGAACTTTCTAGAATTATGTTTCAGAACAAACATTGCATTTTTACATGAGGGCAAAAGGCTATCTGAAACATTCCCTGGAAAACAATAGGAATTGTACTAGGGACTTAATATGCTCACAGGATGTCACATTTTGAGTTAAGCATCTTCACAGTAAATCCAAAAACTCTGGATAAATGTGTGCACTTCAACAAACACAACACACCAAAGTTTTGAATGCCAGGAAATGATTACACACACTGTTGCCGATCTGAACGTCAAGTTTTACATGCTGGAAATAAATCGCGCACACTGCTGATTCGAACAAGAATATGCAAATGCCATGAAATGATCGCGCACACTGTTGCCGATCTGAACGTCAAGTTTTACATGCTGGATATGAATTGCGCACACTGCCGATTCGAACTAGAAATGAAAATGCCCTGAAATTATGGCGCACACTGTTGCCGATCTGAACATCAAGTTTTACATGCTGGAAATGAATTGCGCACACTGCCGATTCGAACAAGAATATGCAAATGCCATGAAATAATCGCGCACACTGTTGCCGATCTGAACATCAAGTTTTACTTGCTGGAAATAAATCGCTCACACTGCCGATTCGAACAAGAATATGCAAATGGCACGAAATGATTGCGCACGCTGTTGCCGATCTGAACATCAAGTTTTACATGCTGGAAATGAATCGCGCACACTGCTGATTCGAACAAGAATATGCAAATGCTATGAAATGATCGCTCAAGCTGTTGCCGATCTGAACATCAAGTTTTACATGCTGAAAATGAATTGCGCACACTGACGATTCAAACAATAATATGCAAATGCCATGAATTGATCGCGCAAGCTGTTGCCGATCTGAATGCCAAGGTTTACATGAGAGCA
Organism: Pleurodeles waltl; assembly: GCF_031143425.1. NCBI lineage: Eukaryota > Metazoa > Chordata > Amphibia > Caudata > Salamandridae > Pleurodeles > Pleurodeles waltl. The sequence goes on from NC_090450.1 coordinate 857,337,313, forward strand.
ATGAATCGCGCACTCTGAAAGTTTCACAAGTAAGCCCAAAACTCGAGAGTCTTTGAGAACGGGGTCGGGGTCCCAACCCGACCTCCGCCTTACCGCCCTGCTCAAGGATCACCAATATAATGCGGGGCAGGCTACGAACATCAAGGTAGGCCTCCGGAACATGAGCTGAGGAAGTTGCTGCTGCTCTGTACCGGGACCTCTGAATAGTGAGCACGTGAAGCTGGGCTGGCTTCCTTATATAGAGTCTAGCCCAGCCCACAAACCATACCCAGTCATGCTGCAGGGAAAGCTTCTAGAAGGTCCTAGAAAGGGACCACACCCTAACACACTCAGTAAGCCTGCAGCAATACCTTGCAAATGAACAGTTATTGCAAACATCATTAATAGTGTTTTCAAGGTTAAACTCTGCAATGCAAAAGGTTAACATACTGCATATAAACACAATGCATGAATTATGCTCTTGCATAAAGACTGGGTTTTTGCATTTTTGTCACCCATAGAGCGCGCACTGTCCTGATGTTGACACCATGTTACATTCTAAAAATCCACGTTTTTTTCTGAGGATGAGATGAGAGTCATGGTGGATGAAATCATAAGAGTAGAGGCGCAATTGACTCGAGCAGAAGTCCAGCACGCTCAGTAGGAAAATGGAAATGTGGGACAAGGTAATTGAAAGAGTGAATGCTGTAGGCACCTCCCTGCGCACAAAGGAGGACATCAGGAAGAAGTGGAATGACTTCAGGGGCAAGGTTGGTTCCCTGGTCTCCAGGCACCAGCTGAAGGCCAAGAAGACTAGTTGTGGCCCTCTCAGTGCCCCATTATATTTCTTTCCCTGCAAGGAGAAGGTCTTGACCATCCTGAATCCTGAGGGCTTGACAGAAATACATGGTGGAGTGTAGTCTGGTAAGTCACAACACAAAACATTTGACCAAAATGCCAGGTAATTCTTTGTCACTCCTCACCTTTTGCCACCTTTCCTTTCACTCCACTCACCAGCCCAGTGTCCACCAGTCCAAACACCCCTGTTTGCCATCTCACAATTGAAGTGTCCTCATCTGGAGTGAGAACAATTGTGTACAGTGTGTGTTTTACGTGGAGTTACATGACTACAACTCCCAGCAGGCACGGTTCTACAACTCCAAATACCAGACCAGTGTTTCCTTCTCCAGCTAACCTTGTTTGCTAACTCACAATTGAAGTGTACTAACCTGGGAGGATAGCATCTGCATAGTGTGTATAGTACAGGGACTGACATGACTACAACTCCCAGCAGGCACTGTTACTGTCGCTCAAACAACCAGCACAGTGTTCCCTTCTCCAAATACCCTTGTTTGTTAACTCCCAATTGAAGTGTACCCACCTGGGAGGATAACATTTGAATAGTATGTATAGAACAGGGACTGACATGGCTGCTAAGGTCATGAGGCACTGTTACTGTTACTCCACTCAGCCAGCTCAATGTCCTCTTCTCCGAAGACCCATAAGTGTTAACTCACACATGAATTGTACTCACCTGGGACAATAACATTATCAAGTATGTGTACTAGAGAAAGTGACATTACTGCAACTCCCATCATGCCCTGTTTCTGTAATTCCAAACACCAGCACAGTGTTCACTTGCTCATATACCCATGTTTGTTTACCCACAAATGAAGTTTACTCACCTGTGAGAATATCATTTGTCAGTTTCTTAGGAAGAAGAAGAGAGTGACCCAACTGCAACTCTCAGCAGGCTCTGTTTCTGTAATTTCAACCACCAGCCAGGCTGTCACTAGCCCATATACTCATGTTTGTTAACTCACAAATATGTTTACTCACCTGGGAGGAGACCGTTTGTCAAGTGTTGGGAAGTAGAGAGAGTGACCTGTTTCTGTAACTCCAACCACCAGCACAGTGCTCACTTGCCTAAATACATCTGTCAGTGAACTCTCAATTGAAGTATACTCTCCTGGGGGGAGAACATTGGTCAAGTGTGTGTACTAAAGAGAGTGATAGGACCTCAACTCACAAGAGGCACTGTTTCAGCAACCCCAACACTAGAACAGTGGTCACTTGTCCAAAGACCACTGTCTGCCAACTCAGAATTTAAGTTTAGTCAATTGGGAGGATACCAATTGTCAAATGCGGGCAGTAGAGGGAGTGACATGACTAATGAGGCCAGGAAAGCCCTTCGTCTTTAAAAACAACCATCAGCCCAGTCTTCTCTTGTCCAAATACCATTGTTTGTGAACTCTCAATTGAAGTTAACTCACCTGGAAGTACAGTATAGTGTGTGTAGTACAGGAGGTAACCAGACTGCAACTCACAGCAGGCCCTGAATCTCTAATACCAAACACCAGCATATTGCTCGCTTGTCCATGGACCCCTGTGTCTGAACTCTGAATTGAAGTTTACTTATATGGGAGAATGATAATTGTATAGTGTGCACAGTATAGGAAGTCACAAGACTGCAACTCCCAGAGGCCCTGTTTCAGTAGCTCCACACACCAGCCCAGTGGTCACTTGTCCAAAGACCACTGTTTGTCAATTCCTAAATGAAATGTACTTACCTGGGGGTATAACATTTGCCTAGTATTGGGGAGTAGTGTGAGTGGCATGACTGCAACTCCCAGCAGACCCTGTTTCTCTAGCTCCAACTACCAGACCAGTGTCCATTTGTCCAAATACCCTTGTTTAGTAACTCTCACTTGAAGTATACTCATCTGGGAGGAAACCATTTGTATGGTGTGTTTAGTAGAGGGAGTGATCTGAATGCAACTCCCAGGAGGCACTGTTTCAGTATCTCCAAACACCTGAACAGTCATTACTTGTCCAAAAACCCTTGCCTACTAACTCTCAATTGAAGTTTACTCACCTTGGAGGGACCAAAATACAGATCATGCTCAACTCAGAAATGTGTCTGGCTACATAGCAATATCTGGACCATCTAACCCAAGATTAAACTATTGAGGACAGGAAGGACACCTTATACAGTGTGCAAAACAATGATGCCAAAGGCCTCAAGATGCATCACCAGAATGGTGTTGGCAGCAGACACATTCACAATGCACTGACTACATGATGACTCAAATCACATATACAATAAAGTCCTGGGTCTGCCTGCATAACAATCAACTGGGCCTCAAAATGGACAAAGACATATCTTGCCTAGACACGTTTTGCCTGCACCGATGGCAGGATGTCATTCTCAGGCCATCCTCCCAAGGGCTAATGATCTCAATATTTTTGCAGCTGCTTGACTTAAATGGAATTGGTATGCTTCTGAAATATCAGGTCAATACAACCAATATCATGGGTACCTGTCACAATAGGATAACCTGAAAATCAACTATTGACAAGGTATTTGCGAAATGTAACTGTAACCTTTTGGAGGTGGATGTCACAAGACAACCAGTAGCATTGTATGTTTCACATCAACAGGTCGAGCTGCCACTGGCCATATGGAGTCCACAGAAGAGACTGCCATTACCTCCCTGGATGAAGCCCTTAGTGAGGAAGTCACTCCTGGGTGTGGAGGACAGTTCTGGCCCATCTGGACAACCTGGTCAGACCCCAACAGTGAGTCTCACTGGGGCCACTACATCTCCTCCCAGCCCGGTAGCCTCCACATCACAGGCAGCCCTTCGCTCCCTAACCTGTGTCCCTAGGAAAGTGGAAACCATATTGTGCCTCTCAGTCCAAGATCATGAGTCGCAGCCCAATACCTCTGACAATGATGGTCTTGGAACGAGTGGGAGGGGACACCCTGTGGCAAGGGCACAAGGCTGTGGGGGTAGGTTGCGTGGGAGGGATGCTGTCGGCCAGCGGAATGAGGCCACTGGGGATGCTCCTTGCCAGGACATCATCAGCCACATCTTAGCGGTCTATCGGGATTGCAGAACTCTGAGAAATCAAACAGCTGCACAGGGACATCCATAGGGATATGCATGAACAGTGGGAGGCCCAAAATGCTAACATGGCCTCCGTAACAGGGGTGTTGAGGGCCATGAACATCACCCTGATCAAGGATTGTCAACAACACACTACCCCTTCCTTTGGCACATCTACACCAGGTCCTTCATCAGTGCCTGCCCCTGGAAGGAGGCCCTGTCAGTGCAAGAACCCAGCTCAGACACCCCTGCCTCTGTAGCAGCAGACCTCCACCAGGCAAGCGGGGACATCCAGCAAAGACTCCAGTAGGTGCGGATGGCAAGACACCCACCATTAACAGCAACTGACATATTCCTAAAGAACCTCCATTGTTACCTGGAACAATCCAAGTCCACTTCATATGTCAGAACTGCATCAGATACCTGCCAAAGTCACAACTCTGAAATGCCCATATGAGGATGTCATGGTGTAGGTACCTGTACAAAGATAAAACAGTGTAGGCTTGAAAACATACTTATAACACAAAACACTTAGAAAGCATCTGAAAAGGAAATTACATTGCAATGAGACTGATACAAACAAAGTAGCCCCACCAAGGTGGTAATATGCCAAAGGCTAACTCTTCAAGCACCCTTTGGCTGATAATTGCACAGTATCAGCTCCCTAGTTGTCACCAACACACTCATACTTACATTCATGAAAAGTAGCTATTGATGAGATCTCCCCACAAGTCAGCTCCTTCCTTTTCACTACGGTCATCCTCACTTGGTATTTCATGAGTTTCACCCGGTGGCACTGCAGGTTCCCCCTCCTCTGGGATGTAGGGGACATCCCTCCACAGGTCAATGTTGTGAAGCATGCCACAGTGATCTGACACACTTTCTCAGGTGAGTAGAGAAGGGTTCCACCTGTACGGTCTAGACACCTAAATCTGGCCTTGAGGAGCCAAAAGCCTGCTCCACTACCCACCTTGTTCTTCCATGGGCCTCATTGAGACAGACTTCATCTGGCATAGTTGGATTCATTAATGGCGTCAGCAACCAAGGATGGTTTGCATATGAGGAGTCTCCTATTAAGGAATGGAACAATTGTGCAACAATGAGTCCCCAACTTCATGACTGTAGCACCTGACATTGCACACACACAAAACAGAACAGATATGACTTACCAACCAGCCAGGCACTCCCTGAGTACAGTTGTGACATCAGCTGGGGTATGGTGCTGTTCCGCATTATGAAATAATCATGGGCTGAACACAGATATTGGGCACAGACCTGTGAAATGTAGAGAGCCACCGGAAAACTTTCACGTTGATGGAATGGAAGTTCTTTCTGTTGCGGTATACTTCTTCTTTGGCATGCCAACATGTGTGCCATCAAGGGCCCCCACCACATGTGGGAGGTGTACAAAATCATAAAAGTCAGCCTTCACATGGGCTAAATTCTGATGTTTATGGAAACTGGATGTACAGGTGTTCCAACATTACTGAGAGGACATCCTTCAACACTAGACTGAACATAGATTGGGACATGCCAGCTGTAAGGACCCTGTGGGTAGGAAGTGCAATACTGACATGACTTGTACAGTGGGTGGTATGCTGGTTGGATAACTAATAGCTGGCATCAGATCTGGGTCCAGCTGATTACACATGTCCACTATTGTTTGCCTATTCAGACGGTAAAGAAGGATTGTGCATCATTCTTCCATGGTCTGAAGGTCTGGCAGTGGACAGTAAAAAGGTGGTTGTCACATTTTCAGTCTCCCTAGAAACCTATTTATGACAAGATATGATTTCTAACATTAGTCATTGTGTCCACAGCAACATACAAGATGCATGTCAATGATATCATGTGACAAGGCATTTCAGAAGGGATATACTTGGCAACAAGGACACATCACAGCTGCAAAGAACACAAGGGTCATATGTGACCCCCATGGTTTTCCACACATGTATCTGGACCAAATTCAAAGAAGTGCAACACAATTTCCCCTCAAAATGGCACTGGATATTCCGACCGCTAAATTGACCGTTGACGGGGGTGGAGTGTTCCCCACTGTTAAATGCCATTTATGCCCTGCAACATACTATAATGATGTTTGAGTTGTAGGACCCACACGACAAGACAGGATAAGCATGCTTGTGAGCTCAAAACAACATTTTTGGAGGTGTGACGCAGTTTGTGAAGCCCAATACAGTATTTCAGGCCTCCAAAATGGTGGCTGCCTGACCTACTCCACTGGACAAAAGGAACCGCCTGCAACGGCCGTTGGAATTCATCATGGAGGTAGGCAGTTACAAACTGTGGCTGACATAGCCACAGACTAACTTTGTTGCCAGTGGCTTTCGCAGGCCAATGGCTGTGTCTGCCAGCTGTGATGACCGCATATGTGGCAGACGTGACCACCGTGTTTTTCAGATTCATTCACTTGTTTATTGACACTGCTGCCAGCAAGTTCTCCCCTTCCTGAGCTGTTGTGTACGGCCTCTGGCAGCAATCATGACATGTCCAGCAGGTGATGGGGCCCCTGCATTCTCTTCAGAGGAGCTGGAGAGTCTAGTGAATAAGGTCCTACCCCTGTGTGAACAGCTCAATGGTGCACCAGAGGAGCAGGTAAGTACCTCATGTGCACAGTTTTCTCTGTATTTTACCATCCTTTCCCTCCTCACAGGCTAAAATATGGCCATGTGTGCCAGGTTGACTACTCTGTTGACTGTTGATGCAGTCTGTGTGACATCAATTGGACGTACAGTGTGCAGCTATTGGTGTGCAGTGTCATATGTAACGTTCAGTCACATTGTGTTGTGTGAGGTTTTTGGGTTCCGAGATCCTCCTTGTGTTGGGTGCGGATAACTAGGTGAGGAGACATTACTGCCATCTACTGACATTTCTGATTGTTGTAAATATCAGACTACATGTATATGCATGACAGCATGAGCTGAGTATGCATGTTGTATGAGTCAGTTGAGAGTAATGAGAGCAGCGTGTATGGTGCCACAGAGATTTCTAAACACATCTGCCCTTGCTAAACCTTTGTTTGAAAGGCATATCATGACTCACTCTGCCCTTCAGATAGCCACGCACACCACATGCCAAATTGTTGTTGGCTATATGATGTACTCTCATGCATGGAAGTGATGGGAATGGAGTGTCATGTAGGTTCTGTATCCTTAGCCTATAGAGACCAGGACTTGCCATCAGTATCTCCCAGTGTGGGTCCTAGACTAGTCTGGGGAAGAGGCACTGTGGCTATGTACCATAACAGATCCTGTCATGTAGCCAATATGAGGCTCTGCTGGCAAATCCTGCCCAGAATACCATATTCCTTTGATTAGATTAGGAATGGGTACAGAAGTAAGTTATTGATCTAAGCCATCTGTGCACTTAGAAACATTGTCAATGTGTGGCTTTGACTCATGACAAGTCCCTTACTCCCACAGCCCTGTTGTCACCTTTACACAGGTCATATTTGTCCTGTACAGGCTCATTGCACAACTTACAGTCCCACAGTGCAGGCAGTATGTTGATTCGTTACCTAGCAAAAACTGTACAACACATGCCATTGTTTGTTGGATGCCATCCCTGTAAGATGGATGCATATGTTCAAAGCAGTGTTCTGTGGTACAGGTATATAAAACAGAACCTCACCCGCAAAAGTGGCATGAGTCTGCATTTGTTAATCCACATGTTCACACATGGACAGGAAAGATACTTTCTGTACCCACCATGCCAGTCCCTTCATTGTTACCCATGAGTAATGTTTGTGTTTGTATTCTGGCAGTTGCCTGTAGGAAATGTATGCAGAGAGTCATTCTCAAAGATTGGGAATGAGTTGGTCCATTCATACGTAAGGAGTTTACCCTTCAGAAGCCACATAGGTGTGATGCGTTTCATAGTGGCATACATCTCAGTCAGGTGGCTAGAACTTGGCCTACATGATATCAGTAGGCTTGCTTAGTCATTGCTGGCTTGAGCGAGGTAATCTGCTCATCGGCAGATGGCGAAAAATATGCCTGTAGTCATGTCCTTGTACTTACTAGCTTATATGTGTCACATTTGGGGAGTACTGACAAATAGAATAGTTCTAGCTTGATGTTACTGACATGTATGTGACTCAATCATTTGTGATGAAACTTGTGATCGGATGTATGGTGGAACATCGCATGCACCTACAATGCATGCCTTTACAAAGTGGTAAGTACAATGCATGGTCATTACCACACATGCACATACCACGAAATGTTTTTAGCACGCATTTGCTTTTAAAACGCATGTCTTTACCACAAAAAGTTCATAGTAAAGGCACAGTTGGTAAAGGCACATGCATGATAAGTATAGCTACTTTATGGCATCAAAACTGCCACTAGTCTAAAGTCCATTCTCCTTCTCCAGCAGGAACATAATCACAAGAGTTATCTTGACATTTTCATTGCTGCCTGAAAGCTATCTATGCCTGATGTGTATATATATATATATATATATATATATATATATATATATACACACACAAAGTTGTTTCCACCCAAAACCCATACCTTACCACCCCAAAACCCATACCCCCAAAACATAAACAGCCCTTACCACCCCAAGTCCCATACCCACCCTAAAACCTAAAAATGTCCTTACCAATCAAAAACCCATACCCAACCAAAAAGACAAAATGCCCTTACCACCCCAAAACCCGTACACACCCTAAAGCCTAAAAATGCCCTTACCACCCCAAAACCAATACCCACCCTAAAACCTAAAAAAGACCTTACGGCCTGAAAACCCATCCCCACCCTAAAACCTAATAATGCCCTTACCACCCTGTTAGAAATGGGGTCGTTGGTTGGCAGTCAGGTCACCCCCTGGTCCAAGCAAGGATCCTCACTCTAGTCAGGGTAAGTCACAGACAATCCAAATTATCCTGTGCCCACCCTCTGGTAGCTTGGCACTGTGCAGTCAGGCTTAACTTAGAAGGCAATGTGTAAAGTATTTGTGCAATAAGTCATGCAATAACACAGTATAGTAACACAAAAATACACCACACAGTGTTTAGAAAAATACGTAATACTTATCTGATAAGATGCAGGTCAAAACGATTAAGATGCTGTAAGTGTATGTTGAAATATCACTGTAAAAATGATATAAAGAGTCTTTAGTCTCTTCAAAGCAACAAATGTCTCTTGCAAGCACAAAGTAACTGGTTTGCGTTCAAATTCTCCGCAAGGGACTGGAGAGGAGATGTGTGGAAAACGGGGAGGTATGCGTTGATTTTTCTGGCGCACACAGGCGATGAGTTGTCGAGTTTTCACGCAGGGCAGGCTCTGCATCGAATTTGGGCGCTTAGACTGGGATCCTCTTCAGGTTGCGAGGTTTTTGGACGCCCTGGGGACAATGCGTTGAAATTCGGTGCTTGCCAGGCAAAGTCACAGGGGCTGCGTTGATCCGGTGGGCGATGCTTGCAAATTTCTACCGCACGGCAGACGCTGAGTCGATTTCTCTCAGGAAGTCGGGCTGCGTTGTTCCGGCTCAACTTTGCGTCAATCCAGTGGGCCATGCATTGAATTTCCGGTCGCAACGCTGGCGCTGCGTCAATCTTCTCCTTGCGAAGTCAGGCTGCGTCGTTCCGGTTTGGCGTGCGGTGATTTTTTCGCTGCAATGCAGACTGTGTGTTGTTTCTTGCAGGCAGTGTTGGTCGATTTTCACCACACAAGTTCTTTTGCAGGAATTAAGGGCCTGATTACAACTTTGGTGGAGGGGGTTAATCCGTCCTAAATGTGACGGATATTCCGCCCACCATATTACAAGTTGATTATATCCTATGGAACTCGTAATACAGTGGCCGTTATATCCGTCACATTTGGGACGGATTAAACCCCGCCGCCAAAGTTGTAATCAGGCCCTAAGTCTTTTTGGTCCTGAGACTTCAGGGAACAGGAGGCAAGCTCAATACAAACCCTTGGAGAGCACTTCTCAGAACAGCCAGAGAGCAGCAAGGCAGTAGGGCAACAGCAGGGCAGCAGTCCTTCTCAGAAAAGCAGTCAGGTGAGTCCTTTGGGCAGCCAGGCAGTTCTTCTTGGCAGGTTGCAGGTTCTGGTTCAGGGTTTCTTCTCCAGTGCTATCTTGTCCAGAAGTGTCTTGTGAAGTAGAAGTGTCTACCTCAGAAGTGTCTAAGTTGGTAGGCTCAGAGACCCTTCTTAAATATCTAAATGTGCCTTTGAAGTGGGGAGACTTCAAAGAGTGGCTTAGAAGTGCACAAGGTCCCCTTTCGGTTCCATCCTGTCTGCCAGGGTACCAGTAGGGGGTGTGGCAGTGCTTTGTGAGAGGGCAGGCTACTGTCCTTTGACATGTAATTGTCAGGCCCTCCACCCTTCCAGCCCAGGAAGACCCATTCAATATGCAGATGTGTGCAAGTGTGACTGAGAATCCTGTGTTTGGGGTTGTCTGACTGAATGCACCAGGGAACTGTCAACTAAAACTACCCAGACGTGGATTAGAAGGCACAGAAGAATTTACGTTTACAGAAAAGCTCACTTTCTAAAAGAAGCATTTCTAAAACTGTTATATAAAATCCAACTTCACCATTAAGCATGATTTTGTATCACCATTCTGGCCATACTAAATATGACCTTTACACTCCTTTCAGATCAGCATCTACAACTCAAACAGTATATGAGTGTAGCCCTTATGCTATCCTATGAAAGGAGTAGGTCTCACAGCAGTGTAAAAACAAATTGAGGTTTTTACACTACCAGTACATATAGAACACACATGTTCATGTCCTGCCTTTTACCTACATAGCACCCTGCCCTATAGGCTGCCTAGGGTCTTCCTTAGGGGTGACTTATTTTATAGAAAAAGGGGAGTTTAAGACTTGGTAAGTACTTTTAAATGCCAAGTCGAAGTGGCAGTGAAACTGCACACACAGGCACTGCAGTGGCAGGCCTGAGACATGGTTAGAGTGCTACTTATGTGGGTGGCACAATGAGTGCTGCAGCCGACTAGTAGCATTTAATTTCCAGTCCCTGGGCACATGCAGTGCACTTGACTAGGGACTTACAAGTAACTTAAATAAGCCAATTGGGTATGAGCCAATGTCACCATGTTTTAAGGAGAGAGAATATGCACTTTAGCACTGATTAGCAGGGGTAAAGTACACAGAGTCCTAAAGCTAGCAAAAATGAGGTCAGAAAAAGAGGAGGAAGGCAAAAGGTTTGGGGGTGACCTTGCAGAAAGGCCATTTCCAACACACCTCAAAACCCATATCCACAGTAAAATCTAAAAATGCCCTTACCACCCCCAAACCCATAACCACCATAAAACCTGAAAATGCCCTTTCCACTCCAAAACCCAAACCCACCCTAAAACCTAATAATGCCTTTACCACTGAAAAACCCATACGCACCTTAAAACCTAAAAATGCCCTTATAAGCTCAAAACACATACCCACACTAAAACCTAAAAATGCCCTTACAACCCAAAAAGCCATACCCACCCTAAAACTTAAAAATTAATTTACCTCCAATAACCGTTGACCACTCTAAACATTATATTTTGAAGAAAGTGAGTGTAATATGATAAAATACTATGAATAAGTGCATCAAAATCCAAACGTATATACATATTTACAAATGTAGGGACACTGCCCAGTCCTCAATATCTGTGGGCCACAGGGCCACATAACATAGGCCAAGGCCCCACCTCACTCCTGCAACAACACAGAGACAACACTGCCGGGGAATCAGGTTGAAAATACACAGGCACCTCAGGGGGACGGGGAATGAGGGGAGCACCTCAGCTGAAAGATGGTACAATGCCACTGGTCCTGGATGGGGCTTGTAGGAAGTTGGCTCTGTATGCACTATTTCAAAGTAAGGAATAGTATGCACAGAGTCCAAGGGTTCCCCTTAGAGGTAAGATAGTGGCAAAAAGAGATAATACTAATGCTCTATTTTGTAGTAGTGTGGTCGAGCAGTAGGCTTATCAAAGGAGTAGTGTTAAGCCTTTGTTGTACATACACACAGGCAATAAATGAGGAACACACACTCAGAGACAAATCCAGGCCAATAGGTTTTGTTATAGAAAAATATATTTTCTTAGTTTATTTTAAGAACCACAGGTTCAAATTCTACATGTAATATCTCATTTGAAAGGTATTGCAGGTAAGTACTTTAGGAACTTTGAATAATCACAGTAGCATATATACTTTTTACATAAAACACAATAAGCTGTTTTAAAAGTGGACACAGTGCAATTTTCACAGTTCCTGGGGGAGGTAAAGTAATGTTAGTTTTTGCAGGTAAGTAAACCACCTACGGGGTTAAGATTGGGGTCCAAGGTAGCCCACCGTTGGGGGTTCAGAGCAACCCCAAAGTCACCACACCAGCAGCTCAGGGCCGGTCAGGTGCAGAGTTCAAAGCGGTGCCCAAAACGCATAGGCTTCAATGGAGAGAAGGGGGTGCCCCGGTTCCAGTCTGCCAGCAGGTAAGTACCCGCGTCTTATGAGGGCAGACCAGGGGGGTTTTGTAGGGCACCGGGGGGGACACAAGTCCACACAGAAAGTACACCCTCAGCAGCGCGGGGGCGGCCGGGTGCAGTGTGCAAACTAGCGTCGGGTTTCCAATGGGAGTCAATGGGAGACCAAGGGGTCTCTTCAGCGGTGCAGGCAGGCAAGGGGGGGGCTCCTCGGGGTATGCACCACCTGGGCAAGGGAGAGGGCCTCCTGGGGGTCACTCCTGCACTGAAGTTCCGATTCTTCAGGTGCTGGGGGCTGCGGGTGCAGGGTCTTTTCCAGCCGTCGGGATTTTTAGAGTCAGGCAGTCGCGGTCAGGGGGAGCCTCGGGATTCCCTCTGCAGGAGTCGCTGTGGGAGCTCAGGGGGGACAACTTTGGTTACTCACAGTCTCGGAGTCGCCAGAGGGTCCTCCCTGAGGTGTTGTTTCTCCACCAGTCGAGTCGGAGTCGCCGGGTGCAGTGTTGCAAGTCTCACGCTTCTTGCGGGGATTGCAGGGGTCTTTAAATCTGCTCCTCTGTAACAAAGTTGCAGTCTTTTTGGAGCAGGTCCGCTGTCCTCAGGAGTTTCTTGTTCCTCTTGAAGCAGGGCAGTCCTCTGAGGATTCAGAGGTCGCTGGTCCTTGAGAAAGCGTCGCTGGAGCAGGGTTCTTTAGAAGGCAGGAGACAGGCCGGTAGGACTGGGGCCAAAGCAGTTGGTGTCTTCTTTCTTCTTCTGCAGGGGTTTTCAGCTCAGCAGTCTTCTTCTTCGGTAAGTTGCAGGAATCTAAATTCTTAGGTTCAGGGGAGCCCTTAAATACTAAATTTAAGGGCGTGTTTAGGTCTGGGGGGTTAGTAGCCAATGGCTACTAGCCCTGAGGGTGGGTACACCTCTTTGTGCCTCCTCCCAAGGGGAGGGGGTCACATTCCTATCCCTATTGGGGGAATCCTCCTTCTACAAGATGGAGGATTTCTAAAAGTCAGAGTCACCTCAGCTCAGGACACCTTAGGGGCTGTCCTGACTGGCCAGTGACTCCTCCTTGTTTTTCTCATTATCTCTCCTGGACTTGCCGCCAAAAGTGGAATCTGTGTCCAGGGGGCGGGCATCTCCACTGGCTGGAGTGCCCTGGGGCATTGTAACACAAAGCTTGAGCCTTTGAAGCTCACTGCTAGGTGTTACAGTTCCTGCAGGGGGAGGTGTGAAGCACCTCCACCCAGAGCAGGCTTTGTTTCTGTCCTCAGAGAGCACAAAGGCTCTCACCGCATGGGGTCAGAAACTCGTCTCTCAGCAGCAGGCTGGCAGAGACCAGTCAGTCCTGCACTGAACAATTGGGTAAAATACAGGGGGCATCTCTAAGATGCCCTCTGTGTGCATTTGTTAATAAATCTAACACTGGCATCAGTGTGGGTTTATTATTCTGAGAAGTTTGATACTAAACTTCCCAGAATTCAGTGTAGCCATTATGGAGCTGTGGAGTTCGTTTTTGACAGACTCCCAGACCATATACTCTTATGGCTACCCTGCACTTACAATGTCTAAGGTTTTGCTTAGACACTGTAGGGGCATAGTGCTCATGCACCTATGCCCTCACCTGTGGTATGGTGCACTCTGCCTTATGGCTGTAAGGCCTGCTAGAGGGGTGACTTACCTATGCCACAAGCAGTGTGAGGTTGGCATGGCACCCTGAGGGGAGTGCCATGTCGCCTTAGTCATTTTCTCCCCACCAGCACACACAAGCTGGCAAGCAGTGTGTCTGTGCTGAGTGAGGGGTCCCTAGGGTGGCATAAGACATGCTGCAGCCCTTAGAGACCTTCCCTGGCATCAGGGCCCTTGGTACCAGGGGTACCAGTTACAAGGGACTTACCTGGGTGCCAGGGTTGTGCCAGTTGTGGAGACAATGGTACATTTTAGGTGAAAGAACACTGGTGCTGGGGCCTGGTTAGCAGGGTCCCAGCACACTTCTCAGTCAAGTCAGCATCAGTATCAGGCAAAAAGTGGGGGGTAACTGCAACAGGGAGCCATTTCTTTACAGGGCTACATGCCCACTGCTTGGTCGTGGGGAGTGGAAGGCCACAGTCTCTCAAGTGGATGGTTTGCCCACTGCTTGGTCCTGGGGAGTGCAAGGCCAGTGACTCTCATGTGTGGTTTGCCCACTGCTTGGTCATGGGGAGTGCAAGGCCAGTGACTCTTCTGTGTGGTTTGCCCTCTGCTTGGCCCTGGGGAGTGCAAGGCCACAGTCTCTCTAGTGGGTGGTTTGCCCACTGCTTGGTCCTGGGGAGTGCAAGGCCACAGTCTTTCTAGTGGGTGGTTTCCCCACTGCTTGGTCCTGGGAAGTGTAAGGCCACAGTCTCTCTAGTGGGTGGCTACTCCCACCGGTTCTGAAGGGGGGATTATGCCCAGTGTGCTTCATCCTAGAAAGGATGGGGTGAGTGGATGGCTTCTTCCACTGGTTCTGGAGGGGACATTGTGCCCAGTAGGCTTCATCCTGGGAGGGATGGAGCGAGTGGATGGCTTCTCCATGAGTTCTGAAGGGGGGCATTGTGCCCAGTGTGCTTCATCCTAGGAAGGATGGGGTGAGGTGATGGCTTCTTCCACTGGTTCTGGAGGGGGCATTGTGCCCAGTGTGCTTCATCCTGGTGAAGGATGGGGTAAGTGGATGGCTTCTCCACTGGTTCTGGAGGGGGCATTGTTCCCAGTGTGCTTCATCCTGGGAAGGATGGGGTGAGTGGATGGCTTCTTCCACTGCTTCTGGAGGGGACATTGTGCCCTGTGATGCAGATCTTGGGGAGTGCAAGGTCACAATCTCTCTCCTGGGTGTCCGACCCTCAGGATTGGCAGGGCCCAGGCTGCACAAAAGCCCATGGATGCAGGACTACACACTGCCCGCCGGTGGTGACGGCTGCTCAGTGGTGGCAGTGGCATTGCAGGTGTCGATGCTGGCAGTGGTGGGGGGAGGCTCCAGCCCTTCCCCTGCAGCCTCGGACGGCTGCCCACTGGGGCTGCTGCTGCTGTTACTGGTGCTGGTGTCGGTGCTGCCAGTGGTGGGGGGAGGCTCCTGCCCTTCCCCTGCAGCCTCAGATGGCTGCCCACTGGGGCTGCTGCTGGTGGCAGTGCTGGTGTCTGTGCTGGCAGTAGTGGGGGGAGGCTCCAGCCCTTCCCCTGCAGCCTAGGACGGCTGCCCACTGGGGCTGCTGCTGCTGGTGGCGGTGCTGGTGTCAGTGCTGGCGGCAGTGGGGGGAGGCTCCAGCATTTCCCCTGCAGCCTCAGACGGCTGCACACTGGGGCTGCTGCTGCTGGTGGCGGTGCTGGCGGCAGTGCTAGAGGCAGTGCTGGAGGCGGTGCTGGTGGCGATGCTGTCAGTAGTGGGGGGGGGGGCTCCAGCCCTTCCCTTGCAGCTTCAGATGACTGAACCACCATGGTTGGTGGTGGGGGCTCTGAATGAGCCCCAGCACCATGCCTCCTGCCCTTCCTGCCTACTGGTGCAGGTCCCTTGCCCTTCCTGCCAGCAGCCGGAAATTGTTTCTTGCCCTTCCCTGTAGCAGCTGGTGGTGCTTCCGTGCCCTTCCTAGATGCAACTGGTGGTGCCTCCTTGCCCTTCCTTGAAGCACCTGGTGCAGGCACCCTTTCAGTGTGGCTGCCTGGTGCCCAGGATACTCTCCCTACTGGAGTAGCTGTCGACACTACTGTGGCCGTGGACTGGGTGGCTGAGGTGCCTGCCTGGGTTCTGACCACCCTGGCCTGATGTGAAGGACGGAGGGGAGTGGTAGGGAAGAGGTCAATGGTGGAGAGGAAAAGCTTCTTAGGGACATTGGGGTGGGAAGAGGGTGATGGTTTGGGAGTTTAGGAAGAGAAAGTGGTTGTAGGAGGTGTCTGTCTGCTGATTTTGGATGCAGGTGCATGGGCTGGAGGCTGTTGTGAGGTGGATGGCTGTTGGGTGTCTGAGTGTTTGTGTTTGTGTACTTTGGGAGGAGGGGGCACAGACACAGTGTGAGAGGACACAGGGGACGTGTGCATGGATGTGGAGGTGGTGACTGCCTGTGTGGGACGTGTTGGTGGTAGTGGATAAGGATGTAGTGCATGAAGGTGTGAGTGTAGACGCTACTGGGAGGGAGGTAGACGAGGAGTAGGAGGGAGACACAGTGAAGGCAGTGGATGTTGGTATGTCTGCATCTGGATGGTGTATGTGTGAGTGCCTGTGGGATGATGTGTGGTGCTTGTGTTTGCCTGAACCACTCCTGTGTGTTGTCCTGTGTGCATGCTGGTCTGCCTGTGTGCTTGGGATAGGTTGGGGTTGAGGGGAATGGGATTGGGTACAGGAAGTTGGAGGGGGAAGGCTAGAAACAGGGACAATGGCCACCATCGGGGATGTGGCCAGAGCCTCTATTAATCTCTATAGGGCCGCCATGCCAGAGTGAATGCCCTCCAGGAATCCATTTGTCTGTTGCAAATGGGCTGCCAGCCCCTGGATGGCATTCTCAATGGTTGACTGCCCAACAGAGATGGCTCACAGGAGGTCAATAGCCTCCTCACTTTGGGCAGCAGGGCTAACTGGAGCATGGCCTCAGGTGCCTGGGTGAAGGAGATGCCCACCCTCCTGGGTGAGTGGGCACGGGAAACACCCTGAGGGGCTGCTGGGAGGGCGGTGCCGGTACAGGGGGGTGGTGGATGTACCTGTTGTTGGAGTGCACAGAGGTGTCCGCCACCACCAGGGAGCTTCCATCGAAGGAGGTGTCACTGTCTCAACTGTCCCCTCCAGTCCCCGCAGTGGTGCTCCTCTCACCCTCCGTCCCACTGATGCCCTCACTGTTGGTAGATTCGGCCTCCTGGGACTTGTGGGAGGCAGCTCTCCCCATCGTCGGTGCCTCTGCTCCTCTACCAGATGATGCTAATGCACATAAGGACAGGTTGACAAAACAAAAGGGGGGAGACAAAGGTCAATGGCAGCAACAACACCACCGTTGGTGTACACAACACACACAGGGAACAGTCCTACGCACTAGGCAATGCCCTACCAGTCACAATGCTAGTCACCAGCCCATGGACAGGGACACTTAACGCCAATTGCAGCATACCTGAGACCCACAGACCCCTGCACAGTAGTGGATGCCTACTACCTTGGTTGGAAGACGTTTATATCAGACCCATCCCACCATGGGACCTACCCTGCAATGTCCGGCCTGGCCTAGGGCCACCCACAGGCCCACATCCCCCACCTGGATGCCACGCCACCACACGCAAGAAGTATATTAGGGCACTGTACTCACCCCCTTGTGGCTGCTGTAATGCCCCCAAGCACCCATCCAGCTCTGGATTGGCCACCGCCATTATGCGGGCTATCAGTGCGGTCAGGGTTCGACGGGCACCCCTTCCTCATTGGGAGGCCATCCCCAGCTTGGCCTCTGCGGTCTTCCGTGCCCAGTGTCTCAGGTCCTCCCACCATTTCCAACAGTGGATGCTCCGCCTGCTGTAGACCCCCAGGGTCCGCAAGTCCTTGGTGATGGCACGCCATAAACCCTTTTCCTGATGGGCGCCGACCTGCAGGAAAATACACACAGGGAATGGTATTAGTTAGACCGTCCTGCCTGTTACACTCATGGCCCACCATAGCCCTCCCATACCCTTATGCACAGACATGGTCCAGCATACATGCAGCACGCTGCCCAGGGCTCTTCACCAACCCCCACCCCACACAAGGCCTTCACACACACCACTCCATCCATTCATGCCCCATGCATCATGCTCACAGTGTACTCTCCTGTTGGTCTGGAGGCCCATATAGTATTCAATACTGGGGTAGGCCCCCATCCACCAGTCTCTCCAACTTTGTCGCGGTGAAAGCAGGGGCCCTTTCCCCAATAACACGAGCCATGGTCGGTTCCTGACACAAGTCACAGCAGCACATGCAGTGTAGGCCCTCTCCTGTTGAAGGTCAGGTAGCAAGTGAGTGAACAGATAGAAGATGGTGGTCACGTCCACAATGGTTCATACCATCACCGCCGGCATACATCCCTATTGGCCACTGTAACCCATAGGGCCCAAGGGTAACCAATGAGGAGTTGCGCGGCGATTCTCGACCGCCTCCCGCAACAGCACACAACATCTGTGGAATTACCTCATTTCCACATGTCCCTCCTAACAGGACAGGCGGGCGCCATTTTAGGGGGGAGCACCTAACTGTATCACAATACACCTAAGCACCATTTGGGCCTATCCAACAATATACTGGTTCAGTCACAACTTGCAATGAAGAATAGTGTTTAGAAATATGGGATACTGACCAGCTGCTCACCGTTTTGCCCTCTAGATTGCAACCGCTGTGGATCAATAGGAGATGGAGACATCCCCCTGTGTACAGGCCCCTGGTGGACTTGGCAACGATGGAGGACAGGCACATTATCCTCACCTATAGACTGGACAGGGCCACAATCACAGAGCTGTGTGCCCAATTGGAGTCTGACCTGATATCTGCCATCCGCCACCCCACCGGGATCCCCCCTCTTGTGCAAGTCCTATCTGTGCTCCTTTTCCTGGCAACTGGCTCCTTCCAAGTGACAGTGGGCTTGGTAGCTGGAATGTCTCAATTTTCTCAATAGTGCTGACCAGAGTGTTGTCTGCCCTGATTAAACACATGCACAGCTACATCAATTTCCCCCAGGTGGAGGATTTGGCCACAGTGAAAACTGATTTCTATGCAATGGGACATATCCCCAACATTATTGGGGCTATTGACGGTACACATATTGCATTTGTCCCCTCTGGAGAAATGAACAGGTGTTCAGAAATCCAAAGAGCTTTCACTCAATGAATGTGCAGATAGTGTGCCTGGCGGACCAGTACATCTTCCATGTCAATGCAAAGTATCCTGGGTCTGTGTATGATGCCTTTATCCTGAGGAATAGTGTAGGAAAGTACCATCTTGCCTGGCATGTTACCCCCATTTTTCACTGTATATATGTTGTTTTAGTTGTATGTGTCACTGGGACCCTGCTAGTCAGGGCCCCAGTGCTCATAAGTGTGCCTGAATGTGTTACCTGTGTTATGACTAACTGTCTCACTGAGGCTCTGCTCATCAGAACCTCAGTGGTTATGCTCTCTCATTTCTTTCAAATTGTCACTAACAGGCTAGTGACCAATTTTACCAATTTACATTGGCTTACTGGAACACCCTTATAATTCCCTAGTATATGGTACTGAGGTACCCAGGGTATTGGGGTTCCAGGAGATCCCTATGGGCTGCAGCATTTCTTTTGCCACCCATAGGGAGCTCTGACAATTCTTACACATGCCTGCCACTGCAGCCTGAGTGAAATAACGTCCACGTTATTTCACAGCCATTTTACACTGCACTTAAGTAACTTATAAGTCACCTATATGTCTAACCTTTACCTGGTAAAGGTTAGGTGCAAAGTTACTTAGTGTGAGGGCACCCTGGCACTAGCCAAGGTGCCCCCACATTGTTCAGGGCCAATTCCCCGGACTTTGTGAGTGCGGGGACACCATTACACGCGTGCACTACATATAGGTCACTACCTATATGTAGCTTCACAATGGTAACTCCGAATATGGCCATGTAACATGTCTATGATCATGGAATTGCCCCCTCTATACCATCCTGGCATAGTTGGCACAATCCCATGATCCCAGTGGTCTGTAGAACAGACCCTGGTACTGCCAAAATGCCTTTCCCGGGGTTTCACTGCAGCTGCTGATGCTGCCACCCCCTCAGACAGGCTTCTGCCCTCCTGGGGTCCAGCCAGGCCTGGCCCAGGATGGCAGAACAAAGGACTTCCTCTGAGAGAGGGTGTTACACCCTCTCCCTTTGGAAAATGGTGTGAAGGCAGGGGAGGAGTAGCCTCCCCCAGCCTCTGGAAATGCTTTCATGGGCACACATGGTGCCCATTTCTGCATAAGCCAGTCTACACCGGTTCAGGGACCCCTTAGCCCTGCTCTGGCGCGAAACTGGACAAAGGAAAGGGGAGTGACCACTCCCCTGACCTGTACCTCCCCTGGGAGGTGCCCAGAGCTCCTCCAGTGTGCTCCAGACCTCTGCCATCTTGGAAACAGAGGTGCTGCTGGCACACTGGACTGCTCTGAGTGGCCAGTGCCATCAGGTGACGTCAGAGACTCCTTCTGATAGGCTCCTTCAGGTGTTGCTAGCCTATCCTCTCTCCTAGGTAGCCAAACCCTCTTTTCTGGCTATTTAGGGTCTCTGGCCCTCATTACGACCCTGGCGGGCGGCAGAGGCCGCCCGCCAGGATTCCGCCCTCCATAATACCGCTCCGCGGTCAGAAGACCGCGGAGGGTATTATGAGTTTTTCCCTGGGCTGGCGGGCGGTCTCCAAAAGACCGCCCGCCAGCCCAGGGAAAAACTCCCTTCCCACGAGGATGCCGGCTCGTAATCGAGCCGGCGGAGTGGGAAGGTGCGACGGGTGCTACTGCACCCGTCGCGTATTTCACTGTCTGCAAGGCAGACAGTGAAATACATTTTGGGGCCCTCTTACGGGGGCCCCGCGACTCCCCCTCCCGCCATCCGGTTCCCGGCGGGAGAACCGCCAGGAACTGGATGGCGGGAGGGGGAGTCGGAATCCCCAAGCCGGCGCAGCAAGCTGCGCCGGCTTGGAGGATTCCTTGGGGGCAGCGGGAAACCGGCAGGAGACCGCTGTTTCCCTTCTCTGACCGCGGCTAAGCCGCCGCGGTCAGAATGCCCCGCGGGGCACCGCCGGCCTGTCGGCGGTGCCACCGCGTCCCGCGGCCCTGGCGGTTACAAACCGCCAGGGTCGTAATGAGGGCCTCTGTCTCTTGGGATTCCTTAGATAACGAATGCAAGAGCTCATCCGAGTTCCTCTGCATCTCTCTCTTCACCTTCTGCCAAGGAATCAACTGCTGACCGCACTGGAAGCCTGCAAAACTGCAACATAGTAGCAAAGACGACTACTGCAACTCTGTAACGCTGATCCTGCCGCCTTCTCGACTGCTTTCCTGGTGGTGCATGCTGTGGGGGTAGTCTGCCTCCTCTCTGCACTAGAAGCTCCGAAGAAATCTCCTGTGGGTCGACGGAATCGTCCCCCTGCAACCGCAGGCACCAAAGAACTGCATCACCGGTACCTTGGGTCTCCTCTCAGCACGACGAGCGAGGTCCCTTGAATCCAGCAACTCTGTCCAAGTGACTCATACAGTCCAGTGACTCTTCAGTCCAAGTTTGGTGGAGGTAAGTCCTTGCCTCCCCACGCCAGACTGCATTGCTGGGAACCACGACTTTTGCAGCTACTCCGGCCTCTGTGCACTTCCGGCGGAAATCCTTTGTGCACAGTCCAGCCTGGGTCCACGGCACTCTAACCTGCATTGCACGACCTCCTAAGTTGTTCTCCGGCGACGTGGGACTCCTTTGTGCGACATCAGGTGAGCACCGTTTCACGCATCCTTGTAGTGCCTGTTTCTGGCACTTCTGCGGGTGCTGCCTGCTCCTGAGAGGGCTCCTTGTCTTGCTCGACGCCTCTTCTGTCCCCAGACGCAATTGGCGACATCCTGGTCCCTCCTGGGCCACAGCAGCATCCAAAAACACCATCTGAACGATTTGCAGCTAGCAAGGCTTGTTGGCAGTCTTTCAGCGGGAAAACACTTCTGCACGACTTTCCACGGCGTGAGGGATCCGTCTTCCAAAGGGGAAGTCTCTAGCCCTTGTGGTTCCTGCAGAAACCTAAGCTTCTACTGTCCAGTAGCAGCTTCTTTGCACCCACAGATGGCATTTCCTGGGCATCTGCCCATCTCCGACTTGCTTGTGACTTTTGGACTTGGTCCCCTTGTTCCACAGGTACCCTCAACTGGAAATCCATCGTTGTTGCACTGTTGGTTTGTGTCTTTCCTGCAGAATTCCCCTATCACGACTTCTATGTCCTTTGGGGAACTTTAATGCACTTTGCACTCACTTTTCAGGGTCTTGGCGTGGGCTATTTTTCTAACCCTTACTATTTTCTAATAGTCCCAGCGACCCTCTACAAGGTCACATAGGTTTGGGGTCCATTCGTGGTTCGCATTCCACTTTTGGAGTATATGGTTTGTGTTGCCCCTATCCCTATGTGTCTCCATTGCATCCTATTGTAACTATACATTGTTTGCACTGTTTTCTAATACTATTACTGCATATTTTGGTATTGTGTACATATATCTTGTGTATATTTGCTATCCTCATACTGAGGGTACTCACTGAGATACTTTTGGCATATTGTCATAAAAATAAAGTACCTTTATTTTTAGTATATCTGTGTATTGTGTTTTCTTATGATATTGTGCATGTGACACTAAGTGGTACTGTAGGAGCTTCACTCGTCTCCTAGTTCAGCCTAAGCTGCTCTGCTAAGCTACCATTATCTATCAGCCTATGCTGCTAGACATCCTATACACTAATAAGGGATAACTGGGCCTTGTGCAAGGTGCAAGTACCCCTAGGTACTCACTACAAGCCAGTCCAGCCTCCTACATTGGTTGTGTAGCGGTGGGATAAGTGCTTTTAGACTACTTACCACTCTTGTCATTGTACTTTTCATAAGAGAAAACTATACAAAACAAGTTCAGTGTATGTACACCTAACCAAAAAGTTTTGCTCTTCTTTTCTCACCTCTTTTCTAAAGTGCTGAAAAGTACCTCTAAACTTTCTTAAAAGTTCTTAAAAGTTTAAAAAGGTTTTTTCTGTCCTTCTAAAAGTTCTGAAAACTTTTTTCTCTTTTTCTATCACTTTAACTCTTTCTAAAAATGTCTGGCACAGGCCAAAATGTTGATCTGTCCAAACTTGCATATGACCACCTTAGCTGGAAAGGAGCAAGGAGTCTCTGTG
Source organism: Pleurodeles waltl (assembly GCF_031143425.1). Classification (NCBI taxonomy): domain Eukaryota; kingdom Metazoa; phylum Chordata; class Amphibia; order Caudata; family Salamandridae; genus Pleurodeles; species Pleurodeles waltl. The sequence goes on from NC_090450.1 coordinate 857,360,488, forward strand.
TAGAAAGAGGTTTGAGTGTAGGGAAGAATCCTTCCTTGGAATTATTGCTTAACATGCTTAGAGAACAAGATAAGGCCACAAGGGCCCCATCTGTTGAAAAAGTAGCCAATGGTTCCCAATCTGATCCAGGGACTCCCCTAGGAAAAGATTCAGGAAAGAAACTTCCTAGCCTGCCCATTACTAGACAGTCTAGCATAGTTGGTACTGATGTAGAGTCACACCATACAGATAGTGTTGTCTCACATCATAGCAAGAGCATTCATTCTCACCACAGTAGAACTGATGTTCCTGTTAACCAAGCTCTTAGGATGCCTTCTGTAAGGGACAGGTCTCCTTCTGTCCATTCTCACCACACTTCTGTGTCAAGGAATGTCCCTCCTACCCACCCTGATAACAGATTGTTAGAAAGGGAGCTCAATAGATTGAGAGTGGAACAAACCAGACTGAAGCTCAAGAAGCAACAGCTGGATTTGGATAGACAGTCCTTAGAAGTAGAGAAGGAGAGACAGAAACTGGGTTTAGAAACCCATGGTGGCAGCAGCAGTATTCCCCATAGTCATCCTGCAAAAGAGCATGATTCTAGGAATCTGCACAAGATAGTTCCCCCTTATAAGGAGGGGGATGACATTAACAAGTGGTTTGCTGCACTTGAGAGGGCCTGTGTTGTACAGGATGTCCCTCAAAGGCAGTGGGCTGCTATCCTATGGCTATAATTTAGTGGAAAGGGTAGGGATAGGCTCCTTACTGTGAAAGAAAGTGATGCCAATAATTTTACAGTTCTTAAGAATGCACTTCTGGATGGTTATGGCTTAACCACTGAACAATACAGGATAAAGTTCAGAGAGACCAAAAAGGAGTCTTCACAAGACTGGGTTGATTTCATTGACCATTCAGTGAAGGCCTTGGAGGGGTGGTTACATGGCAGTAAAGTTACTGATTATGACAGCCTGTATAACTTGATCCTGAGAGAGCATATTCTTAATATTTGTGTGTCTGGTTTGTTGCACCAGTACTTGGTGGACTCTGATCTGACCTCTCCCCATGAATTGGGAAAGAAGGCAGACAAATGGGTCAGAACAAGGGTGAACAGAAAAGTTCATACAGGGGGTGACAAAGATGGCAACAAGAACAAGGATGGTAAGTCTTCTGACAAGGGTGGGGACAAATCTAAAAATGAGTCTTCATCAGGCCCACAAAAACACTCTGGTGGGGGTGGTGGGCCCAAATCCTCTTCTAATCAAAAAAAAGAAAAGAAACCATGGTGCTATTTATGTAAAATAAAAGGCCATTGGACAACAGATCCCAGTTGTCCAAAGAAAAGCACCAAGCCTCCTACCACTACAACCCCTCCTGCTACACCTAGTGTCCCTACTAATAGCAGTGGTGGTGGGAGCAAACCTGTTAATAGCCAATCCAAGGGAGTAGCTGGGCTCACTTTTGGCAACTTAGTTGGGGTTGGTCTGATTAGGGAGACCACAGAGGCTGTGTTAGTCTCTGAGGGGGCTCTTGATTTAGCCACCTTGGTTGCTTGTCCCCTTAACATGGATTAGTACAAGCAACTACCCATAATAAATGGTGTTGAGGTTCAGGCCTACAGGGACACTGGTGCCAGTGTGACTATGGTCATAGAGAAACTGGTCCACCCTGAACAACACCTACTTGGTCACCAGTACCAAGTAACCGATGCTCACAACAACACACTTAGCCACCCCATGGCTGCTGTAAATCTCAACTGGGGGAGAGTTACTGGTCCAAAGAAAGTTGTGGTAGCTTCAGATTTACCTGTAGACTGTGTATTAGGGAATGATTTGGAGACATCAGCTTGGTCAGATGTGGAGTTGGAGGCCCATGCAGCAATGCTGGGCATCCCAGGGCATATTTTTGCTTTAACCAGGGCTCAGGCCAAAAAGCAAAAAGGACAGGGTGACTTGGATCCTGGAACAATGGACCAAGTGCTCCCTAAAGCTAGGGCTAGTAGAAGTAAAGCACTTCCTACTATCCCTCCCTCTACAGTGGATTCTACTTCTGAGGAAGAAGAATTTCCACCCTGTGCAGAACCTACACCAGAGGAGCTGGAAGCAGACACTGCTGAGCTTTTGGGTGAAGGGGGGCCTGCCAGGGAGGAGCTGAGTGTGGCACAGCGTACCTGTCCCACACTAGAGGGTCTAAGACAGCAAGCTGTCAAACAGGCTAATGGGGATGTCAGTGACTCTCACAGAGTTTACTGGGAGGACAACCTCTTGTACACAGAAGCAAGGGATCCTAAACCTGGAACTGCCAGGAGGTTAGTGATTCCTCAGGAGTACAGAAAGTTCCTCCTAACTCTAGCCCACGACATTCCCCTAGCTGGACATCTGGGACAAATGAAAACTTGGGACAGGCTTGTTCCCTTGTTTCATTGGCCTAGAATGTCTGAGGACACAAAAGAATTTTGTAAGTCCTGTGAAACCTGTCAAGCCAGTGGCAAGACAGGTGGCACCCCAAAGGCACCCCTTATCCCACTGCCTGTGGTTGGGGTTCCCTTTGAAAGGGTAGGGGTTGACATAGTCGGCCCCCTTGACCCTCCTACTGCTTCAGGCAATAGGTTTATCTTGGTGGTAGTGGACCATGCCACAAGATATCCTGAAGCAAATTCCTTTAAGGACCACTACAGCACCTGCAGTGGCAAAGGCCCTCCTGGGAATATTTTCTAGGGTGGGCTTCCCAAAGGAAGTAGTATCAGACAGGGGAAGCAATTTCATGTCTTCTTACTTAAAGGCCATGTGGAAGGAGTGTGGTGTAACTTACAAGTTCACTACACCCTATCATCCACAAACAAATGGACTGGTGGAGAGATTTAACAAAACTCTCAAAGGCATGATTATGGGACTCCCAGAAAAGCTCCGCAGGAGATGGGATATCCTTTTACCATGCCTCCTTTTTGCCTACAGGGAGGTACCCCAAAAGGGAGTGGGCTTCAGCCCCTTTGAACTCCTCTTTGGACACCCTGTTAGGGGTCCACTAACACTTGTCAAGGAGGGTTGGGAACAACCTTTAAAAGCTCCAAAGCAAGATATTGTGGATTATGTACTTGGCCTCAGATCAAGGATGGCTGAGTATATGAAAAAGGCCAGTAAAAACCTTCAGGCCAGCCAAGAGCTCCAGAAGCAATGGCATGATCAGAAGGCTGTTTTGGTTCAGTACCAACCAGGGCAGAAAGTGTGGGTCTTAGAGCCTGTGGCCCCAAGAGCACTCCAAGATAAATGGAGTGGACCCCACATAATTGTTGAAAAGAAGGGTGAAGTCACCTACTTAGTTGACTTAGGCACTGCCAGGAGTCCCCTTAGGGTGCTCCATGTCAATCGCCTGAAACCCTACTATGACAGGGCTGCTCTCACCCTGCTCATGGCAACTGATGAGGGACAGGAAGAAGACAGTGATCCTCTACCTGATCTCTTCTCTTCCACAGAACAAGATGCTCTAGTGGAAGGTGTAGTTTTGGCTGATTGTCTTACTGCTGAGCAGAAAGACCAATGCATAAATCTCCTGGGTCAGTTTTCTGAACTCTTCTCTACTGTGCCAGGTACCACTTCTTGGTGTGAGCACACTATAGAAACTGGAGACAGCTTGCCTGTCAAAAGTAAGATCTATAGGCAGCCTGACCATGTCAGGGACTGCATAAAGCAAGAGGTGCAGAAAATGTTAGAAGTGGGAGTGGTTGAGCACTCTGAAAGTCCATGGGCTTCTCCTGTGGTACTTGTACCAAAACCTCATTCCAAGGATGGAAAGAAGGAAATGCAGTTTTGTGTAGACTACAGAGGTCTCAACCAGGTAACCAAAACTGATGCTCACCCTATACCCAGGGCAGATGAGCTCATAGATACACTGGCATCTGCCAAGTATCTAAGCACTTTTGATTTGACTGCAGGGTATTGGCAAATCAAATTATCAGAAGATGCTAAACCTAAAACTGCATTTTCAACCATTGGAGGCCATTACCAATTCACAGTAATGCCTTTTGGATTGAAAAATGCACCTGCCACTTTTCAGAGGTTGGTGAACACAGTCCTGCAAGGGCTGGAAGCTTTTAGTGCAGCATATCTGGACGATATAGCTGTCTTTAGCTTCAGTTGAGATGATCACCTGGTCCACCTATGAAAGTTTTAGAGGCCCTGCAAAAGGCAGGCCTCACTATCAAGGCTTCAAAGTGCCAGATAGGGCAGGGGAAGGTGGTTTATCTGGGACACCTTGTTGGTGGGGAACAGATTGCACCACTTCAGGGGAAAATCCAAACTATTATAGATTGGGTTCCCCCTACTACTCAGACTCAGGTGAGAGCCTTCCTAGGCCTCACTGGGTTTTACAGGAGGTTCATTAAGAACTATGGCTCCATTGCAGCACCTCTTAATGACCTCACATCCAAAAAGATGCCTAAAAAGGTATTGTGGACAGCTAGCTGTCAGAAAGCTTTTGAGGAGCTGAAGCAGGCCATGTGCTCTGCACCTGTCCTGAAAAGCCCTTGTTACTCTAAAAAATTATATGTCTAAACTGATGCATCTGAATTAGGAGTAGGGGCAGTCCTATCACAACTTAATTCTGAGGGCCAGGATCAACCTGTTGCTTTTATTAGTAGGAGGTTGACCCCTAGAGAAAAGCGTTGGTCTGTCATTGAGAGGGAGGCCTTTGCTGTGGTCTGGGCACTGAAGAAGTTGAGGCCATACTTGTTTGGCACTCACTTCATTGTTCAGACAGACCACAAACCTCTACTTTGGCTAAAACAAATGAAAGGTGAAAATCCTAAATTGTTGAGGTGGTCCATATCCCTACAGGGAATGGACTATACAGTGGAACATAGACCTGGGAGTAGCCACTCCAATGCAGATGGACTCTCCAGATATTTCCACTTAGACAATGAAGACACATCAGGTCATGGCTAGTCTTATTGTCCTTCGTTTGGGGGGGGGTTGTGTAGGAAAGTACCATCTTGCCTGGCATGTTACCCCCATTTTTCACTGTATATATGTTGTTTTAGTTGTATGTGTCACTGGGACCCTGCTAGTCAGGGCCCCAGTGCTCATAAGTGTGCCTGAATGTGTTACCTGTGTTATGACTAACTGTCTCACTGAGGCTCTGCTAATCAGAACCTCAGTGGTTATGCTCTCTCATTTCTTTCAAATTGTCACTAGCAGGCTAGTGACCAATTTTACCAATTTACATTGGCTTACTGGAACACCCTTATAATTCCCTAGTATATGGTACTGAGGTACCCAGGGTATTGGGGTTCCAGGAGATCCCTATGGGCTGCAGCATTTCTTTTGCCACCCATAGGGAGCTCTGACAATTCTTACACAGGCCTGCCACTGCAGCCTGAGTGAAATAACGTCCACGTTATTTCACAGCCATTTTACACTGCACTTAAGTAATTTATAAGTCACCTATATTTCTAACCTTTACCTGGTAAAGGTTAGGTGCAAAGTTACTTAGTGTGAGGGCACCCTGGCACTAGCCAAGGTGCCCCCACATTGTTCAGGGCCAATTCCCCCGACTTTGTGAGTGCGGGGACACCATTACACGCGTGCACTACATATAGGTCACTACCTATATGTAGCTTCACAATGGTAACTCCGAATATGGCCATGTAACATGTCTATGATCATGGAATTGCCCCCTCTATACCATCCTGGCATAGTTGGCACAATCCCATGATCCCAGTGGTCTCTAGCACAGACCCTGGTACTGCCAAACTGCCTTTGTCGGGGTTTCACTGCAGCTGCTGCTGCTGCCAACCCCTCAGACAGGCTTCTGCCCTCCTGGGGTCCAGCCAGGCCTGGCCCAGGATGGCAGAACAAAGGACTTCCTCTGAGAGAGGGTGTTACACCCTCTCCCTTTGGAAAATGTTGTGAAGGCAGGGGAGGAGTAGCCTCCCCCAGCCTCTGGAAATGCTTTCATGGGCACACATGGTGCCCATTTCTGCATAAGCCAGTCTACACCGGTTCAGGGACCCCTTAGCCCTGCTCTGGCGCGAAACTGGACAAAGGAAAGGGGAGTGACCACTCCCCTGACCTGTACCTCCCCTGGGAGGTGCCCAGAGCTCCTCCAGTGTGCTCCAGACCTCTGCCATCTTGGAAACAGAGGTGCTGCTGGCACACTGGACTGCTCTGAGTGGCCAGTGCCATCAGGTGACGTCAGAGATTCCTTCTGATAGGCTCCTTCAGGTGTTGCTAGCCTATCCTCTCTCCCAGGTAGCCAAACCCTCTTTTCTGGCTATTTAGGGTCTCTGTCTCCTGGGATTCCTTAGATAACAAATGCAAGAGCTCATCCGAGTTCCTCTGCATCTCTCTCTTCACCTTCTGCCAAGGAATCGACTGCTGACCGCGCTGGAAGCCTGCAAAACTGCAACATAGTAGCAAAGACGACTACTGCAACTCTGTAACGCTGATCCTGCCGCCTTCTCGACTGCTTTCCTGGTGGTGCATGCTGTGGGGGTAGTCTGCCTCCTCTCTGCACTAGAAGCTCCGAAGAAATCTCCTGTGGGTCGACGGAATCGTCCCCCTGCAACCGCAGGCACCAAAGAACTGCATCACCGGTACATTGGGTCTCCTCTCAGCACGACGAGCGAGGTCCCTTGAATCCAGCAACTCTGTCCAAGTGACTCATACAGTCCAGTGACTCTTCAGTCCAAGTTTGGTGGAGGTAAGTCCTTGCCTCCCTACGCCAGACTGCATTGCTGGAACCGCGACTTTTGCAGCTACTCCGGCCTCCGTGCACTTCCGGCGGAAATCCTTTGTGCACAGTCCAGCCTGGGTCCACGGCACTCTAACCTGCATTTCACGACCTCCTAAGTTGTTCTCCGGCGACGTGGGACTCCTTTGTGCGACTTTGGGTGAGCACCGTTTCACGCATCCCCGTAGTGCCTGTTTCTGGCACTTCTGCGGGTGCTGCATGCTGCTGAGAGGGCTCCTTGTCTTGCTCGACGCCCCCTCTGTCCCTAGACGCAATTGGCGACATCCTGGTCCCTCCTGGGCCACAGCAGCATCCAAAAACACTAACCACATGATTTGCAGCTAGCAAGGCTTGTTGGCGGTCTTTCGACGGGAAAATACTTCTGCACAACTCTCCACGGTATGAGGGATCCGTCCTCCAAAGGGGAAGTCTCTAGCCCTTGTCGTTCCTGCAGAAACCTAAGCTTCTACTGTCCAGTAGCAGCTTCTTTGCACCCACAGCTGGCATTTCTTGGGCATCTGCCCATCTCCAACTTGCTTGTGACTTTTGGACTTAGTCCCCTTGTTCCACAGGTACCCTCGACTGGAAATCCATTGTTGTTGCATTGTTGGTTTGTGTCTTTCCTGCAGAATTCCCCTATCACAACTTCTATGTCCTTTGGGGAACTTTAGTGCATTTTGCACTCACTTTTCAGGGTGTTAGGGTGGGCTATTTTTCTAACCCTTACTATTTTCTAATAGTCCCAGCGACCCTCTACAAGGTCACATAGGTTTGGGGTCCATTCGTGGTTCGCATTCCACTTTTGGAGTATATGGTTTGTGTTGCCCCTATCCCTATGTGTCTCCATTGCATCCTATTGTAACTATGCATTGTTTGCACTGTTTTCTAATACTATTACTGCATATTTTGGTATTGTGTACATATATCTTGTGTATATTTGCTATCCTCCTACTGAGGGTACTCACTGAGATACTTTTGGCATATTGTCATAAAAATAAAGTACCTTTATTTTTAGTATATCTGTGTATTGTGTTTTCTTATGATATTGTGCATATGACACTAAGGCCCGTATTTATACTCCGTTTGCGCCGAATTAGCGTCGTTTTTTTTTACGCAAATTTGGCGCAAAACTAACGCCATATTTATAGTTTGGCGTTAGACGCGTCTAGCGCCAAAGTATGGGCAAATAGCGTAATTTTTTTGCGTGAACGCCTTCCTTGCGTTAATGAGATGCAAGGAAGGCGTTCCCGTCTAAAAAAATTACGGCGACGCAAATGCGTCGTATTTATACTCCCGGGCAAAAATCACGCCCGGGAGGTGGCGGGTCAAAAAACCCCGCATTTGCGCCACTATTTAACGCCTGGGTCAGGGTAGTCGTTAAGGGGCCTGTGTGCTCAAAATGAGCCCACAGGTGCCCTCCCCTGCCCCCAGGGACCCCCCCTGCCACCCCTGCCCACCCCAGGAGGACACCCAAGGATGGAGGGACCCACCCCAGGGACATTCAGGTAAGTTCAGGTAAGTATAATTTTTTATATTTTTAAATTATTTTTGGGTGGCATAGGGGGGCCTTCTTTGTGCCCCCCTACATGCCACTATGCCCAATAAACATGCCCAGGGGACATAAGTCCCCTGGGCATGGCCATTGGGCAAGGGGGCATGACTCCTGTCTTTACTAAGACAGGAGTCATTTAAATGGCGTCTGGGCGTCGAAAATAATGGCGCAAATCGGGTTGAGGCGATTTTTTTGCCTCAACCTGACTTGCCCCATTTTAAGACGCCCTAACGCCATTTTCCCCCTACGCCGGCGCTGCCTGGTCTACGTGTTTTTTTTCCACGCACACCAGGCAGCGCCGGTCTGCTAGCGCCGGCTAACGCCATTCCATAAATACGGCGCCCGCATGGCGCTTCAGAATGGCGTTAGACGGCGCTAAATTTTTTGACGCTAAACTGCGTTAGCGCAGTTTAGCGTCAAAAAGTATAAATATGGGCCTAAGTGGTACTGTAGGAGCTTCACTCGTCTCCTAGTTCAGCCTAAGCTGCTCTGCTAAGCTACCATTATCTATCAGCCTATGCTGCTAGACACCCTATACACTAATAAGGGATAACTGGGCCTGGTGCAAGGTGCAAGTACCCCTAGGTACTCACTACAAGCCAGTCCAGCCACCTACAAATAGCAGCATCCCATATGTGATGTCTCAACTCTAGAGGCACCAGGTGTGCCTAATAGGTGAGCCCTGGTTCCCACCCAGTGTATGTTGGTGTATGGTTTGAGCCCTAAGGGTTAGTGTGTGTCTAACAGTTGTCCCTTGATATTTGCAGGTGACTCTGACTCTGGTTATCCCAACCTCTCATGGCTACTGACCCCTGTGTGGAATCCCAGGGCAAGGGCAGAGGAATGTTTCAATGAGGCACATAGGCGAACAAGAAAAATCATAGAGAGGACATTCGGCCTCATGAAGGCTAGGTTTCATTGCCTCCATCTGACAGGTGGTTCCCTCTGCTACTCACCCAAGAAGGTCTGCCAGATTATCCTGTCATGCTGTGTGTTGTACAACCTTGCCTTACGTCGCCAGGTGCCTTTTCTGCAGTAGGATGAGGCTGGAGATGGGCATGTGGCAGCAGTGGACCCTGTGGACAGTAAAGATGAGGAGGATGAGGATGAGAACAACAGAAGTGCAATAATTTGTCAATTCTTCCAATGACATACAAGTAAGACAGTGTAACTTCACTTTTAATTGACAGTTTTGTATTTAACATTGGCACTGACATTTTCCCACTTCTATGGCCACTTACTGTACCCTTTGGCATCTCGTTTTGCAGATAGTGTGCCCCACTATCGCTCCTGGTGTGTTGACTGCAGCCAACTACAGGTCATTCATATGTATGCATTACTGTACAGTTGTATTGCAGTGTTTAAAGCTTGTTAAACAAATACATAGTTCAATCTTTTGACAGACTGCATACTTTTATTTTTGCAAATGGTGTTTATTTAAGTGCTAATAAGTAGAGGGGGAGGTGCAATGGGCTGGGGTGATGGTGGAGGAAAGTCCAGGATAGAGTCCAGTCTATGTGGATCACAGGTGCATTGTCCAAGGGGGCATGGGAAGGGGAGCAATGGCAGTTCAAAGTGGACAGGGTGAAAGGGTGGGACACAAGGGTGACAATCTGGAGAGTCTTATTTCCTAGCAGGGGTCTTGGCAATAGTCTCTGGCTTCGCCTGGATCACAAGGAACGTTTGCAGCGTGGGTCTCCTTTTGAAGGGGGGGGGGTGCTGGTGGCCTGTTGGTCCTGTGGCGGGCCACCTGTCCACCAGCGGCAGCAGAGGTGGAGGCTGTTCATCGGTGTAGCTAGTGGTAGGGACCCAGTGGTGTGCTACTGCCTCCCTCATACTGTTCGCCATGTCTGCCAACACCCCTGCAATGGAGACCAGGGTGGTGTTAATGGACTTCAAGTCCTCCTGATCAACAGGTACTGTCCCTCCTGCAGCCGCTGGTTCTCCTGCATCTTGTCCAGTATCTGGCCCATCATCTCCTGGGAAGGGTGGTATGCTCCCAGGATGTTGGTGAGTGCCTCCTGGAGAGTCAGTTCCCTGGGCCTGTCCTCCCCCTGTCGCACAGCAGTCCTCCCAGCTTCCCTGTTGTCCTGTGCCTCTTTCCCCTGAACCATGTGCCCACTGCCACTGACCGTGGGTCCCTGATCATCCTGTGTTTGTGGGGTGGCCTGGGGTCCCTGTAGTGGTGAAGCCAAAGCTGATTGACGTGTCTTGTGGACAGAGGTATGGGCCCGCTGGGTGGGTGCTATGCTGGTGTTTGCTGAGGGGGGAGGCTCTGTGGTGGTATGGGACTGTGCCTGGGTAACCAACTGTCCGGAGATCCCTGATGGGCCAGGTTGGTCATCCAGATCCAGGCGTCCAAAGCTGCTGTCATCACTGTGGGCCTCTTCTTGGGGGGGACTGGATGTTGCTGGCACATCCTCTCCGAAGGCATTGGCTGGTGTGACATCTTGTGCATGGGTGTGTGGCCCTCTATGGTTGTTATTGCCCTGCCAGCTTTGCCTTGTGTGAGTAGTTATTTGGTGGGCTTTCTGTTTTCCTCTAGTGTGCATGCTTTAGTGTTGGGTGTCCATGCAGGTCTGTGATGGGGTCCATGCATTGGTAGAGAATGCAGGTCTTGGTATTGGGAGGGGTGGGTTGTGATGGTGGGATGTGTGGGAGGTGGTGGAGTGATGGGAGTGAGGGTAAGGGTATGTGATGGCATGCAGGTCGGGGGTGGTAGTAGTAGTATAGAGTTGACTTACAAGAGTCCAGTCCTCCTCCTACTCCTTCCAGGCCCTCAGGATGCATGATTGCCAAGACTTGCTCCTCCCTTGTTGTTAGTTGGGGGGAGGAGGTGGGGGTCCACTGCCAGTCCTCTGTACAGCTATTTGTGTCTTGCTGCCATAGAACACACCTTCCCCTGTAGGTCATTCTACCTCTTCCTGATGTCATCCCTTGTGCTACGACCCCACCACCCTCCACGCCCTCAACCCAGGGCGCTCCAACACCTGCTTCCAAGCGCACCCCAAACGCACCCATGGAACCTTCCCCTGCCACTCTTGCAAACGCATCTTCCACCACGCAACTACCATGACCACAAGCCCACGCGCCATCAACCACCTCAAGTGCATCCTGGTCAACGCTCGATCCATCCACAAGCATGCCGTTGAACTTTGGGACCTCCTGGACTCCACAGCACCGGACGTCGCCTTCATCACGGAGACCTGGATGAACGCCTCCTGGCCCCTGACATCGGCACTGCCATCCCCGAAGGCTACAAGATTTCCAGGAAAGACCGCACCAACCAAGTAGGAGGAGGAATCGCATCGTCTTCAAAGACTCCATCAGCGTCACCACCTCCACCGAAGACACCCCCCTCGCCGCTGAACGCCTGCATTTCCAGATTCGCACCGACCCCAGGACCACCCTCAGAGGAACCCTCGTCTACCGTCCCCCCGGACCGCGCGCCCCTTTCAGCGACTCCATCGCCGACTTCGTCTCCTCGCACGCCCTTGCCTCACCGGACTACATCCTCCTAGGCGACCTCAACTTCCATCTGGAACAGAACAACGACCCCAACACCACCGCTCTGCTCGCCAACCTCGCCAACCTCGGCCTCAAGCAACTGGTGAACACTGCCACCCACATCGCCGGACAGACGCTTGACCCCATCTTCTCCGCCAGCAAACACGTCTCCTTCAGCCACGCCTCGGCACTACACTGGACCGATCACAGCTGTGTCCATTTCACATTCCGACGCGAGACCCGCCACCTCCACACTCAACCCATCCCTCGTCGACAGTGGAACAAAATCCCCGAAGAACAGCTCTTCTCCGCGCTCACCAACAACCAACCCACCCTCACCACCGACGACCCCAACGACGCAGCCCTCAACCTCACGAACTGGATCACCAACTGCGCAGACAACCTTGCACCCCTCAGACGCACGCATCGACAGGCCAACACCAAAAAACCTCTCTGGTTCTCTGACACCCTTAAGGAATCGAAGAAAACCTGTCGCGCCCTCGAGAGAACCTGGCGCAAGGACCACACCGCTGACAACATGACCGCCCTCAAAAACGCGACCCGCGAACACCACCGCCTGATCGGCGCAGCCAAAAGGAATTTCTTCACCGACAGACTGGACAAAAACAGGCACAACAGCAGAGAACTTTTCAGCATCGTTAAATAGTTCTCCACCCCCAACGCCAACGCCAACGCCGTCACGCCCTCACAAGACCTGTGCAACTCCCTCGCCACCTTCTTCCATTGCAAGATCACCGACCTCCACGACAGCTTCGGACACCAGACCCAACCAAGCATCACCGAACCCACACCCCCGGCCATCACCCTCAACGCCTGGACCCACATCAACTCTGAAGAAACCAAAACCACTATGAACTCTATCCACTCCGGCGCCCCATCGGACCCCTGCCCTCACTTCATCTTCAATAAAGCCGACGACATCATCGCCCCGCACCTCCAGGCCATCATCAACTCTTCATTTTCTTCTGCTACCTTCCCCGAAAGCTGGAAACACGCCGAAGTCAACGCCCTACTAAAGAAACCTACGGCTGACCCAAGCGACCTGAAAAACTTCCGCCCCCATCTCGCTCCTCCCCTTCCCTGCCAAGGTAATAGAGAAGACCGTCAACAAACAGCTTACCAACTTCCTGGAAGACAACAACCTTCTCGACCCTTCACAAACCGGATTCCGAACCAACCACAGCACTGAAACCGCCCTCATCTCAGTCACAGACGACATCAGAACCCTGATGGACAACGGTGAAACAGTCGCCCTCATCCTCCTCGACCTCTCGGCTGCCTTCGACACCGTCTGTCACCGCACCCTAATAACCCGCCTCCGCTCCACCGGGATCCAAGGCCAGGCCCTGGACTGGATCGCCTCCTTCCTCTCAAACCGCTCTCAAAGAATTTACCTCCCACCTTTTCGCTCAGACCCCACCAAGATCATCTGTGGCGTACCTCAAGGCTCCTCGCTCAGCCCGACACTCTTCAATGTCTACATGAGCCCCCTCGCCGACATCGTACGCAAGCACAACATCATCATCACCTCCTACGCCGACGACACCCAACTTATACTCTCCCTCACCAAGGACCCCGCCAGCGCTAAGACCAACCTACAAGACGGCATGAAGGACGTCGCAGATTGGATGAGGCTCAGCCGCCTAAAGCTGAACACGGACAAAACGGAAGTCCTCATCCTCGACAACACCCCGACCGCATGGGACGATTCCTGGTGGCCCACGGCCCTTGGCACCGCACCGACCCCCTCAGACCACGCCCGCAACCTTGGCTTCATCTTGGACCCTCTTCTCACCATGACCAAACAAGTGAACGCCGTGTCCTCCGCCTGCTTCCTCACCCTCCGCATGCTCCGCAAGATCTTCCGCTGGATCCCCGCCGACACCAGAAAAACCGTGACCCACGCCCTCGTCACGAGCCGCCTGGACTGCGGCAACACTCTCTATGCTGGGACCACTGCTAAACTCCAAAAACGCCTGCAACGTATCCAAAACGCCTCGGCCCGCCTCATCCTCGACGTACCCCGCAACAGCCACATCTCCGCACACCTGAGACACCTGCATTGGCTCCCAGTCAGCAAAAGGATCACCTTCCGACTTCTCACCCACGCACACAAAGCCCTCCACAACAAGGGACCGGAATACCTCAACCGCCACCTCAGCTTCTACGCCCTCACCCGTCTCCTCCATTCCTCTGGCCTTGCACTCGCTGCCGTCCCTCGCATCCGCCGCTCCACGGCGGGTGGGAGGTCCTTCTCCTACCTGGCAGCCAAGACCTGGAACACCCTCCCCACCAGCCTCAGGACCACCCAGGACCACTCCGCATTCCGGAGACTCCTCAAGACCTGGCTTTTTGAGCAGCAGTAACCCCCCCTCCCTCCTAGCGCCTTGAGACCTGCACGGGTGAGTAGTGCGCTTTATAAATGTTAATGATTTGATTTGATTTGATTCTGGGGTGCTGTCCCTCGGCGTTGACCCTGTCAACGATTCTCCTCCATAGCTCCATCTTCCTAGCAATGGATGTCTGCTCCACCTGTGATCTGAATAGCTGTGGCTCTACCCGGATGATTTCCTCCACCATGACCCTTAGCTCCTCTGGGGTGTTGTTGTGGTGCCATGGGTGTAGTGTGAGTGCTGTGGGTGAGGATGCATGGGGTGATGTGTTGGGGTGTGTGTTGTAAGGTGCGTGGATGGTATATAGGTGATGGTGGTGTATGGCTGTGGTCTTGTCTGTGGTCTTGCTCTCTCTCTTGTGGCATTTGTAGTCATAAAGGGTTGTGGGTAATGTGGGTGGGTGTTTTATAGTGGTGTGGGTGTATGGGTGTCAGATGTGTGTTGTTTAAATTGTCCAATGTAGTGTTGTTTTGTATGTGTGTGCATTTTGAGCGCAGCTGTATGTAGTGCCAATGATTTAGCGCCATTGAATGTCTACTGCAGTGATTCATGAGTCATAATGTTGTGGGCGTAGTTCTGTTGGTGTAATGGTGTGGGTTTTGCTACCGCCAGTTTACACTGACTTCTGGGCTGGCGGACTTGTGTGTGCGGCTGTATAGTGACGGATTGCTTTGTGTGTGTCATATTATGGGTAACAGTAATCCACTGCGGCGGCGGTATGTTGGAGGCAGTCAGCATGCCAGTAATCGGTACTTACCACCAATCTCATAATGAGGGCCTATATATGCATATACATATAAATACACATATCAACAACATTCATGAAATACTTCACGAACGACCGCACTCCGGGATCTCTTATTTCACAAAATTCATTTATTCAGGCTCTATTAACTTCGTTTACAGCTCAACAATCACCCGCCCAACGCGTTTCGGTCTGAGAGACCTTGATCACGGGCATTTCCGGTAGGGGGTTTCTGTTTCCACATTTATATCTACAGATAACAACTCATTAAGACTCAACATATTTCTAAATGCACTTTGAAACTACTTCTCTCTGCATGTTAAGTTTAATAACTTCAGTCTGCACAACTAAAACTCACCCATAATTTCCAAATAAGTTCAATTATTTACTAGTGCACTATAAACTTATAATGCTGCATTCTGGGAGTTGTAGTTACCGCAAAACAAAACCAATTTAACCAATATGTTGATACACCTCATAAATATGCATACGTGACATACTGTCCGTGTCTCCCCCATAATAAAAAAACAAAAAAACTAAAATATTAACCAAACTGAATATTAGCTGCAAGTGCTACAGAATAGAAAATAGAAAAAACTGTGTTTTATGATTATTTGCAATGGCTGCCATGTAAAATTACAAATGTACAAATAACTCCTCATCCTGATTCATCCCCAGTGGGGTCAAGGTTTGAATCTCCAAGATGTGTTTAGACTCCAATTGTCGTAGTCTCTTTTCTCTGTCCCCTCCTTGTTCACTTATAGGGACATGGTCAATCGCATAAAAGGTCATTGTTTCCCATTGGCTATCATGTGCCAACTCCATATGCTTAGCCGTGGCATAACTTCTATCTGTGTTGACGATGGCACGAATATGTTCAAGGATCCTTTTCTTTGTTTCACATATGGTGCTCCCAAAATAGTCTAAACCGCAGGGGCATTAAATAATATATACTGTGAACCGGCTCTTACAAGTGATATGTTGTTTAATGCTTTTTGTGACACCATTACCAATGGTGTATTCCTTAGTGTTTTTCGCAATTTTGCAAGCCTTGCAATTGCCACATTTCCAGAAACCTGGTTTTTTGAGCCAGTTGCCCCTTTTCTGAGAGCTAAAGTGACTTTTTAAATATTTTAGTTTTTTTATTATGGGGGAGACACGGACAGTATGTCATGTACGCATATTTATGAGGTGTATTAACATATTGGTTAAATTGGTTTTGTTTTGTGGTAACTACAACTCCCAGAATGCAGCATTATAAGTTTATAGTGCACTAGTTAGTAATTGAACTTATTTGGAAATTATGGGTGAGTTTTAGTTGTGCAGACTGAAGTTATTAAACTTAACAAGCAGAGAGAAGTAGTTTCAAAGTGCATTTAGAAATATGTTGAGTCTTAATGAGTTGTTATCTGTAGATATAAATGTGGAAACAGAAAACCCCTACCGGAAATGCCTGTGATCAAGGTCTCTCAGACCGAAACGCGTTGGGCGGGTGATTGTTGAGCTGTAAACGAAGTTAACAGAGCCTGAATAAATGAATTTTGTGAAATAAGAGATCCCGGAGTGCGGTCCTTCGTGAAGTATTTCATGAATGTTGTTGATAAATTACGGAGTGTCCTGCCGTCACCAGCACCACCGCTGAATTAAGCGCGCTAGTACATGCCAAACAAGGACAGTTTTTAAAATAAATACATATATATATATATATATATATATATATATATATATATAGAGAGAGAGAGAGAGATAGAGAGAGAGAGAGAGAGAGAGAGAGAGAGAGAGATACACACAAACATATATCACTCAACCCACTTAATACTTACCTATGCTTATCTTTAAAACCTTTACCATGCATACACCTTTACCATTCATGCCTTTACAATGAAATTCGTTGTAAAGGCATGTGTGGTAAAGGTATATTTGTAGTAAAGGCATGTGTCGTAAAGCCATGCGTGGTAAACGCATATGGATTGTAAAGGCATTGTTGTAAATGTATCTCGTTGAATTTACCGCTTTGTAAGTGATGTTTTCCTTTGTGATCATGATCTCTTGATTTGTCTTTTGCATCCATGCAGGGCAACACCCATCAAAAGAAGAGATTATGGAGAGCCATTGCTAAGAAGGTGCAGACTCTGGGGGTCCAAAGCCGGTGGAGCATCCACTGCAGGAAAAGGTGAGAGGATCTGAGACGCTGGGCCCGGAAGATAGGTGAGGTCCAGCTGGGGGTGTTCTCCCAATGTGGCAGGGTGCCCATTGGATCATGACCCCCTAATGGTCCGCATTCTGGTGGTGGCCTATCTGGAGTTTGATGGGCCTTTGAGGGCAGCACAGCAGCCACAATGGGGTGAGTACAGGGCATATTCCTGCCTGTCACATTGCCAAGTAAATGAGTTAGGTTCTGACATCTACCCCTGACAATTAGGGATAAGCTGTGTGTCACACAGTAGATGAGTTATTGTTTGTATAATCATGTCATGTGGTGCATACTGATGTGCCGTGCATATTGGCACAGGGACCTAGGACACAACTGGGTAGAATCCGCAAACCACTTGCTCTGCAGGGATGACATATGGCTGGGTACATTGATCAATCAAGTGCTGTTTGTTATTTTAGTGTGTGTAATTTCTATGCAACAGACCACTACTCCTAAATGTTCCAGGGCAAAGGTGCGTAGGTGATGTCCTCAGCTATATTCCTGGGTAAATGTGTATATAGCCATCTGCCACACAGAGGCTAGTTGTCTTTAGTTTATGGTGAGTGCTGGTGCCTCACTGCAGTCTATATTGTGAATATGTCCAACATACATGTTAGAAAGCTTACTTTGTTCTTTGAATTCAGTTATAGGCCATTAATTTCCCTTGGTAAGTAGGGAAAAGTGCACTGTACATTTGTAATAGGTAACGGTTGTGCCCTGACTGTTGGCCAGAATCATGGAGTGACTTGCAGTTATGGTATAATCACATGTGTTTGAGTACAACTACTCATCTACAGACAGACATCTTGGTTTGCATGACCAAAATTCAGACAGTGATGTAGCTTCCCATTGAGCATCATGTTGAGGGCCTTCTACAAGTAATTGCACATCTCTGTGTCTCTCCAACATACAAAGCACTAATGTCTTCTACTGATACACTCAGAGTATGTTATTGTAAGTGGTGCCAGACATAAGTGATGATTACCCCGGGGCTTGCTGATTCATTGTGTTGTGTACTTTGGGGACATCTCTCCTTGACATATTACACATGATGTCTACAGTTTCCACTTCCTTGCCAATGTGTGGCCTATCTGATCAACATTAATACTACCTCTATTATTCTACTGGAACAAATAACACTTAGTGAGGTGTGCATTGTTGATATGTTTCCAGTGTGACATGAGTATTCCCATGTCACCTTATTCAGGTTATTGTACTTTTGTCATCAACATGGCATGATTTTGCAGCATAATTTCTTATTGTTGGCTCATGATGTATGTGACAAACAGATCTGTAAAACACCTTGTGTTGGATCTGTGGAAATGCATTTGGCATTGGCTTACTATTGTACGTCAGCAGGTGACTGAGGTCTGCTTCATGGGCAAAGGTTTGAGGGTGATGGTGTCTCCTACTCATTGAATGGTTATTGCGATTGCACAACTTCACCTATGCAATTGTAGTTGTCTGAGATCCTGAATTTCCTATGGGCAACTGTTAACAGTTCATATGGCATGCATGCATATGGTATGGCACATGTATGGGCCACTTAAGTGGAGTTTATTTCTGGGGCCTATTTGACGTCATGGTAATGTTTGCTAATCGGCGCTGTTGTTCAAGTCATGGACTTGTGATGCCACTATTTCTCTTTGTATTTGCAGTATCAGCACCGGCAAGTGAAAGAGACAGGGCACAGTGGAGTCAGGAAGCATCTAGCCACGGGACCTCGGGTCAAGACACCACCGACACAAAGGGATCCAGTGGCCTGGAGAGCAAGGGGAGTGGCACGGGGAAGATTGGAACATCCTCATCATCATCTGATTTTCCTCCATTGGACACTCTTTAGTGGTGGTAGACCCATCAGGGCATCCCCCTCTACCATCTTTGTCCACCACCTCCCATTCTATCACCACTCTCCCTGTTTCTCCTCACCCAGTTGGCGGTACCTGTTTACCCAAAAGGGGTCTCCTTTGCCGCAGGGACCTCTGCCCCAGCCACTGTTACCCCAGTTGCCCTCAGTGAGGATTCTGTTGACCTCCTGAGAAGTATCTCTGTGGGTCGGTCAGCCATAGTGAATGCCATCCAGGGATTGGCAACTCAACTACAACAGACAAATGTATTCCTGGAAGGCATTCATGGTGCAACGGCTATCCTACAGTGATCTTTTCAGACTTTGGCCTCCTCACAGACGGCAGCCAGTCACCCCCCACCTTCTGTACCCCTCCATCTCCCTCTTCCCAATCCAAATACCTCTTCCCCCTCCCTACCCAAGGCACACAGACAGATCTGCATGCATCCACATTAACACACAAGAGCAGCACACACAAACACAAGCACCACAAGTAAACAGTAGACACTTCTCCAGGCAACCCCACCACCCCTAGCATTATACACACAACATCCAGCATACCCACAGGCACCACAGCAACAGTCAGTGACACACCCTCCACACCCATAATACCCACATACACCACCCCAACAGACCCCCAGACATTTACCACATGTACCATACCCTCAGACACCACAACAGACAGACATCCACATCCATCATACCAGCAGTCACCACCCCAACAGATACACACACACATCCACCACTCCATCCCCCAGCACCTCCACCTCCCAGACACCCAAGGCACAGAAATACACTAACTCACGCACCCAGTAGACACCACCCAAACACAAGCATACCTCCCAGAAGCACGCACCCACAGCATCCACACAAACACAGCAGACAACCATTCCCTCGACCTCCAAATCCCGACCCCCTTCTGATGACCATTCCTGTGTCCCTAAGAAACTTTTTATGATGGACCTGGACCTTTCCCATGTTTCCTCCACACCAACTCCCAAACCCAAGAGGCCCCCATCCAGCTCCAAATCCCTCCCTTCCATCTCCAAGGCCTCCCCAGAACCCCCTGCAAGCACCTATACCTATCCCCTCAAGAAGAAGCCCACCCCTCCAAAACAAATAGACCACCTCCCCAAACCCAACCCCCAAGGTTGATCCTTGGGGAAGTTCCCTGACAGTTAGGAGTGTTGGCACTAATTGTGATATTATGGGTATATATATGGACTGGCCAATGGCCTTGGACTATTTGAAATTGGATTTTGGAATAAACCCAAATAGCTGTCTTTTTTGGGTACACATTTGTCCTGCAATTCCTCTTCACCTTAATGTTGTTCCTGAGTAACTTGCGTTGTCTGCCTACGGTTGTGTGTGTTTCAGCCCGCTTGCTGATCCATTTGCTGTTGTTTGCAGTACCTGACTTTGTGGCAGTGCTGGTGTCCCCCAAGACAAGGGAATATGTTGACTGTATGGATATGTGGGTTTAAATGCAATTGTGGTGTCATGGCATTGTTTAATGTTTGGTTTGGTATGGTAAGTATTTTATCTTGTGTTGTCCAATGTGAGCATTTATGGTGTTAGACTGGTCCCCCTGATATGGATTATGTATTCATCTGATGTGTGTCAGCCTGAGTTTTGTTTGTGCAGACATGGAGGGTGTTCTATGATGCTAGCTTTGTTTGCAATTGATTGTGCATGTGTCCATTTAGCTGTGTGTACCGTGCAGCTTGCAGTTGGAGTTGCATGTGCTTTGTTGACATTCACTTCCCCATTGTGCAGAGAGGCATATCATTTGGTTCTAGTATTATTTGTCCTAGAGATTCATATGGGCCAGTTCCTGTGTAAAAGTTGTTTAAGGGCATGTTGTCAACACCAGGACAGTGCGCGCTCTACGGGCATCTAGAATGCAAAAACCCAACACTCGCAAGATAATGTAATTTATGCATTGTGATGATATGTTATTGTTTAACCTTTTGCATTGCAGAAATCCATCCAAAAGATTCATTTTTAAGGTGCTTCTAAATACTGTACATTTGCAATGTATTGCTGCAGACATTCAGAGTGTGTTAGGGTGTGGTCCCTTTCCAGGGCCTTCTAGAGACTTTTCCTGCAACATGCGTGGGCGTGGTTCTAGGCTGGGCCAAGACTCTATAAAAGAGAGTCAGCCCAACTTCCAGTGCTCACTATTCAGAGGTCCTGGTGCAGAGCAGCAGCTTCTTCCTGAGCTCCTGTCCCGGCGGCCTATTTGGATTTTCCAGTCTTCTGCACTCATCTCTCATTGGTGATCACTGTTTCCAGGCGGTAAGACGGGGTTTGGACATTTCCCAACACCGTAATTGAGAATTTTCATATTCTTGATTTTAATTCTTAAATGAATAACAGATTACTTGTGTGCTGCCATTTTTTGACATTTGTATGGTGGTTTGCAAATAGGGAGGACGCGCAATTTATTCCATAAAGATTTGACTTCGTTATTACATTGATGTTCATTGCGCGCTGATATTTCTTGACATTTACATGATGTTTTACGAGTTGGCAAGACGTGCAACTCGTTTCATGAGCATTTAACTTTGTTGTTCATTGCACGCTACCATTTTCTGGCATTTACATGGTGGCATTCAAATCGGCAACACACGCAATTCTTTCCTTGAGTGTTTTTTCATGTTATTCATTGTGCGCTACCATTTCTTGCCATTTGCATGATGGCATTTGAATCGGCAAGACGCGCAATTCTTTCCCTGAGTGCTTTTCATGTTGTTCATTGTGCGCTACCATTTCTTGGCATTTGTATGGAGGCATTTGAATCGGCAAGACGCGCAATTCTTTCCTTGTGTATAAATAATGTAAATTACTGTGCGCTACTATTCTAAGACATTTTCTTAGTAGCATTTCAAGTTGACACGTTGCATGATTTATTCCTTCAATCTACGTTGTGTGATTTCATGGTGCACAATCCTTTATGGTGTTTAATACTCATATAAAAATCTGCAATGTGCGCAATTCACTTCCCAATGTTTTTTCTGAGATGAACACAACAGTACCAGAGTTCTAGATGTAATGCTGTGTGTTCCTGATATATATTCTTAAAAGGAGATTCATATGGTTGTTTATAAATTGCTCAGAGTGTTTCCTGATTCTCATACTAAAGAAAGTACTCGAATCTGAAAGTCGTATTTAACTTTTCCTGTTTCCTTCTCAGGCATTCGGTCATCTAAAGCCTAGTCAGTTTTAGGACTATTCTAGGGTTGTTCATGTTTTTTCGGAAAAGACGAAGCTTAGAGTTGTAGCATGGTACTGATTTCATGAGATGTAATTTTGATGTTGTGTTTTAACCTTTTGCTTCCTACAGGTCTCCTTCCCAGCTGTTCCCGTCCTAACCCCCTTTTCCCCACTTGGACTCTCTTAGACTCTGTGATAAATCTAATCAGAGTATTGGAGCTGTCTTGTGGTGGAAGTGTTGGGAACATGCACAGACCCCGAGGATCTGGTGACTCTGACACATCTGCAAAATGATATGTGTCCCAGTGAAGCCTCCTACCCTGAGGGCTTCCAATAGCCCCATCCATATTGTGCAGGTATTGTTAGCATAATGAGATTTGTATATTTGTCTCTCTGTCTATTGTGCATGCCATTGTCGTTATATTTTGTTAACGTAAGTGTTGTGTAGGTGCATTACAGGGCTGTTTCCTGGGAGGGGTGTTTGTGTTCTATGACACATCCATGCATGTGTGTGTTGTGTTTAAGGACTGTCCATGGCCTGTGAGGAATGTGAGTGTGTGAGTTGTACTTATATATGTGATGTTACTGTGTTGTTGGTGTTGTGTGAGACAATGTTGTATACCTGTCACTGTCCGTGTGCCTGAGATGGTCAGACGTGCTTTTGTGTAGTGTTGTGGTGCAGTATGAGTGACCTGCCCAAAGGGGGCGTATTGTGACTGTAAATGTGTCCATCTTTATGTGTGATTTTGACTGTGTATACAATGACACATGTACTTGGTGCTGCAGCGTAACCCCCATATCATGTCGGTGATGATGTAATGATCTGTTGTTATGGTTAGTGACACAGGTAGGTGTGTGTGTACTTATGGTCAGTTGCACCTATGGTGCCATGGATTATGTGCTCCATCAATGATCATCAGCCACGGCAGGACCTGTGTAATGGGCTCCATGGCAGCACTGGAGGTGTGAGGCTGCCTGCAGGTGTGTGCCTATCTTTATACTCCCCGTTTCCACCTGCTAAGACATGGCGAATGGACCCCCATGGTCACATTGGCAGTGTGCAACCTTGTAAGATGTCCAGCGGCAACACAGGCTCCGCTGGCCTGTTTGTGCTGCCTCGTGACTGTTGGTTTGTACTGCCTGGCGGTGCCGGTAGGACCACAGCGGTCTTTGCTCCATAGGCCCGCATGACTCAGTATCTGGCAGTCCAACCACCAATCCAAACAGTGGTCAGACTGCCAGCACCGCATTGCAGTCGACGGACCGCCAAACTCATAATGAGGCCCAAAGTGTCACAAAAGACAACACCAAATTAAATTGGTGCAGAATAGCTGTTTTGAGACAGTGTCAAACAATGCAACAAAGATGAAACAGAACAAATACATCAAGGATTACACATAACCCAAATCAAGAAAGTGAACTAACATGCCTTTGCTATGAAATAATAACTTCCAATGAAATTAAGTCATATTATTTGAGATGGAACTCAGCACTTTACACTCTCATTTAAACAATAAGGCTTCAAACTTAGTGAACAAACGCAAGAAACTGATCATTCTCTGTAGCCGAATACTTTGGTGTACTGTATGCTATATTTATCAAGGACACAGGGGCATAGTTTAGAAAAGTGGAGCTGCACACAGTGCAGTATCACTTTTCTTGCACCCTTTACCTCCCCCCTACCGCCACCATATGTGTGCTGTATTTAAAATACAGCACACCATGGCGCAGGGTAGGGGGCAATAGCTTCATTTTATATGACACTATTGATGTACTCTGCAGGAGCAGCACCAAAATGTTGGTGCTACTCCTGCAGAGTACATTGGGGCCCATTGTAAACAATGGCATGCCCCCTTTTAACGCCTGCTCTGAGCAGGAGTTAAAAGTGCCGAAAAAAATGAAGCAAAGAAATCTGTAAGATTTCCTTGTCTATTTTTTCTGCCCCACCAAACAGGGGAATGCCCCCTTTGCATACATTATGCCTGGCACAGGCATAATGTAGTGCAAAGGGTTACAAAGTGGCGCAATGCAATGTAAATATGGTGTGAGGATTTTTGGCCTCTTTGGCCACATTAGCTTAGAAAACAAAATGGCGCTAATGTGGCACAAGGCGGCACTAGGGGCTCTTAAATATGCCCCATACTGCTATTTTCAATCTGTAAGATTTTTAAAATAAGCTCATGTTTCTTTACTCTGACAGGAACATGACTGCTGATCCACCAAAATGCCAGGGGTAGCAGAAGTGACATCACTTGTCATTTTACCCCAGTGATATCACAGGATTTGGTATCAAATGACCTTTGACCTATTCTCACCCTCCCCTCAAATGTCTGTTTCTCAGATGTCAGCCTCTTTTATTATCTCTCTCACCTGTCTTTCTCATCTGTCGTTGTCTCTCACTCCTTCTGTCTCTTCCAGTATCTCAACTGTCTTTCTCACTCATCTCATTAAATCTCACATCATCCCATCTCTCACCTGACGTTCTCGCTGTTTTTTCAAACGTTTTTTACCACCACTTTTCTTCTTGCATTCTAAACTGCATGGCCGCCATGCCTCCCATATATCTTTGTACGTTATTTCCACTTTCTCAATTGTTTCTTCTTCAGGCTGCACTTTTCTCGTCTGTACACCTCCCACATCACACAGCTGTTGTTTAATTCTACTCTGCCACTCTCAAACCTCCATTTCCATCGCTCTGAGGTGTCTCTCTCACTGTCTTTATCACCTCTCTCAAATCTCTGCTCCTTTCTGAACAGACTAATTCTCACTAATCTCTCACCTTTCACCTGTCTCTCCACTGTCTCAAATGCCTCTTCATGATTTGTCTCTTATCTGTCCTTCCTTGAGCTGCATGTTTCTAACACCTCTCACCTACTTTTCCGACACCTTTCCGATATCATTCATATCTGTTTTTTTCTGAATTGCATCTCTTTTATTGGCATCCCATTCTCCAGTCTTACTCTTGGCTGTCTCTTTGTCAGCTGTCTATCACCTATTGTTCTCACATGTCACGCTCTCTTTCACATCTGTCTACTTCTTGCTCGCACTTGTCACCGCTTTCTGATGTCTCTTTAATTCCTCTCTGTCTCTCACCACTCTCCCTCACATATACGCACATTACCCTGTCTTTACTCTATCTCACCCTGTCTTTCTGTAGTGTCCTCTTCCTTTCATTATTTTAACCATTCCCCCAATAGTCTTTCCCTTTAACTACCCCTTTTCTCTCCTGTATTTCCTGCTCCCTTCACATGTTCAGTGGAAGATTTTGTTTCTGTGGTCTGCACACGATAAAGCTGAGGGGCACAGAAAGTAAGCAAGGCTCACTTTTGTTTCTGACACTGCCCTTACCACATCTGATGGCAGGGGTGGCAAACACAGTGCAGGGGTCATAGAAGGGAAGCCAGAAGTCACAGCTGCGAACGCTAGTGACTCCTAAATGATGCCTATGGACAGCAGCGTTGTGATAATATCCACATTATAAACAAGCATTTGCAATGCAATGGGTCGCGCGTTTGTTCGAACTATTAGGGTTGTAAATTCCTAACTGGCCTTTTCTTGCCACATAAATTGTCAAATGAAAAGTAAAACAGTTGACATAAGCGAGCCGAATCAAAGCACCATGGCCGCCATGAGCGTGAAGGAGAGACACAAAAATAAAAACAAATTTGCTTGCAGTCAAACGTATCGGCAATTGTGCAATTGTCTATGTAACAGGGGCAGTCTGCAAGGCGGTCACAAAACACCCCCAAGGTGGGACAAACGTAAAGCATTTACCAATGATGACAAATACTTTTTGAAAGGCAAGATAAGGAACAAGTGAAAGTGATGGGCGTGGTTAAAAGCCCACAATACTTACGACAGATCAAACGCTTTGGCACTGACCTGGTTGGGTTAAGTTGCACACCCATGATGTCCTGTGTAGGGATGCACACTGGTGCTATTTCTTTTCAAACATTTGCCACTTGAACTTGCAAATTATGTATTTAAAAGGTACAAGTGGACAGGACAAAAGGTACTGGCAGTCCAGCTTAAAGGCTTGTTTTAAATATTTTGAATATAGAGCTTTAATACCACACTGTTCAATCCCTGCGTAGTAACACTTTGCACTGTAAACATGATGCATGATAAACTCATTTTCCAGCCACCAGAGCAACATGCATACCTACTCAAGTCTCTTGTGATCCTAATGTGATAAGACACTTTAATCAATAACTGAAGAGAGCTGACCCAAAGTGACTATTGGGTGAAGGGGCTGATCCAAGCTCTACTCTGTATTTCTTTGTGTTGGTATACGGCATACAACTCTGGAAATGCCCAAACCTAGGTACAGACAGCACTAACAAGTAGAGTTCATAAGAAGCAGGCAAAGCAGGGAGCTGACCATATTTACCGGTACCGCTGTGATAAGAACGGATTTATGCTCTACATTTAACTAAACACAACTTCGCTGTTAAAAGTCAGTTGTCCCTCACAATCACCTGACTGAGAGTATAGCAGAGGCATATAACTCAATGGCCCAACAAAAAAGAAATGAATATACCCAACATATCCGACAAACCAGCAACAATGTGGTAACCGAATTAATGACCGACCAAAGTCTTGTTATATGAGATCGCAGCAGGAATGTTACTTGCAGTGTTAGGCAGGTTTCACTGTATGCCCATTTCAGCAGATAAACCGTCACCTAACCTATTAAAGTAACCAATGCAAAGTTTAAACTGGGTGGGCCCCACTGGTTTACAAAACGTAGGCACCAACCCCACCGCTCTAATCTACACTGCCGGAAAGGTTCCATTTCAAGAACACAATAGGCCACTATCAACAGATTTCGATCACGCGAAGGGAACTTTTGCAAATAGAGGCATCCATGTTTTCCGTGGGCTACTAATTACAAAGATTCACCCTCAGGGCGATCACTAACCTCTATTTTCACCAACTTTAGCTAGACAATAGAAGGGGTTAAAAAGTCTAAAGGCTACTATAGTTTGTTGGATGTTCGTTACACCTTACACCTTACACCCTGTACAACCGGCGACCTGGTTCCAGTGCAAACACTGTACCGCATATTCAAGATCTCTCGTCCTCTGAGCCTCCGAGCACTATTATGCATCCATTGTACATGCACTTTACCACCTACAGCTAGCTGTAATGTAATTGTGCTATTTTGGGAAATTTAACAAAAAGATTTGAATAACAAATGTCTAAAGGTTAAACAATGAAGCTGTCAGAGAACTTCCTCGTGGTTTTAGCCAGTCCCTTCCATCTTGTCACATCGGATGTTGTGTTCCTTTCGCGAGGTGTGATTGCGCGTCCAGTCCTTGTAAATTACTTATACTTGGACACGCCGGAGGTCGGTGAACCTTTTGACCGGTTGAGTTCTCCTCATCCAAAGAAATCGTCGGATCCCTCAAATCAGTGATCAATATTCATTTATAATCAATAACCAATACTCAATTAGTAATCAATCAACAATTAGTTAAACAGAATTCAGTAATTTGACACACCATGACCTTTCAGTCATGAATAACCACACCTGTTTATTAAAAGTTAATGTGTTTATTTCCCCATATTAACAAAGCAAACAGAATGTAAGTAAGTCTCAAAATCAAATGATATACATATGCGAACATTACTGTCTGTCCATAGCGACGGAAGAAACGCAACCTACGTAAAACTAGAATAATCACACACTCTGATATAGCTATGCAAATCACTAATAAAAGTAACTGAAATTGATTAATTGCATACATCGGTCAGCATACCATGATTTCAATTCAGCACGGTGCATCAAATGAATACCTCAACTAACTTCTAATTAGCATTGGCATGTGGGGCTTCATGCAAAATGAATTTAATCAACATAAATTTAGAAAACTTCTAGCTTAGGCTCTGTCTAAATAAGCAGTTGGTACCTAAGAAGGAAAATACAATGAATAATACATTTATCCTTTCATAATTACCAAATACAATCAGAATTCAAGATAAGTCTTCGTCCTCCAGGTACCGGTTCGATAAGCAAAAGTTTAAGTCAAGTTTTCCTTGCAGCAGCAAGGAAAATGGGGGGGGGGGCAAAAGTAATTTGTGTGGGCAAGGCAAAGTAAAGTTTAAGTTAAAGTCTCTAGGGTGATAATTCTTTATAATGTCTCTCTCTCTGGGACAGAGAAAAAGCATCAGAGTGTCATCAAAATGGCTTCTCAAATCTGGCTTCAAAATGGCATCAAAGAAAATGGCTGGCTTCTCTTCGTCCAATGGGATTAAGTAAGAAAAGTTCCAAATTCTTCAGGTTCTTCCATTGGAGGGTCCATGGGGTGATTTCTCTTTGACAAATGAATAGTGTCTTTTCTCTTAATACTCATCTACGCATAAGGTATACTTGGAGTTTTGGAACATAAGTAGCAACAAAGTTGCCAATTAATTCCGCATCAGTGTCTTCATTGTCTGCACCTGCAGAAACTGACCTTGAGCTTCAAAGGGGATGAAAGTTTCCTAGCACGCAACTTTGAGATAAGTGTGTTAATCATTCTACTGGAAAAATACAGCTTTTAAAGATTCAAAACACGTCTTTGTTAATACAAGTGAAAACTACGCAGTTAAAATTGAGACCAGGCAACTAGGCCAAAGCCTCTGCTAAATTTAAGCTAAGCATATAACAGTTTTAACAAGAAAATCATAGAATATAGCTTCAATTATGCCATATTAATACATTTGTCGGTTTTCATGATTAATTAAGTTTGTTTATACTAATGGCGACCTACTTCGTGGGCACATTTTTCTACATACATTATTTTTCTTTGCTAAAATCACATTGTCTTATACGATTTTGTTACATGATATATAAATGTTTATTAGTCTTGCTTTTTCTGCTTCATCAATCCCTCCTCTGATGACTAATTATGTCATCACATTAAATCTTCCTTCACAAATTTTATTTCATTTAAAAGTCTGTTTAATAATTTTGCATTTCAATCATTTCCCGTTTCCGTTTTACTCCCTTTGATTTTTCCCTGTATAATTTTACTATTTCTTTTTGTTCTTTCTTTTCAATTCTTCTCTTGTTTCTTGATATCAATATTTTAATAGCTTTCCATATTCCCCAAATACCTATTGAGCAAATTAGTATTATTAATATCCCTTTTACTATTTTCAGTAATATTCCGTTCCAAATGTTGCTGAGCCAATTTTCCACGGAAGCAAATCCTTTTCCAACTTTTTCCCATACTCCTGGTTCTTTCAATTTTTTCAAATCTGTACTATCGTTAGTTAAATTTGTAAGCATATTTCTAATTTGTTTACTGTTGTCTGGTATATATGAGCAACAGTGACGTGTACTAAGCATTTTGCAAACGCCGCCATTCTTTGCTAAAAGAATGTCTAAAGCAAGCCGGTTTTGAAGAGTCATAGCTCTTTCTGCAGCACTTTCAGTATCCATCAGGATCATTGCTCCTGAGAAATTTGTCAGCATGTTATCCACAATAGTGGACAACTTTTGTATTTTGATTGAGTTCAATATAACTCTTACTAAAGGAATTATTGCTCCAAATATGTCTCATACCACACCAGAATCTGTCTCCCTTTTCTGAATACGATGTAATTCAGACAGCTATGGAAATTTCTTTAAGTCATCTAGTTGATAAATCTTTGGAAATACTATTCCCAAATACCATCTCCCATACCATCCTTTTGGAAGACGGTAATAGGCATTAAGTCCACAAATATAATATACCTCTGTAGTAGCTGGATCTAGTCCATTTAACATGAACGTCCATTTACTCTGGACTAAAAACACGTGTTTACATTCACTCGTTCCTACAAAGATTGTGTCATAATATGATTTAGGTCTATATATACAAAATTTCCCTATATGTAATGCATCTAAAGCTAGTTTCCCTTGTGTCTTTATTGCGGCAAAAGCATAGTTATCTACAGATGTCCTTTTGTGTAATTCTTTTTCTAATTTTTCCTTTATCATTTTCCTTCTATCTTCAGTGTGATCTAAAAAGCTTTTCTCTACAGGTGAAAGTAAGCATGTAAGGTTGTCTCTATGAGCGTGAACTGTGGAAAAAGGTGATAATGGTTCAAAGAAACCTCTAACTAATTTTATATAATAATCTCTTGCTACTTTACTCAAGTACTCAATTATGGGGACATATGAAAATACGACATCCTGATTGGAATAGAAGTATTGAATATACTCCTGGCCATAAAATCTGGTTAGTAACAAACTACATGTTATTCCATACGTAAGGGGCATGCTATGATATGTCACTCCTTCTATTACTGATGTAGGGATTTGTGTACATATATAACAATCTTTCGCGTCCATTGTCTCAACATACTCACTCAGCAAGTGATAGAAAACATTAGATGAGAGTTCTTTCTTGTCGTTAGTACAGTCATGTAAATATTTTTCGTCTTTTTCGAGTTTCTTCAAAGGAGTTAATTCAGTAGTAGTTTTCAAAGTAGAAGCATCATTCGCATCTCTTTCATTCCCTCCATGCATTCCAAGAATTATTGCCATAATTATTAGTACACATGCAATTATTAGACCTATACACATGTATTTACAATATTTCATCTTATGTCCTTGTGTAGTATTGTCCGTCATGATCTATAGAGAATCAGAAAGTTGAAGATAGTTTATCAAATCAAATTTGCAGATATATATAAAGGATCAACGAGGTCAAAGTTCACACGGTTTTCTTTAGCAGCTTAGTCTCTTATCGGTTTTAACAGCTTTGTCTCAAAATCGGTTTCAAAGTCAATCAGGTTATCAATGTCTTATTCGGTAATGTTCATGAAATTCACTTTTCAAGTACCAAAGTGTCGTTCTGCTTCTTCATTTTCAAGACTAAGAGATAGAAATTCGTCTGACCAATTGTTAGTGGCTGTGTATGCCAGGGAACATCCTTTTTTCCGACTTTTTTTTCCCGAAAGTCGTGGTTAACGAAAGCGCAACAAAGCTTTATTTAACCACGACTCCGGTTTTTTGTGCCTTAACTACGTATGTTCTGAACAACGAACATGCGTGGTTAAGGTACAAAGAAGTGAGTTGGCGAAGGTAAGTGGTGGGTTTAGGTTTTGGGGAAGGGATGGGGGGTCAGGGGGTTTTAGGTTTTGGGGTGGGTTTGGGGGGGTGGGGCGTTTTTGGTTTTGGGGAGTGGGTGGGGGTCAGGGGGTTTTAGGTTTTAGGGTGGGGTTGGGGGGTGGGGTGTTTTTGGTTTTGGGGAGTGGGTGGGGGTCAGGGGGTTTTAGGTTTTAGGGTGGGGTTGGGGGGGTGGGGCGTTTTTGGTTTGGGGAGTGGGTGGGGGGTCAGGGGGTTTTAGGTTTTGGGGTGGGGTTGGGGGGGTGGGGCGTTTTTGGTTTTGGGGAGTGGGTGGGGGTCAGGGGGTTTTAGGTTTTGGGGTGGGGTTGGGGGGGTGGGGTGAGGGATGTAGGGTGAATGGTGCCTATATTGCTAATGATTTTATCAGGAATGCCTTTACAACGAAATGTCGTTGTTAAGGCATTCGTGGTAAAATCATTAGTAGTAGCAACGAGGTCAGTGTTCCGACCTCGTTGTTAAAGCAGTAGTTGTTTTTGAAGTTGTTGTTTCTTCGTACAGTCGTGTATGCCCATTCTGGACCAGAATATCTTCTGTTCGCTATTCTTTTCCTTTTCAATTTTGCATCTCCTTTCGATTCCCCTTCGCTTATATCTTGTTCTTTGGCTGTGTCTGTTCCTTCATTCAATGTTGTTATGAAAGACACTTCTTTTCTTTCCTCTTTCAATTCTGGCCATTTGTTTTCATTTAACGTTTCTTTAGTCTTTGATTTCACTGGTGATATGCTTTGTCTTCGTTTCGCGTTGTTTTCACCTGACGGGCCTGCAACCGGTTCCGGAAGAGTCAGAACAATTTGACTTTGCTCCATCTTGTTTCCTTCACCTGGGAGGTCGGTCAATTTTTCTCCTTGTTTTCCTGTATCGTCTGCTTCTGGGAAAGCCCTCCTCTTATTAGACTTTCCTGCTTCTTCACCTGAGACAGGATCTTTGTCACCTCCTGAGGCTTCCTCTCTGTTGTCCTCAAAAGGAGTGACTGTGTCTTCTTCAGTGAATATTTCTTCTGTCTCAATTTCTTCTTGTTCGCTTTCAGGCTCTCTTCGTTCTGTCTCAGTGCCTGGTACTTTCCTGTTAGTTGTTGGTAATTTCAGTGCTTCAATTTCCTCTTCTGTGGGACACGTCACCCTTTTTGTGTGACTGGCGTGAATCCAGTTGGGAACTCCTGCACACTTCACAGCGGTGGTAGTTGTCAGAATCACTTGAAAAGGTCCTTTCCAATGGGGTTCCAAGCACAACTTCCTCACATGCTTCTTTATCACCCCCCAGTCACCTGCTTTCAGGGCGTGTCCTGGACCTTGGATCGGTGGCAAGGTGGTTGCCTCCACCTGGTGAGAAAAAGAGCGGACCACATCAGCCAGACCTTTGCAGTAGTCCAACACCATATCATCTGTAATATTTACAAGGACATTCACAGGAACTGCTGGAAGTCTCATGGCTCTGCCCATGAGAATTTCATGTGGTGATACTCCAGTTTTTCTATCAGGTGTGTTTCTCACCATTCTTGACTTCAGCGTGCCATTCATTTGCTCCACTAGTCCTGATGCTTCAGGGCGGTAGCTACAATGCAATTTTTGTTCAATGTTCAATGTTGCACATAGTAATTTGATTACTTCGTTATTGAAGTGACTTCCCCTATCTGATTCAAAAGAGATTGGAAATCCGAAACGTGGTATTAGTTCTCTCAAGAGTAGTTTTACAACTGTGAGACTGTCATTTCTGCGTGTAGGGTATGCTTCAATCCAGTGACTAAAAATACACACAATCACCAACACATATTTCAAGCCTGCATGCATAGGCATCTCAATGAAATCCAGTTGCATCCTGCTAAACGGCCCACCTGCTCTTCCAATGTGGCTCAAATTTACTACGGTTCCCTTTCCTGCGTTCTTTGGTGGCAAATGACGCAACGATGGCAAACTGCTTCAGCAACTTGGTGAAATTTGGGATTAAAACAATCAATTTTGAATAATCTAATCATGGCATCTCTTCCAATGTGTGCTTGTCCGTGATATAGCCTAGCTATTTGTGTCAAGAGACTGTATGACAAAACCAATCTCCCTTCGCTTGAAACCCACAAATCATCTGGTTTCTTTACGCATTGTAATTTATTCCATGAGAGTTTTTCATCTTTACTAACATTATTTTGTAGAAATTTCAATTCCTCTAGTGTGTCTACAACTTTTAGAGCAAAGGCTTCATTTGGTTAAAGTTCTGGCTCATTTATCAAATTCCATTCATCTCTGAGCAATATGCAGTTCAATGCGCAAAACCTTGCGACTTGATCTGCATATCCATTTCCCAAAGAAACAAAGTCTTGTGATTTCGAGTGTGCACTGCATTTTACCACTGCTACTTCTCCTGGCAACTGGATAGCATGTGACAACTCTTTGATTCTTTCACCATTTATCACTGGTGATCCAGAAGAGGTCATAAAGCCTCTTTTTGACCACAATTGTCCAAAGTCATGCACTATTCCAAATCTGTACTGTCAGTGTAAATGGTGAATTTCATTAATGCGGAAAGTTGGCAAGCTCTAATAAGAGCTACTAGTTCCGCTACTTGTGCAGAGTAAATTCCTTGAAGCCAAGATGCTTCTAGAACACCAGTTATTGTACATTCAGCATATCCAGCTTTCAATATTCCTAGTGCATCTCTTAAACATGAACCATCAACAAAAATAATCTGATCATTTTCTTCCAATCGAATATCTTTGATATCAGGTCTTGGTTTGGTACAAAATTCAGTTACTTGAAGACAGTCATGTTCTATGTCGTCTGCATTTTCAATTTCAACAATTTCACTGGGAAACAAAGTTGCTGGATTTAATGTAGTGCATCTTTTTAACTGCACATTAGGTGATCCCAAAATTATTGTCTCGTACCTTGTAAGCCTAGCACCAGTCATGTGCTGTGTTCGGGAACGTGTCAAAAGTATTTCGACTGAGTGAGGGACCATAACTGTTAAAGGATGTCCCATCACTATTCCTTCACTTTGATTCAGGCTCATACCAACTGCTGCTACAGCACGCAAACATCCTGGTAAGGCTGCTGCGACTGGATCCAAAGTAGCTGAAAAATATGCTACTGGTCTGTTTACGCCACCATGGGCTTGAGTCAAGACAGACAAGGAACATGCATCACGTTCATGACAAAACAATGTGAAAGGCTTTGTGTAATCAGGCATACCTAAAGCTGGAGCTCTGCACATGCATTCCTTTAATTCAATAAAGGCATCCATTTCATCTCTTTTCAACATTATTTCATCCTGCGCATCTTTCTGGGTCAGTTTCAATAAAGGTTTGGCCGGAGTTGAGAAATTGGGAATCCATTGGCGACAGTAGCCCACCATTCCCAAAAAGTTTCTCACCTCTTTTCTTGTTTTGGGTGGACTCATTTGAAGTACAGTTGTTATTCTTTCTTTCATGATTTTTCTATTTGGTGACCCAAATATTTGACTTTCTTTTGGCAGTATTGCAATTTCGAAGGAGACACTTTGGGGGTCATTCTGACCCTGGCGGTCTTTGACTGCCAGGGTCGCGAATGACGGAAGCACCGCCAACAGGCTGGCGGTGCTTCCAAGCCCATTCTGACCGCAGCGGTAAAGCCGCGGTCAGAAAACCCGGGCCGGCGGTTTCCCACTGGTTTTCCCCCGGCTGGGATAATCCGCCAGGGCAGCGCTGCAAGCAGCGCTGCCATGGGGATTCTGACCCCCTTCCCGCCAGCCTGTTTCTGGCGGTTGTCACCGCCAGGAAGAGGCTGGCGGGAACGGGTGTCTTGGGGCCCCTGGGGGCCCCTGCACTGCCCATGCCACAGGCATGGGCAGTGCAGGGGCCCCCTAACAGGGCCCCATGAAGCTTTTCACTGTCTGCTTTGCAGACAGTGAAAAGCGCGACGGGTGCAACTGCACCCGTCGGACCGCTGCAACACCGCCGGCTCCATTCGGAGCCGGCTCCGGTGTTGCGGCCCTCATTCCCGCTGGGCCGGCGGGCGCTAACTTGCTTAGCGCCCGCCTGCCCAGCGGGAATGTCAGAATAGGGGAAGCAGTATTTTGCCCGCGTGGCGGCCAAATGGCGCTTCCCGCCTGGCGGGAGGCGAATGACCTCCTTTGTATCCATTCCTTCCCAAATGATTCCGTAGGGCAATAGTGTCAACTGTACAGTCATTTTCTGTTTTGGATGCAATCAGTAATCGTCAATATACTGTACTAAGGTTGATTCAAAAGGTAATTCCAATGATTCCAGATTTTTCTTTAGAATCTGATTGAAAATTGATGGTGACTCCGAAAACTCTTGAGGAATTCGACACCAACTGTAGACTCTGTCCAGGAATTTGAAGCAAAAGAGAAATTGACTGTCCTCATGAAGAGGCACAGAAAAGAATGCTTGTGACAAATCGACAACTGTGAACCACCCTGTATCACAGGGAATTTGAAACATTATTACAGCTGTATTTGTTACTATGGGACAACATTTGACTATTATGTCATTCATTTTTCTCAAATCTTGAACAATTCGGACCTTTCCACTTGGTTTTATTAGTCCCATGATTGGTGAATTACATGGACTTCTTAGTACTACTTTCAGTACTCCCTGTTTCACAAATTCGTCAATGAGTTGGGCGACTTTCATAAGAGTATCTTGTGGCATATGGTATTGTGGAGTCTGAGGAAAATTTACATTAGGTTTTACAGTCACTTTCACTGGCTCTGCTCCTTTGATCAATCCTACTTCTTTCCCTGTCATATCCCACACTTCCTTCTCAACAGTTTCTTGTAAATCAGCTGGATAATCTGCTTCAGTGAGCATAGGATAAAGAGTAATCAGGGGATACTCTTCATCAACAGTTTCAATTTCTTCTTCTAAACTGTCCTCTTCTTCCTCATCACTGTTTGTCTGAATTTTAGTTCCATGATGTGAGCACATAATCGAGCATCCTAGTTTGCATAATAAATCTCTTCCTAATAAGGATATTGGACTTGAGTCACACACCACAAATTTATGTAACCCTTGAAAGTTACCAATTTTGACTTGCAC
The DNA here is from genome assembly GCF_031143425.1 of Pleurodeles waltl. Taxonomy (NCBI): domain Eukaryota; kingdom Metazoa; phylum Chordata; class Amphibia; order Caudata; family Salamandridae; genus Pleurodeles; species Pleurodeles waltl. The sequence continues at coordinate 857,396,792 of NC_090450.1, forward strand.
TGGATCTGTAATTGGGTTTGTCAGATACCGATTTGATACTCCCACTACTTGAACTGTTCTCCCTGAAAGTGGCAAATTTGGTACTTCGATACTTCTAATTGTAGAGCGTGTAGCTCCTGTGTCAACCAAAAATGAAACGTTGTGACCCATAACTCTTCCTTCCACATATGGTCCCTTTTGATCAACTTCCAGAGATGCTGCAAGCACACAATTTCCCTCCTCATCTGAACTTTCACTCTCCCATTCATTGTTTATTCCATTCTCACTGTGTAACGGGAATTGGTGTACTTTGTTACTTTGATTCATTCCTTGACCTGTAACCTGTTGAGGAAGCATTACTTGTTGCTGATTCATTGGTGCTAAGGGTACTTGTATTTGCTGATTAGGTACCATAGGAAACTGCTGTTGCATTGGCTGTGATTGTACCATTTGTACACGGGGCATTTGCACCTGCTGTTGTTGTATAGGTTGTAGACCCTGCATCTGATTTACATTATTTTGGAAATTTGGGTTTGGACCTCTCAATTTTGGTCCTCTCATATTCTGAAATGTATTGACATCATTGTTTTGCTGACCTACACCTTCCTGCATCAACATTGGGCACTCCCGTTTCCAATGTCCGACGATTCCGCACGTGTGACATGGCATCACTTTCTTCATTGCCTGTATACCATTAGGAATCACAACAGTATTGAAATCAGGACCATTATTCACAAAACCTCCTCGGCCTCTGCCTCTCATCTGTGGCTGAAACATAGCATTTCCCTGCTGTTGCTGCTGCGGCAACTGTTGTTGGAAACCTTGCAAACCTGTCTGAGATGCTCTAATCTGCATCACCATCACTTTTTCTTTCAACCTTTTCTGTTTTGTCTCAATCTCATCACTGCAGTATTTTGCATAGTTTAACACTTCATCAATCGATTTTGACTGCCAACAAATCAAATGCATTTTAATCATCTGGCTAATTTCGGGTCTCAATCCTTCCACAAATCTGAATACAAAATGGAGCATGTCCTTTGCCTCAATCGTTTCCGTGCCATTATAATGTTTAAATGCTTTCAACAATCTCTCATAGTATGCATGTATCGACTATTTAACTTCCTGTGCTGTTCTGTCAATTTTCTGCCAATCTACATTTTTTGACGCAACTTTTGTTTTCAGATACTCAATCACCTTATGGTATAAGCTCATTACCCTAGGCGATGGTGCACCTGTGTCCTTATCTCTTTCTGGTTCACTTGTTGGCCAATCTACAGCCCTTTTACAATCTTCCCACAAATCTGCTGGAACTACAATTTCGAACAAAGTATTCAGGTCTTCCCAAAGACATTTTGCGAGTTTCACGAATCTATCTGTTTGTTGATACCATTCGATTGGTTTCTCTCTTAACTTAGGGTAATCATCCGTAAAAGATTGAATATCATACCTGTGCCCTGGTACATGGATACGTTTTCCTCCTAATGTTTCTCTCATCGGTAACATGGTTATAAGATCACCATTCTGTTGTATTTTAACATTTCTTTCTTTCTTCTTATCCTTTTTCTTAACCCACCTACTCTCCCACTTGTCTAAACATCTCCAAACCTGCTTGCTTTGGAGTATTTCTTTAAGGTGCGTTTTCATTCCTGCAGACCTCATGTGTTCAAAATCTTTTGCCTCAAAGTCTAACCTGTAACTTCTGCTCAAGTGCTTGGTTTTATTTATGTCTATTTTGTGTCTGTCTGCAATTTCTTGTAACCTCTTATGTATGCTGCTTACTTCTCTTGTAATTCTAGGGCAAATGTATCTCAGCTCTTCTTCTGTGTATGATTCTAACCTGTTCAGACCCATCGTTCCATCTACGAGTTCACCTGCTTCCATGCCCAATCTTATTTGATTCAAATATTCTTCTCCTTTCCCCTTGGGTGTACTCTGTGGGGTATTCAGACTGTTCAACCATTGTGTTAACTGCTGTGCGTTTAGTCCCATTGATGTAGCATCTACGTCTACTGCTACTGATGGTTTCTGTAATATTTCTGTTTTTGAAGTTTGTGGTATTATTAGTGGTGGATTTGACCTTACCACAGTTGAAGGAACACAAATTGGAATTGGACTAAATTCCAACAAAGACCCAGATCTGTTTGAGAGTGTTCCTACGGGAGTCACTTCTTGGATATTTTCTATATATCTTCTTCCTGTCTCATTTTGTGTCATTACACCTTTGATCGCATACACTTGGCTTTGTTTGTATATATAATGGTACTGGTGGACCTACAGTGATAGGCAAAGATATTGCATCCGGATTCTGTCTGTTACCCAAATTCTGTGGCATGTTAATTCCCACATTATGGTTCATCATTGCTGACATGTCTAACTGTGTTTCTGCTGTTTGAATGTGCTTTGGCATTTCTTGCATCTGCTTTTGAGGCATCAAAATTTGTGTTGGTTCGGTTTGAATCAATGTCGGTCTTTGATAATTCTGTCCTCTCTGCACCATTAAATTAGAAGTCATTTCCAAATTATGCTCATCATAATAGCGTCTTTGGACCTGTGGCTGATAATCATTAACAGGTTCCAGTTTAGTCATGTCAGGATATATTCTCTGAACTTGTGGTATTTCCTGTGTAAAAGGCATATTAGGACTACTTTGCATCTGCAATTTTCTCAAATTTGGTGTTACACTACCCTGTATTGGTTCTGGAGGGGCAGTACTAGTGCTTTGGCCATTTTCGTTTTCCACATATGGTGGTGGACGGTCATTTAGCAATTGCAAAATGAATTCCTCATCGTCTGATTCATCTGACCTTTTCGACTTTCTCTTGTTTTCTCTATCTTTGGACTGACTCCTGTCTGTTTTATGGTTAGCTTTCTTTCCTTCCATCTCTGCTTTGTCAGTAATTGCTGGAAACAATTTAATTCCCTGCAATATATCTGATCTCCAAACTTTTTGAGCACTATCCCATCTAGCATCCGCTAGTGTCTTTTCTACTTTTCTCACTCTTGTCTCAAATTTCTTTTGTAGTTGCCTTCTAGCTATTTGTTCCCAAATTTCTAATGCTTCAAACTGTGCTGGTCTTGGAGGTATTTTCACGTCATATAGCGCAAATCTTAAATTCTCCAAAACTCTTAGATTAAACGTCCCATGGATAGGAAACGCTACACTTCCATGCTTTTCTGTTCATTTACACCATTGTTTTAACCAAAGACATGGTGCGACACCCTTTTCTTCAATTACGATGTAAGCTGGTGTACCCTCAGCTTTAATATATACATCTCCCCTCAAGGCACTCTTAAATTCTTTGAAAAACTTCATTTTTCCGTCTTTTATTTTCTCAAAATATAATCAATAAGAGACTTTAATTCCCAGAATACTCTTCGCTTGCCTTTCCCCACCAATTGCGCTTCACAGACTGCGTCCAATCCGTGCGCGACCCTTCTCACCAACCAACCTATCCCAGCGCGGCTCCAGTGACGTCACACTCACACACTGTGGCTGACAAAGTCTTGCGGCTTGTCCTCCTTCATTCAGCTTCACTCAAAACTAATTTCTGCAATATATCGCGAGCACTAATCAAAAAGAAGAAACCAAATCTGTCGGTTTACTACAGGAAAGGTAATACAATTGCTTCAGAAACCTTAGGGATTTTTCACTAGCCTCAGCAGTTATTCCATCTTTCTCCGTTTCCCAGTTTCGCAAGCAAAATTTGACCTGCAAACTTTACTCTCAACTGATCAATGAACTATTCTAGTGCACCTTAGAATTCGTCAAATCTCAAAGTCAAAAATGTTCTTTTATTCCTCAATATTCATACTGACTCGTTGACCACGCCCGATCAACCTATTAAACCGAACAAATTACAACATCAATCAAGTGTCTCACACACTTTTCAACATACTCCGGAGTCTCTTGACCTCGCAGGGCCCGTTTCAACATCAACAACCACGTGGACAATTTTTCCTGCACAAAGCGTTACACACATATGAAGTTTGACGACTTCCCTACTTTCACACTTTGGGGTACCACTCCTCTAAAATTTTAATTGGAGTTCGTAACCCCCTAAAAATCCTCACAAATTTCACAATTCATCTGCGGCATAAGCTATGCAAGCGCGAAACCCTAACTTCACTCATACTGTCACTAGAAACGGCAAAAACATTCTCACACCTCCATTTCCTCCATTCGTAAACTCCGAGATTCCAGGAAAGTCATTGGGGATTTAGGGCATCATCATCTTTCCAACTTGTTTTATTAATGAAAATTCTAACTTGGATCCGTCTATTGTTCGGATGGGGTCCCAAAGGGCCAAACCATCAAGCTCTGCTACCATCTACTGATAGCGCGTCCAGTCCTTGTAAATTACTTATACTTGGATACACCGGAGGTCGGTGAACCTTTTGACCGGGTTGAGTTCTCCTCATCCAAAGAAATCGTCGGATCCCTCAAATCAGTGATCAATATTCATTTATAATCAATAATCAATACTCAATTAGTAATCAATCAACAATTAGTTAAACAGAATTCAGTAATTTGACACACCATGACCTTTCAGTCATGAATAACCACACTTGTTTATTAAAAGTTAATGAGTTTATTTCCCTATATTACCAAAGCTAACAGAATGTAAGTAAGTCTCAAAATCAAATGATATACATATACAAACATTACTGGCTGTCCATAGCGACGGAAGAAACGCAACCTACGTAAAACTAGAATAATCACACACTCTGATATAGCTATGCAAATCACTAATAAAAGTAACTGAAATTGACTAATTGCATACATCGGTCAGCATAACATGATTTCAATTCAGCACGGTGCATCAAATGAATACCTCAACTAACTTCTAATTAGCATTGGCATGAGGGGCTTCATGCAAAATGAATTTAATCAACATAAATTTAGAAAACTTCTAGCTTAGGCTCTGTTAAAATAAGCAGTTGGTACCTAAGAAGGAAAATACAATGAATAATACATTTATCCTTTCATAATTACAAAATACAATCAGCATTCAAGATAAGTCTTCGTCCTTCAGGTACCGGTTCGATCAGCATGAGGCAGACTTCAAAGGGGCAAAGTTTAAGTCAAGTTTTCCTTGCAGCAGCAAGGAAAATGGGGGGGGGGCAAAAGTAATTTGTGTGGGCAAGGCAAAGCAAAGTTAAAGTTAAAGTCCCTAGGTGAGAATTCTTTAAAGTCTCTCTCTCTGGGATAGAGAAAAAGCATCAGAGTGTCATCAAAATGGCTTCTCAAATCTGGCTTCAAAATGGCATCAAAGAAAATGGCTGGCTTCTCTTCATCCGATGGGATTAAGTAAGAAAAGTTCCAAATTCTTCAGGTTCTTCCATGGGAGGGTCCATGGGGTGATTTCTCTTTGACCAATGAATAGTGTCTTTTCTCTTAATACTCATCTACGCATAAGGTGTCCTTGGAGTTTTGGAACATAAGTTGCAACAAAGTTGCTAATTAATTCTGCATCAGTGTCTTCGTTGTCTGCACCTACAGAAACTGACCTTGAGCTTCAAAGGGGATGAAAGTTGCCTAGCACGCAACTTTGAGATAAGTGTATTAGTCATTCTACTGGAAAAATACAGCTCTTAAAGATTCAAAACACGTCTTTGTTAATACAAGTGAAAACTACGCAGTTAAAATTGAGACCAGGCAACTAGGCCAAAGCCTCTGCTAAATTTAAGCTAAGCATATAACAGTTTTAACAAGAAAATCATAAAATATAGCTTCAATTAGGACATATTAATACATTTGTCGGTTTTCATGACTGATTAAGTTTGTTTATACTAATGGCGACCTACTTTGTGGGCACATTTTTCTACATACATTATTTTTCTTTGCTAAAATCACATTGTCTTACACGATTTTGTTACATGATATATAAATGTTTAGTAGTCTTGCTTTTTTTGCTTCATCAGGTGTGAGGTGGAATGAACAGTATTTCAAATCATGCTTCGGCGGTTTCTTCCTCGGATGTCAGTGTATTAACGTGTGACGTCGCCCAGGCTGCTGAAAGGAGCTAGCAGTGCAAGGAAGTTACACACCTTTCATAAGTGTGTGTGTCTGCATTCGCTGAGAGATCACACATAACGAGCAGCGCTATGGCAGGTGTAACAGAATAAATAATAAAGATTCCATGGGGCGTAAACGGCTTTGTCTGCAGGTTTTATTATATTTCCTGGCAAAATTATCTTAGGGTTCAATGAGGAGTCCTGGCGAACATACCCCCTGACAGGTTAGCAGCGTCATTCCATCCTGTGTACCCGGAAGTGAATATAGAGAAAGAAGGTACTAGCACACTTACACAAATGTTACTGGTGTGGGCTGCAGCCAGGGAATCAGCAGAGGCTAGAAATGCTGGCACTGTGGGGTAGTACTGCGTATTTGGCAGTTGGGCGGAAGTGAAATGTGAAATGCACAAGGCGGCAGCCCAGTTCTAAGGGGCATGTCAGGAACAGCATTTGGGGTCTGGGCCAGCAAGTCTCCCTTGTTGTATAGCCTGGGCTCCCCCAATGCCATGGTGTAGCAGGAACGGCATGTCTCTAAAGTAAGCAAGGAAAACTCTCGGCCTCTACTTGGGTAATAAAAACTTCGGCAGAAGTGCATTTATGTAGGTAACCCGAAAAAGTGCAATTAACTGTGTAAAGTGCTCGACTTCTGCCAAGTGAAACCGCGCTAGGAAAATAGAGAAAAAGTAGTCCACGAGCCGACAGAAAACAGCGAGCCTCGCATGTTTTCTGTACTTGGTTGATGCGCTCGAGGAGGGCTAGCAACCAGAAAAGGCATGACGTATGCATGCCTTCGGCTAATGAAAGCAAGCAGATTTTAATAGGCTAGCCCACGAACCAATGAAAAACACTGACGAGACGTCGACAGGGCTCCGAGCCCATTTCTAATACCTAAAGCGTCTCGCTGCGATACGCATGCACAAGCGCATGCGACGCAGGCTCGACCCTAAAAAGAATCACTGAAATATACATGCAGCATTTGCTTTTGTTAAAATTTAGCTCCCTTGTTTCCTGCAATGTTTTTAATTATTCTGTTTTTAAGGAAACCATAAAAATTTATGTTTGGAGAAAAAAATACAAAGAATACTTTGCCAGATGTCCACCCTAATTATTATCAATAAATAGAAATGTGCAGTTTTGCCTCTTTGTAAGAAGTACACAAAAGGACGCTATGTAAGAACACTTTTTTTCTGATATGGAATTCTTATAACCAGGGACCTCAGAATGTACTAGGGGACTCGTTACTTTATAGAAATGTTTATTTATTAAGTAAATAATACACTCAATTCTAAATAGAAAAGGGGGAAACAGAAAGAAATACATTGGAATGTTGCAGCAGAAAGCTCGTACCAACCATTTTTAGCCCTGTGTAATGTGTCACTTCATTTTATTCAATGAAGCTCCCAGCATGGCAATGTTCTAATAAAACATACATGTATCAGGCAATTTACACAAAAGTGGGATTATGTAAAATTCTAATTATGTCAGTCTCATAAAATGGATAATTAACATGAGATGGGGTTACCCTTACTATCTTAATATTCACACTCTGATTAGGTCAACACACAGTTCTAAGAGATCTCTGCTCTTCCTCTAGGAGTTATGGCACAAGATGCAGGTATTTTTCACAAGAGACGTGTGCAGTTCAAGCAGTACCAACTATTCTAAAGTCAACAAGACAACACAATAGAATTCCCAAACTGATTTAGAAAAATTAAAGAACGCATAGAAACTAAGATAAAAAATATAGGATTAGAGAATTGGTTTATGAATCTGTAAAAGTTTAAAGCAACACATGTTTTTGAGCTCTGCAAAAACCTGGGAGGAAAGCAAATGTAATTTTCCTGCCCAGGGCAACCATAGGGTGCAACTTTCCTTTCGCACCTTGCACTGGTCCACTACTGGTGGAAAAATGAATAAAGGCAAACCTTTTCCAGCTACTTGGAAATTTAATCTTGATTACTCCTGCAGTCCCTAGCTCCTCAGGGCAGGTTGCTAGGTGCCAGCTATCTTTTCAGCAAGGTCTCATGCATGGTTGTGTCCAGTGTATCGTGGCCCCCTTGTAATCAGGGGTCCTTATGGTTTCTGTGTGTCCCTGAAACAGGCAAACAGAAAGCAGTTGACTTGATTCTTGATTAGCTGTTCCATTCCTGGAGTACCACCATGGATCAGGAGTGTCAGAGTCTGGTTATTTTGTGTAACTCCCCAGATTGACTAACCTGAGATCCTTGAATGATCCCTGAACTCTGTTGACCAACTATTCTTTCCAGATCAAGCATTGGACATGCTTAATCTGAGACAACATTGAGGCGAAGGGAGGAAATGGGATGAAAGGTAAAATATGACAACTGCATCTGCAAGTGGCTGGGCTGTTGAATTCCTTCCTGGTGATGCCCCACACTACTTTTAATGCCCTGCATCTCTTCATTTTAATTAAATTCTCTGGGCATATCACTGAAAGGATAAAAGACAATGGCCCTCATTATGACACAGGCGATGGCGGTAGTACCGTTGCCAGGCCGGCAGTGAAGACCACCGAATTAAGACCATGGCAGCGATCCCTCCCATAGACAATCAATGTACCACCTGAACCACCAGTGTGGTCCGTCCACTAACTACGACGGTAACCCTCTTCAGGCAGACGGAAGACAACAACCCGCCCACCATATTATGACAGAGCAGACCACTAGGATTTCTGGGGCGGTACCACCACCGCCAAAAGCCTGGCAGAAACACATCATATAAAAGAAGACCCTCACCTCCAGGGAAACAGAGGAGTCTGAGATCCACATGAAAACCAGAAATGGAAGTCATCCCATTGCTGTACCAAGCGATGGCAGTCCAGGAGCACCAATGTCGCTGAAGACGATGATGGTGAGTAGAGCCGCCCAGCACACAAGGGAGGGAAGGGAGACTGACACACACACACACACAACACACACCATACACACATACCACACACCCAGTGCCATCTGCAGAGAATTCCTACACCAACACAATCCAGAAAGAAAGAAAGCCAGGACACATACCTTTGGTCTAACCACTGCAATAAGTCGGGTATAGCGACCTCAAGAATATCAAATATCAGTATTTACAGATAGGGCCATGGGCCAGTTGAAGTGAAGTCCAATGCCACAGGGCAATGTCCAAGGACCAACTTGACTCCTGAGAGCCCAGTCACTCCACTGGCCAGGGGCAACAGGTTGTAAATAGGCAGGCACCTCAGGGGGCAGCAGGGGTGGTGGGGGGGGTTCTTCTTGGGTGTGGGGTCCTTGGGCTTGGGTTTGAGAGGGGACAGGTCCTTGCCTTTCGGTTTAGGGGGAGAGGAGTGGCCTTGGGACAGGGGGGGCTGGAGTGCCACTCTTTCACTTTAGTGGCAGGAGTACTCTTAGGGGGAGGAACAGGAATCAACTTGGAGCTGGAGGTACTGTTGCTCAGGGGTGGGACGTTTCTCTTGTGGGCAGGACGGGGGTATGGAGGAGGTCAAGGCAGGAAAGGAAAAGCTTTTTAGGACCAATGGGGTGGGGTGTTGGAGGAGGAATGGGAGTGGAGGGAGAGGTTGTAGGAGGAGGAGGTGTACTGGACTTGGGTGCAGGTGCATGGACAGTGTGTGTGTGTAAGGTGGATGGCTGTTGGGTGTCTGAGTGGGAGCATTTACGTGTCCTTGGAGAGGGGGCTGACAGGGTGAGGGAGGACAAACAGGGCGTGTGTGTATGTTGTGGTGGTGTCTGCAAGTGAGGTGGGTGTGCTGCTTGAGGTGATGATGGTGACTGCGCATATGGTGTGTGGGGTGCAAGTCTGCATTTCTGCTGCTGTGCTGACTGTGGGCAAGGCTGTACAGGTGGCAGGATCTTGGCCTGATGATGCAGTGCATGCAGGTGTGAGTTCTGATGTGACTGTGAGGGAGGAGGAGGAGGGTAAGACACTGGAGACAGTGGCTGTTGTATTATGTGCATCTGGGGTGTTGGCTGTGTGTGTGCTTGTGGAGTGAAGTGTGGTGCCTGTGTTTGTCTGTGCAAGTCCTGTCTGTTGTTCTGTGTACATGCTTGTCAGATTGTGTGAACGGGGTAGGTTGGGGAAGAGGGCTGTGGGTCTGGGAACAGGTAGCTGAAGTGGAGACGGAAGAAACAGGGACACTGGCTGCTGTCAGAGAGGAGGCCAGAGCCTGAAACGATCTCTGTAGGGCAGCCAAGCCACTGTGAATGCCCTTGGATGGCATTCACTATGATTGACTGCCCTACAGAGATGGGTCTCAGGAGGTCATTAGCCTCCTCAGTGAGGGAAGCAGGGCTGACTGGGGCAGGGCCTGAGGTGCCTGGGGAAAAGAAGATGCCTACCCTCATGAGTGAGCCGGCACAGCAACTGGGTGGGGGGCTACTGGGAGGGCAGTGCCGGCACGGGGTGGCAGAAGATGAAGTAGCTGGGCGGTCCCAGAGGGGTCCGCCACCACCATGGAGCTCCAGTCGGAGGAGGAATCAGAGTCTGTAGTGGTTGCTCCTGTCTCCCCTGTGGTACTCCCCTCACCCTCCAATCCACTGGTCCCCTCGGTGTCTGTGCTCTCCGCCTCCTGGGTCCCATGGGCTGCAGCTCCCCCACTAGCCGGTGACCCTGCTCCTTCACCAGATGATGCTAATGCACACAAGGACAGGATGAGAAAAGGAGAGAGAGTGGGGGAGAAAGAAGCAGAGCACAGGGTCAGTCACAGTACCAACAGCACATATGGCATACACATCACAATCACTCACTGGGACTTACATTGCACAGTATGGACCACAGTGACAAACCATTGCCTAGTTATAAAAGCAGTAAGGAACCCAAACACTACGAACTGCACATCAACTGGGACTAACTAAGCCCTGTCAGCTATGATATGCTAGCTACTTAGCAATACCAAAAGATGCATACCACCCTACATAGCTATGCAGGACCACACAGAAATAGCTAAAGCGGCATATTGGGGCATCCACTGACAAGAACCTTGCACCCAAACCCCATGGCAGGCAACATATAGAAAATACCACACAGTCTGTACTCACCCCCTTGTGGCTGCTGTGCTGCCCTCAAGCGCCCATCCAACTCAGGATTGGCCACCTCCAGTATGCAGGCCATTAGGGGTTCAGGCTCTGATGGGCACCCCTTCCTCATTGGGAGGCTGTCCCCAGCTGGGCCTCCGCATTCTTCCGGGCCCAGAGTTTCCAGTCTTCCCACCATTTCCTGCAGTGGGTGCTCTGGTGGCTATGGACTCCAAAGGTCCACACGTACTTTGCGATTGTACACCACAATCCTTTCTTTTGATGGGCGCTGACCTGCAAAGGAAACACAAACAGAAGGACACTATGGGCCATATTTATACTCCATTTGCGCCGGATTTGCGTCGTTTTTTTAATGCAAATTCGACGCAAAACGAACTCCATATTTATACTCTGGCGTTAGACGCGTCTAGCGCCAAAGTCCATGGAGTTTGCGTAATTTTTTAGCGTGGACACCTACTTTGCGTTAATGATATGCAAGGTAGGCGTTCCCGTCTAAAAAAGTGACTCCGAGGCATGTGCGCCGTATTTACACTCCCGGGCAAAAATCACGGCTGGGAGTGGGCGGGTCAAAAAAAATGACGTCCAGCCGCTTTTGCGTCGTTTTTTAGCGCCTGGTCAGGGCAGGCGTTAAGGGACCTGTGGGCTCGGAAGGAGCCCAGAGGTGCCCTCCCATGCCCCAAGGGACCCCCCCTGTCACCCTTGCCCACCCCAGGAGGATGCCCAAGGATGGAGGGACCCATCCCAGGGAACATAAGTTAAGTTCAGGTAAGTAATTTTTTTTATTTTTTTTTGTGGCATAGGGGGGCCTGATTTGTGCCCCCCTACATGTCACTATGCCCAATGACCATGCCCAGGGGACAGAAGTCCCCTGGGCATGGCCATTGGGCAAGGGGGCATGACTCCTGTCTTTGCTAAGACAGGAGTCATTTCAATGGGGGTTGGGAGTAAAAAAAAATGGCGCAAATCGGGTTGAGGCGAACATTTTGCCTCAGCCTGACTTGCCCCATTTTTTGGTGCCCAAGCTCCATATTCCCCTACGCCGGCGCTGCCTGGTGTAAGTCATTTTTTTTTACACACACCAGGCAGCTCCGCCGGCTAACGTCGGCTAACGTCATTGAATAAATACGGCGCCCGCATGGCGCTTCAGAATGGCGTTAGCCGGCGTTAGATTTTTTGACGCACAACTGCGTTGGCGCAGTTGTGCGTCGAAAAGTATAAATATGGCCCTATGAACTTTACAGTCCGCTCTGTCACACAAATGGCTCACATACTGCATTTGCCCCTCATCAAGTACACTCATGATTCGTACCTCTGCATACACATTGCATGCTGCCAAACCCCCCAAATGACACTCCGCCAGCACACACACATACATCTACATGCAGCTATGTTGCATCTAACATATCCATTATGTACTCACCTGTTGGTCTGGAGGCCCATACAACTGCCCAAATAGGGGTAGGACCCCATCAACAAGCTTCTTCAAGTCCTCTGGAAGTGAAAGCTTGGGCCCCTTCCCCTGTAGCACAGGCCATCGAGGGTTCCAGACACAGGTCACAGCAGCACACGCAGTGGAGATGTAGTACTGGGAAAGTGAGGAATCAAGTGAAGTGTTAGAAAGAAAATGGCAGTCACATCCGCAGTGGCGAACACCGTCACCATCGGTGTTGATCGGCATTAGTTTCTGTACTCCATAGAGCCCCATGTTAGCCTATGAGGAATTGCACGGCGGTACAGACGGTGTTCCGCCATGATGCCTAACGCCGGCTGAGTGAGGTCACTTCCACCTGTCCCTGCATACAGGACAGGAGGTTGCCATTTACCACTGCTGTTACTCATGTTGGGAAGATATATGTGCGTCATTGGTATTGACTGTTCACACCTACACAATTCCATCTCCTACATACATACATGCTATGTGTATTATGACATAGTGTGTCCATAGGTCCTGTAGTCACATTCATTTCACTTTTGGCTCACTTAGATACCAACCTCTGCAAAGGATGAGGATGAGGAGGCAAGCACCCGTGTTCAGAACCCTTGTGAACTTAGATATACTGGAGGACCGGCACATTATACTCACCTATCATCTGGACAGGGCCACCATTGCTGAACTGTGTGCACAATTGGAGCCTGATCTAATGCCTGCTATCCATAGCACTACAGCTATTCCCCCTGCACTACAGGTACTCTCAATGCTCCTCTTCCTGGCAACTGGTTCTTCCCAAGTGAGTGTGAGCTTGGCTGCAAGAATGTCACAGCCAAAGTTTTCTATTGTGCTAGGAAGGGTTATGTCTGCCTTGCTCAAACACAATTGCAGCTACATCGCATTCCCCCAGAGTGAAGATTTGCCCACTGTGAAGGCTGGATTCTATGCCATGGGACACATACCACATGTGATTGGAGCCATTAACGGCTCCCATATTGCCTTAGTCCCTCCCAGAACAAATGAGCAGGTATACAGGAATATGAAGAGTTACCACTCAATTGATGTCCAGATGGTGCGCCTTGCAGATCAGTACATCTCTCACGTCACTGCCAAATATCCTGGATCTGTGCATGATGCCTATGTCTTGAGGAGCAGCGTCCCACAGGTGATGGCATGACTACAGAGGCAGGCACAGAGAGTGGCTCATAGGTGAGCATGAGTCTTCACACAATGTTTGTCAGTTTGTGGCAACTGGTGATGTACACCCTGCCAATGTGACTGGGTAATGTGTGTCCCTCACTAGTTACAGGTGACTTCGGCTACCCAATCCTGAGGTGGGTGCTCACCCCTGTTTGGAATCCAAGAACAGGGGCTGAAAATCAGTACAATGAGGGACATTGCCGTACCGGAAGGGTTTTAGAATGCACATTTGGCTTATTGAAAGCCAGGTTCAGGTGCCTCCATTTGACAGGTGGGTCCCTATGCTACACCCCTAGGAAGGTGTGCCAGATTGTGGTGGCATGCTGCATGCACACTTTGGCCCTCAGATGCTGTGCGCCCTACCTGCAGGAGGAGGGGGTTGACAATCCTCCTGTGGCAGCAGTGGATATTGAGGACAGGGATAAGGAGGAGGATGTGGACAACAGGACACATATCATACAGCAGTACGTCCAGTGACACACAGGTAAGACTGTAGAGCTGCTAAATTCTTCTGTGGAGTGCTGTGTGCCAGCTGTGTTGAGCCAAACACTGCATTACCCTTTCAATTGACGTCACTTATGCCTTCGCTTTTTGCAGATGTTGGTGTGGTAACAACAGTGTACTGATGTGATGGCTACAAACTGCTTTACAACATCTGTTTGATGGAATGACATTTTACAGGATATTTGCACAGTATGATACAGTCCATTACATTGCACATTTGTGTCTGATAAAGCGCAGTTACACCAGTTGTGTTCAAGGGTGTTTATTGAAGTGACAATAATGAAGGCCCAGTCCAATAGAGTGGGGTGATAGCTGAGCAAAACCTCGGTTTAGTGGTCCATTTGGTCAGGAGCACAGGTACATTGTCCATGGGCCATAGGATGAGGAGCAATAGAATTCCAAAGTGAACAAGGTGACTCAGTGGTACACAAGTGGTACTCATCTGGAGGGGATCATTTCCTGGTGGTGGTCTTGGTTTTGGCAACAGACTCTGGTGTCTGTCTGGGCCACAGGGAACATTTGCAGGGTTGTTTTTCTGCTGCAGAGGGAGGGGTGCTGGTGGCCTGTGGGTCCGGTGGCAGGTCCTCCTGTGAACTAGCTGCAGCAGATGTTGATTGCTGCTGAGTGGAGTGGCTAGTGGTAGTTGGCAGCTGGTGTACTCTGTTCTCCTGCATGGTGTTGGCCATGTCACCCAGCACCCCTACAATGGAGGCCATGTTGGCATTTAGGCTCTGCAACTCCTGCTGGTGTACCCCTTGCAGCCACTGGTTCTCGTGCATGATGGTGATCACCTGGCCCATCCTGTCCTGGGATTTTTGGTATGCCCCCAGGACATGTGTGAGTGCCTCCTGGGCAGTCGGTTCCCTGGGCATGCCCCCCCCCCCCGGGAACAGCTGACCTACCAGTTTCCCTGGCTGCAGTGCCTGTGTCCCCTGAATAGTGTGCCCACACCCACTTACACCAGGACCTTCTTTGCCTGTGTGGTGTCGACTCAGGGCTCTGTACTGGTGGGCACACTATTGATCGACGCGTCAAGTGGACAGGGGATTGTGGACTTTGGGTAGCTGCTGTGGTGTTTGAGTCAGAGGGGGGCCTGTGGTGGACTGACTATGGGATGTTGTAGCCGACTGACTTGTGGTCCCAGATGAGCCAGGGAGTTCATCCAGCTCGGGAGATCCAGAGTTGAGGTCATCACTGGGGCATCTTCTGGTGGGGAACTGGGTTGCTGTGGCACCTGCTCACCGCTGACATTGGCTGGGGTACCAGTGGGGATGTAAGTGATTTGTTAGAGTCATTGTCTGTCACATTTTCCCCATTTCTACCTTTCCCTATTGGTTTGGTGTTGTCCTCCCACATTGGTAGTGTCTGGTGTTAGATTGTGGGAGTGGTAGTACTACATGCTGTCCATGCATTGGTGGTGGGTGTGCATGCAGTTCTGGGAGGGCTGTGCCTGCAGTGGGTAGGTCATGCAGTGGTACAGATTTACCTCTGGTTACGGGGTGGTGCAATGTATGGGTGGACTGGGATGAAGGGTGTCAGGGTGAGGGGTGACATGCTATGGAGGGATCGGTGGTGGTAGGTAAGTAATGATGACTCACCGATGTCGAGCCCTCCAGTGACTCCAGTGAGGCCCTCAGGATTCCGGATTTCCGTGACTTCCTCCTCCCATGCTGTCAGCTGTACGGGAGGAGGTGGGGGTCTGCCGTCAGTCCTCATGATAGCGACCTGGTGTTTTGAGGCAATGGAATGCACCTTCACCCCTAGGTTGTTCCACCTCTTTCGGATGTTGTTCCTAGTGTGTGGATATTGTCCCACGGAGTTCCACCTGTCCACGATTCCCACCATAGTTCCATCTTCCTGGCAATAGAGAACTGCTGCACCTGTGCACCAAACAGCTATGGCTCTACCCTGATGATTTTCTGTACCATCACCTGCAACTCCTCGTCTGTGAAACGGGGATGTTTTAGTGGAGACATGTCTAATGTGTGTTGTGTGTGTTGTATAGAGGGTGTTCAGTGTTGTGGTGGGGTGTGTGGTGTGTGATGCGTGACGGATGTATAGGTGGATTTGGTGTGTGTGTGCAGTTCTGTAAGGAATTGGCCTGGCAAAGTGTAGCAGTCTTTTCGTGTTTGCAAGGGTTTGTGGGTTGTGTGTGGGGTGTTTTATAGTGCTATTGGTGGGTGTGTAGGGTGCATGTTAATGTGTCAGGTTTGTAGTATTTGAACTACCAAATGTTGCCTTGTAGTGATGATCGGTACGGTGGTGTGCACAGCCATTGGTTGACTGCTGTTGACGGTCCGCTGTTCTGATTCGTAGGTCATAATTTGAAGTGCGGTGTTTTGCAGCGTAGCAGGGTGGGTGGTGGGTCTGACAGTTTTTCGCATTAGTTGGGTTTGGCGGACTTGTGGTTGTGGCAGTTTTCTATCATTTTTTTGTTTTTGTGTCATATTCTGGCCGGCAGATTACCGCCTCTGTGGCGGTATGTTGACGCCCGTTACCATGGCAGTCTTTACAAATGACCGTCAATGTCATAATGACCACCAATGTTTTTAACACCTCAATCCCCTTTGTGGTCTCACTTGTGCTTGCAAATCCCCATCATATCTTGTTTTTTCTTTGAACCTCTCTTAGCTACCAGCAAAGTATGAATGTCTAACCTCAAAGGTTTTCTGAGTGTAGATCTGAAATCTGGACTTAGTGCTTGGGAGTTTGCCCAAATGCACCTTAGTCTCTGTGTGCCTAGAACTTTGCACTTTCAATCACGCTAACAGGTTGTTAGCTTTATCTGGTTGTTAGGTTCTGTTCCTGTCACAATGACCTCCTCAAAAAATCATGCTTGGCCCCACACAATGTCTCACAATCATTCTCTCGAACGAAAGACTAGTTTCTCTTATTTCTAGTTAAGCGAGATGCTAAGCATGCATATTGTAGCTTAGGACACGTTGAACTCATCTGAGTCTTTTCTTTTGCAGGTTTTATAGGTGCCAGAAAAGGTAAAGGCTGGGGATACTGAGATGCTGTCTGCTGGGACGACTGGACAATCAAGACTGAAGTTGTTCCAGAAAGTTAGACAGGATTGTGCAGATTAGTCTGACAACCGAACAGGAACTTGCTTCTGCTGCTGCTGAATTTCCAGTTGCCAAGCAGGGCATGGCAGACAGGTGTGCCTTTTATAAGCTCTGGATTCAAAATAGCCACCAGGAAGATTCTAGAAGGTTTCATAAGGTCTTGAATTCAGAATGGCCATAGAGAAGATTCCAGAAGGTTCAAGGTTTAAAAATAGCTGCCTAGAGGTTTTCCAGAAGGTTCTCAAGTTATTTAACTTACGACAAGTGGGCCAAATTGGATTGGTGGTAAATTCTGTGGACAGATGGCTTTTTAATCACTGAGAGGGTCATTATGACCCCGGTGAGTGGCGATAATGTGGCAGTAGTACCGCCAACAGGCTGGTGGTACTTAACACCATATTATGACCGTGAGGGCCCGCAACAGTAATACCGCTGATACCGCCAGGCTGCCGCCAGCCTGCAGCCTTGTGGTCCCGGCGGTTGTAATCCACCAGGGCAGCGCTGCAAGCAGCACTGCTCTGGGGATTACAAGTCCCCATCCGCCAGCCTGTCCATGGCGGTGGCTGGCAGTATGGGAGACTCGGGGAGCCCCTGGGGGCCCCCTGCAGTGCCCATGCATTTGGAATGGGCACTGCAGGGGCCCCCATGCACAGCCCCATCGAATTGCAGCCAGTGGAATGCGCGACGGGTGTTGCTGCACCCGACGCATCTCAACATTGCCACTGGCTGCATTACGAGTTGGCTTCAATGTTGTGGTGACTTTTCTGCTGGGCCAGCAAGTGGAAACGCTGTTTCTATCCACTGGCCCAGTGGAAATGTCGGTATGTTGGCGCCCGCGGCTTCGGAGGTCTTTTAAAAAGACCGCGGAAGTCGTAATGAGGGCCTTAGTAAATTAAATGCTATAATGTTAGGCCAGACAACTGTGTGTACCTAGAACTAAACCTGTGACTACTGTGCTTCTGAGTGCACTTACTGGTCGTGATACTACCCCCTTGTGATGGGTATGACTACTATGTTTCGGGGGCTAAAGATGATCTTTTGGGAATAGGGGTGACTCAGGGAGGAGCACATTAAGGGGCTCTGGATGGTCATGACATGAGTCCTTGAGTTTATAACTGAGTGGAATTCTTCCAGTAGGAGTCAGGCATATTGTTCCAAAGTTTTTTTTCAGGAGGCTTCCTAGGTCCAGAAATGTTCTGAGGAATGCGATGGTTGAAGTACCAGTTATGTCCTGTTCACTTCCCAGTGATGAGAGATATTCTGCTACACAATCTTAAATGTTTTCTCACAGCTTTCCCACCGCTTGTTGCAGCACTTTTTCATTGTCTTATTGTAAAGTTACCAAAGAGCCCCTTTTAAATATAACAGACCATGCCTGCCACCAGACAGGCCTCTCTTCAGCTCCTTAGGCACTCCCCTATTTAGATGTGCTCTTCTCCCAGCTGACATGGTCTAAACTAGTCTTCTCCCTCACTGGCCTAAAACTGGCTACCTAGGAGGGTCTTGAGAATCAATCAATCAATCAATATTTGTAATGCGTGGCTACTCACCTGTGAGGGTTTCCAGGTGCTAGGGGGGAGGAGAGGAGCCTCATCCAAAGAGCCATGTCTTGAGGTTCTTCCTGAAGATGGTGAGCGACAGGTTTTGTCTGAGGTGCAGAGGGAGGTTGTTCCAGCTCTTCGCTGCACTGCAGGTAAAAGATCGCTGTTCAGCAGTGGTTTTGAGGATGCGAGGGACGGTGGCCAGGGCCATCTGGGTGGAGAGGAGGATCTGGAGCAGGAGTGGAAGGAGACATGGTGGTGCAGATAGGCTGGTCCTACGTTGTGTATGGCCTTGTATGTGTGGGTGAGAGGCTTGAAGGTAATTCGCTTCTCGACCAGTAGCCAGTGGAGGTCCTCAGGTGTTGGGAGATGTGTTCTCGGTGAGGGAGGTCCATAATGAGTCTGGCGGCGGCATTCTGGATGAGTTGAAGTTTTTTTATGTTCCTAGTCGAGGTGCCCGCGTAGAGGGCTTGCTTATGACTAAGGCATGGGTGACTGTCCTGCAACAGTCTGCTGGGATCCATCTGAAGATCTTCCAGAGTTTGTGGAGTGTGTGTCAGACAGAGTTTACCTGGCGGGTCATGGATAGGGAGGAGTTGAGGATGATTCCTAAGTTGCGGGTGTGCTCAGTTGGTGCAGGGGGAGTTAAGGGATGGGTGTCCACATGAGTTGTCCCAAGCAGAGGTGGCGTTTCCCAAGATGATGAGCTCCGTCTTGTCGGAGTTGAGCTTGAGGCAGCTTTCTCTCATCCAGGAGGCAATGGCTTCCATTCCTGCATGAAAGTTCCTTTTGGCCATGTCCGGGTCATCAGTGAGGCAAATGATGAGTTGTGTGTCATTGCCATATGACATGATGTTCATACGTTGGCTTCTGATGATGTCAGCAAGAGGGGCCATGTATACGTTGAACAATGCGGGACTCAGTGAGGAACCTTGGGGGACTCCGCAGTTGACTCCTGTGAGTCTGGAGGTGTAGGGCGGTAGTCCGACCCTCTGTGCCCTCCCAAAGAGGAAGGAGTGGATCCATTCCAGGGCTCTTCCGCGGAGACCGTGTCAAAAGCTGCTGAGAGGTGGAGGAGTATGAGTGCTGCGGTTTGTGGCCGCAGTTGAGGAGTAATTGGATGTCATCAGTGGCTGCCAGGAGTGCTGTCTTCGTGCTGTGATTGCTGCAGAAGCTGGACTGGGAGCTGTCCAGGGAGTTGTTGGCCTCAATGAAATTCTGTAATTGTGCGTTGATTTCTCTCTCTAGTGCTTTGGCGGGGTAGGGTAGCAGCGAGATGGGCTGGAAATTCTTTAGTTCTGATGGGTCGGCCGAAGGTTTCTTCAAGAGAGGACGTATTTTGGCATGTTTCCAGTCCTCAGGGAAGGTGCCCATGCTGATGGCACAGTTGATTGTTTTACGAAGCTCGAGGGCGATCGATGCGCTGGCTCTGATGTATATGTGGTGCGGGCAAGGGTCCGAGGGGGCTCCGGAGTGGGTGCTGTTCATGATGTTGACTGTTTCCTTTGTGTTGAGTGTGGACCAGTCATGGATGATCTGGGCGTGTTCTGGAGGGGTTGGGTGGATCGCAGGTTCTGGTCCCAAGTGACAGGAAGCTGTCGTAGATGTCCTGGATGTTGTGGTGGAAGAAGGAGGCGAGCTTGTCGCAGAGGTCCTGAGAATGCATAGGAGATGTCATTCCTTGAATTTCAAAGTTAAAGAGGTAGTTCTAAGGCTGTCCTTTGTTCTGCCTGCTGTTGTGGTCCCAGTTAGTCCCTGCTAAGTGATCAGCAGTTGACACCACCCTCTCATTCCTTGACCCAGTTATAGACCATTGTCTTCTGTGGCAGGATCATTAACTCTCTCGCACAAGGAATTGTATTCCAAATCTGGACATATGATGAGTGCTGATTTTAAGCCATTTCTCGCTTAGGCAGCTAAAGGACATATTTATATAGCTAATTTTGCACTCAAGTTATAAAAATTCTGTTTTTCCCCATAATATCAGATTCTTAAATTTAAGTGGGAAATTATTTGGCTTGTGTAGCATTTTTACCAGTGGAGCTACAAAAGTAAGGGGCATATTTAAGGAAAGTGGCACTGCACATAATGCAGCTCCACTTTTCTTGCACCCCTTAGCACTCCCCCTAGTGCCACCATGTGTGCGCCATATTTAAAATATGGTGCATCATGACTGTGGGTGGGTGACTAGGGTTAGAATTTCTGATGCTTTTCCGGAGCTTTGAAGGATTAGTGTCAAAAATGTTGATGCTAATCCTGCAAAGCTCATTGAGGCCCATTGTAGTCAATTGTGTGCCTCCTTTTAACGCCTGCTCTGAGCAGGTGTTAAAAGTGATGAAAAAAATGATGCAAAGAAATCTGTTAGATACCTTTGCGCCATTGTTTTGGCCCTCGTAATGAGGGAACACCCCCTTTGCATACATTATGCCTGGCGCATGCATAATGTAGCACAAAGGGTTACAACGTGGTGCAATACATGCATTGTGCCACTTTGTAAATATGGCAGGGGAATATTGGCATTGATGGGCCACATTAGCGTAAAAAAATGACGCTAATGTGGTGCACGGAGGCTCTAGGGGCTCTTAACTATGCCCCTAAATGTTTTACCCACACCTTGTTCTTGACCTATGGTAAATTTCGCTGTACCTACTCAGTGAAATAGGTTTTAGGCCTTTAGTCACTGTAAGGGCACACTTTTTAAATATACAGTGGACAACTCATATATTAAGTCCCCTTCCTTGTGGTCTTACAAGGTACCTCAAAGGTGTTCCCTATTAATATAAAAATATGTATTTGCCCACAACAAACAGGTAGTATTCCTTTCCATATGCTACTACAGTACCTTTAAGCTGTATAACAGCCAGAGTACAGTGGTGCTTCCGGTGGCCATATAATTTTACCAATATTATTTAAAGACCAGAAAACACACACTGTGGAGCTGAATAGCAGTGTCACAGTGTACAGAGCCTTAATGCCAGCAAAAATAGAATAAGGTGAAAATTCAAGGGTGACCGGTGAGAAAGATTCATTTTCTACAAACTGTACAAGAGTTTATGGCAGAAGGGCAAAAGTGCATCAGGGGAATCGTCTGTGCCATGCCAAGTTCTCTTCATTCATTAATGTCATCGCCCGTCTTGGTAGTCATCTAGGTCTTGAGCATACTGAATTCCTCAGCCACAGTCCATTTCAACATTTCATATACTCATTTAGATTCAAGTGACCTGTCGATAGGATACAGTGACTGGCCACTCTACCTAGTAGTAAACTACAAGCAGAGATCCATAATTGTATGTTTAATCTTCCCTTACGTGGAATACTCCAAACCATGATGATGTTAAATTCTTATGTTAAGAATATTTACAAAGTAAACACTCACCAATGTTTTTATGGCACTATGGGAGGAAAAAATACCAGCAACAGAAAGAGAAATAAGCAAAAAAGTTTGTTTTTTAAATCTCTGAAAAGGAGGTAAAGAAAAAAGGGAGCACACCTCTGTTGTAGTAATTTTCAAATGTATTGTTGCAGCTGAAATAAATCGTCAACCCAAAGGGGTAGCTGGTCGGATTTTTAGAATTTACATTGACTGGAAAAGTAAAGAATACAGGAAGGAGTCTGTAAATTAAATTTTGATGCATGAAAGAAGGAGAGATATTGTAGACTACTGGATGCGTTATGAACAAGGATATGAACAGTATCATTTTCCTGATTGGGGCTAGTTGAGAGATCTGAGATAAGAGAATTATGCTTGCACCATATTGAAAAGGTGTCAAATCCATCAGCAGTATTTTGTACCAATTGCAATGTTTTGAGAAGTGCATCTGGAAGACTAAAAAAAACGGAGTTTTGATAGCCAAGCCAAACTGTATTAATGCATAAACTACGAGGATGTGGTGTAAATGAAGATTTTTTTCAGAAGTCACATTTGCTAAAATCAGGCCTTATTAACTTTCGATATCTGCAACCCCATGGAAAGGTCAAACAATGCCTACATTGCTAAAGACTCCAGCAGGTGGATGTGAAAGGTTTGTGACCTAAGGTCAGATGTATGCATTTGCTTTATAGACTCTTTAATGAGAAGTTCAGTCTTGGAGTAAATTTCAAAATGTTGGCCGCCACCCACAAGCTCTAGCACACCTAAAAGAGTATTTTAAGCAATGTACTGATATGGGGAGGGGACCTAATGGGTGGCCAGTGAAACCATCTGCTGTTTGTTATCCCGATACACATAGCACAGAACACCCTATGGCATGTAAATTTAGTGCTAGAGGCATGTTAAAAAAGGTGAAAATATTGACCTTTGTGCGTACAGCAGCTGCCATTTCTGGACTCTGATCTGAACAGTGGAAGGAAGGTGGGATGGCACCGATTGGTTGGGAACAATTGTAATGTAGGATCATCAATAATGATGTTTTATAATCTGTCCATAAGAAGTGTGTGGTCAATGTTGTCCAAAGTAGCGGATGGGCCTAGAAGAACCAGAGCCATGACACTGCCTGTCAGTCAATCTACAAGGGTCATATACTACTGAGATGTTAAGCAGCTGTGTGATTTGGCATGGTCTTAAGCCTTCCAGAAAGGGTGAACAATGTCATTATATTGTATAAAAGATTGAAACTGGAGAAAAATATTTTTCCAGAATTTTCCCCAAGCAGGATTAGAACAAGATGAGACATACTTATTCAGAATTATCAGGGGACACTAAAAACGTTTTCAATAGTGGTTTGAGTGTGGGTGATTTCCATACTTTGTGTATCGCACCAGAATTTAGAGAGAGGTTGAAGCTCAGGGGACAGAACAGGGCATAGTTGTTTTGGAGCGATATCAGTGGGAGAGCCAGACATTCGGGAGGTTGATATAATACAATGACCCCAGTTGTTGTGATTTCTTTGATAAGGATGGACGGACGTGGTAGAAGAGGAAACTTTGGAAAGATCTAGACTGAATTGTCGGATTGTGTTTTATTCAATCTGTTGTATAATCAAGAATACCAGTGTGATATGAAATGAGAAACGTTCATCACAAAGGTCCTGGGAGGGACTAGTCTCATGATACCAAGGAAAAGGGGAGGCCAGATCTTGTACTACTCTGAAAAGTTCTTTTGCCAGATTAGGAGCACTGCCAGTACATAGTGAGTAGTAGTTTTAATTTTCTTCTTGAATTTCCTGGTTGTACAAGGTTAGGGCTGTAGAGAACTATATTTTTGACTCATTACTGAAATTACCTTTTACCATTTTCTTTCTATCCTGTATGAATTAAGAGTCAGTATTGTAAAGCCTTTGGAGAACAAATGGTAACGTCTGAAGCATGGACTTTTAGAGTTCATGGGATGTAAAAGGAAGCATGCAGTCAAGTAGATTTGACAAGTCACAGCTGAATGTGTACAAAAGATTACTGATTTTTACTAGGGCTGGGCAGAAGTGAAATTAGCCACCAGTAATCTGAGTAATTGCAGTAATTATGCATTACTTTTGTGATGCAGAATTACTGGAATTATGTACTTACACCAACTTGAGTATTTAAGAGCACTTAAGGGCAAAATCCTACTATGGGAGCACAGGAACAATGGACTAAGAAAGAGAAAGCGGCTTCTGGCTACAGCTATTTTTGTCCTGTACCATGTAGCACTATTTTCTTAATGCAAAATGCATTCCCTGGCCCATTTTGGATGCCAGGGTAGCGCTAAATGTTGGATTATGCTTCATACACAATTGCACATAATTATGAGTAACTTTCTTATAGTGACTATTAATTGTGCTAGAGATAGTTACATAAATTATGCCAACCCTTAATGTTGAGGTCCTCAGAAAATTGTGAGGTAGAGTTTAAGGCGAAAAATATAAGGATTGCATTAATCAATCAATAATAACTTTATTTAGGCTAAAAGCCATAAAAGTATGCAATAAACACCATATCATAATTATACAATAGATCAATTATGAAAAAGAGATAAACAAGAAGTGCCACATAATACATTAAGAAACCCTGAGTGAATTATAAAATCACATAATTGTTAAAACAGCGCGAAACAGACATTGATCTTAAAATCTTAAAATCCTAAAATATTAAAATATTAAGATATTAAAATATAATGGGCCATTATATCTTAACTCCAATCAATTATCAGCTGCTACATTAAATAATTCTAATCTAAAATCAATTTGTTAAAATACACAATTATAACAGTTCTCTGGTTCTTATAGCCCATACGTTTTGCAGGTATCTCGCAACTGAAAAGACTACCTTGTCAGTTGTATCAGTTGTCAAAATGCGTAATGATGTATTGCATTCCCTTATCCCCATTGACCTACGTAACGGGATAATCCACTTCTTCCTGGGGGTCAGATATCTAGGACAAAAAAACATAAAGTGTGCGAGTGACTCTGGTTTCTCTTGACAATAATGACAAGAGGTCAGATTGCAATCCTCCACGCTCCATCTCGCGGTAAATGTCTTAAGCGGGAGAATCCCTAATCTGAATTTAATAAAGAGGGTTTTGGTGTAAGAAGGATTTACATTATCCATATAGGCCTCAAACTTAGGGCTACATTTATGGTCCAAAAACTGTAGGGTCCGGCTACCTTGGGGTTTTTTAGACCAAATTTGCACCAGAATGTTCTCCCATTAGCACCTATTTATGCGCACTTTTCCTTCCTTGGTCAAGTTGTGAGGATCTCTCCACACCTCCTCCATTTTAAGGAGTTTACACAGGTCTCTGATATATCTAAACCAGGGGATTTTTAATGCACAATCACCCACAAGAAACTCATCTGTTGCTGTTTGGAAGGTGGACAAATACTCAGAAGTCCAGAGACGGACCCAATACATAAGAGGTCTTAGAGCAATTTCATTATGAACCTCGTTTAAGGCTAAATCAAATCTAAGAGGTATAAGAGGGGTACTCATCGGCAGCCGCAAAAAAATTACGTATAACACGGTTTTCTACCGTCGTCAAACACCTAGAGTTAGAGTGCCCCCAAAGCTCGGCACCATAAGTTGAAGCTGCCACTGCCGCTGCTTTGTAGACTGTAATAGCAGGTGAGATCTCCCCTTCCGAAATATTAGCAATTTCCCTCCCTATCACTGCTGACCTCTGTCTAAGAACTGACAAACTCTTCCCAAATTGCACCGACCACTGTTTATCATCTGCTAACCTAAGCCCCAGATAGTCGAATTGACTAACTCTCTCTACCGGATGGCCTGCTATAGTCATTGTCCCCCTGAATGATTTATGTGGATTAAAATCCATGAACTTTGATTTGGTTGGATTCATTTCAAGTCCTCTACTGGAGCAAAAATTGTAAAAAACATCCAGTTCGTTTTGTAGGCCCATTGGAGTTGATTAATAAAGTATCATCAGCGAACATTAAAGTGGGGACAGAGGCTCCTGCTAACTTTGGAGCATCATGTTTACAGTGTAACAGGTGGTCCACCGCACCATTGATAAAAAGATTGAACAATGTGGGGGCCAGGACGCACCCCTGCTTGACCCCCCTACCAACAGGTATAGCTTCTGTTAGATCACCACTTTGAGACCAACGTACCTGAGCATAAGTCCCCTCGTGTAGGTACCTAATCAATCCTAGTAATTCTTTGTCAAGTTGGTAGCTCTCCAGAACATTCCAAAATAAGTCCCGTGGAACCATATCAAAGGCAGCTTTTAAATCGATAAAAGCCACATACAAGTGGCTCTTCTTGAGTGACAGGTATTTCCAGCAAAGAAGATTAAACCTGAACGCCTGATCTATTGTGCTCACTCCTTTCCTAAATCCTGCCTGGAAGTCGGAAAGGATATGAGAATCCTCTATCCATGCCTGTAGTCTGTTCAGTGCCTGCTTGCAGAATATGTTTTGGCTGACATCAATTAGACGTATTGGCCTATAATTAGTTGGTTCTTCCCTTGGCCCTTTTTTGAAAATAGGGACTATAATTGCTCCTTCCCACGTGGGGGGAAGTCTTCCACCCCTCAGTATCTCATTACTGAGCACATTTAAGTATAAAGATTGCATTAAATACATGTACAAAACTGAATTGTTGGTTTGGTGGGGTGAAACCCTACTCAAGCTGCAACCACAATTCTTGTCAGGGTGAAGTAAAAAATACACCCCAAATTACCCTGTGCTTAACCCTCTGGAAGCTTGGCAGAGAGCAGTAAGGCTTAACTTAGAGGCAATGTGTAAAGTATTACTGCTGCATTTCAAACAGTAATAAATTGGAAACACAGTACAATAAAAATGAAACACCAAATTAGTAAAATAAAGTAAGCTTTACCAAATAAAACAAGACCAAAATGACACCAAATCCAATTAGTGGAAAAAAAAGCCAACTGTGAAAACTGAGAAAGAGTCACAGTTTCAGGACGATCACAAAGGAGCACGAGGCGGATAAAGGGAATCAGTTAGGACAACTGAACAAAAGAACCTTGAATTCTGGTTGCGAGGTGTTGCAAGGTCCTGCATCAAGGATGCGTGGAGCAGCTGAGGTGATGCAAGGTCTGGGTCAGAGATGCATCATACAGCATCAGTTCTGGGGAACTGTGAGGCTACAAAGTAAGATCATGCATGGTCATCAAGGAGGCCTTCAACAAGGGGGGCTTTTGATGTGAAATCCGGCGTCAAGGATGAGTTGCGCACTGGCTGGTTCGGATGAAGCTTTGGGACTTGCGATGCAGAATCTTGTGTCATCGTTGAGGCTGCCATTGATGAGGGGCTTGTGATGTGAGAGCCTGCATAAAATATGGGGGGTGTGATGGTGATGCAAAGTCCTTGTGCTGGAAAAGTCCACGCAGCAGAGGCAATGCGTTGGGGTTCTCCAGGTTTCATCGCACAGCAGAATCGATGTGTCAGTTCTGCTGGGTCCACAAATGGGCTGGCAGAGCACCCTCGGGCCCACTTCCAAAGGCCCAGGACTGGGGTGGCACCACTTAGCAGGGTAGGTCTCACACTTGCAGATTCCAGGTGCTGGGTACAAGAGACTAGCCCTTGGAGTCACTCTGATTGTCCTGGGTGCAGGTTGCAAGTCCAGTCCTTCTCACCAAGACAAGAAGACAGCAGGGCAACAGGTCAGCACAGTATGGTAACATTCCTTCAGAGTAACAATCCAGCAGAGTGGCAGTCTTGAACAGCACAGAAGTCCTTATTCTTGGCAGAGTTATTCCCAAGTCCAGACGTGTACTGGAGAGTTGGTGTATGAGGTCCAATATTTATACCTGGTGCCTTCTTTGAAGTGGGATGAAGTGGGAGAAGCTTCTAGAGGATTAGCTTTTAAATGCTCATGTTTCCTGCCTCCCCTGCCCTGGCTCCAGACTAACTACAGGGGCTATGCAATCCTTTGTGTGAACACAGAACACATCCTATTCAGGTGTAAGTGGGGCTGTGCGCAGCTCTGCCCCATCCTGCCAGTAATGGTCCATCCAGGCAAACCTAAGCACTTTACTGTGTATGGCTGTCTGGGATAAATACACAAAGACCAAATGCCAACTACTCCTAGTCATGTGACTCAGAGACAGGCTTCAATAAGTAAATGACTAAGGTAGGAAAACACCAACACTCTAAAAGTGGCATTTTCAAAATTGTAATTTAAATTCCAACTTTACCATAAAAGAAGTTTTCTCATTACAGTTTCAAAGATACCAAACATGAACTGGTTATCTGTTCCCATTTAGAAGTTATCTTTATTAAATGTAATAAGGTAACCCCAGTCTAATCTTATGGGAGAGATGTGCCTTGCAATAGTGAAAAAACAGTTTAGGATTTTCACTATCAGGACATGTAAAACTTAAAAGAACTTGCCCTACTTTTTAAATACATTTCACCCTCCCAGGTGACGGTTTAGGGGATACCCTATGATTGACTTACATGTATTTAAAAGGAAGGTTAGGCCTGACAAAAGGTTGATTCTGCCGGGCAGCAATGACAGTTGAAAACTGCACTCAAAGGCTGCAATGAGAAGCCTGAGACAGGTTTGCAAGGCTACTTAAGTGGGTAGCACAATCAGTGCTGCAGGCCCAGTAGTAGCATTTAATGTACAGGCTCTGGGTACATGTTTTCCCACTTTCCTAGGGACTTATAAATACAAGATATATATACCATTTGGGGATAAGGCAATGTTACCACATTTTAAGGGGTGAGCACAAACACTTTAGTGCTGGTAAAGTGCACAGAGTACTGAGGGCAACAAAAATGAGATCAGAAAAATATGGAGGAGTAAGGCAAACAGTTTGGGGGAAGACCACCCTAAGGCTGAAAATGCATCTTATAGGAATTAGGACTTCCAACATCTGTCTAAGACTAGAGGTCTTGTTAACTATTACAGTGTGGTACTTGGGCACGTGAAAAAAGAAGGCACTCTCAAACGATCAGACCATATTAATGAGATGGAAGTCCCAGTACTTGGGAGGTAGAGATTGTCTTGGGAGGTAGAGATTGTATTAACTATCTGCAGACTGATTCACTGCTTGCCAACTTGTGAAGCTAAAATTATACACCTTAAGGCCGAGATTTATCAAGCCTTTGCATTGTCCTTGCATTGAGCAAGCGACTGAAGAACAATGCAAGGGCTTCAGTAATATTTACATAGCCACACAAGGAGTGATTTGCATCACTGTGTGTGGCATTGCAAAGCAAAGCAATGCAGCTGCTTGAATTGCCTTACATTACATTTCAAGCT
The DNA here is from genome assembly GCF_031143425.1 of Pleurodeles waltl. NCBI lineage: Eukaryota > Metazoa > Chordata > Amphibia > Caudata > Salamandridae > Pleurodeles > Pleurodeles waltl. The sequence goes on from NC_090450.1 coordinate 857,426,223, forward strand.
AATAGACATGCCATGGGTGGAGCATGGACGTTCCTCTGCATCCACCCATAGATTTGTTTCATTTCCAGATTTAATAGAGATAGTAAGCTTGAGAATGCGTGAACATAATAGTCTTTCCCCAGTGAGACCTAACAAGGAAAAATATGTTTTTTCTACTTGCGTTTTTTCTTTCCATGTGCGGCATTCTGCAGGAGACATAAAAAGAGAAAATGATTCTAATGATTGTTTCTGTCAAGGTGATGTTTCTTCCTGCACAAAGCAATCCTGCTTGTAACACAGGCTCCCTTGAATTATTGTGTAAGGGTGCCTGCATTGGCACTTGGCTCACACAGTGGACCAGCACAAGGAGAGAACAGAAATGCTCCATATCTTTGGAAATGTGGGGTATTTCTGCTCTCTCCTTTTCATGCATGCAGTGCAGATGTGCAAAAAGTTTTCTTGCTGCCCCTGCGTTGCAGGAAAGATGAGTAAATATGCCTCTAAGGCTCAGATTTATGGTGGCCTAGCGCCATTCCAATGCCACATTAGCGTCATTTTTATTACGCTAATGTGCTGTTGAAAGGGCAAAAATGCTGCACATGCATAATGTATGCAAGTGGGGCGTTCATGTGCTAGGGAGGCCCTAAAAATGGCGCAAAGAAATCTATGAGATTCCTTTGCACCATTTTTATTGGCATTTTTTAACGTTTGCTAAGAGCAGGCATTAAAAAGAGGCTCCCATTGGTTACAATGGGCCACTGGGTACTGTGCAGGATTAGCAGAATAATTTATAACTCTAATCCTGCAAAGCACCAGACTAGCATAAAAAATGATGAGGCTAGTCCCCCTGACTACCGCCATGGTGCGCCACATGGTAGCATTAGGGCGCCACTAAGGGGTGCAAGAAAAGTGCCACTGCACTACGTGCAGTGCCACTTTTCATAAACCTGCACCTAAATCCTTTAGAAAGCAGTGTAAGGCTCTAGTAGGCTGTTTTCATTACGAATAAGAATAAAGTTGCCTAAAACATTCATATTTTGCCCTCTAAGAGTGAAATGACCCATAACTTTATTTATAATAGTCGTGGAATCAGCGGTGGATTGCGAGGGTCACTAAAATTGTTCAAGGACAATCAAACGATTTTTCAGTGATTGTATAGAGACTTCCACGGAGGATCCGGAAAGATGACCTGTTTAATGCGTAAGGTGTTTTTATAAAGGATCACTGCACTGTCTCCAACTCGAATGAAGCAGTCCTACTATAGAGAAGGCCTTTCGCTGTGGGTGTCACGACATAATCATGGATTCTTCTTGATAAAATTGGTTTGAGGGTAAGTCGATCAGGAGCATGCACGCATTGCATGTTAATGCAACTGGTAGTGTGGTTATAATAGAAAATAAGTTTAAAACTTTTAATATCACACAAGGTACGAGACAGGGGTACCCTTTATCTCCCTTATTATCTGCATTATATCGGGAACCATATCAGATGACATTAAAAAAGAACATGAATATACCCCGAATTATCTCAATAATGTCAATCTAAAGGTATCAGTTTATGCCAATGACTTTGCCATATATTTGCATAATGTTAACCTGGCTATAAGAATAATTGAAAGTGAAGCAAATACATTTGGAGAAATTTCTGGTTATAAATAAAATCAATATAGAGAAGACGCAACATTTATCAGCTACATGACACAAGGGCAAGCCATGAGGGCGGTAGGGCTGGCTGCATTTATACTGGTATCGAGGTTTTCTGTATTAAAAGCCAAATTATTACGATAAATCTTAAATCTTTACTTGCAAAATGCTGTGGCCAGTTTAAAAATTCGAACCAACTGTCGATCTCTATAATGGGTCAGAGTAATATTGTTGAAAAGAATGTGCGGTGTAATTTTGTTTTTTTTATTCAGACCGTTTCGATTACATGTTCCTAATAGACTCTTTTGTTGGCTTTGCTCAGCAATCAGTAGTTTTATAAGGGGGTATATTAAGGTTAGAATAGCACTTTAATTCATCAGAATGACGATTGAGAGGCGGGTTGGCCCTTCCACGATTTTAAGCCATATCATTAAGCAACAACAGCACAGCGGATTTCAAACTGCTCTGACAAAGTAAATTCTACGTTTGCTATGATGTTTCAAATAGGGATGGGTCAGAAAGTTAGAAAAAAAATTGGTTAACTTTAAATGACCCAAATTATCGAAAAAAGGCACATTTTAAGACTATAATGTGCGCTATTAATGTCTCAGCAAGTGGGCTAGGCTATACAGGATTAAGTGCCAGATGTAGCAAAGGTTTTTACCCATTCTGTGTCTATGGGAAAAAAATGTTCGTACATATGAGAACTGTGCTAAATTAGGGGCAGCTATTTTTCTAATGGGCTGCTTTGTTAATTTACAGAATTGCGGAATCTATATTATGTCTAAAAAATTAAATACATACAGGTTCAGGACAACCTCCTAACAGTTCGGTCTACTATTCACCTGAATGAAAATGAATTGCTAATGCTATTCTACTTTAATCAACATGATGTTAGGATTAGAGATTTTGATAAAACGTTTATGGATTATGACAGGAATGACTTGGAGTGTAAGGCCCTGAAATGGTCAAAAATGGTGGGATACGCTTTCAGCTGCATAGATATCACAAATATATTAAAACATTATTTTTAAATGTTTAGATCATTCATTCTTCATAAACAGCAATTCAAAATACGTAATTGGACCTATTATATACTACTGAAATTAAACCAATTTAATACAGAGAGAATTTGAAATGTTCCACATGTCATGTAAAGTCTACTAATAAAATGCACATGTTCAGTCAATGCAGAATCCTGAAAGACTTTTTTGAATCAGGCAGCAGGTGTAATCTTGGATTTAACAGAATGTAATTTGATTTTAACTATTAAGATTATTAATACTGGCACGGATGATGGAGTACCATAATACTGTATATATTTTGTATTTGATGTTATATCAATTTGCCAGACACTGTATTTCTTTGGAATGGATCAGTCCCCCACCCCCACATATCGAGAAAGTATGGCATCTCCTGCATCATACTTATGGAACTGAATAAGCAATACACAGAGTAGAGGAAGATAGAGGTAAAGCTAAATGTATTTGCTTTAAAATGAAATGATGATCTCTGGGTATTGCAGATAATGCTTGCTGAATTTTGTGCATGTCCTGAGTCATTGTTGAAATGCCAATTAGGATTTTTTTATTGATCTCACTTTGTATGTGTTATCATGTTTATATATACGGGTTAATTCCTCCAAATATGAAAAAGAAAAGGAAGGAGACGTTATTCAGTGGATTATTTTGACATTTAAGTAAGGTTGGAACATGACACTTGTTAGGCCTGGCATCCTTGTCATGGTTTCCCCTTAACGTTTTGGCTTCAGATCTCCTGTTTTTGCTGACTTCATTTTTGCTGGCCTTGGGGCTCTCCACATTTTACCACTGCTAACTAGTGCTAAAGTACTTGTGCTCCTTCCCCAAAACATGGCAACATTGGCTTACACCTAACTGTCATATTTAATTTACTTGTAAGTCCCTAGTAACACTGCACTACATGTGCCCAAGGCCAGTGTGTTAAATGCTACTAGTGGGCCTGCAGCACTGATTGTGCTACCCATTTAAGTAGCACTTTAAACATGTCTCAGGCCTGCCATCGCAAAATCTGTGGGTGTAGTTTAAACTGCCTTTTCCACCTGTAAAAGTAAATCTTTAGCCCAAACCATTCCTTGTAATACATATAAGGCACCCCTAGGGTATACCCCGAGCAGCCCAGAGGACAGCGTACAATGAAATTTGTTTTTCTCTGCTGAAAGGCCCATTTTTCCTATAGGATAACAATGGAGATGCCTTATTATTATATTTTATAAGTGTAATTTCTAAATGAGAAGCTATAACCAGTTCATGTGTGTTTGGTGTCTCTGGAATCACAATTTAAAATCCCAACTTACTGTCAAATAGGATTTAAGAAAGTTGGCAGGTTCTTGCCTAAGTCATTTGGTACCTGCAGCCTGTCTCTGGGTCATATGACTGGTTGTAGCTGATAGTTGGGCTTTGTGTCTTCCTCCTAGACAGCCACAAACAATGGGGAGCTTAGGTCTGACGGGATGGGCCATCAGTGGCAGGATGGGTGGGAGGAGCTGGACCCAGCCCCACTTACACTTGAATAGACTGTGTCCTGCTTCCATACTAAGGACTGCATACCCCCTGTAGTTAGATTGGACCCAGGACAGGGACGGCAGGGCATCTGTGTGTATCGAAAGCATCCTTCTAGGAGCTGATCTCCACTTTAAAGGCACAACTGTGTATAAAAGAAGGACCTCGGGCACCAAATCTTCAGTACACGTATGGACCTGTGGATACTCTGCAAGGAAGAAGGCTGCTACAAGGACTGCACTCTACTGCTGCCCTACTGTGTTGACCTGGTACCTTTTGCCCTTCTGCATGGGGAAGAAGAACTGGACCTGAAACTTAAGCTTGATCCCAGTACCCCAGAGTGACTCAAAGGGCTAGTCTGCTGGCCTCCTGATCTGAGCCAAATGGACATAAAATGCTCTCCAACTAGCTCCTGGACTCAGCTGCTGCAAACTCCTGACACCCAATTGGTGACTCTCAGGTCCTGGACCCTTGGTGTGGTTCATGTGTCCTTTAAATAAAGTTTTTGCACCCATTTGCAACGAAACCGCGTAGCTCACACTGAAATTCAGCATGAGCCACCGTCAACCCATCTTTTTGTACAGCAAAGCATCAACAGCCCAGGGAAAACTGGCAACGTGAAGCATCAACAAGCACATCCTCTACACCTTGCCTGCTCTTCGTGCCAAGCCAACAACAGCCCGCGACACTCTCCTTACTCCTCGAACCCTCTCCAACATGAAAGACACTCTTGGCACAAAACTTGAGAAGATAAAACTTCAGCTGGACTAATCTTAGACTGCATCTGAACTGAACTCTATCATGTTTGGCCTGAACTTTCAACTTTGACCTGGACTTTCTTGGCATAATGAGGAGAAATATCTTTATGACTGTCTTTTACTTCCTTTTTGCATGTGAGCTGAATTCTGCAGAAAATGTACAAAGAACAATAAACCTCTATGAATTGTTTTTGTGCAGGAAAGCAATCCTGCCTACAGTGCTGGCACCCTTTCACCATGGCACAAGGGTGCCTAAGTTGATGAAAAGGGCAGCCACAATTGCAGCAGCACAGGTAGAGAGCTGAACAATGCCATATCTTTGTAAATATGACGCACTTCAGCACATTCAAGCAACCCAACACAGTACAGCTTTGCATTGTGTTGCATGAACGATTTGTAAACCTGGGTCTAGTGTTTTGGCCTCCAGTTCAGATAGGCCTTCAATTTTCCTTTCCATACTCTGAGTTGACTTCTCTATATTGGCACAAATTATCCCCTGAGCCCCTATAAACGTAACCAATTATTTCAATTTTAACCCTTCTCTGCATAAACAGATCTAATTCTTTGCCCATCCCAGTGCTAGGAGTAAATCACCTAACACAGCCTAGATGAAATCAAGTTCGCTGTATGGCTGCCCCACCTGATTTAGAGCATTCTGCTGGTTGAGAATTGTTACATGCTTCGTGAGCATTCTTGACAAAAGTGGCAGCAGTAGGACTTTCAGTAAATATGTAGTGACAGCCAAGTCACCACATTATGGTGACCTGCTTAGAATTATTATTAATATTTTTCAAAAAACAACTCCATAATTGTTGCATCCTTTTGTGTTTAAGAATGAGGTTCTTTGCATTGTTTTTTTTCTTACAGCGGCCAGAGAAGGCTCAACAAAACCTGCAAATGTGTCCTCCAGACTTTAAATGAAGTGGTGCAACCAAGAGATTCTGTGACTGGGCATCTGCAATATTTTACAGATGCAGATGCTTTTTACAGCCAACCTCTTAAATAAATACCTTTTTAATTCTCATTAGGTTTTCCTTCCTTTTATTTTTAGGACTTGTTAGTGCCTTTTTAAATAATACATGTATGTTAAGTAACACTACTTCGGACTTTTCATTGTTTATTTGAGTTATGATACGTGTCATGTGCAGCATTTTCTTAGGAGGAGATAGTAAGCTCCGTACACACTACAAGAAGATGATGGAAAGACACTTTAGAGGCATATTTTGGTTGCTTCTGAAGAACCTTCTTGATAAGGTTTTTATCCGAGCGTATCTAGAAAATGTATAAAAGTTTTTATCATGTATAAACGTTCTTAGCACTCTGTGCCAACTGCCCTGCTGTCTTGACATAGAGATTCTCTACAGACCATGATCAGGAATATAACTAAGGAGGGAAGACACGATTGTAAAGACACACATACAGTAAATGAATCCATAAATTTACATAATATTCTCTATTAGAGTCTGTACACTGCAGTGTGGGAGAAAGAAAAGTAATAGGAAATCACTATTTGGGCAATGCAAAACCAGTCCATTGACATAAATGCAACGGAATTCCTTATTTGCGATTTCCTAATAGCGATTCCAGAAATCTGTATCTCTGCACAAAACATTTTGCATTTCCTAAATAGAGTTTTCTACAAAGTTGCAATTTAGGAAATGCAAAATTGAATTTTATTACATCTGGCCCTATGTCCTTTTGAGTTTATAGGCAATTTATGCATTGTCTACAAAGGTAACTGGTAGGTAAGATGAAATATGGGTGAAGTGGATAGGTTGCAAAGAGTGAGATTTGAAAAAAATGTTTGGAGCAGATGAAAGTAGCTCTGGTACTGTTCTTGTGACTGTGATATTTGATGAGAGAATAATATAAATAAGAAAAAAAGATGGCTAATGTGGAGTGGTAGTAATTTAAAAGAGGAAGAGCATAGATGCAGGAATTGAATCACAGATGAAAAGCACTTGCAGGCACTAGGAATTTGGACATTATCAATAGGAAATACCCGTTTTCTCATCAAATGCTTGCATCATTACTGTGCTCTGATGTTTATCATGTTAAAATACATCTTTCGTTTTACTTTTATGAGGTGAAAAGCAGAAAGTTTGCCATTTGTTATTAAAACACGCATCCCCGAATGCCCCTTCTTCTGGGGTGTAATCATAACTGTAGTGGCAAAAATGGACACAAGAAAGGCCTACAGGACGTTCCTGGGAACCATAGGCTGATCAATCTAATAGATGGGCTCCAGGAAATCTTTTGTCAACAGGTCTTGGGCCGTGGGCCCAGATGAATATTATATTCACAAATTTGCAAGGAGGTTGTCCACCAAAAGAATTCACACTTGATCAAATATTCAGGTTTACTTTGATTTATTGGAAAACAGTCTTGCTTGAAAAAGCCACCTGTATGTCATCTTTGTTGATCTTAGGTCAACTTTTGATTCAGTCCCAAGGTGTAAAATTTGGGAAGTTCTAGGGAGTATGGGAGTACCAATAATAATCCTAAACGTAATATTTAAAAATTCATGAGAACAAATAAGCATGGGTGAGGTTTGGAAGAAATGGGGAACAAAGCGATACATTTAAAATAGGGAGGGGAGAGAGGCAAGTCTGCGTTTTAGCTCCGAATCCTTTTCTCCCTCTCTTTTAATGACCTCACAGAAATTATACATTTTACAAATAACGATGCCCCAAGGGTTGGCACCTCTAAAATGCTGACATTATTATTCACTGACAACACCCCCCCCCCCTTCTCAAAAACCCCAAAGGTCTTGCAGGCAATCCTTGATCACTTTCTATTGTTCTGTGTTGATCGCGGTCTAGAATTGAATACAAGCAAAACAAAACATATGGGCCCATATTTATACTTTTTTAGCGCTGAAGCAAAAGCAGTGCAAACTTAGAAAATACAATTGCATTTTGTAAGTTTGCACCACTTTTGCGTCAAAAAGCGGCACAAATGCGGCTCTAAAAAAGTATAAATATGGGCTGTGGTGTTTAAGCCCCATCAATCAACTCATCCAAGGATATGTGCCCACACCACTACACTTGAGCAGGTATCCAACTTCCTGCATTTGGGGTGATTCTCTCTAGCATCTACAGTTTTAAGGCTGTAATACCTAAAAGTTTGCTGAAATTGCAGCAGTAGACTATGGCAATATTAAGGCTAGCAGAAAAAAATTGAAATCAGTAAGCTTAACCCCCGCAATAGAGGTATATAAAATAAAGGCAAAAAGCTTTGCCATTTATGGGGCAGATGTGTGGGGCCATTCTGCAACAAATGAGATGTCTGTGGTAGGCAGTAAGTTTCTGAAGCATCTAACCAACCTTCATCTAGTACTCCAACTCTCCCCTTGCTGCAAGATTTGGGTTTGTACCTAATTTCAGTTACAATCCATTTAAGACCTTTATTTTTTAGCGTAGTTTATAGATAACACCAGAGCTTGCATCTTATATATTTTTTCTTAAAGAAGTTCTAAGTACAGCTGGGCACATAAGGATTCCATGGCTATCCTACATAAAGAAAATGTTAAAATCTCTCACTCTTGAGAGTATTTGGAATAGCCCTGAGGATTCACATTTGATCTCGAGGCAGTTGATGAAGGACCGATGTAGGGATTATGTGTAGGGTGAAATGATCAAGAGATGTAGACTGGGGAACTTGTCAGATCAATTTTTAGACCATAAGAATGTCCCACCTTGCGAGTTGACACTATACCCCATCCAGGGCTCTTTTCCCAGACAGCTGTACTTGAAGCTCAGATCCAGGACTTGTCCCATGTTAGAGTTTACAGTGAGATGGGGGTGAAATAGAATGGCCAGTACTGCCTGCCCACCCTGTGGTAGCACCCCCAATACAATCCTGTACTTTGTTTTCGTCTGTGTTGCATACTGGTTCGCAAGGAAGACGTGGATTATCCCAATGTGTAAACTTTTGTGTATGAAGACCCTTGAGTTAGCCTTTGGGATAGTAACATCTGACAGACGTGAGGTGATTTTTGTCAGTCTACCCAAATTTCTGCATGCTGCTTGGATTACTCATAAAGTACAGGAAGTCTGATGTGTGTATAGTTTAGTTCAACTCAAGCTGCGTTACCACAGACGAGACACCTCAGAATTGTGCAATAACTGATGATACTCTAAAAGGGTTGCCTGATTTTATGTCCAGGGGATTTTTAAGTGATGTTCTTTGTATTTAGATGATGGCACCATTGATTACTCTGATTTTCTCCCTAAAGTTTGTTTTTAGTGTAAATAATCTGCATGTTTTATGAATTGTGACAAACGGGCAGAAAAATTATCTTATATAGGCTTTTGTAAATTGCTAGATTGCGTTTTACCATTGTACATTTGCATATGTGCTTTTATGTGTTTAATTAACCAAAATAAAGCTTATTGATGATGATGAATAATGGAGATATTTTTCACCTTAGGGTTCTGAATGACATCAGATAGGCAATGAGAGGTAAGGTAGAGTTGTCTATTGTGTCACTCAGAACCCCAAGGTGAAAAATAACCACATTTTTTAATTTTATATTCTGTATGGGCCCCAAAATTCATCTGCCTTTGCTTTTAAGGAAAAGAGGAGTAATTACTAGATTTAGATACAGACATTCACTGTAATTGCTCACAAATATTTCAGCAGTCAATACACCTTCAGGCCATGATGTCTTCAATTATTGGAATATTTCATGAGTTTAATTTAAGAAGTAATAGTGATGCATATTTCTTTTTGAAGAAATGTTTTGGACTCTAAAATAAAGGGCCTGATTACAACTTTGGAGGACGGTGTTAAACCGTCCCAAAAGTGACGGATATACCACCTACCGTATTACGAGTTCCATAGGATATAATGGACTCGTAATACTGTAGGTGGTATATCCGCCACTTTTGGGACGGTTTAACACCGTCCTCCAAAGTTGTAATCAGGCCCAAAGTGTTTCGCCCCCCCTCATTTGTCATAAACAAATTCTGGAGCTAAAGACTCCCAAGTTCTAATCACGAGCTCGGTCAATATGACGAAAGTACTGAAACATTTTGCTGGATAGCTGTAAGCTCTCAGCATAGCCCTAAGTAAAGTCCCTCAAGAGTGGCCGTGTGGCATAACTGTGGTGTGGACATTATCCGTTTTTGTTCACAGTTTTTGTTTTACACTGCAGAGGACAATGTTCCGGGACAGCAGGAAGCAAGTAGGTTTCCCCTAATAACTGCTGACTATCTAGGTGTGCCCCTGTTAGATTCATTTAATGTGGCCTATTATTAGACACCTCTGAATTAAGCTGCAGGTAATGGGTCGTCATTCGCGTTTGCATTGCAGAAATCCGTTCTGCAACAGGAACGTTTATGATAGAAAAAGGCCATAAAGATGTGGTGCATTTACAAACGGTTTGCTCTGGTTTAAAATCTTCAAGAAACTGTTACTTTAAAAACAAATGTCAGGGTCGATAAATAAAATGTGTTTCATGATGTTATCTTTTTAGAGACAGTATAGGTAACTAAAACAGGCGATGGCTACTCTGTTGTGATAGAAGCCTTTCAAAAGTAAGAAGGTCGTAGGCCCCCAATCAAAGTTGTAATGTCAACATATAATTAGCCCTGGGTGAAATTTGAATTATGCTTGACTCGCGTTAGACTCTTTATGTGGAATTAACGAAAATATGAAAATACGTCACATCAGGTAGTTATACTGCGGTTGGGGCAACATTTATAGTGCGCAGTGGCCTAACAAAACTTAAAGAGGCCCCCTGCAAAGTACCTGTAGCCCCCCTTCACCTAGGACCGAGTCAGGCTCCTTGCACAGTGTACTGTACTGAAGGGGCACCCTAGAGATCGCCCCTTGCGCAATGCGGAGCACAGGAACATCATAAACAAGCATTTGCAATGCAATGGGTCTCGCCATTACTCGATTTAAAGCAATTAACGTTGTACATTCCTAACTGGTCTTTTCTTGTCACATAAATTGAAAATGTAAAGTAAAACAGTTGGCATAAGAAAGTCAATTCAAAGCTCCATGGCCCCCATGAGCGTGAGCGTGAAGGAGCGACACAAAAGGAAAATGAAGTTCGCTCGCATTCAAACATATTGGCAAACGTGCAATTTTCCTTTTTACAGGGTCAGTCCTCAAGGCGGTAACATATGTGTCCCAAGGCGGGCAATTGTAACGCATTTATCAATGTGATCAAATAATTTTTGAAAGGCAAGCCCACAAATGAGTGAAGGTGATGGGCGTGAGGTGGGTGTGGTTAGAAGCCTACATAGATACCAACACGTCAGAAAAGAACCACTTGCGCACTGCTATGCTCGACCTAAAAACCAGATCGCATGTAGCGGTTGTTCGCGGAAGTTGTGTTTTGTGGGTTTTTTCAGCATGAAATGCATCATCATGTCAAAATTTAATGGAAGGTCAAATTTTTCTCTAAAATATAGTGCAAAATGCAGGATTTGAATTTCACGTAATTATGTGTACATTTCCCATAATTTTCTGAATTTTAGTGGAATTACAGGAAAGCGGATTGTGCAAATTGTACACCTCCCCACACATAATAACGTGAAATTATAATATTCCTATTTAAAAATTAGCATTTTATGACATTCCTTGATAGTGAATAAGGCCACCTACACAACTGAGTACACATATATACGTTTTTTTTCTTTACTTTCCAACAGATCAGCAAAATAATTGACCTTAGCATGATTCTCAGATGTGGCAAGGAGAAGAGTCATGCACCTATAGAAAAGGTGTTACCAAAGGCGCTACAAAACAATAAACAGACGAGAATGGGAACTTACATTCTAGTCCCTGAACTGAGACATGAGAAGATATAATAATACAAATAGAATGGCTCCCTCTGAGGAAAGAGGGTCAGGAAATTGCAGAAATGCTCCAAGCAGGTGCGTCGCTTTGTTTTCTCCTGGGCTGCAACTGTGCCTGCCAGTTATGATTACTGAGGCAAATCTGGAGGCTTCCCTTCCTTAACTGACATATTTTTCCAAAGAAGTAATGGATTTGGGCTCTGAGGGTCTCTGAAGACTAACTAAAGGTTCAGTTTTTCAGCACCAGCTGACGCATGGTATGGTTGGAAAGGCTGTTACAATCTAATACCACTGCATCATTCAGCAATCCAAAGTGGATACCACCGCCTTACTGTCCCAATGGAAACTCGAACTGCGGTCCCAGTCTTGCGAAATGGCCCATTTAAATTCATTCAAGTTATGATGCTCCCAAGGGCATGCCTAACAGCTCATAAATTACATTGAGTGTGGCCCAATGTTTCAAATTAGCGTCCTGGATGTCACAAGGTCGATGCAGATATTGCTAATATGTTTTAAGTATTGGGAAGTGGCACAAATGCCTGTGCAGGAAGCAAGGGAAGGGAACACCCTCATTCTCTAGAGGCAAACATACTGGGGGGCATACGTATGGTCAAATGGCACAGCTCAGCAAGTCACTTTGCTGTGCTGTGTCTCAAGGAAAGAGCAAGAATATGCTGCATTTGTCCCAATACAGTGCATTCCTGTCCTTTCCCCCAGTGCTCACGCACAATGGCCTGCCTAGCGCAAATGCTGGCACCCTTACAGTCTGGTGCAAGGGTGCCTCCATCACATGTAGGATTGTTTTGTGCAGGAATGGGCACCATCCTGCACAAACACAATCCTGTAAGGCTTTTCCTCTTTCTATGTGTGCTGCATAGTGCAGCACACATAGAAAGACAAAAAATTAGCAGAAATGAAAATACTTCTCATTACTCCTCACTTGGCGAGGTGTAGGTTTTTGGCACATTCCCAGGTCTACCACTTCTGATGAATCTGGGAATGCGTCAAACTCCATGGATGTTTGTTTTCTTATTATAAAATTCTAATTCAGAAAATATGCACATGTCTTATGATGTTTATGTTCAGATTGTTGAACTAATGAAAAATAGCTCTGTTTTCATTACTTATGACTTCTGTTCTTATCACACCTGCACACATATTTTTTGAGTTTATGTATTTTTGTTATTTGTAAAGTTCATTAACGTAATGTGATTTGTGTTGTTTGGTATCTGTTGGACGCTCTTTTTGATAAAGGATGAGTGTGGTTCATAAAAGCCTTTCTACATAATGCAGCAGATTTTTAAATTCAATTTCTGTGCGTCATTTTGAATCTGGACAAGATGCATCTGCCAAACTCTAAATAACCCGTTCAGTTTGCCAGGGAGCCAGTGAAGCATTTTCCTTGCTTCTGTAAACTGATAAAATATCCGAAGCCAGGAGATTACTCTAATGGCAAAGTTTCAGCTGTGTTGGAGGTTGTTCAGTGGGGTGATTGGAAGGCCTAAGTAGAGGCCGTTGCTGTATTGAGACAGAAGGAAACTTAAACTGCTTTGGCATGTACATGTTTTGGCAGGAACTGTAAAGGTTTCTTTGGGATAAAAATGATTTGAAAACAAACAAACCGAGGAGGCAACACTAATTCGTTCCATGAGTGAATATTTGTCATCTATCTATACTCTAAATAATGTTATCTTAAAAAAGGGAGTGGGGGGAAGTCTCTAGTAGGGAAGACAGATAACATTACGCCACAGGTGCTATGGTTACTTAGAATGGAAACTTGGTTTTGTTTCCATTGACCAGCAGGAAGTTCTACCTCATCCAGTCTTGAAATGTCTGACAGGGAATGTTGATGGTCGGGTAGTGGTCGGCTTCAACTCCTGGAGACCTTGACATTGAAGAAAGGGTGATCCCTTCTTGAAGCCATCGTGCCGACAGGGAGAGACCCACTGTAGCTGATGACTAAGAAAAAGAACCAATTCTGAAGGAGAAAGAGCCAAAAGTACATAAATGTCCAAAAAGAATCCAGAAGGGCTGAACACACTGGGAAGGCCAACCTAGAACAAAGGCAAAAAAAAAACGAGTCAGAATATCAAAGAATTAACTAGGAGTGTGTACACAGAACAGAGATGTTTCAAGCACACTTTAAACTGGATTACTAGATTACTAGATTCCACTACCTTCTATACTAGAAAGTTCCAAGAACAGAAATAATCCCATAGGAAGTAAATGGCAGTCATCTGGTATTGGGGACTGTTAGAAATGGGGTCTTTGGTTGGCAGTCAGGTTACCCCCTGTCCAAGCAAGGACCCTCACTATAGTCAGGGTAGAAGAGAATCACCCTCAGCTGACCCCTTGGTAGCTTGGCACGAGCTTAACTTCAGAGTGCGAGGTGTAAAGTATTTGTACCAACACACACAGTAACTTAATGAAAACACTACAAAATGACACAACACAGAATGATAGAGAATATTTATCTAAACAAAACAAGACCAAAACGACAAAAATCCACAATACACAAGTCAAGTTATCAATTAAAAAGCAAAAAGAGTCTTCATGTAGATTTAAAAACACACTAACACTGTTAGTGTAAAAATGTACCTTGGGTGCGTCAAAAATAACCCTACACCGGTGAGTGTGCGTCAAAAAGGGTTTGCGATGCGTCGATTTCATTCACGAGTGAGACCTTGCGTCGTTTCTCCTTTCGTTGGGTTGGGCACGTAATTTCTTCTCTCCGCAGGAGAGTGATGCGTCGATCCAGACTGCACTCTTGGGTCTGGGCAAGCCTTGCGTTGTTTTTACACGCCCAGCGGTGTTTGCGTTAAAAATCTAGCCGCACGATGATCCGAAAACCACGCAGCGTGGATTGCGATCTCCCAGCCTCCGTCAGCGATGCTGCGTGTCGTTTCTCCAGCTCCGTGCATCGATTCTTCAGTCGCATTGCAGGCGAGCTTCGATTTTCAGCCGCAAAGATGGCGGTGCGTTGATTTTTCAGCTGCAGATCCGAGGTGCGTCGATCTTTTTCCCGCATGGCGTTCTGTTGCATGGATTTCTTCCTCTTAGGCTGCCAGCTTCCCCTTTCAGGGTCCTAGGACTGGATGGCCACCACTTGGCAGAGTAGGAGTCTCTCCAGAGACTCCAGGTGCTGGCAGAAAGAAGTCTTTGCTGTCCCTGACACTTCAACAACTGGAGGCAAGCTCTAAATCAAGCCCTTGGAGATCTTCACAAGATGGAAAGCACACAAAGTCCAGTCTTTGCCCTCCTACTCTGGCAGAAGCAGCAACTGCAGGATAGCGCCACAAACCACAGTCCTCACCTCCCTCCTAGCATAGATGGCTCATCAGGAAACGCAGACTGCACCCCAGCTCCCTTTGTGTCACTGCCTAATGTGAGGAACAACCAGCCCAACTGTCAAACTGACCCAGACAGGGAATCCACATCAGGCAGAGTCACAGAAATGATATAAGCAAGAAAATGCTCACTTTCTAAAAGTGGCATTTTCAAACACACAATCTCACAACTTTACTAAAATATGTATCTTAAAATTGTGAGCTCAGAGACCCCAAACTCCACATGTCCATCCCCTTCCAAAGGGAATCTACACTTTAATTAGATTTAAAGGTAGCCCCCATGTTAACCTATGAGAGGGACAGGACTTGCAACAGTGAAAAACAAATTTAGCAATATTTCACTGTCAGGACATATAAAACACATTACTATGGCCCTCATTACAACCCTGGCAGTCAAAGACCGCCAGGGCTGTCTCGACGGTTGCACCGCCAACAGGCTGGCGGTGCAATCCTTGGGATTATGACCGCAGCAGAAGCGCCGCAGTCGCACCACCGGGACTGGCGGTTTACCACCACGTTGGTCCCGGCAGTTGTAATCGAGGGGTTTCCGAGTCCTCCTCCCACCAGCCTTTTTATGGCGGTAGGAACCGCCATGAAAAGGCTGGCAGAAAGGGGAGTCACGGGGCCCCTGGGCGGTTGCCGCCCGCCAAAGTTGTAATGAGGGCCTATATGTCCTACCTTAACCATAGACTGCACCCTGCCCTTGGGGCTACCTAGGGCCTACCTTAGGGGTGTCTGACATGTAAGAAAAGGGAAGGTTTAGGCTTGGCAAGTGGGTACACTTGCCAAATCGAATTTACAGTTAAAACTCCACACACAGACACTGCAGTGGCAGGTCTGAGACATGATTACAGAGCTGCTCATGTGGGTGGCACAACCAGTGCTGCAGGCCCTACTAGTAGCATTTGATTTACAGGCCCTGGGCACCTCTAATGCACTGTACTTGGGACTTACTAATAAATCAAATATGCCAATCATGGATAAGCCAATCACATACACATTTTGTAAAGGAGCACTTGCACTTTAGCACTGGTTAGCAGTGGTAAAGTGCCCAGAGTAACAAAAACAGCAAAAACATAGTCCAGCACACATCAGCAACCTGGGAAACAGAGGCAAAAAGTTAAGGGAGACCACGCCAAGGATGAAAAGTCTAACAGGGACTACCCATAGGGAAAAATGAGAAAGGTGCTATCTTGGATTGGGTATCTTTATGTAGCCAGGATGGCACCGAGTGTACAAGAGCAGAACCACAAGAATGGTGCCTCTGGGGGTGTGGTCTGGCCATGGTATGGGATGGCCTCCTGAGCGAGGAGCTCTGTGTATCGGGGGCTCCAGACAGAGATGGAGACC
This sequence comes from Pleurodeles waltl, assembly GCF_031143425.1. NCBI lineage: Eukaryota > Metazoa > Chordata > Amphibia > Caudata > Salamandridae > Pleurodeles > Pleurodeles waltl. Next base: position 857,442,652 of record NC_090450.1, read on the forward strand.
TCCTGGGGGCAGCAGAGACCATCAATGCCCGGCCAGTATGTAGCGCTGATGGTGTGCCGCGGCCGGTGAGCTGAAACAGCATACGTCAGCTACCGCGGCCACAAGCGCACTGTGACTGAGAATGCAGGCCTATCATTCCAGAGGAGCAGCTGCACCATGCTGAGAACGTGCCGGCCGAGGCAAGCCCTGGATTAACGGGCTTTATCAGCATTGCCTTGCCTTGAGGGTGGTGCACCTGGGAAATGGCATCCCCCACACCTGTCGATACCTCGAAGGCACACCGGGGGGCCTCCTTTTTAGGAGCATACTCTCCCCCCATCCTGCAACCATTTCCCCCATTTACCTCAATAATCAACTTGGAGGGGGTGAAAGAGGAGGGGAAACACAGCTATACAGTGGCGCTACCCCACAGGAGGTGAAGAACCCGACCCCCAGGACTCCTGAGGGATACAGCGGCATCATCTGCCCAACCTGAGGGTCAGAATATGATACTGCCCTCCTGCACTCACACCTGGCTGCCTCAACTCTAGAAATGCAGTTGGCAAATTGGCTCACTCTTGCAACAGGCCCAGACAGGATAACACGATAGAGTGTATCCTACAAGAAATCACAGCAGTGAGCCGTCGACTAGAAGGGATGGACTGTACTCTCTCTATGCTGACTGCTGAAACTAAATCCATTTGTTTGGACATTACGAGGTTCCAGTCCAGAATGACAGGGCTGGAGCAATGTGTAACAGCTATGGATGACCATCTGAACACCATGCTGGAACGGGATCAGAAACTCCTCTTTCTCTGCAGTAACCTCATTGATTTGGAGGATACAAACCGTAAGGACAATGTCAGTTTCTTTGGTTTCCCAGAACACATAAAGGGGCTGAACATCCAGCCCTTCCTCCAGAAGATACTTTCCACCCTTACCTGCCTAACCTTTGACCCTCCACTGGAATTCTAAAGGGCACTTTGCCTGGGACTGAAAAGTCCTGTCCCGTACAATAATCACTTGCCTCCTGAGCCACACTCGGGTCTGACAGCTACTCACGAGGCCCGCTCCGATGGTCCATTCAGTCACGAAGACTACGAGATCCGTATCACTGCAGACTTCTCAAAAGAGACCAATGAACGTTGTAAGGCATTTCTATCACTCTTCCCTCGTCTTTGACAACTGAAAGTTCAATATGGCCTATTTGAACCAGCACGCATGTGGATCACCAAAATTACGCAGTCAAAAGACTTCTACGATCTGGAAGACCTGCGTCTCTTTCTGGATGGGCTGACAGCCACAGCTATGGATCTGACCCCATCAATCCTATCCTCTTGGCTACTTGAGGACCCTCTGGGCACACCATCTTCGCACACCTCAGCAGACGGCCATAACAGCGGTGATGGCATGTCCAGACATAGAGGCAGAGACCTGGAGAGACCGATGAGACTTTACGGTGACAGAGACCAGGTGCTTTTAGTTGTGGCACATCATACCCAACAGCCAGACAGGGACAAGTCCCACTCTCCTCTGAACCCCATGACCGGACCCCACTGAACTCTTGGCAGCCAAGCAGATCTGATGTGAACTGGAGAAGATGAAAGGCCAGTGAGTAACATACCCTATACTGTAGGGAGGCGTGCATTCTGCTGCAAGTTAGTATATATTATGGGTCAAACTGAGCGCACTCTGAACTCATTATGTAAGGTAAATGAAAGCTACACCCACTCTCACTGTATGTTATACTGTTTAATCAATACCCTATACTCTAATATCTTCCCCCCTCTATTGTTCTCTACACCCTCACCCACCTCCCACCTCACTTACCTCTCTAGGGCAGTTATGTGCTGAGATCAGGGCAAGTCCACATCAGTTCCAAATTATATTTACTGTTGTATGTTATGTTGTTATATACGTATCCTTAACTAAAGTATACCCTGTAGTTAAGGATGGCCAACTGTTTCTACTACTATTGATACCATGCCACCAAGGCACCCTGGAAATCTAGCATCCACTTTTAATAGTACATCGTCTCAGGGAGCAGAGACTGGCACTACGGTCACGGTCAGTGCTCACCTCCCACAACCCCCCTCCCCCACCCCAGTGGTGAGCTGGGGGTTCTGGTCTCCACTCTTGGCGTTGACACACTCCATCCTTCAGGCGTCCAAGGGCTGTTCGATGCTGTGTCCCACCTTGCTTGTTGTTGTTTGTCTTTTGGTTTCATTTCACACCCCTCCCCACTGCCAGCTCCCCCTTCCCTGCCTCTGCTTACTCGTTCGGCACACCCGGGTATCTTGGGGTGTGGGCCTCAGAGGCACGCTGTCACCACAGGCTCGGACCCACAGTCCACAGCTCCCAGTATCTGGGGATTTGTTCCCCACTAATACTGGTTCCCTCTGTTGCCTCAACCAGCTCATTCTTTGTCTCACTGTTTCTCTCTCTATCCCCCCACACCCTCTCCTTCCTTCCTCTCAACACAGATCTTATCCCTCTCTCTCTTCCACTCCCTATCCCTTAGACATCTCGTTCTCTACTCCGTATACTCTAACTCATCCTATCTTTTTAGGGCCACTGTTGGTAGGCAGCAGGCACCCCCATCCCTCTCCCCCCACTGATCTGAAACCCCTTCTTCTGCCTTCATAGCGCCCCCCACCTCTCCCTACCCACCACTCATTGGCGCTACGGCAAGCAAAGTTCCTATCCCCACCTGTCCATTTTGCATAATATCCTGGAATGTCAATGGTTTCACCCATTATGTGAAGCAGAAAAAAGTACTCTCCTACCTCCAACCCAAAAAGGCAGATGTGTCTCTCCTACAGGAGACACACCTTGATGACGTGGAATCTGACAAACTGTGCCGGGTCTGGGTTGAGAAAGCAATTTTTAGCAGCTGTCCAGTACTGCAGGTCATGGGTGGTGGAATGCCCAGGAAATGCGGAGTGGCGATCCTACTGTTAAAAACTCTTCACGTTTCTGTTGTTCGCACATTGTCCAACCCCGAAGGGAGGTATGTGTGGGCTAAATTTAAGATCAGACGCCACTCGCTTTGTGTAGGTTCAGTATATGCGCCCACAGGTTCCAAACGCTTATACCTTGTCTGCCTCAACTGCCCCCTTACAGAGATTGGGGCTACATGCTAACTCACTAGACTATTTCCTTCTGTCCCAAACATTGGTGGTACAGATAGGGGATGCGCAGATACTAGAGCCCGCCCTCTCCTTTCACTCCCTGGTTACTATTTCCACGGACCTAAGTATCTCCTACCCAGGGCGCAAGCCCTGGCGTCTCGCCGCACACCGCTACTGTACACCCCAGGGCAAAGCGCAACTATGGCCGCATGTCTCCACCTACCTGCAGGACAATCAGAGTTCAGTCCCTTTCCACAGACTTCTATGGGTGGCCACAAAGGTGACCTTGTGAGAGCAACTGATGCGGGATGCAGCGATAGCCAATAGACAAAGGGCAGCTCACAAGACTGAGTTGGAAAGCACCATTACATGTCTCATGCAGTTGTACAATGATAAACCCTCAGTAAAAGTGAACAGATGCCTAGAGAACACGTGGGTGGTCCTTAATGAATTATATACCTCCCAGGCCGAATATGCGTTGCAACACTTGCAGGGATGGCACTATAAATAGGGGGAAAAGGCAGGCAGAGTCTTAGCAGCCCAGCTTCACCAGCGGGAAGCAGCACGGGCTATTCCTGCAATATATTCTGAGACCGGTGAGATCCTTACTCACCCATAAGATATAGTCCAAGAGTTTGCGAACTACAATCAGAACCTATACACACCAGAAACGGAGGCCAGCCCTATCCAATTAGAATCCTATCTGGACAGTGCCCATCTTCCATGCTTCACGGATGAAGGACAGGCCCTACTAGGTGGGGAGATCAGCAAGATTGAAATCACACAGGCTATATCTAATCTCCCATAACATAAATCGTCAGGGGAAGACGGCTTCCCTGCGGAATTGTTTTAAATGGACCGGCCAGGAGATGGTGGATCTCCTCTACGATGCCTTCCGGGAGGCCAGACACGAGGGATCACTAGGCTCTATATCCAACAGAGCAGTTATATTGGTCCTCCCTAAGCCCATACATGATCCCCTCCTTTGCGGCAGTTACTACAATATATCCCTCCTGAATAGCGATGTCAAAATCCTCACCAGTGTCCTGGCATCCAACCTATGCAAAGTCCTTCCGCCCTTAATACACCCCATTTGTTCTAGGACGTACCTCCAGGAATCATCTCTGCCTCCTTTCCCATGTCTTATGGGAAGGCTAGAGACAGGCTGGAGGAATCCCCAGCACTATCCCTCGAAGCTGAAAAAGCGCTTGACCGTATTGAGTGGGACTATCTATTCGCAACACTACAGAAATTCGGACTGGGTGGCCACTTCATAGCCTTGGTCTGGCTATGCTATGACTGTCCCATGGCACAGGTTAATTGCGGGGCCTTCATATCCAATCCTTTCCCGATCCACAGAGGAACAAAACATAGATGCCGGCTCTCACTTCCCCTGTTCCTAATGGCAATGGAACCACTGGTGGCTACCATTCGCTAATCTCATTTCATCAACCGGATCTGTGTAAAGGGGGTGGAGGCCAAGCGCCACCTGTATGAAGACGATATTCTACTCCCCCTAACAAACTTGGATCGCTCTATCCTTAATGGAAAACATCAACAAATTTGCGTCAATGTCAGGGCACCGGTTGAACTAGGGAAAATGTGAAGCACTACCCCTTTCCACTAATACCACAAGGGCGGTGATCCACAGTTTCCCCTTTTGTTGGACACCATCCCATCTTAAATACCTAGGGATCCTTGTTAACCGGGGACTGGATCACATGGTGACAGATGATCTGGACCCCCTTATGATGCGTATGTCCTACGATTTTGAAAAATTTACTCATTTAGGACTTTCCATGTGGGGTAGAGCCCAGGCGGTGAGGATGGTTACACTATCACACTTCTCCTACGTGTTGGGCATTTTACCCATGCAAGTACCCCTGCCGACTCCTAGACGGATTGACACAACAATCTGAGCTTTTGTGTGGGGCTCCTCCTGCCCCCATCTGTCGCCTACTAAACTCATGGCACATTGCTCATGTGGAGATATGGTTCTCCCATTCAGTGGAACAATATGTTCTAGCTTTCCACCTATCTGAACTGGCACCTTTGTTACCTGAAGTGCCGGATCCACCACAATGGGTCCTCACAGAACACAAGCTGCTCTCCAACCATAGCGGTCTCAGCTCCCTATACAGAACCTATACTTCAAGGCTCAGCCCCAACAATCTGGCAACAATGGGGGGGATGCATGCGGCCAGGCACATCAAGCTACCTACACCCGCCCCCACAAACCACCCTTCCGGTATGGAAGAATGTGTGGAAACCACGTATCGCTCACCACTTAGGAACACAGCAGTTGAAGTGTGCTGCTGTTGGCATCACGGCCAAAATGAGGTGCGCACAACAGGCAAGCTCTGAGTTTGCAGTGGGATTTGGGGCATCTTTATTCAAATGCACCAGAAGGTGAGTGTACTTAGTGTATGTTGGAAATGGCCGCTCTGCAGGGTCACCCCCAAACTTTTTGCCTTCCTCCATCTCTTTTTCTGATCTCAGTTTTGCTGGCTTTAGGACTCTGTGCATTTTACCACTGCTGATCAGTGCTAAAGTGCATATGCTCTCTCCCTAAAACATGGTGAAATTGTCTCATACCCAATCGGCATATTTAATTTACATGTAAGTCCCTAGTAAAATGCACTACATGTGCCAGGGCCTGTAGATTGAATGCTACTAGTGGGCCTGCAGCATTGGTTGTGTCACCCATATAGGTAGCCCCTTAACCATGTCTCAGGCCTGCCATTGCAAGGCCTGTGTGTGCAGTTTTCACTTGACATTTAAAAGTACTTGCCAAGCCTTAAACTCCTGTTTTTCTACATATGTCAACCCTAAGGTAGGCCATAGGTAACCCATAGGGCAGGGCGCTGTGTAGGTAAGAGGCAGGACATATACCTATGTGTTTTAAATGTCCTGGTAGTGGAAAACTCTTAACTTCGTTCTGCACTACTGTGATGCCTACTCCTTTCATAGGCTAGCATTAGGGCTATCCTCATATACTGTTTGAGTGGTAGATTCTGATCAGAAAGGGATAGCCAGGTCATGATTAGTATGGCCAGAATGGTAATAGAAAATCCTGCTTATTGGTGAAGTTGGATTTTATATGACTATTTCAGAAATGCTAATTTTAGAAAGTGAGCATTTCACTGCACTAAAATCCTTCTGTGCCTTACAGCCTGTCTCCAATACACATCTGGGCTGGGCTAGTTGACAGCACCCTTGTGCATTTCACCCAGACAACCACAAACACAGGATTCTCAGTCACACTTGCACACATCTGCATACTGAATGGGTCTTCCTGGGCAGGAAGTGTGGAGGGCCCGACACTTACATTTCAAAAGACAGTGGCCTGCCCTCACACAATGGACTGCCAAATCCCCTGCTGGGACCCTGGCAGACAGTGTTGTACTGAAAGGGGAGCTTGTGCACTTCAAAACCACTCTTTGAAGTCTCCCCCACTTCAAAGGCAGTTTTGGGTATACAATCTGGGTCCCTGACCCTACCAACTCAGACCCTTCCTGGGACCGACACTCTGAACCAGATCCTGCAACCTGCCAAGAGGAGCTGCCTGGCTGGCCTAAGGGCGCACCTGGACTGCTTTGCTGTGAAGGACTGCTGCCTTGCTGTTGCCCTGCTGCCTTGCTGGCCTCTGGCACTTCTGAGAAGTGCTCTCCAAGGGCTTGGATTGAGCTTGCCTCCTGGTCCTGAAATCTCAGGGCCAAAAATACTTCACCTCTGCAAAGGAACTCCTTGTGTGGTGAAAATCGACGCACAGCCTTCTGGAATCAAGCCTGCCTAGTGGTGAAAAAATCACTGCATCGCCGATCCAGAATGACTCAGCCCAGCTCCCTGAGTGGAGATCGATGCAGCGACAGCGTTGAGATTGGAACTTTGACGCACAGCCCACTGGATCGACACATCGCTGAACTGGAACAACGGAGCCAGACTTTCTGCACGAGGAATCGATGCAGCACCTGCCGTGCACCAGAAACTCTGACGCATCGCCCACTGGATCGACGCAGTACCTGTGACCTCGTCCAGCACACCCAGGACTTCCACGCATCAGCCATGAGCAATCAAAAGACCCCGCATCACAGTGAGGATTCAAGCCTGCATGCCGGAATTCGACGCAAAGCCCTTGCCGCAAGGAAAAGAATCAACACATCATCTGTGCACGTCTGAAAATCCAACACACACCTACCTTTTTCCATGCATCTCCGGTCTCCTGCACGTATGTGTGGTGTATTTTGTGGTGTTTTCACTGTGTTATTGCATGGTTTATTGCACAAATACTTTACACATTGCCTTATAAGTTAAGCCTGACTGCTCATTGCCAAGCTACCAGAGGGCGGACAAAGGATAATTTGGATTGCGTGTGACTTACCCTGACTATGATTGTGGTGCCTACTTGGACAAGGGTGTATACCACTGCCAACTAGAGACCCCATTTCTAACATTGGTGGCAGCGGTGGGATATGACTTGTGTTTGTGCAATAGCATACAATAGCTATGTGTACACTTCCTACCGACAGTTAAAGATCAATTTCATTATTTCTCTTTTTACTACAATTTCATTTTTCTGCTTCACATTTTAACTTAATCCTCAAGCAACATGTCTCTGGCTGGGTCTCAAATAGGAGCTGGAGAGTTTGACCTAGCCAAGCTGGAGACATACACTGTCAGCCAGCTGAAAGGGTTCTGCAAGGGAATGGGAGTACCTACCTGGGGTGCTTCCAGGAAGGAGGAGTACCAAAGGCCATGAGGTACTGGGCAAAAGCCCGTTCACAAGAGGATGTTGAGGTGGAGGAGCCAGAGGATGGCCCCTCAGAGGAATTGCCATCAGCAGAGGGGGAAGTTACCCCTGGAATTGTGCCCCCTGCTAAACTAGGGAGCAGTGTCTCTAGTCATGGCCTGACTGCAGAGGAAAGTAGGGAGGAGAGAGAATTTCAATTGCAAATGGCAAGGTTAAACATGGAGGCACGAGAGAGGAAGGCTGAGAGAGAAGCCAAGCAAGCTGAGGCTGAAAGAGTCTTGGCTGAAAAGGAACTTCTTCTGGCTCATGAACTGAGTTTCAAGGAGCTGGAGCTCAAGTCCAGGCAGTCTGAGTCCTGCAGTGATGGTGACAGCATACATGCAGGACCTGCTGGAGAATGGAAGGTTTGTATTCGTAAAAAAGTAGTGCTTGGTTATGTGGTGGGAGATGACATTGATAAATGGTTTGATGCGTATGAAGTTGCACTAAGGGCCCATGGGATTTCTGAAGATCAATGGGGAATAGGTCTGTGGAAACATGTTCCAGTCAGTGGGAGGGACATACTCCTCACATTACCACCAGAATGCTGCATCACATATCCACTCATAAAGGTGGGGTCCACAGATGAGGAGAAGGGTTCCCCATGGGTCAGTTCAGTAGTGTTAGAGAGTAGAGACAGAGAAGCCTCACTGGGTTCAGAAAGGCATAGAACTGACAAGAGCCCCTGCAGTAGTGGGCCATTGTTCAGGTTCTATCACTTTAAGCAGGGAAGTCCTTCAAAGTATTGATTAGCCTTCCCTGGCTTTAGGCTGGAAGGGGGATAGGTTGGAAATGGTTTCTCTGCAGGATCACCCCCAAACTTTTTGCCTTCCTCCTTCTCATTTTCTGACCTCATTTTTGCTGGCTTTAGGACTCTGCACACTTTACCACTGCTAATCAGTGCTAAAGTGCATATGCTCTCTCCCTAAAACATGGTAACATTGGGTCATACATAATTTACATATTTAATTTACTTGTAACTCCTTTGTAAAATGCACTACATGTGCCCAGGGCATGTAGATTACATGTTACTAATGGGCCTGCAGCACTGGTTGTGCCACACACATAGGTAGTCCCTTAACCATATGTCAGGTCTGGCATTGCAAGGCCTGTGTGTGCAGTATTGCTGCCACTTCGACATAGCATTTAAAAGTACTTGCCAAACCTTAAACTCCTCTTTTTTCTACATATGTCACCCCTAAGGTAAGCCCTAGGTAACCCATAGGGCAGGGTGCTGTGTAGGTAAAAGGTAGGACATATTCCTGTGTGTTTTATTTGTCCTGGTAGTGGAAAACTCCTAAATTCATTCTCCACTATGGTGAGACCTACTCCTTTCATAGGCTAACATTAGGGCTACACTCATATACTGTTTGAGTGGTAGATTCTGATCAGAAAATGGGTAGCCAGGTCATGCTTATTTTGGGCAGAATGGTAATAGAAAATCCTTCTTATTAGCGAAGTTGGATTTTATACGACTATTTTAGAAATGCTACTTTTAGAAAGTGAGCATTTCTCTGCACTCAAATCTTTCTGTGCCTTACAGCCTGTCTCCAATCCACGTCTGGGCTGGGCTGGTTGACAGCTCCCTTGTGCATTTCACCCAGACAACCACAAACACAGGATGCTCAGTCACACTTGCACACATCTGCATACTGAATGGGTCTTCCTGGGCTGGAAGGGTGGAGGGCCTGACACTTACATTTCAAAGGCCAGTGGTGTGCCCTCACACAATGGTCTGCCAAACCCCTACTGGGACCCTGGCAGAGAGGGTTGCACTGAAAGGGGACCTTGTGCACTTCAAAACCACTCTTTGAAGTCTCCCCCACTTCAAAGACACTTTTGGGTATATAAACTGGGTCACTGACCCTACCAACTGAGACACTTCCTGAGACAGACACTCTGAACCAGATCCTGCAATCTGCCAAGAGGAGCTGCCTGGCTGGCCAAAGGACTCATCTGGACTGCTTTTCTGTGAAGGACTGCTGCCTTGCTGTTGCCCTGCCGCCTTGCTGGCCTCTCGCTCTGCTGAGAAGTGCTCTCCAAGTCCTTGGATTGAGCTTGCCTCCTGTTCCTGAAGTCTCAGGGCCAAAAAGACTTCACCTCTGCAAAAGAACTCTTTGTGCAGCGAAAATGTATGTACAGCCTGCCGAAATCGACGCACAGCCTGCCTAGCGATAATAGAATTACTGCATTGCCAACCTGAAATGACACAGCCTGGCCCCCTGAGTGGAGATTGATGCAGCACCAGCGTTGTGACTGGAACTTCGATGCACAGCCCACCGGATCGACTCATCGCCAAGCCAGTACTATGCAGACCTACTTTCTGTGTGAGCAATCGATGCAGCATCTGCAGTGTGACAGAAACTCCAACGCATTGCCCACCGGATCGACGCAGCACCTGTGACTTAGTCCTGCATGCCCAGGATTTCCATGCATCGTCCCTGGGTGTGAAAAGACCCTGCATTGCAAGTGGGGATTCAAGCCTGCACACCGGAATTAGACTCAAAGGAGAAGGAGAACTGCCTTTGACTATCCTGGAGGTGATCACTGCTGGAGCGATAAAGAGACAATGACAGGGATTGGGTATGATTGGTTGTTCAGAGTAGATGAAAACCAATCCATGACCTAACCAGAGACACCGATTTCCCACACTTTATGGAGGAGACTTTTGTGGTCTGCCATATTGAAATAGGTGCACAAGTCTAGCAAGTTCACCCTTACCTAGTCATCTAAGTCTAGGAGTTTCCTTAATTCACTGATGGCAAGTAGAAGTGCTGTTTCTGTGCCCCTTCCCTAGATGACAGGGATCAATTATCTATGATTCTTTTAGAGTGGAACACGATCCTCGCTTACATTTTTTTTCCATGATTTTTCCAAGTGTTGCCTTCTATTCACAATTGAGGAGATACAATAGCCTGAATGTCAGGATTATGTTGACAAGAAGTTTTTCCCTAATGCGGCATATACCCATCAACAGCAAGACTATGGTTCATCCTCCATGTGTTCCTTTCCTTTGCCCCTAGCTATTTATATCCAGTACTTGGATTTCTTCTACACACTCTGATCTTTTTAGTTCTTTCGCTCATTCTCACATCTCACTCTTTTTTTGTGAGCGGATGTACCATTTGGCATTTTTGTGTTAGTTTTCCGACTCAACCACAAGCATTTAGATCTGCTCCCTTCTCAGTACTAGGAATAGTGGGATCTTGTATTCCTGTCCTTCAAATGTCCGTCTCATTATGGAAGTCGTCACTGCGTTGCCTTCTCTCATTCTGGTTATACGTTTTTGTGCCTCAGGTCCGGATTGCATATTGATTCTTCTGCTGCTTCTCGTTATTCTTTCCATCATCAGATTTTGTTTCACAGTCCCAAGAAGTAAACTGCAACCGGGGGTCAGCAGCGCAATTCAAACCCTTTATGTGCATTCTTGTTCAGCTTTTGTTTCTAGCATGTCGTCCCTGGAAGTGTCCTGTCCTGCTTGTACTCATGCTCAGCTTGTGACAATGAGCCAAAACGTTATTCATAGCCTATACTCACCAAGAGAAAGAGGAGTCATACACACAGTCGGTGGAATAGAAGGTAAAATAGACTGAAGCATTGGCTTTATTGATAAAATAAGGATGTTTGTTATAGCTGAAGTGTTTATTAAGTATGGGTGGACTGACCAAGGGACCATATTCAACACACAACCCATTTCCGGGAGACATCATTAGTTCAGGAAAGCCTTTAGATTTAATTGCTATGTTCAGACTATATGGGACAAGGAAGGAGATCTCATGGCCTCTCTGATGAGAATTTTTCCAGCATCTGCACACTTAAAAGGGTGATGTAAACCAACAAATAAACTACCCAATACATTCCTGACCAATATTTGGAAATAACATTTAGATTTTTTTTTTCTCTATACTTTACTTAAGGCATGGGGTGACTATATTATCAATGTCTGCGAAGTTGTTGTTTATTGTTGCAGGCTTTATGCGATGGTGATATCATGTATTGCTACATTTTGTCTAATTAGAACTACTTATTGTTCTTTCTGTTTTTGTCATTGTTTAGAAAATCTGGAATATGAAGACTTCGCCTATGAGAGATGTTATAGTATAGTGACACAAGTGGAATTAGACATGATTTTATTGCGTTGGTATTTTTTTTACCCTGAAATGGTTGACCATGTGATGGGAACATACTCCTGCTACAGGCAATGATATAGGGATAGATCGAATATTTGGTGGAAACGCATTCCTCTACCTTTCACCCCCTAATGTCCCTTACAACATCTACCCTTACCCTTATGCCCCGCTGATTAGGTGCATACGTAAATAGTACTCAGTTGAGACTGTATGTGTACAGCATCACTTTAAATTGTTTCCACATTGACCGCACTCTCCATATTTACTCCAAAAGCAAGTATTTCCCTGAAGACCAATAGCTTGCTTTGTCACTTTAAACTAATCCAGTCCCCTGCACATGTACTCCATGTGTTTATATGCAATTATTCTTTCTTCTTTCTCCCCAGGTTAATAAATTGCCCTGAAGTCAACACTTGTCCTTTACTAATCTACCTGTTGGTGCAATATAACCTACACCCCTCCCCCCACCCCTACAGCCTTCATCTGTACTCCCAATCATAACACACTAATTCCATATCCCTCTGTAAAGCTTTTGAGTGCTGCCAAGTGGCAGAAAAGCCCCACGTTCACTGTATCACACCGAGCGTCAACAGATACACAATAGAACCAGACTACACTGAGAAAAGTCCTACTTGCGGTACAATTCAGTAGGGCGAATTATTACTAGCTCTGTGTTGACATCGTCCTATACCTGAGTTACAAGACCAGCATCAAGTGCTCTGTTCCCACCATCACATACCCAGGTTCCTGGCAAGAGCGGCATTATATGTCCAGTATGTACTAGTTACATCGATGACTTACGAGATACAGTTCACCGATAACCGGAACCGGCTTTCTTTGTCCTGATACAACCTCAGATGCCTAGATGCAACTGGAACCATACACGCAGTTGACAAATTATTGCTCAGCAAATGGCTTTTTCATGAAACCCAGGTTCTAATGGAGAATTAATCAGAAGGGAATCTTATGTATTGGTCAACAGCATGCTTTAACAATGCATTAATGGCCTGGGTGAGGATTTGGGTGAGTTATGAAAAGCATTGAATTATCACAACTATATACTAAAGTGGCCAGTTTGCATAGAAATCTAGGAGCCAGTTTACAATATTTTCACTCTGCACACCATCCAAAAATTCTACATTATTTTGTGCAGAAGGTAACGATTAGGACAGCACCATATCTACTGAGATATGGACGGTGTTGCTGCTCTCTTCTCTAGACCTAGCACACTTTATGTCTGCCTAACACCCTTCACACACCTTTGCAAAGTGTCTGCATGGGTGTAGAATAGGCTTTGTACTGGAAGGGAAATTTTCCAATACAAAATAAGACACTATGACTAACTTGAAAACTTCCACACGTGCAAAGTTAAAAACGTTTGGAGAAAATACAACTGTTCTCATAGTTTGCACTTGCCTCAAGGAGGTAGCCATTTTTGGTGCAAAGCCCTGTCTACAAATGTTAGTAGATAGGGATTTGTGAAAAAATCAGTGGGAGGCTGCATGGGAACACCTATGTATTACCCATGGGACAGCCTCTTAAGGATAAGTAGTGCACATAAGCGATGAGTCCTACTTTGCATTACTTTAGAGAAATGTTACAGAGCAAATTGTGTTTTGAGCTGGAAAGTAAATCTTAAACCAATACTTTGTGCTGGTTTGCATCACTTTTGGTAACTTTGCACTGATGCAACATGTTAATAAATCTGACCCCTATAGACATGACTGCTTGGACCATTAGTGGTATAGCAGTTCAAATATTGGTGTAGGGTTCTAATTCATGCCTGATTTATGTTAAAACGACAGTGAATGTCTTTCTAGTAATTCAATATGAAATGAGAATTTTCAAAGCATGCTTGCTAGGTTATACTAGTCCTCTAGAATGTATGCCTTCTAACCCTGTGATGCTGGGTTGTTACCTTTTTTGTATATCCTCTGTCTTCTGAACAGTGTGTTGTAGTTAACATAGTGCATGGATATGTTTGTCATATTGACATATTGACTTTTCTTGGTTTCCACGCTTTATGGCATGAAGATTTGCTTCAAAGAGGCACAAACCATTGATAAGGGATTTACATTCAAATGCAAACATTACTTTGCATTGTAAAGTACCCCAAAAGCAAAACAAAGTAATGCTAGCACTGCTTATCGCTGTTTTGCATCAAGGGGGCATACCATGAGTGGTAAATGGGTGTTCCCATGAAACCACTCATGTTTTTTTGTCACAAACCCTTCCTGCACATAAACAATCACTAATGGCACTTTGGCACTTCTGTGTGTGAGCTGCAGAATGCAGAACGTAAGTTTATGTGCCTTCCTGCACATTAACAATAATTTCTGGCATTTTGCTCTTTCTATGCGTGCTGCAAAATGCAGCATGCATAGAAAAAGCAAAAAAACGAGGGGGTGGTGTTAGAGTTTGGCACTGCCTCGGGTTTATGAAATCTCATAAATATGAGGCAGCATCAAAATGCAATGGGGGTTGCTGTAGCACATCCCCAGCAACACCCATTGCACACCCCTCTGATGCAGAATACTGCGTCAGAGGGGGCCATATGTACAAGGAGGCGTAATGCCCCAAAAGTGGCATTACACCTCTTTGTAAATATGGAGCAGTGGTAAGCGCCACTAGAGCATCACGTAAAATGACACTCCAGTCGTACTAGGGGATTATAAATATGCCCCATGGTGCTTTTCTACTCTCTTCAATTCATGCGACGTCATTTGCTGCACTGTGTCACATGAAAAGTAAACAAAGTGCTTTTGGAGAAGAGACCAGAAAAAAGGTAGTAACTAGCATCTGAAAAAGTCATTACATTTACATTTATCGAACAGATTCCGATGAGAGAATCATTGTTGCAAGACATTCACAAGACCCAATTAATGTATCAGTACGGACTTAGGCTGTACCAAATTGCATACTTTTTCCTTACAAAATGCTATGAAAACCAATTAAACGTGAAATGACAACACATTTTCTGTGCAAATCAGTCCCCTACTGGTAACTCTTCAGACATTTTTACATTAGATGTCAGTTCAGATAAAAAATCACCTAATGCAAACTTTCAATACATTTCTAGAATGTAATACGAAATTTGGGACTTTTGTAAATGTTGTCACTGTAGTTCAGTTTTTGGCCAGGTCTGAAATGTAAGGCAGACATTAGATATAGACGGTAACAAGCCATTACATTTCATGCCAATTTGCCTTTAGCATACAATGCAAGATTAATACTTCTGCCCAAAGTTTGAATATTGTCTTCTTCTAAGGTCGCTCCTCCAGAATGACATTGTGTTGATTGTGCTTTTTAAAATATTGCTTGGCAAAGCAATCTTTCTGCAAACGTTCGAAAACGGTAAAAACACGTAAGGTCATAAAGCTGAAGTAAGACAGAGAAGGAGTATCTAAAGAACAATTGTTCTGCTGGTGGTGAATTGACTTAAGTGACCAAAATGACTTCTTGTGCTTCAGCCAGACATTATACTGTTTGTAAAGACAATGGGGGTCATTATGACCCCGGCAGTGAGTGGTAATGTTGCGGCAATACCACCAACAGGCTGGCAGTACATGCTGCCACATTATAGCGGTATCAGCCACTGGGCTGGAGGGGTCAATCTCCACCCCGGCAGCCGGCTTAGTACCGCTGGCGGCATTATGAGCTGGTCTACTGCCATTGTTTTTGTGCGTTAGCAACACCACGAAAAACCATGGTGGTAGGCCCTAATTCCTTCCCTGTTACTGGTAGGCAGCTCCTCCACCCCCCCAACACACACCTGATGCCACCACACCCCCTCCACCCAACCTCACCCCCTCAACCCCCCAATATGCACACTAACCCCTGCCCCGATATTCAAATACACCCCCCACCCAACCCTGATCCAAACACACACACACCCCACCCCTCTGATTCACAAACACCCCCCCACCCTCTCCGATTCACAAATACACACCCCACCCCCTCCGTTTCACAAACACACTCCCCTACCCCTATACATGCACACAGACACCCACATGCACCAAACATACACCCATTCATTATCACTGGCATACATGCATTCATACACACACTGGCATACACGCATTCATACATGCATACTTCCAGATATACTCACACACATTCTTTCACACATTCCCGCTGACATGCAGACACGCACTCATTTCACCATTCATACATGCATTCACACACACACATACAACCAAGCAAACAACAGACACACACAGACGCATTCACACACACACAGACACTCACATACTCAGACACACACACACAACATCCCCTCTCCCCCAACCCCTCCCATGTCGGACACCGGACTTTCCTTGTCTGGCAAGCACCCTGCCAGCAGAACACCACAAAGCCATATTTCTGGTCAAAATACAGCTGGAGGCATTCTACTGGTGTGGTGGTGCAAGTGGTAGCAGCGTCAACCTACCACCGTCCGCCAGCATGAACACTCACGGATTTCCGCCCCCTTATTGTGGCAAAAGTCAGGCAGTGCTCATAATATGGCGGATGGATGGCAGCCGCCGTGGTGCTATGTTGGCGCCCGTCATGGTGGCAGTAGGCAGGGATGAGGGGTGTGTGTGTGTTTGGATCGAGGGGTGGGTGGGGGGTGTATTTGAATGTCGGGGTGGGGGGCTAGTGTGCATATTGGGGAGTGAGGGGGTGAGTTTGGATGGAGGGGGTGGAGGCATCAGGTGTGTTGAGGGGGTTGGGGAGCCGCCTACTCGTGACAGGGAAGGAATTCCCTGTCACCGGTAGGGCCTACTGCCATGGTTTCTGTGGTGAAAACCATGGCGGTAGGCCGGCTGATAAGGCTACCGGCGGTACTATGCCGGCCGCCAGGCTGGAGATTGACAACTCCGGCCTGGCGGTCTGAGTGGAGAAGTGGCGGGTTTGCTGCAGCCAACCTGCCATTCTCATAAAGTGGCGGTATGTACAGCCTGCCTATTGGCGGTATTGCTGCCACATTACCACTCACCGCTGGGGTCATAATGACCCCCTTAATGCCATTGTGATTGCTGGAAAATCTGTAGCTCACACCCCTCCCCCATTCTTACTGACCAAGCTACACCCCTGGATACTACTTTGCTTGATAGTATCTTTGTGTGTAATCCCCTCCCTTCTTTCCATAAGATAAACGTTTGTTGTATACTTAACAGTCTTTGACTGTTTAGCTTATTTTCCTTGGGTTGCCCACACACTGCAGTCACAGTGTCATGGATGACAGAGCTTCTGTCGCCATATAACAGGGCTGTGTTAAGTCTGCTGGCAGCTCTACTGAATTTTTGTGCTTTCCAATGGTCCAAACTTTGGGGCATACATACAAGAAATGATGCACAAAAGTGCTAGCGGCATTGTACATCAAATATTTTAATGCTGGCTAACGGCATTTCTTACCGCCATACGTTCATCCTATTTACAAAATGGCACACCATGGTGGGTCGAAAAGGCTAACGTTAAAGAAATTACGCTAAACTTTGCAACATGTCCCCCCCCAAAAAATCACGCTAGTGCCACAAAATTGGTGCTACCATGATTTGCAGTATGTTTTTGACGCTAATCGTGGTAGTGTCACTTTCACATTAAAAGCATTAAAAAACATTGAAAGCGCCAAACACAAGCCATGAGGAACATAAATGGAGAAGTCAGGACAGGAGAGACCCTAGGGAGACCCCCAATCACCCAGTACAAGCCAGGATGCCCAGACAGACTTCCAGAAGAAGGAGAAAAGGAAGAGGAAAAGTAGGTTCAGTGAGGAGGAGAACCAGATCCTGATCACAGAGATGGCGGCGCACCAATACCAGCTCTTTGTCTCCTCTAAATTGACTATAAGTAGGAAGGAGGCCACATGGCAGTCCATAGTTTATAAACTCAACAGTGTGCCAGAGATGAAGAGGACTGTGTCAGATTGTAAGAAGAGATGGGATGATTGCAAGTGCAGAACAAAAAAGAAAATGGACAGCAACCGAAAGGCAGCATTGCAGACTGGAGGTAGAATTCCCGCACTCCAGGAGCATCTGGATGAGCTGAAGGAAATGGTGGCAGCGGTCATCCTGGAGGAGTTGAGGACCGGAGTCCAGGGACAGGACATTGCATATGATGAGCAAAAGCAAGCACAAGGTAAGTTGCAGCGGGGAGCAAAGTTGCAACTGACTAATGGCAGAAGGGGGAGGCACATAGTAGGCACTCGATACATGCAAAAGGGTTGCATGGTGGTACAATAATGGTGAAACACCAGATAAGTAATGTGCACTGACCCCCGCTCCATATGCACAAACCACTTCAAAACATCCCCTTCAATGTATCAGCTTAACCACCTGGCCATGTTTAACTCTCAGTGGCCATCATGTAAAAGGCCTATTTCACAGGGTAGCCAGCAAGGGCAGGGATACGTGTTTCTGCACCACTAGGAAAGGGCACAAATGTAACGTACACACAACATACCTGGTATTTCTGTCATTACCATCTGTGCTGGTGCAAAATGAACTGCCATGTGCCTATGCAGGCACACCTGTACCATTCTGCAAGGGTGCCTGTGTTTTGGGGATGATTACTGTTGTGCATGAAGGGACGAATTCCTGCCCAACAGCAGGCACAAGTGGTATTTCTGTCTTATTATGTGTGATGCACAATGCAGTACACAGAGAAACATGACATTACTGGTCCTAACAAAGATTACACTCACCTTCTTGTCACTTAAACACAAACCCTGAGGTGGTGTATGAAACCCATACATGAATATCTGGGAAAGCTTCAGAAGTTGGGTGGGTTACATGTGTGTTGTGTGGAAACACTCCCAGCAACACACATGGAATGACACCTAGATGCAGTGTCAGGTATGAAAGGGACAAATAATACCAGGCTATTTAAAGGCACACAAGGTGCCTTCCTTGGCCTGGTAAATATGGCCTGGCACTCTGCCCCACAGGAATGTAACATGAAGGGGGTCATAAAGAACCCCAGCGGTTCAGACCGCCATGCCAGCAGTGGGTGAAAAGACCGCCACCGGCATGGCGGCCTGAACCGCCATATAATGAACACAGTGAGGGCTGCCTATGGTGGCCCTCCTCCACCACCAGGCTGCCACCGACAGGCAGCCTGGTGGTGGAGGGAATCATTTTCTGACAGGGCAGCGCTGCAAGCAGCGCTGCCCCTCGGATAATGATCGCTTCTGCCACCAGCCTTTCCCTGGCAGGTTCCCCTGCCAGGGAAAGGCTGGCAGAAGGGGTGCTCTGGGCCCCCCCCTGGGGCCCCCTGCACTGCCCATGCACTTGACATGGGCAGTGTATAGGCCCCTGTAAGTGCCCCATCGCGCAGGTCACTGCCCGGTTTACAGGCAGTGATCTGTGCGACAGGTGCAGCTGCACCTGCCGCACACCAACATTGTCCGTAGCTCCAATTGGAGCTGCTGTCAATGTTGCCCCCTCTTTTCCCCCGCTGGGCCAGTGGGTGGAAACACTGTTTCTGCCCGCCGCCCAGCGGGGAAAACATTATGCGGCAAGCGGGGGGGGGGTAGTCGCGCTGAGATCATAATGAGGGCCAAAATGTATGCTCTGGTAGGGCAGTATACAGTCAATGTCTAGGAAATGTGGCCCATTTTCAACCATGAATGATGAAATGATGCAGTGCAGTACAGCAGGCCAGCCTGCTGTGCTGTATTATGTTGAATGTGGTAGGATATGTGGTAGTCACTAACATGCAATGCATCCCTGTATTACCCTTGGTGATGAGGCACAAACTGCTGCCTAACACTAACACTGGCACACATTGAGGATGGTGTAGTGTTGCATCCTGCAACATCAACAATCAGGAATTCTGTCTGCCACTTCCAACGTATGTTGCTGATTGCAACACACATTGAAAGATGCAAAAAAAGTGGCCCACAACAATGTCAGTCATATGCAGCACCACTACAATGCCACCCTGAGGCAGTGTTACAACCTAATGCATTCACACATTGACATGTTTGGGAATGTGTCAGGTCCTTATGCCAACCAACTTGTGTTGTCAGAAGGATCCAAGGGGGAGAACTGTCCACATGCATTCTCCTTGCCGCCTCTTATCATGTGTGCTGCATCATGAACCACCCATTATAAGATGCAACCATCTCTCGTGTATGAGATTGTATAGGAAGGTGCCCCTTCATGCACAACAACACTCAGCCCTACAACACAGGAACCTTTGCACCCATGCTACATGGAGGCCTGTGTTGCAAGGATGAGTGTTGTCATGCAGGAAGGTATGTCTTCCTGTACAATCACTTACACGTGAGGTGGTTGCATCTTACTATGGGTGGTTCAGGATGCAGTACACATGATAAGACGTGACAAGTGGACAGTTCTCTCCCTTGCATCACTCTTACAACACACGTGGGCTGGCAGAGGAATGTGACACATACCCAAACTTATAGATCTGGCAATGTAACGGACTCAGTACTTTTCCATGGGTGTTGCATGGGAAAACCCAAAGCAACACTCATGCCGTGCAACTGCAATGCAGTGTAATGCATGAAGGGGGTCTATATGCAGTAGCCAAAGAAAAGCCACACAAGATGTCTTAGACTTGACTTGTAAATGTGGACTTGCATGTTGTGCCAATGGTGCATTTAAGAAAATGACACCCTAGTGGCACAATTGACGCTTGGGTCCCATAAATGAGGGACCTGATGTGTGGCTCTGTACCATGTGAGTGAGGCACTATGATTAACAACCTAATGACTCATGTGAACAGCCTACCCAGATCAACATTGACATATCTCCATCCTCTTGCAGAGTATGATGACATACCTCCCGGCCAGCTGCCTGTCCTGGACTTTACCAATAATGATGATGACCAGCTGCAAAGCATCAATTCTGACACTCTGCAGCAGATTCTGGGTGCCATCCAGACACCATCTCCAGTTGCTGGGAGGACACACAGTGTTGCAGGGTCTCCAACCACCCAGTAGACAATACACACCAGCTGTCACCTCACCCAGAACTGAGGACTCGCAGGACCCAGACATCATCTTCCAAAATGCAGCGGTAGGAGTCCAGTGGTAGCTGCACAGCAGGTGCGGGTGGGGATGGAGAACAGGGTGGGCAGCCTAGCAGGAGTCCATAGGTGCCTCAGTCCAAATAAGGACAACTCTGCTGCCATCAGAGGCTCCCACTCACCACTACGTAGACTCCAGCAGTCCCGGGTCAACATAGCTGGTGTCCTGAGGTAAAGGCTGGAACAAATGCCCTCCCAAGGTGGCACCAGCGTGATTGACAACAGGCTGGGGTCTATCCAAACTGTCACGGAGTCCATGCAGTGGATGCTGGGCTCCCTCAGTGACAACCTGGTTGCCCACCACCGTAATGTTGCTGCTATGTTGCAAAACCAGCAGTACCTTCTTGCTGCAGTGATGTCTTTAATCTTTCTACAGGTGACAACTGCTGGGACCTTTGGATCCACATCTCCAGCCCCTGATGTGTGTGTGCCTCCCTCAAGTTCAACACCACCCCTGGAATGAGATGAACCGCACACATCAGAGGATGAAGATGTGGAAGGAACATATTCACCCACAAAACCACCCAGTAGCTGCAGTCTGTGGCACATGGACAGTTTCTCTTTTGCTCTATGCTTAATATCAAGCCAGTATTACAACATCTATCAACGTCCTCTCTTTACTCTCCCACTGTTGACCAATCACACATGTGGACTGTTATTGTAGTGGATTGCTACCTATTGGCAATGTGATCACCTCCTCACTGATGAACTCCTCTCCTACATATATCTCATGACATGTTGCCCCCTCGCCCCGACTCTGTCTGGGCATCCAATGGCTTGGGATCTCTCATGAGGTCAGTCTCCTGTGTTCTGGACAGTACAACCAATAACATGATTTCACATGGAAATAAATAAACTCTAAACATCAATTGTCACTACTACATTGTTATTTTTTTGCAGGTGACTTCCTACTGCAACATTTTTTCAAGCATAGCTAATTGTAATGCCAGTCTGCACATACATGACTCACAGGACACACTCATCCATGACTCCCTTTACTCCTGTAAAATCGTGTAAATCAAATGTACATGGCTATGCAACATACAACAGTAGTCAGTCACTTAGTGGACATGGATACGTGTTTCTGGTAATCATGAACCCTTCCACCATGACTCAGTTCTGTTGGCATTGGTACACATCAGACTTTAGTGGCAAAACCCAGGGGATAAGGACAGGAATATGCCTTTTGTTTCCTTAATGGTGCAGTGCTGCCATTGTCATGGACGCTTTGTTTCACCAACACACTACTCATCACCCTGCCCTTTGCCTTAACTTGGTAAAGGAGGACCTATGTCCAACAGACATGAACTTACAACTGTAAAACAGAAATCAGCCACATAGATTGTGCACTCACCCCTGTTGGCACGTCGGACCTTAATAAGTAAACCTAGAAGAGACGCAAATAGGTTGATGAACCTTTTGACTCGCTTTGAGGTTTTCCCACCATATATCCAGTACATGCAATCATGAATAACCACACCTTTATGTAAAAGTTAAAATATTTATTTCCCTATGTTAACAATGCTACTGTCACGTAACTCATTCTCACATGATAAACATACAGAAACAACACTGGCTGACCAAAGCAGCGAAAAAATTGCAATCTAATCAGAGCTTGAGCTACTACACATTCTAAGGTTACAGTACAAATTATTAGTAATAATAAATGCACAAACGATATTACATACATTTAGATTCAGCAAAGAAAAGCCATCAATTGTTATTACATGTATTGAACTTCATTAGTGAGGACCCTAACTAACATCAGATTAGAATAGCATGTTTGGGCTTCATGTAAAACAGTTTAGTCAACACAAATTTGTAAAAACATCTACCTGTGGCTCTATCACAATAGCAGTGGTTACCTAGAAACAAAAGCAAATAGACATAGTAAACTGTATCATAGTCAATATACCTATCCTCAGTTTGGATGAGCAAGCTGTGACAGTCTTCATCCTCAGGACATCAGTTTGGTCAGCTAGAAATCAGGATTCAACATCAACGTTCAGAAACGGCAATGTTTTTTTAACCAATAAAGTTAAGCGTGTCTCTTCTCCGGACGGAAAAATTGGTAAAATGGGATGTCTGTCCTCTCTGCAGTCCGGCTAAGTTAGATTTCCTAAAACTAGTTCCCATATCCCTATTGGTTCAAAAATCACATGTTTGCATTTAGTACAGTGAAACTAAAACATCAAATCTACACTTCTACTAATACATGGTTCACATGTCTGACTGGCTCTCATCTCTTCCGTTCTCATCCTTGCGCTCATCAGTTAACAATATTGTTGCAGCTTATACTCCAGTCATTATGTTCAATTTCCTCACTGGGAAAGTCAGTCTCACACACATTACATTAAACATTGTTTCACTAGCTAGTACATCATCTTCTAACAAGCAGTTCTCATGAGAAGGACTTTTAGTTACAAGCATTTGGCCAGCACAGTGGAAAATCACAATTTAATTCTCTAAGCATCCATTTTATAAGTTGATTAAGAAATACAACTTGACATGAGGCCATGCAACTAGGCCAAGAACTCGCTAAGTTAGGACCTTACTAATATATAATGCATAACTCTTAATATGACATATTACTACATTAATCAAGCATAAGTTCATCATTTCCTATTAATAAGCCACTAATATGTACACATCGTGAACACTGACGGGCACACTGGTGGGCGCACCTCCAAATGCGTGCATTATTTTTCCCTACGTTATTACATTTTCTATGCAGTTTCAACACTCAGGATACATGAATAATCATTAATAATTTCATTAAAACTTCCGAATTAACAATCTCTCCTCTGATGACTAAATGTGCCATCACACAAAACCTTCCCACACAAATTTTTGCATCAGCTAAAATTCTGTCATTTCAATCCCTTCATAAATTCATTCTATTTTTGAATTTCTTCTAAACATATTTCCCTTTTAATTTCTTTCCTCTTCTGATTATTTTTTGTCTTCTTTTATTTGATCTTTTTACACAATTTACATATTTCCCAAGCTCCAATTATGCAAATCATGATACTCAATATTCCTTGAATTATTTTCAATAATATCCCTTTCCCAATGTTGCTGAGCCAAATTCCCATTGAAGCAAATCGTTTGCCAACTTTCTCCAAAACACCTGGTTCTTTCAATTCTTTCAAATCAGAACTTTCATTAGTCAGATTAGTGAGTAAGTGCCAAGACCTGCACGATGCTTCTCACCTTTGGCTGAAGAACTTGAGGAAAAAAAAAAAAGAGCACCGGTCTTCTGCTGGTTCTGGACTGACCAAGATAAGGGCGACCCTTTCTAGTAGCCACAATGCTGCCTGACAGGGAACGCCTAAGCAGACCGTACCCTCCAAAAGGAGTCCCAGAGGACAAAAACCCCAAAAATGTGGGAAAAACCTCTACACCGGAACTCCTGTAAAGGAGGAAAAAACAAAGAATGAAAAAAGGTAAAAATTGGAAAATCTCAATCAGAGAAACAGAAACTAGAGAAAAACACGACAAACAGGAGCGAGGATCACCACCAAATGGAAGTGTTTGCAACGCAAAGAAGATCAGGACTGAATGACTTACATACCAGGAGACAGGAAGTGACAAAACAGGAAAAGAGAGTGACACCATCTTTGATTGGGAAAGGCCCATAGAAAAGAATAGGAAAAAAGGTAGCAGTATAAAAGAAAAGAGCATGCTGGGAAAAAAGAACACAAAGAAGACAACATGGATACCAGGAAAAAGGCAAAGTAAACAGAGAGAAAGAAGAAAAAAGAGACTAAAAGAAGAAGAGTCCCCCTTCACCAGGCAAGAAGACATGTTAGGAAAACAGGCAAAGGCGACGCTTCCAGGAGCACAAAACATGCTTTCCAAAACAAGCCGGCACAGAAATGCAAAAACGCGGACCGCGGTAAGGATGGCACTCCGATACTCGGAGCAGCGACCCAACTGCGGCTGGAAAAAGAGATGCCACAGTTAAGCGTGGCATCACATTAGGCCCCCTTACCGAGGCCCCAGGTTTATCAGGAAAACGAGAATAAAAAAGATTAACTAAACGGGGTGCATGGACTAATTATACATCCTCCCAAGAGCAGTCAATGAGAGGATAACCCTTCCAGTGGATCAAAAACTTCAGTCTGTTCTGAAAAAATCAAGAATCACAGATTTCTTGCACCTCATATTCGAGATGGGCATCCACGGAGAGGGGAAGAGGTTGTTGAAAATGTTGGTTGTACGGATCAGGAATGAAAGGCTTTAACTGGAACACATGAACAACAGGATGAACGCTCCAAGTATGAGGCAACTTTAGCCTAACAGCAACAGGATTCAGCACTTGAAGTATCTGAAAGGGGCCATAAAAGCGAGGTTTGAATTTGATTTGAGAAAAATGTGAGGGCAGAAATCTGGATGAAAGCCATACTTTGTGTCCTGGTTGAATCCAGGGTGCCTCCTGATGTTGACGATCCGCCTTCTTTTTCATTGCTTGTTTAGAGGCCAAAAGGGTGGTATGGATTAGGCCCTGGATATGGCAGATTCGTCGTGTAAATGGCGTGACAGCAGGAACAGACAAAGTTTTACGAGGAATAGTGGAAAAAGCCCTATGATGGAAACCATAGGTGCAATAAAAAGGAGTTGCTCCAGTTGCGCTATGTACTGTATTGTTGTAGGAAAATTCAGGAAGAGCAAGAATGTCTGACCAGTTTCTTTGAGTGGCATTACAGTAACATCGTAAGTATTGCTGGAGTTCTTGATTTATGCGTTCAGTCTGACCATTGGTTTGTGGATGAAATCCTGATGACAAGGACACATCATTGTTTAATAAAGCACAAAAAGCTCTCCAAAATTATGACACATATTGTATACCTCTATCAGAAATAACCTCTTGTGGAAGGCCATGAAGGCAAAAAATATCTTGCATGAATATACAACTCATTTCAGGGGCTGTGGGTAATTTCTTTAGGGCTGTGAAATGTGCCATTTTTGTAAAGGAATCAACAGTTACCATGATGACATGATTACCTGAAGAAGACAGTAGAGAACATATGAAATCTGTGGAAAGGTTGCACCATGGTGCTGAAGGAACAGGTAAGGACATCAATAAGCCTGCTGGCTTGGTTCAGGGTATCTTGGTTTGGGCACATAGAGGACATGCTGATACATAAGTTTCAGCATCGTTCTTGAGGGAAGGCCACCAAAAAGAACGTTGAAACAGCTCCGGGGTCTTCTTGACTCCTCGATGCCCATCCACCGGAGAGTCATGACACATCTGTAATGCCTCAGTTTGTAACTTTTTAGTTGGTAAGAAAAGAGTGTCTTGATGATAGAAGTAATCTTGCTCCTTTAATAAGAGAGGTGTCAATTTATTCCGCTCTTCAAGTGGAAGGAACTGGTACTCAGATTTAACACGATCCAGAAAAGATTGAGTGACCCCGATGATGCGACTGGATTCAATGTGGAAAGGAGGTATTGGCGCTTTTAGGATATCTACAGGATAATGCATTTGCCACTATATTCTGGGATCCGGGTATGTAGATTATCACAAAATCATATTGACTAAAAAAGAAAGCCCATCTTGCTTGGCGACTATTACGGCATTGGAAGCTTCGAAGACATTGTAAATTACGATGGTCAGTCCTTGCTGCAAAAGGTTCTCTAGTGCCCATTAAGAAGTGCCTCCATCTTTACATGCCACCTTGAGAGCAAACAATTCTTGTTCTAATACTGAGTAATTGCGTTCTGCTTCTGTCAGTATGTGAGAGAGGTAGAAGATAGGATTTTCCAATCCATCATCATCTTGTCTTTGAAGTAGAACCGTCCCTATGGCTCTTTCTGAAGCATCAGTTACTACTATAACTTTCTTTGTAGTATCAGGGTGTCAAAAAATATATGTTTGAGTGAAGGACCTTTTTAGATTTTGAAAGGCCCGTGCTGCACTATCGGTCCAGACAAATCCCTTCTTCAGTTTTTCTTCTTAATAGTCTAGGTGATATAACTTTTTTGATGGGCAAAGTCCTGAATAAATTGTTGATAGAAGTTCAAAGCCCAAGGAAACACTGAGGTTCTTTTACAGAAGAGGGAGAGGGCCAGTCTAGGATGGCTCTTACTTTGTCTTGATCCATTGCTATTCTCATCTGATTGTTACAGAACCCTAGATACATCACTTCAGTCTTGTGAAATTCACACATCTCTGGTTTACAATATAATTGATTCTGTTTGAGTCTTTCCAGAAACTGCAGTACATGTTCAGTATATTGTTCAGGGTTACAGGAATATATTAGGATATCATCCAGATAGATCACCACCCTTTGATTCAATAAATCAGAAAAACAGAATCCATGAATCGTTGCAAAATAGAAGGTGCATTGGTTAAGCCAAAGGGCATGACACGATATTCATAGTGGCCAAATGGAGTACGAAAGGATGTTTTCCATTCATCTCCTTCCTTGATGCGCAAAAGATAATAGGCACCCCTTAGATCTAACTTAGTGAACATCTTGGCTCCTTGGAGGGCGTCCAGTATATCCATAATTAAGAGTAAGGGATAACGATCTTTGATTGTTGTCTTATTAAGTCTGTGAAAATCGACACAGGGACGCAGATCTTTCGTCTTCTTAGGAACGAAGAAAAGAGGCGCCCCAGCAGGAGATGAAGAAGGAGGAATTGATTAGATTGTCCATGATAGTTTCAGGCCTCTAAGTTTTTGTTTTGAAAGTACATGAGCATTACCACTCAACTTCCACCTTCGGTTTGTTTTTAATCTTAGCCTTCATCTCATTTAAGCTGATTAAATTTATGATGTGTTTTGAGATTAAGAGCCAATTTTAGTTTTGCCTCGCCTGATTCTCTTGGTGCCTGTAGTAAGGTGTTCACCTCAATACAACCATACCGAACAAGTCACTATTAGAGGATTTTGGCTAAGAGCCTCCTCCTTTGGGGAGCCCGTCAGGCATTGCAGCGCTGGCTTGACGTGGAGCATTCCCAATGATGAAGCTAGACATCCATTGTGATGCGTGAGGGTGCTTGCTCCTGAAGAATCAGGTCCCCCTGTCTTTCTAATTTTGGAACAGTGTACCTTTTGTTTTTGTGATTAATGGCTATGGGAGACTGTACTCTGGACCATTAATTCTCCCGCCGCCCCCCCGTTTTTGTTAGAAGGAGGAATCAAGCCATTCTTTAAATTGTCATCTAAGTATTCTTTGAGTACCTTCTTTTCTTGTCAGTCAAGGAATACATCTGACCAAATGGAACCACTTCATCCAGAACAAATGGAACAGCACAATCATAGATACGATGAGGAGGTAAGATGGATTTGCAAGGCTTCTGAAAGACGTCAGAGTATTCCTGATAATAACTAGGTACTCCCTGAATCATATTAATTGAGTTATCATTATTCTTGGGAGAGTGATAGAACTCTTTGGGATACCAATACGAGTTGGTAGAATAGCAATTTTGTTGACAAAACTGAGATGTCAAGGATATTGTTCTCATTTCCCAATTGTTATATGGGTTGTGCCGAGTTAACCAAGGTATTCCTAAAATCATTGTGTGATTTGGTGAGGATATGAGATCAAAAGCGATATGTTCTTGGTGTCTCCCAAAATACAGACAGAGAGTAGGAGTAGACTCCACCACAGGCCCTAAGGTTAAGGGGGAACCATCTACAGTGTGTCCTTGCTCTGGCGTTTCCTTGGGAACACGTGGAATACCTCTAACCTTAGCCCAGGTCTCATCCAAATCGATACCACTGGCTCCACAGTCTACAAGAGCAAAGAGCAGCTCTTCTTGACCTTGTGAACATTGCAATTTAACAGATAATATAAACAAGGTGGACATATTTTCTCTGGAGGAACATATTGACAGTACTTCAGCTCCTCCCGTCCCTTCCTCACAGGGGGTGGAAGTTGCCGTTTCCCAAAGGACTGGAGGGACAGACAGGACAACTACGAATCAGATGTCCAGCTTTGCCACAATAAAGGCAAAGACCCTTTCGTCTCCTGTCCTCCTTTTCAGAATCGGACAGAGGACCACAGACAAGATCAGTCTGCATGGGTTCTACCTCAGTAGATTGAGGTGCTTCAAAATGGACTTCATCAGATCATCGGCTTGTGGTACGGTGTACTCCGGATCGATATGGTAATTGTGTTCTTCGTCTTTCCATCTTGCGTTCTCGTAATCTATGTTCTATGTTCATTGCGTGGTCCATCAGTTCTTTCAAAGATCGAGTTGGAGTGGAGTGTACCAATTCATCCTTCATTTCTTCTCAAAGTCCTCGGCAGAATAGGGTTACAAAGGTGCGTTCCACCCAAGTGGTTTCAGCTGCTAATTGTCTGAAGCAAGGTATATATTGTAAGACATCCTGATTGCCTTGCTGTATATCACATAAGGCCTCCTCCGCAGCTGCCTCCAACCCAGTTTGCTCAAACATCTGCTTGAAGAGTTTAAAAAAAGCAGGGTAATCATTTAGGACAGGATCTTCAGCAGAGACCAAGGGAGTCGCCCAAGCTAGTGCGGGCCCAGACAAAGCACTGATCAGATAACCCACCTTGGCCTTATCAAAGGAAAATTGTATCAGGCGAAAGGCAAAGAAGACCAGTAAGGCGTCCAGAAATTCTTTTATCTTATGGGGATCCCCAGAATATCGAGGTGTCGAGGTGGACACGGTTGGTAGATCCATTGACCGGGAAGACAAGACTTGTCTTAGTGCGGTATTCTCCACCCGCAATTGCTGTAATTCTTGAGCTTGTTGTTGAACTGTCTGCAGCATGTCTTGTGCATTTTCTACAACGTCTTCCTGTGGTTCTTCAATGTTTATTGTGCAACGCAGATTCTTTTTGTGTTGCAATCTGTCACGATCTGCACGATGTTTGTCACCTTTGGCTGAAGAACTTGAAAGAGCACCCGGTCTTCTGCTGGTTCTGGACTGACCAAGATAAGGGCGACCCTTTCTAGTAGCCATGATGCTGCTTGACAGGGAATGTCTAAGCAGACCGTACCCTCCAGAAGGAGTCCGAGAGGAAAAAAATCCCAAAAATGTGGGGAAAAACCTCAACACAGGAACTCCTAAAAAAGAGGAAAAAACAAAGAATGACAAAAAGTAAAAATTGGAAAATCTGAATCAGAGAAATAGGAACTGAATAAAAACACAATTAACAGGAGCGAGGATCACCACCAAATGAAAGTGTTTGCAATGCAAAGAAGATCAGGACTGAATGGCTTATATACCAGGAGACAGGAAGTGACAAAACAGGAAAAGAGAGCGACACCATCTTGGATTGGGAAAGGCCCATAGAAAAAAATAGGAAAAAAGGTAGCAGTATAAAAGAAAAGAGCATGCTGTGAAAAAGGGAGACAATATGGATACCAGGAAAAAGGCGAAGTGAACAGAGAGAAAGAAGAAAAAAAGAGAAGAAAAGAAGAGTAATCCCCCTTCACCAGGCAAGCAGATATGTCAGGAAAACAGGTAAGGACAATGCAACCGGGAGCATGAAACTTGCTTCCCGAAATGCCCTGGCACAGAGATGCAAAAATGCAGACCGCTGTAAGGACGGCACTCCGATACTCAGAGCAGCGGCCTGACCGCGGCAGGAAAAAGAGACGCCCCAGTTAAGCACGGCGTCACAGTAAGCTCCTAATTTCTTTACTATTATCAGGAATGAATGAGCAGCAATGCCTAGATTTAAGCATTTTGAAAACTCCTCCATTTTTTTCTAAAAGAATGTCTAACACAAGGCAGTTCTGAAGAGTCATAGCTCTTTCAGCAGCTAATTCAGTATCTGTCAGGAGTATGGCTCCTAAAATAATTGCCAGCATGTTATCCACAATGGTAAACAACTTTCAAATCTACATCAAATTCAGAACTCCTACTGAAGGGATCCTTGCTCCAAATATATCTCCCACTATGCTGGAAGGAAACTCTCTCCTTTGTCTAATTCGATGTAATTCCGTCACTTTTGGAAATTTCTTTAAGTCATCAAGTTGGAAAATCTTTGGGAAAACTATCCCCAAGTATCATACCGTCCTTTTGGAAGACAGTAATAAGCATTAGGCCCACAGATATAATATATGCAAGGAATCCCCGGATCCTGTCCATTCAATATAAATGTCCATTTACTCTGAAACAAAAACACATGTCTACATTCACTTGTTCCCACAAACAAAGGGATCTGTGGGAGATTTAGGTTATTCACACAATGCTTCTCTACGTGTTGTACATCTAAAGCTAATTTCCCTTGTGTTTTTATTACACTATGAGCATAATCATTTGTGTAAGTCCTTTTCTCTAAACCCTTTTCTAACTTCTCCTTCAATGCCTTTATCCTGTTATCTGTGTGATCTAAAAAGCTCTTCTCTAAAGGTGTAAGCAAGCATATCAGGTTGTTCCTGTGAGCATAAGCCGTGCCAAAAGTTAATGTAGGCTCAAAGAAACCTCTCACTAATACTATATCATTAGCTATAGCTACTCTACGCAGGTACCTAATTATGGGGACAAACGAAAACACAACATCATGATTGGAGTAACAATACTGAATGTACTCCTGGTTACAGAATCTTGTTAGTAAGAGACTACAACTTATCTCATAAGTAAGAGGCAAACTATGTATGAGTAATTCCGTCTTTGACTGATGAAGGAATCTGCGTACACACAAAGCAATTCTTCGCATTCGTCATCTCAACACACTCATTCAATAAGCAATAGAAGACATTAGAAGAAAGTTCCTCTTGTGCATTACCTACGTGCAGATATTTCTCATCTAACCTAAACTTCTCTATTGCTGTTAATGCAGTAGTCATCTCTAAAGCTGAAGTGTGGTTGGCTTTACTCTTGTCAAGAACAGTCATTCCCACAATCAATATTACAAACAATATCACACACACAATCGCCAAATTAACACTCATGTATTTACAGTACCTATTCTTCCTACCTTGCTGGCTAATGTTAATCATGATCTGTAAAGAATCAGAAAGCAGAAGAGAATGTTTTTAGAAACTATGCAGCAAAAATCAAAAACAAAATCTTCTTTTCAGCTGTTATTTACAGCTTTCAGTCTTACTTCCAGGACCCTTTTTCTCAAAAATTGGTTTAACAGAATGTCAAATCAGGTTTATCTTGTCAAACTCAGGTTATCAGAGTCTTTTCTGGTTACTTTCAACAGTCTCTTTTCTCTTTGCACTTTTCTCAAATTTGTCTCAAAAGTTGAGTTCATCGATTTCCTTCAAGTGCCAAAATATTGAGGTGGAATGTCTTGATCAAAACAAAAAGACAAACACCTCTTTCTGTATTCACTTGTTGTTGTATACATCCATTCAGGACCTGTGTACCTTCGACTTGCTATTCTCTTTCTTTTCAGCTTTCAATCTCTATTCAATTCTCTTTCCCTTAAATCTTCTCTCCTGGTTGTATCTACTTCTTCTTCGATTGTTGTCACAACAACTGCTTCCTTTCTCTTTGCTCGTGACTCCAGCCACTTACCTCATATCAGTCGACCCTTGGTCAATGCCCTCTTCAGTATTGAACTTGTAACTTCTTGTTCTGCAGGATTTTCTCTTGACGGACCTGCAATTGGTTCAGGAGGAGTTAGATCACATTGGATTTGATCTGCCTCAACTCCTTCCTTCTTCGGGGTCTGGCAATTGCTCTGTTTTGCTCTCAAAATTGTCTACTTTTGGGAGAGCCCCCTTCTGGCTAGACTCTCCTGCTGCCTCAATAGAAAATGGCTCACTGTCAACCTCGTGGAGGTCTTCTCCTTTGTCTCTCACAGGAGTGACTGAACTGTCCTCAACTGGCTCAGATCCGGCCTCAGTTCCTCTTTAATCCCCTTCCGGCTCTGAGGCTTGTCTTGTTGTAGTTGGTACTCTCAACAACTCGTCTCCCATGTCCAAAGGACATGCAACCTTTTTCGTGTGGCTGGCGTGGATCCAGTTCGGCACTCCAGTGCACTTCACAGATGTGGTAGTAACTAGAACTGCCTGGAGTGGGCCTTTCCAGCGAAGCTCCAAACACATCTTCTATTTTCTATCTTCTGTTTCCAGACCACAACCAGTCACCGACTCAGGTTGTGCTCTGGGTCATGGATCAGTGGCAGTGTGGTGGCTTCTACCTGCTAAGAGAAAGAGTGAACCACATCAGCCAGACCTTTGCAGTAGTCCAACACCATATCATCTGCAATGCTTACAAGCTCATTTGCAGGAACCGCTGGCAACCTCATTGCTCTGCCCATGAGGATTTCGTGTGGTGACACACCCGTCTTCCTGTCAGGTGTGTTTCTCATTGTCATCAGAACTAAAGGGAGTGCATCAGGCCATTGCAGATTCGTGGATGCACACATATTTGCCACTGTTGATTCTAATGCATCATTCATTTGTTTCACTAGTCCTGATGCTTCATAGCGGTAAATACAATGTAACTTCTGTAACTGTCTGTAACTACTGTGTTCAATGCTGCACACAGTAATTTAATTACTTCATTGTCGAAGTGACTTCCCCTATCTGATTCTAAAGAGATCAGAGACCCAAAACATGGTATCAGTTCCCTAAGTATTAATTTCGCTACTGCAAGGCTGTCATTTCTTCGCGTAGGGTACACTTTAGTGACTAAAGATGCAGACAATCACCAACACATATCTCAAACCTCCACACACAGGCATTTCAATAAAATACATTTGCATTCTGATGAATGGACCTCCTGCTCTTCCAATGTGGCTCAAATTAACCACTATCCCCTTTCCTGCGTTCATTTGCTGGCAAATGCCACAACAATGGTAAACTGCTTCAGCAAATTGTCTAAACCTCGGGTTGAACCAATTATGCTTGAACAGATGAATTATTGCATCCCTCCCAACAGGTGCTTGACCATGATAATACCTATCCATTTGAGACAACAGGCTATAAGGCAAAACCAATTGACCCTCTTCTGAAACCCACAATTCATCTTGTCGCTGTACACATTTCTTTTTGCTCCATGAACGTCTTTCCTCCCTGTCAACATTATTCTGCAATGTTGTCAATTATTCCAATGTATCTATTACAGTTAATGCAGAACTTGGACGATAATCAGTTCAATGCGCAAAACCTTGCGACTTGATCCGCATATTCATTCACCATTGACACAAAAACCTGCGATTTCAGATGTGCACTGCATTTCACCTCGGCAATCTTTTCAGGCAATCTTTTCAGGCATTTGGATAGCATGCAACAGTTCTTTAATTCTCACACCATTTTATACTGTGAACCTGAAGAGGTCATGAAACCTCTCTGTGACCACAACTGACCAAAGTCATGGACTATTCCAAATCCATACTGGCTATTCATATAGATGGTACATTTTAGCTGAGCAGAAACATGGCATGCTCTAGTAAGGGCTACCAATTCTGTTACTTGTGCAGAATTTACTCCTCAAAGCCAGGACGCTTCCAGGATACCAGAAATTGTGAACACAGCATATACTGTTCTCAGTACTCCTGTATTGTCTCTTAGACAGGAACCATCAACAAAGATAATTTGGTCATTTTCTTCCAATCGGGTGTTTCTAATATCAGGTCTCAGTTTTGAGCACAGATCGGTTACTTTAAGATAATCATGCTCAATATCTTCCACTTTTTCAATTTCAACATTTTCATTTGGGAGTAAGGTTGCCAGGTTCAGCACTGTACATCTTTTCAAAGATACATTTGGTGACCCTAGAATACTCGTCTCATATCTGGTCAATCTGGCACCTGTTAGGTACTGGGTTTTTGTCATTGTAAGTAGGATTTCAATGGAGTGAGGGACCGTGATAGTTAGGTGTCCCATCACAATGCCTTCACACTGTGTGGGGCTCTGTCCAACCACTGCAACTGCACACAGACAACCTGGTAAGGCTGCTACAACCGGGTCCAAAGTAGCTTAAAAATATGTTACTGGGTGGTTTACACCTCTATGGAGCTCCATCAAGACAGACAAAGAACATGCATCACGCTCATGACAAAACAATGTGAAAGACTTTGTTTAGTCAGGCAAACCCAAAGCTGCAGCTTTACACAGACCCTCCTGACCCGCCTGGGGCAACATTGGATCACAATGTCATTTATTTTTCTCAAGTCCTGGACAAATCAAACTTTACCACAGGGCTTTTTCAATCCCATTATCGGTGAATTACAAGGGCTACTCAACACCTCTTTAAAGGCCCCTTAGTTTAGAAATTCTGCAATTATTTGGACAACCTTTATAAGTATATCCTGTGGCATATGATACTGGGGAATCTGAGAAAAAATCAAGTTCGGCTTTACAGGAACTTTAACTGGCACAACTGCCTTTATCAAACCTATCTCTTTTCCTGTCAGTTCCCACACTTTCTCTTTAACCGTTCCCTGTAAATCAGGAGGAAGCTTTTTCACTGTGAACACTGTAAAGAAATTAATCAGAGGGTACTCCTCATTTATTGTCTCACACTCTGTCTCTGGTATCGGGTCCTCTTCATCATCACTATTCGTCTGTATTTTAATTCCGTTGTTTGAGCAAGTAATCAAGCACCTGGTTTTATACAGCAAGTCTCTTCCCAGTAGGGATACCGGACTTGAATCACAGACTACGAATTTTTGCAATCCCTGAAAGTTGCCAATCTTAACCTGAACTGGTTCTGTATTTGGGTTGGTCAAATAAGGATTTGCTACTCCTACAATCTGGACAGTTTTTCCTGAAAGTGGCAAATTTGGAACTTCTGCGCTTCTCTTTGTAGAGGGTGTAGCTCCTGTGTCAAACAAAAATTAAACTCTGTGACCCATGACTTTTCCTTTCACATAGGGAACTTTCTGATCTACTTCTAAAGAAGCTGCGAGCACATATTCCTCTTCATCCGAACTCTCGCTCACCCAGTCATCGTTTATTCCAATCTCACTGTGTAACGGGAATTGGTGTACTGTGTTATTACTTTGGTTGGACCTCTGACCTGAGACCTGATGAGGAAGCATCACCTGCTGCTGTTCCATTGAGGCTTGAGGTACTTGAATTTTCTGTCTAGGCACCATTGGAACATGCTGTTGCATTGGCTGCAACCTTGACATTTGTACATGTGGCATTTGTACCTACTGCATGGGTTGGAAATTTTGCATCTGATTCACATTATTCTGAAAGTTTGGATTATGACCTCTCATTCTCGGTCCTCTCATGTTTTGGAACAAGTTGATGTCACCTGCATGCTGAACAACACCTTCCTGCACCATCATCGGACACTCCAGTTTCCAATGCCAACTGCTTCGCAAGCATGACAAGGGAACAATTTCTTCATCCCCTGCACATCATTCTGAACCACTACAATACCCATGTCTGGACCCCCATTTACATTACCTCTGCGACCTCTACCTCTCATCTGATTTTTAAATACCATATTTCCCTGTTGCTGCTGTGCATGCCTGTTTGTGCAGCTTTAATCTGCATCACCGTCACCTTTTCTTTCAGCTTTCTCTGCTTCAACTAAAGTACTTTTCATATTGCAACACCTCATCAATCGGCTTTGCTCGCCAGCAAATCAAATGACTCTTAATCATCTGGCTAATTTCAGGTCTCAATCCTTCTACAAATATGACACAAAATGAATAATGCTCAATTGTCTCTGTACCACTGTAATGCTTAAACGCCTGCAACAATCTCTCATAATACGCATGTATTGGATCCTTGGCTTCCTGAGCTGTCCTGCCTATTCTCTGCCAGTCAATGTTTTTGGGCAAAATTCTCATCTTCAGGAATTCAATCACCTTCTAATAGTATTTCATTACATCAGGAGACTGCATACCTGTAACCTTATCTCTCTCTTTTTCTTTTCTCAATCTAGGATAGTCATTTGTATAAGACAGAACGTCACTTCTGCTCCAGGGGACATGAACAAAATTCCCTCCTGGAATCTCCCACATTGGTAACATTTTCACGGGATACTTACTTTGCTGCACATTTGCAGTCAGCTCTGCAGAATCCCATTTTCTCTTATCTTTTTTCTTTACCCATCTGCCTTCCCATCTGTCTAATGCTTCCCAGGTATGGGAATTCTGAAGTAACTCCCTTAGGTTTGCATTCCTTCTGGCAGATCTCATGTGCTTAAAGTCTTTTGTGTCAAAGTCTAACCTGTAACTCCTTTTCAAATGCTTTGTTTTCTCTATTTCTATGCCATACTTCTCTGCCAGGTCTGCTAGCTTTTGATGCACTTTGCGTACTTTCCCCCTAATTTTCGGGCGCAGATATCTCAATTCTGCCTCTGTGTAAGACTCTAAACTGTTCACACCCATAGTTACATCAATGAGCTCACCCGCTTCCATTCCCAGTCTTGTATAGTTCAAGTACTCCTCTCCTCTAGGAGCATTCTGCGGGGTATTCAGCTTATCTAACCGTTCAGTCAGTTGCTGGGCAGTCAAACCTTACAACGAAATGTTGCTAGCCTGGGCATGTGCAGTCTGTTGCACAACTGTATTTGGAGTCTGCAGTGTCAGTAATTTCAGGCTCTGACTAGCATTTGACCCTATGACAGTATCCGGAGGAACTCCGAATGGACTAAGGTCTAACAAAGATCTCAATCCGTTAAAGATCGGTCCCATTGGAGAGACTACTCGAATATTCTCATTAAGTCCTCCCCTCATTGCATTCTGATTCAGGACTCCCTGTCCATCTGCACTAGGTTTCTCTTGTGCGAACAAAGGCACAATCGGACCACTGGTGACAGGTACAAATACAGCATCTGGGCTTGGTCTAACATTTAAGTTCTGTGGGAGTGTAATTCCCGCATTCGGGTTCATCAGTACAAACATATCTGACTGTGTCCCTGTTATCGGAGTGTATTTCAGCATTAAGTGGAGTTGGTTCTGTCTGAACTAATGTCGGTCTCTGGAAAGCCTGTCCTGTAGGCACTATTAGATTTGTGGCAGTTTCCACAATGGGTTAAATTCTCTGGACATTCAACTGTGGCACCTGATTTTGGACTACTGGAGTAGTAGGTGCGTTAAGACTGCTCTGCATTGGGATCTGTGTCAGGCTAGGATTAACCTGCACCGGATTCTTTGTCACATTAACCTGTGTTGGAGCTGAATGATTTACACTGGTGTTCGGACCACTATCATGGACTGCATTCGTTTGAGGACGATTTCTCAATAACTGCAAGATAACCTCATCGTCATCTGACTCTCACTCATATGTCAATGATCCCCTGGACTCATTTGGTCTCCGATCCCTACTCTCAGAAGGGCTCCTGTTTATTTTTCTGGTAGCTTTCCTTCCCTCTCTCTCGCTGTCCTGTGTAATCGCAGGAAACAACTCAATCCCCTGTAAGGTCTCGGTTCTCCA
Organism: Pleurodeles waltl; assembly: GCF_031143425.1. NCBI lineage: Eukaryota > Metazoa > Chordata > Amphibia > Caudata > Salamandridae > Pleurodeles > Pleurodeles waltl. The sequence goes on from NC_090450.1 coordinate 857,481,003, forward strand.
AAACCTCTGATCACTTTCACATCTAGCCTCCACTAGTGTCTCTTCCGCCTTTCCCATTCTACTCTCAAATTTCTGTTGCAGTTGCTGTATAGCTATTGATGACGCAGAAAAGAAGGTCTAACAAATATTCATATATCATATAATCAAAATCGTATAAGGTAGTGTGATTTTAGCAAAGAAAAATAATGTACGTGGGAAATTGTGCCCACGGAGTAGTTCGCCATTATTATAAACTAGCTTAATTAATCATGGAGAATTGACAGATGTAGTAATCCGTCATAATTGCAAATGTATCCTATGATATTCTTGTTGAAACTGTTATATGCTTAGCTTAAATTTAGCAGAGGCTTTGGCCTAGTTGCCTGGTCTCAAATTTTAACTGCGTGGTTTTCACTTGTATTAACAAAGACTTTACTTTACTTTAAAGGTTGTATTTTTTTTCAGTAGAGATGACTAATACACTTATCTCAAGGTTTGGTGCTAGGCTGGTTTCATCCCTTTAAAGCAAGGTCAGTTTCTGCAGGTTCGGACAATAAAAGCACTGATACCGAAATAATTGTTAAACTTTGTTGCAACTTGTGTTCAAGGCCCCAAGGAAGCCTTATGTAAAAATGAGTACTAGGAGAAAGACACTATTCATTGGTCAAATTGAAGCCACCCTATGAACCCTCCAATGGAAGACCCTGAAGTATTTGGAATGTTTCTTACTTAAACCCACCGGACAAAGAGAAGTCAGCCATTTTCCTTGATGCCAATTTTGAAGCCAAATGCCAGACACCATCTTAGATGACATCTTGATGCCCTTTTCTCTATTCCAGAGGAAGAGACTTTGAGAATTCTCACCCTAGAGACTTTAACTTTAAACCTGCCCCGTCTTGCCCATGCAGTAACTTTTGCCCCATTTTCCTTGCAGCCGCAAGGAAACTTGCCTTAACTTTGCCCCCTTGAAATCTGCCCCTTGCTGATCGAACCGATACCTGGAGGACGAAGACTTTTCTTGAATGCTGATTGTATTTGGTAAATATGAAAGGATAATTGTATTATGCATTATGTTTTCCTTCCTAGGTACCTACTGCTTATTTTGATAGGGCCCAAGCTAGAAGTTTTCTAAATTTGTGTTGACTAAATTCGTTTTGCATGAAGCCCCACATGCCAATGCTAATTAGAGGCTAGTCGAGGTATTCATCTGATGCACCATGCTAAATTGAAATCTTGTTATGCTGACCGATGTATGAAATTAGTCAAATTCAATTGCTTATATTAGTGAATTGCATTGCTATAACCGAGTGCATTATAATCCAGATATTGCGTAGATTGCGTTTCTTCCGTCGCTATGGACAGCTAGTAATGTTAATATACATATATCATTTGATTTTGAGACTTACATATATTGTGCTAGCTTTGTTAATATAGGGAAATAAACTCATTAACTTTTTATAAACTGGTGTGGTTATTCATGACTGAAAGGTCATGGTGTGTCAATTACTGATTGTTATTGATTCCTAATGTATTGATTGATTATTAATCGATTATTGGTTGTTGATTAAAATGAGTTATCGATGATTGATTTGAGTGATCCGACTATTCTTGGATGAGGAAAGCCCAACTAGGTTAAAAGGTCCACGACCTCCAGCGTGTCCAAATACAAGTAATTTATAAGGACTGGACGCGCTATCAGTAGATGGTAGCAGAGGATGGTTTGGCCCTTTGGGACCCCATCCGAACAATAGGTGGAGTCAAGTTAGAATTTTCTTTGATAAAACAAGTTGGAGAGATGATGATGCCCTAAGTCCCCAATGACGTTCCCGGAATCTCGGAGCTTGCGAATGGAGGAAATGGAGGTGTGAGAATGTTTTCGGCGTTTCTAGTGATGGTATGAATGAAGTTAGGGTTTCACCCTTGCACAGCTTATGCCGCAGATGAATTGTGAAGTTTGTGAGGATTTTAGGGGGTTACGAACTCCAGTTGAAATTTTAGATGAGTGGTACTCCAAGGTGTGAGAGTAGGGAAGTCGTCGAACTTCATATGTGTGTAGCGCTTTGTGCAGGAAAAATTGTCCATGTGGTTGTTGATGTTGAGACGGGCCCTGCGAGGTCAAGAGACTCCGGAGTATGGTGAAAAGTGTATGAGAAACTTGATTGATGTTGTAATCTGTTCGGTTTAGAAGGTTGATTGGGCGTGGTCAACAAGTCAGTATGAATATTGCGGAATGAAAGAAAAATTTTGATTTTGAGATTTGACGAATTTTAAGGCGCGCTAGAATAGTTCATTGATCAGTTGAGAGTAAAATTTGCGGGTCAAATTTTGCTTGCGAAAGTGGGAAACCGAGAAAGATGGAATAACTGCCGAGGCTAGTGAAAAATCCCTAAGGTTTCTGAAGAGATTGTATTACCCTTCCTGTAGTAAACCGACAGATTTGTTTTCTTCTTTTTGGTTAGTGCTCGCAATATATTGCAGAAATTAGTTTTGAGTGAAGCTGAAAGAAGGGGGACAAGCCGTGGGACTTTGTCAGCCACAGTGTGTGGGTGTGACGTCACTAGGAGCCGCGCTGGGATAGGTTGGTTGGTGAGAAGGGTCGCGCACGGATTGGACACAGTACGTGAAGTGCGATTGGTGGGGAAAGGCTAGCGAAGAGTATTCCGGGAATTAAAGTCACTTATTGATTACATATTTTAGAAAAATAAAAGACGGAAAGATTACATTTTTCAAAGCATTTAAGAGTGCCTTGAGGGGAGATGTATATATTAAAGCAAATGTAGGAGAAGAAACACCGCCTGAGGGTCCACCATCTTACACTGTGATTGAAGAAAAGGGTGTCGCACCATGTCTTTGGCTAAAGCAATGGTGTAAATTAACAGAAAAGCATGGAAGTGTAGTGTTCCCTATACATGGGTCGTTTAATTTGAGAGTTTTGGAGAATTTAAGATTTGCCCTATACAACATGAAAGTACCTCCAAGACCAGCACAATTTGAAGCGCTAGCAATTTGGGAACTAATGGCTAGAAATCATCAACAAAAGAAATTTGAAACAAGAGTGAGAAAAGTAGAAAAGACTCTAGCGGATGCTAGATGGGATAGTACTCAAAAGGTTTGGAGATCAGACGTATTGCAGGGAATTAAATTGTTTCCAGCAATTACTGACGAAGCAGAGACGGAAGGAAGGAAAGCTACCTATAAAACAAACAGGAATCAGTCCAGAGATAGAGAAAACAATAGAAATTTGAAAAGGTCAGATGAGTCAGACGATGAGGAGTTCATTATGCAATTGCTAAATAACCGCCCGCCACCATATGTGGAAAGCGAAAATGGCCCAAGCACCAGTACTGAACCAATACAGGGTAATGTAACACCGAATTTGAGAATATTGAAAAGGCAGAGTAGTCCTGATATGTGTTTTACACCACAAATACCACAAATTCAGAGAATATATCCTGACGTGCCTAAATTGAAACCTGTCAATGATTATCAGCAACAGGTTCAAAGGCGCTATTGTGATGAGCATAATTTGGAAATGACTTCTAGCTTAATGGCGCAGGGAGGACAGGGTTATCAAAGACCGACGTTGATTCAAGCAGAAACAACACAAGTTTTGATGCCTCAAAAGCAGATACAAGAAGATGCCTCAAATAGCAGAGAACCAGTTAGATATGCCAGCAATGATGAATCATAACGTGGGGATTAACATGCCACAGAATTCGGGGAACAGACAGAATCCAGATGCAATATCTCTGCCTATCACTGTAGGTCCACCAGTGCCATTGTATATACAGGCAAAGCCAAATGTATGCGACCAAGGGGTACTGACAGAAAATGAGACAGGGAGAAGGTGCATAGAAAATACTCAAGAAACAACTCCGGTAGGCACACTACTAAATAGATCTGGGTCTTTGTTGGAATTTAGTCCAATTCCAGCTTGTGTTCCGTCAACTGTGGTAAGGTCAAGCCCACCACTAGTAGTACCGCTAACCTCAAAAACAGAAGTGCTACAGAAGCCATCAGTAGCAGTAGACGTAAGTGCCACCTTAATGGGACTGAATGCGCAACAGTTAACACAATGGTTAAATAGCCTGAACTCCCCACAGAGTACACCCAGCTGGAAGGGAGAAGAATATTTGAATAAAATAAGATTGGGCATGGAAGCAGACGAACTAGTAGAGGGAACTATGGGCCTGAACAGGTTAGAATCGTACACCGAAGAAGAGCTGAGATACTTGTGCCCGAGAATTACAAGAGAAGTAAGCAGCATACATAAGAAGTTACAAGAGATTGCAGACAGAAACGAAGTCGACATAGGTAAAACCAAGCACTTGAGTAGGAGTTACAGGTTAGACTTTGAAACAAAAGATTTTGAACACATGAGGTCTGCAGGAATGAAAACACACCTTAAAGAGATACTGCAAAGCGCGCAGGTTTGGAGATGTTTAGACAAGTGGGAGAGTAGATGGGTCAAGAAAAGGGATAGGAAGAAAGAAAGTACCCCAGATCGGAGTGATAAAGTACAACAGAATGATGACCTGATAACCATGTTACCAATGAGAGAATCGGCAGGGGGAAAGCTTGTCCATGTACCGTGGCACAGGTGTGATATTCAATCCTTTACGGATGATTTCCCCAAATTGAGAGAGAAACCGATCGAATGGTATCAACAAACAGATAGATTTGTGAAACTCGCAAAATGTCTTTGGGAAGACCTGAATACCTTATTTGAAATCGTGGTTCCGGCAGATTTGTGGGAAGATTGTAAAAGGGCCGTAGGGTGGCCAACAAGTGAACCAGAAAGAGACAGAGACACAGGTGCACCATCGCCTACGGTAATGAGTTTGTACCATAAGGTGATTGAACATTTGAAAACAAAGGTTGCATCAAAAAACGTAGATTGGCAGAGAATTGACAGAACAGCACAAGAAGTTAAAGAGTCGATACATGCATACTATGAGAGATTGTTGAAAGCGTTTAAAAATTACAGTGGCACAGAAACGATTGAGGCAAAGGACATGGTCCACTTTGTGTTCAGATTTGTGGAATGGTTGAGACCCGAGATTAGCCATATGATTAAAATGCATTTGATTTGTTGGCAGTCAAAATTGATCGATGAAGTGTTGAATTATGCAAAATACTGCAGTGATGAGATTGAGACAAAGCAGAAAAGGTTGAAGGAAAAAGTGATGGTGATGCAGCTTAGAGCAGCTCAGACAGGTTTGCAAGGGTTGCAAGGTTTCCAGCAACAGTTGCCGCAGTAGCAACAGGAGGGAAATGCTATGTTTCAGTCACAGATGAGAGGCAGAGGCCGAGGAGGTTTTGTGAATAATGGTCCTGATTTAAATACTGTTATGATTCCAAATGGTATACAGGCAATGAAGAAGGTGATGCCATGTCACGCGTGCGGAATCGTCGGGCATTGGAAACGGGAGTGCCCAATGTTGGTGCAGGAAGGCGTAGGTCAGCAAAACAATGATGTCAATTCATTTCAGAATATGAGAGGACCGAAAATGAAGGGTCCAAATCCAAATTTTCAAAATAATGTGAATCAGATGCAGGGTTTACAACCCATACAACCACAGCAGGCGCAAATGCCCCATGTACAAATGGCACAGTTGCAGCCAATGCAACAGCAGTTTCCCATGGTACCTAATCAGCAAATGCAAATACCCTTAGCACCAATGAGTCAGCAACAAGTAATGCTTCCTCAACAGGTCACCGGTCAAGGAATGAATCAAAATGACACAGTACACCAATTCCCGTTACACATTGAGAATGAAATAAACAATGAATGGGAGAGTGAAAGTTCAGATGAGGAGGGAAATTGTATGCTTGCAGCATCCTTGGAAGTTGATCAAAAGGGACCATATGTGGAAGGACGAGTTATGGGTCATAGTGTTTCGTTCTTGGTTGACACAGGAGCTACACGCTCTACAGTCAGAAGTATTGAAGTACCAAATTTGCCACTTTCAGGGAGAACGGTTCAAGTAGTGGGAGTAGCACATAGGTATCTGACAAACCCAATCACAGATCCAGTGCTAGTCAGAATCGGTAATTATCAAGGGTCGCATAAGTTTGTGGTGTGTGACTCGAGTCCAATATCCCTGTTAGGGAGAGATTTGTTGTGGAAATTGGGATGCTCGATTATGTGTTCAAATGATGGAATAAAAATTTAGATGAACAGTGATGAGGAAGAAGAGGACAGTTTAGGAGGGGACGAAGTGGAAACTGTCGACGAAGAGTATCCCCTGATTACTCTTTATCCGATGCTCACTGAAGCAGATATTCCAGCTGAGTTACAGGAAACAGTTGGAAAGGAAGTGTGGGACATGACAGGGGAAGAAGTAGGCTTGGTTAAAGGAGCAGAACCAGTGAAAGTGACTGTAAAACCCAATGCAAATTTTCCTCAGACTCCACAATACCATATGTCACAAGACACTCTCATAAAAGTCGCCCAACTCATTGATGAGTTTGTGAAATAGAGAGTACTGAAAGAAGTACTAAGTAGTCCATGTAATTCACCAATCATGGGATTAATAAAACCGAGTGGAAAGGTCCGAATTGTCCAAGATTTGAGAAAAATAAATGACATAATAGTCAAGTGTTGTCCTGTGGTACCAAATCCAGCTGTGATAATGTTTCAAATTCCCTGTGATGCTGAGTGGTTCTCAGTCATTGATTTGTCACAAGCATTCTTTTCTGTGCCTCTCCATGAGGACAGCCAATTTCTCTTTTGTTTTAAATTCTTGGACAGAGTCTACAGTTTATGTCGAATTCCTCAAGGGTTTTCAGAGTCACCATCAATTTTCAATCAGATCCTAAAGAAAGATTTGGAGTCATTGGAATTACCCTTTGAATCAACCCTGGTACAGTATATTGACGATTTGCTGATCGCATCCAAGACAGAAAATGACTGTACGGTTGACACTATTGCCCTATTGAACCACTTGGGAAGGAACGGACAGAAAGTGTCTCCTTCAAAGTTACAGTTCTGCCAGAAGAAAGTGAAATATTTGGGTCACCAAATAGAGAAAGGGTCGAGAAGAATAATGAAAGAAAGAATAACAAGTGTACTTCAAATGAGTCCACCCAAAACGAGGAGGGAGGTGAGAAAGTTTGTGGGAATGGTGAGCTACTGTCGCCAATGGATCCCCAATTTCTCGGCTCTAGCCAAACCTTTGCTGAAACTGACCCAGAAAGATGCGCTGGATGAAATAGTGTTGAAAAGAGATGAAATGGATGCTTTTATTGAATTAAAGAAATGCATGTGCAAAGCTCCAGCTTTAGGTATGCCTGATTACACAAAGCCTTTTACATTGTTTTGTCATGAACGTGATGCATGTTCCTTGTCTGTCTTGACTCAAGCCCATGGTGGCATAAACAGACCAGTAGCATATTTTTCAGCTACTTTGGATCCAGTCGCAGCAGCCTTACCGGGATGCTTGTGTGCTGTAGCAGCAGTTGGTATAAGCCTAAATCAGAGTGAAGGAATAGTGATGGGACATCCTTTAACAGTCATGGTCCCTCACTCAGTCGAAATACTTTTGACACGTTCCCGAACACATCACATGACCGGTGTTAGGCTTACAAGGTATGAGACAATCATTTTGGGGTCACCCAATGTGCAGCTGAAAAGGTGCACTACGTTGAATCCAGCAACTTTGTTTCCTAGTGAAAATGTCGAAATTGAGAACACTGAAGACATTGAGCACAACTGTCTTCAGGTGACTGAATTTTGTACAAAGCCAAGACCTGACATCAAAGACACCCCATTGGAAGAAAATGGTCAAATTATTTTTGTTGATGGTTCATGTTTAAGAGATGCACTAGGAATATTGAAAGCAGGATATGCCGTCTGTACAATAGCAGGTGTTCTGGAAGCATCTTGGCTTCAAGGAGTTTACTCCGCACAGGTAGCGGAACTAGTAGCCCTTACTAGAGCTTGCCAACTTTCCGCATTAATGAAAGTCACCATTTACACTGACAGTCAGTACGGATTTGGAATAGTGCATGATTTTGGACAATTGTGGTCACAGAGAGGCTTCATGACCTCTTCAGCATCACCAGTGAAGAATGGTGAAAGAACAAGAGAATTGTTACATGCCATCCAGTTGCCAGGAGAAGTAGCAGTGGTAAAGTGCAGTGCACACTCGAAATCACAAGACTTTGCTTCTTTGGGAAACGGATATGCAGATCAAGTCGCAAGGTTTTGCGCATTGAACTGCATATTGCTCAGAGACGAATGGAACCTGATAAATGAGCCAGAACTTGAACCAAATGAAGCCTTTGCTTTAAAGGTTGTAGATACAATTGAAGAATTGAAATTCCTACAAAATAATGTCAGTAAGGATGAGAAACTCTCATGGAGCAAATTACAATGCATAAAGAAACCAGATGATTTGTGGGTTTCAAGTGAAGGGAGATTGGTTCTACCAGACAGTCTTTTAAAGCAGTTAGCCAGACTGCATCATGGACAAGCCCATCTTGGAAGGGATGCCATGATTAGGCTATTCAAAATTGATTGGTTCAATCCTAAATTCCATCAAGTTTCTGAAGCAGTTTGCCATTGTTGCGTCATTTGCCAACAAATGAACGCAGGGAAGGGGACAGTAGTAAATTTGAGCCACATTGGAAGAGGTGGTGGGCCATTCAGCAGGATGCAAATGGATTTCATTGAGATGCCTATGCATGCAGGCTTTAAGTATGTGTTGGTGATTGTGTGTATTTTTAGTCACTGGATTGAAGCATACCCTACACGTAGAAATGACAGCCTTACAGTTGCCAAATTACTCTTGAGAGAGCTAATACCACGTTTCGGATTCCCGATCTCTTTAGAATCAGATAGGGGAAGTCACTTCAATAATGAAGTAATCAAATTGTTGTGTGCAGCGCTGAACATTGAACAAAAGTTGCATTGTAGCTACCACCCTGAAGCATCAGGACTAGTGGAGCAAATAAATGGCACATTGGAATCGAGGATGGCGAAAATATGCGCATCCACAAACTTGAAATGGCCTGACTCATTGCCCTTGGTGTTAATGTCAATGAGAAACACACCTGATAGAAAAACTGGACTATCACCGCATGAAATCCTCATGGGCAGGGCCATGAGACTTCCAGCAGTTCCTGCAAATGCACTTGTAAATATTACCGATGATATGGTATTGGACAACTGCAAAGGTCTAGCTGATGTGGTCCGCTCTTTTTCTCACCAGGTGGAGGCAACCACCTTGCCACCGATCCAAGGTCCAGGACACGCCCTGAAGGCAGGTGACTGGGTCGTGATAAAGAAACACGTGAGGAAGTCGTGTCTGGAACCCCATTGGAAAGGACCTTTCCAAGTGATTCTGACAACTACAACCGCTGTGAAGTGTGCAGGAGTTCCCAACTGGATTCACTCCAGTCACAGGAAAAGGGTGACGTGCCCCACAGAAGAGGAAGTTGAAGCGCTGAAATTACCAGTGACTGAAAAGAGAGTACCAGGCACCGAGACAGGACAAAGAGAACCTGGAGGCGAACAAGCAGAAATAGAGGAAGGGGAAATATTTTCTGAGGAAGAAACAGTTGATGCATTTGATGAGAACGGAGGAGAAACATCAGGAGGTGACAAAGATCCTTAAGGTGACAAAGAGCCTGCGACAGGTGAAGAAGCAGGAGAGCCTGATCAGAGGAGGGCTTTCCCAGAAGCAGACGATACAGGAAAAGAAAAAGAAAACCTGATTGACCTCCTAGGGGGAGAAGACAAGACAGGACAGAGTGAAATTTATTCAAACTCTTCCAGAACCGGTTGCAGGTCCGTCAGGTGAAAACAGTGCGAAAAGGAGACAAAGCATATCGCCAGGGAAATTAAGGACTAAAGAAATATTAAACAAAAGTGAAGGGCCAAAGTTGAAAGAGAAAAGAAAAGAAGTGTCTGTCGCAATAACAACACCAAGTGAAGAGAAAGACCCAGCCAAGGAACAAGGCACCAGCGAGAGAGAATCAAAAGGAGATGCAAAATTGAAGAGGAAAAGAATACCGAGCAAGAGATATTCTGGTCCGGAGTGGGCATACATAGCCGCTAACGATTGGTCAGACGAATTCCTATCTCTCAGTCTTTAGAACAAAGAAGCAGAACGTCACTTTGGCACTTGAGAAATGAAAATTCCATGAACATTACCGAATAAGACATTGATAACCTGATTGACTTTGAACCGGATAAGACTTTGATAACCTGATTGACTTTGAAACCGATTTTGAGACAAAGCTGCTAACCGATAAAAGACTAAGGGCCAGATGTAGCAAAACGGCAATTTGCGACTTGCAAATTGCGAGTCCCTGCGACTCGCAATTTGCAAGTCGCAAATTGCTATGCAGTACGGTGTCTCAGACACCGACTGCGACTCGCTATGGGGTCGCAATGACCCACCTCATGAATATTCATGAGGTGGGTCACAAATTGCGGCCCCATAGCGAGTATAGGCACTCGCTAACATGGAGGCCTGCTGACGTCAGCAGACCTCCATGTTCGTGACCTGCTTTTAAATAAAGCAGTTTTTTTTTTTTTAAGTGTAGCCCGTTTTCCTTACAGGAAAACGAGCTGCACTTAAAAAAAAACGAAACCTTTTGTTTCGGTATTTTTTTAGGGCAGGGAGTGGTCCCTTGGACCACTCCCTGCCCTGAAAAAATGTTTTTGGGTCCAGTCACAAACTGGAAGGGGTCCCATGGGGACCCCTTCCAATTTGCGAGTGGGTTACCATCCACTTGAAGTGGATGGTAACTGCGATGCCATCTGCGACCGCGTACGCGGTAGCAAATGGTATTGCATCCCACTGCGACTCGCAAATAGGAAGGGAACACCCCTTCCTATTTGCGAGTCGGAAATGCATATTGCGAGTCGGTAACGACTCGCAATATGCATTTCTGCATGGCAAACCCACGTTTGCGACTCGCAAACTGCGATTTTCGCCATTTGCGAGTCGCAAATGGTTTGCTACATCTGGCCCTAAGCTGCTAAAGAAAACCGTGTGAACATTGAACTCGTTCAGCTTTATATATATATATATATATCTGCTTTTGATTTGATAAAGTGTCTTCAACTTTCTGATTCTATATAGATCATGCCAGGCAATAATACAAAGGGACATAAAATGAAGTGTTGTAAATACATATGTATAGGCTTAATTACTGCATGTGTACTATAATTATAGCAATAGTTCTTGGAATGCATGGGAAGAATGAAAGAGACGCGAATGATGCTTCTACTTCTAAACCTACTACTGAACTAACTCCTCACCAGAAACTTAAACAAGACGAGAAATATTTACACAACAAGAAAGAATTGTCTTCAAACGTTTTCTATCGCTTGCTGAATGAGTATGTTAAGACAATGGATGCAAAAGATTGTTATGTGTGCATACAAATACCTACCTCAGTAAAAGAAGGAGTGACATATCATAGCATGCCTCGTACGTATGGAATTTCATGTAGTTTATTAATGACCAGAGTTTCTGGCCAGGAGTATATTCACTACTTTTATTCCAATTATGATGTTGTATTTGCATATGTCCCCATAATAGAGCTCCTGAGTAAAACAGCAAGAGATTATTATATAAAGTTAGTTAGGGGTTTCTTTGAGCCATTGCCACCTTTTCACACAGCTTACGCTCACAGAGAAAACCTTACATGCTTGCTTTCACCGATAGAGAAATGTTTTTTAGTTCACACTGACGATAGGAGGAAGGAAGGGAAGGAGAAATTAGAAAGGGAATTACACAAGAGGACATCTGTAGATAATTATGCTTTTGTCGCGATAAAGACACAAGGGAAAATAGCTTTAGATGCATTACACATAGGGAGGCTTTATTAATATAGACCTAAATCATATTATTATGACACAATCTTTGTGGGAACGAGTGAATGTAAAAATACGTTTTTGTTTCAAGCTAAGTGGACGTTCATGCTGAATGGACAAGACCCAGTTATTCCAGGGGTATATTATATTTGTGGACTTAATGCCTATTATCGTCTACCAAAGGGATGGTATGGGAGATGTTATTTGGGAATAGTATTTCGGAAGATTTATCAATTAGACGACTTAAAGAAATTCCCAAGGCTGTCTGAATCACATCATGTTCAGAAAAGGGAGACAGCTTCTGGTTTGGTAGGAGATATATTTGGAGCAATGATTCCTTCAGTAGGAGTCATATTGAATTCAATTAAAATAGGAAAGTTGTCTACTATTGTGGATAACATGTTGACAAAGTTCTCAGGAGCTATAATCCTGATGGATGCTGAACTTGCTGCAGAAAGAGCTATGACTCTTCAAAATCCGCTTGCTTTAGACATTCTTTTAGCAAAGGATGGCGGTGTTTGCAAAATGCTTGGTGCACGTCACTGTTGTTCTTATATTCCGGACAACAACGGGCAAATTCGGAAAATGCTTACAAATTTAACTAACGAAAGTACAGATTTGAAGGAATTGAAAGAGCCAGGAGTATGGGAGAAGGTTGGAAAAACGATTAATTTTTAGTTGAAACTATATCAACTTTCATAAACGCCTTCCAGCACACCTCAAGGAAATTACTTCATATCTTCTGGCATGCTGGCTTTCAGCTCAATTGCAAAGCCCATGTCTGATAAATATGCCAAATTAAAAGAGTTTCATGATGCAACTCGAAAAGTGTACTTGTGTAAGTTTGTGAGAGTAGTTCACAACGTGCACGTATCTAAACATTGATACATGAATAAATGGTATTGTTTGCCTTACTAAGACAGGATGTCTTGTACACATTACACTATCAATCAGAATAATAAATTATCTATACAGGGGCAACAACTCTCATCTTCTGATAAGTATTGAGAGAAAAGTGAGAATGTGGTCATGGCTTTTTTCAAATAGCCTGCATATATATAATATCTCCATGAGTTATAAAACGTGAGCAGTTAACACACAACTCACAGCAACTCAAATCAGTCTCTAGTTACTGTTAGAAATGGGGTCTTTGGTTGGCAGTCAGGTTACCCCCTGTCCAAGCAAGGACCCTCACTCTACTCAGGGTAAGTCACACACAATCCAAAATATCCTGTGCCCACCCTCTGGTAGCTTGGCACTGAGCAGCCAGGCTTAACTTAAAAGGCAATACGTAAAGTATTTGTGCAATAAATCATACAATACCACAATATAACACCACAAAAATACACCACACAGTGTTTAGAAAAATATATATTTATCTGGATAAATGCAGGTCAAAATGATTAAAGATGAAATAAGCAAATGTAGGGATATCACTGAAAGTGATATAAAGTGTCTTAGAGTTGAAATATTACTGTAAAAGCAAAAGAAGTGTCTTAAGTTCACCTAGAAACAACAAGTGTCTCTTGCAGGACAAAGTACCTGGTTTGCGTTGAAAAATCCTCGCAATGGACCGCAGAGGAGGAGTTGAGTGGAAACGGTGAGTGTGTGTCTGTTTCACCCCTTTGCAGATGGACTTGCATCATTATTTTGCACGCGGGAAGACGTTGCGTTGATTTCCGGCACGCGGACTTGGCTCCTCTTCAGGTTGTGGGGTTTTCAGACGCCCCATGGACGATGCATGGAATTCTGGACTTGAGGAGCGAAGTCACAGGGGCTGCATCGATTCCTGTAGGTGATGCATGGCATTTTCTTCCGCACGGCAGGCCCTGCATCGATTCCTCTCAGGAAGTCAGATGGCATCGTTCTGAGTCGGCTTGCATCCTTCTAGTAGGGCTGTGCGTCAAAAGTCTGGTTGCGCCGCTGGCGCTGCGTCGATCTTCTGTTGCGAAGTTAGGACTGCGTCGTTCCGGTCTCAGCGTGCAGTGAATCTTTCACTGTGAGCATGCTGTGCATCGTTCTTGGCAGGCGGTGCATCAAATTTTCACCGCACCCGGATTTCAGCTGCAGGAGAGAAGTCTTTTTGGTCCTGAGACTTCAGGGAGAACAGGAGGCAAGCACTATCCAAGCCCTTGGAGAGCACTTCTGCAGCACAGCCTGAGAGCAGCAAGGCAGCAGGGCAACAGCAAGGCAGCAGTCCTCTTCAGAAAGGAGTCAGGTGAGTCCTTTGGGCAGCCAGGCAGTTCTTCTTGTCAGGGTGCAGGTTCTGGTTCAGGTATCTTCCCCAGGAAGTGTCTTAGTTGGTAGGGCAGAGGCCCTATTTTTATACCCAAATGTGCCTTTGAAGTGGGGGGATTCTTCAAAGAGTAACTTAAAAGTGAACCAGGTCCCCTTTCAGTTCAATCCTGTCTGTCAGAGTCCCACTAGTGGGTGTGGCAGTCCTTTGTGTGAGAGCAGGCCCTCCAACCTCACAGCCCAGAAAGACCAATTCAAAATGCAGATGTATGCAAGTGAGGCTGAGTATCCTGTGTTTGGGGTATGTCTGAGTGAATGCACAAGGAGCTGTCAACTAAACCCAGCCAGACGTGGATTGTAAGGCACAGAACGATTTAAGTGCAGAGAAATGCTCACTTTCTAAAAGTGGCATTTCTAAAATAGTAATATTAAATCCACTTCACCAGTCAGCAGGATTTTGTATCACCATTCTGGCCATACTAAATATGACGTTCCTACTCCTTTCAGATCAGCAGCTACCACTCAAACAATGTATGAGGGCAGCCCCAATGTTAGCCTAGGAAGGGAGCAGGCCTCACAGTAGTGTAAAACGAATTTATGAGTTTTACACTACCAGGACAAGTAAACTACACAGGTACATGTCCTGCCTTTTACCTACACAGCACCCTGACTTAGGGGTTACCCAGGGCACACCTTAGGGGTGACTTATATGTAGAAAAAGGGGTGTTTTAGGCTTGGCAAGTACTTTTAAATGCCAAGTTGAATTGGCAGTGAAACTGCACACACAGGCCTTGCAATGGCAGGACTGAGACAAGGTTGAGGGGCTCCTTAAGTGGGTGGCACAATCAGTGCTGCAGGCCCACTAGTAGCTTTTAATCTACAGGCCCTGGGCACATATAGTGCACTCTATAAGTGAATTAAGTAGTCCAATTGGGTATGATCCAATGTTACCATGCCTCAAGGACGAGAGCATAGGCACTTTAGCACTGGTTAGCAGTGGTAAAGTGTGCAGAGTCTAAAAACCAGCAAAAACAGTATCTAAAAAAGTGGAGGGAGGCAGGCAAAAAGTTAGGGGTGACCACCCTAAGGCTGTCAGGTCTAACAGTTATTGATTGATACAACATACCAAGAGTACTAAATACATTGAGGGTACCATCTGGTGAATGATGTTGCAATTTGTCTCAAGACTCAATTGACACCATCAAACAAAGGGAAAATCTGCAATGCCTATTACTCGTATTTGTTAGAGATACAGCACTCCGGAACAAGAAATGTTCTTTTTTACTGGATGGCTCCTTAAGGGACTATTTGAGGAGCACACCTCCTCAAGACAGGCTCAGCATAAAGGGATGAAAATAAAGGAGCAGATTTATGAAAAGTGGCACTGCACCTAGTGCAGCGCCACTTTTCTTGCGCCACTAGCGCCCCCTTAACACCCCCATGTGTGCACCGTATTTAAAATACGACGCACCATGGTTGTAGTCAGGGGTACTAGCTTCACAATGTTTTAAGCTAGTCTGGTGCTTTGCAGAATTAGCATCATAAAGGTTGATGTTAATCCTGCAAAGCACCCAGAGGCCCATTAAAATCAATGGGAGCCTCCCTTTAATGCCTGCTTTTAGCAGGTGTTAAAAAAGGCAACAAAAACTATGCAAAGAAATCCCCTAGATTGCTTTGTGCCATTTATTTGGCCCCCTAGCTCCAGAACGCCCCCCATGCATACATTATGCCTGGCATAGGCATAATGTGACACAAGGGGTTACAAAGGATTACAAAGTGGCGCAATGCAAGCATTGCGTCACTTTGTAAATATGGTGCAGTGTTTTTGGCCTTCCAATGCCACATTAGCATAAAAAAATGATGCTAATGTTGTGTAGGCCCTCTGAAATCTGGGCTTAAGTGCCTTCTTTAACATTATGTTGGGCAACCAGCTGTTGCCGGAGGGGTGGAGTGATAACCTACACCACTGTGATAGAATATTCCCTGCCTTATTTGGGCACCTCCACCTGCCTGGCAGAGATCTGTACGCCTTCAGAGGAGCAGCAGTCATGGTGCCTCTTTAGAAGGCAATGCAAGTTTGCTGATTGGCCACAATGTATCCTGCAGCTGCTCAGCAAGCTAATTTGTATTACAAAACAACAACTCCTGAAGTGGGATTTAGATTTTGTAAAACAAAAAAACGAATGACTCTGACAACCTGGTGTTATGTTTTCTGGATTCTCCAAACACGGCATGGGACTAGACTTTTTAGACCCACCTGCTCTCAGGACGTTGTTAATATGCCAACAAAAGACAGAAAGTCAGTTGGACTGAAACCATCCTGCAACCCACTGAGTAGCGCTGATAAGTCCAACATGCCTAAATGTGCCTAAAGTAGGTGATGGGATTCTGCATGACCTCTCTCCACTCAGTCTTCTAGAACAATATTTCTCTCTAGCTCTTCAAATTATGCTCATAGACTAAGCAATTTTATCTGGTCATTGATGGATATTTCGGAATAAACAATTAGCAAAATTATGCCCTTTTGCCTTTTTTCATTCTGTCAAATTGGGCCCTTTGGTAATAATAATTAACGAGAAAGTAAAATATCAGCTTTCATGAAATTGTGTTCACAAAAGCACATAGAACATGGAGTTCAATTCAGATTAAATACTGTGAATATATTTGAGCAGATGTGATTATCACATTGCAAAGAATGGCATTAATGAACATGCATTCTATATGTGGCTCATATCTTAATGATTAACATGGATAGCTTTAAAAAGGGGATGCCTAGAAGGGACTAAACATGTTAATTATAAAAATTTGAATTTTCTCTCAGTTTTCTCCCAGGGTGTATGTTTTTTTTTTTTATTTCTCTTTGCAACCGCCAGGCTTTTTGAGCTGGTCACAAACTGGAAAATAGAATGTCCCCCCTAAATAGGGCACTCAATTTAAGGTACATCAATTGCCCAATGCCCATTCAGCCGTCAGAGTAAGGTTTTGCTCTCAGTGCTAGCAGGAGCTCCGATGACATGCATGTTTGTTTAAATAGAGCATGCGGACAGTCAGTTTAGAGGAGGGGTGTACACGGCCACTTTTGTGGCAGAGTACCGTGTCCATCAAATGCTACATAACACCCCTAGTCCTCTATAATTATTTTAATCAAATATGTTGTTTAAGAACGAAAGTCATATGTTTTAGTGCAGATTTCTGGTAAATACAGAGGCCCGTATTTATACTCCGTTTGCGCCGAATTAGCGTCATTTTTTTCGACGCAAATTCGGCGCAAAACTAACGCCATATTTATACTTTGGCGTTAGACGCGTCTAGCGCCAAAGTATGGGCAAATAGCGTCATTTTTTTGCGTGAACGCCTTCCTTGCGTTAATGAGATGCAAGGAAGGCGTTCCCGTCTAAAAAAATGACGGCGACGTCGTATTTATACTCCCGGGCAAAAATCACGCCCGGGAGTGGGCGGGGCAAAAAACCCCGCATTTGCGCCACTTTTTAACGCCTGGGTCAGGGTAGGCGTTAAGGGGGCTGTGGGCTCAAAATGAGCCCACAGGTGCCCTCCCATGCCCCCAGGGACCCCCCCTGCCACCCTTGCCCACCCCAGGAGGACACCCAAGGATGGAGGGACCCATCCCAGGGACATTCAGGTAAGTTCAGGTAAGTATAATTTTTTATTTTTTTTTATTTTTTTTTGTGGCATAGGGGGGCCTTATTTGTGCCCCCCTACATGCCACTATGCCCAATGACCATGCCCAGGGGACATAAGTCCCCTGGGCATGGGCATTGGGCAAGGGGGCATGACTCCTGTCTTTACTAAGACAGGAGTCATTTAAATGGCGTCTGGGCGTCGAAAAAATGGCGCAAATCGGGTTGAGGCGATTTTTTTGCCTCAACCTGACTTGCCTCATTTAAAGACGCCCTAACGCCATTTTCCCCCTACGCCGGCGCTGCCTGGTCTACGTGGTTTTTTTCCACGCACACCAGGCAGCGCCGGTCTGCTAGCGCCGGCTAACGCCATTCCATAAATACGGCGCCCGCATGGCGCTTCAGAATGGCGTTAGACGGCGCTAAATTTTTTGACGCTAAACTGCGTTAGCGCAGTTTAGCGTCAAAAAGTATAAATATGGGCCAGATGTATGTCACGATGCAGGTCTTATATGTCTAGATGCAGCCTAATATACCTACCTATTGTTTTGTTTTTTTAACATCTTTTTATTTATATTTATTTAACATTACACACAGGGTGAGAAAATGAGAGAAAAAAAACAAAAAAAACAAGCTCCAGTTTAAAGTGACAGTATTATATTTTGCACCAGAGCTAGAATCTCGCAGTTGTAAACTGCTAACTTAACATTATGGTTATTTTGGTGCGTTCTGCTGGTATTCTTGGAGATAGTTAAGATTGAAAGAAGGAGATAGGAGCTGAAAGAGAGATATTAAGTCGGATAAAGGGAAAAATAGGAGAGGGGGCGAGTGTGAGGAGCCGTGTGGCTCGGCTCCGATGGTTTCGGCAGTATCCTGTTGGTTGCTGTTAGTTGATGAGTGTGTGGGGTATGTTTCGTGATTTGTATTGGTTGTGCACTGCTATCTGTTTTTATACTTATTTACTTATTCGTTAAATTTGTTCTCAGGGGGGGAGCTTGTCGTCTTTACTTTCCAGAGTTGTTACAAAGGAGTTCCAGGTTTCTACGCCCTTTACTTTGATCCCCATGTCCAGCAGCGATTGCAGTGTGTATGCTTCTGCTTTTGCCCAGCGCAAGAGCTCCGCACGCCATTGTTGTATCCCCGGTACATTGGGCGCCTTCCAGTGCATAGCTATTAGTCGCCTATACAAGAGTAGCGCTAGATCTATGCATTTATGTATTTGCTTTCTGCCTTTGGGTCTATCTCTTATTCCCAGCAAGCAGAGTTCCGGGTTGGGGGATAATGGGATGTCTAATCATTCGGTTATTTGAGATATTATGTCACTCCAAGCATTTAAGACCGGAGGACATTCCCATGTCATATGAAAGAAGCTGGCGTCAACGGTTCCGCATCTGGGACATTTCTGAGATGATTGAGGGAACATGCGTGCCAGTCGGTGTGGTGATAGATATGTCTGATGTAAATAGTGAAACTGTGTGTATCGGAGCCTGGGGTTGCGTGACACGGTATGTGTCAATGTTAGAGTCTGATTCCACGCCTGTTGTGAAAGAGTGATCGCTAGTGTTTGGTCCCATCTGTTTTTAGCTTGTTCTTGGCCTTGAGTGAGTTGTGTGGTCAAAATTCTATACCATATCCGATGAAGTAGTATATTTTGCGTTCGCCGTGATTCATCTCTATCCATTAGGTGGCGTATTATATTAGTGTGTCCCAGTTCGCTGTGTATTATTTGTGCTTCTGTGTTGGCAGGGTCGCGTAACCATTTAAGCACCCACTGTAGTTGGGCGGACGCATAGTATAGTTCAAAACGCGGCACCCCCATCCCTCCCTGTGCGAGTGAGTGGTATATTTTGGTTAGGGCCACTCTGCGGCGACCATTGCCCCAGATTAAGTCCGTCAGTATACTGTTCAGGGTTTAAAAGAAAGACGCTGGTAGTGTCAATGGTAGCGCGGAGAAGAAATATAGCAGACGCGGCAGGACAATCATCTTTGCTATAGCCACTCTGCCCATTGGGGAGAGTGGGAGCGAGCACCAGAAGGGTAGGGAGCCCCCGGAGGGCTCTGATCGCACGTCCTAGGTTGCCCTCTTTGAGGTCTTGGGGGTCATGGTAGATGTTTATCCCCAGATACTTAAATGTGGTGTAACACCATTTCAACTCACTCGAGGAGTGGTCCATGCGGCATGGCTCTGGGATCGCACGCATTGGGAATACGCAGGATTTCGACCAATTCACCTTTAAGCCAGATACGGTGCCAAATTGATCCAGCAATTCGAGTATACCAGGAAGGGAGGTAGTGTAGTCTCGTAGGAATATTAATGCATCGTCCGCGTACAGTGAGACTATGCGATGCTTGGGTCCATCTTGAATGCCCCACGCAGGTGCGTGTATTCGTAATCGGGCAGCCAAGGGCTCGATGGCGAGAGCGAACAGCAATGGGGATAATGGGCAACCCTGTCTAGTACCCCTTTCTATTCTAAATTTCCCCGATATGGTTTCTCCTGTTTTGACTCTAGCTGTCGGTTCAAAGTATAAAGTTCTGATCCAGTTTGTGTATGTCTTGCCAAAACCCATTAGACTAAGTGTTTCTAGCAGGAAAGGCCAGCCCAGTGTATCAAATGCCTTTTCAATGTCCAGTGACACCGCCACCCATCCGTACTCATTCTCTGGGGTGTTTGCCATTAATCGTATTAGGTTCTGTATATTGACAAATGTGTTATGGCCGGGTATGAATCCAGACTGGTCATGATGTACCAATTCTGGCAACAGGGGGAGCAGGCGGTTTGCTAGTATTTTGCCAAGCAATTTGCAATCTGAGTTTAATAGTGACAACGGCCGGTATGATCGGACATCCATTGGGTCGCGGCCTGGTTTAGGCAACCCTACTATTACCGCCTCGCGCTGTGATTCAGATAGCTGGCCTTGTACTAAAGACTCGCCCAACATTTCTAAAATATGGCGCTAATGTTTGCGTCTGGAAGGTGCCATAATATTGTATGGGGAGACCGTCGCTGCCCGGTGCCTTACCATGTGCCAATTGACGTAGCGCCTGTTGCACTTCCGCAATGTCTATTGGTTTGTCTAGTTCCTCGGCCTGTGTTGGTGTGAGGTGATTTATTTGTATCCCACTGAGGAACGTGCGCAACTGTTCCTGTGAGGGAGGGGGATGTGCCCTATACAGTGTACTGTAATATTCTTTGAAAGCGTTGTTTATTTCGGCTTGGGTGTTTATGATTTCCCCCGTGCGTAGGCGGATGGCACCGATGGGAGCATTATGACGCTTGCTCTTCAGGAGCCACACCAGAAGTCTGCCCGGCCTGTCGCCCTCTGAGTGCATGAGGGCCATGTGATATCTGTAGTCATGTTGCCTCAGGCGGTGGTCTGCTTCATTCCACAGTGTTCTCAGTGCTGTGAGGTCCGCCTTATCCATTGTGCCCTCTGCAAATTTACATTCTGCGGATCTCACATTTTGCTCGAGCACTCGGATTTTGTTTGTCAGTGTTTGTCGTACACCCTTGGACATTGTCATGCATATGCCCCTTACTACCACCTTATGTGCATCCCATTCGTTTGCTCTGGATTTCGTAGTTCCGCTATTGAGTGCAAAGTATGTGGTAATTTGAGTGGCTATTTCTTTTCTGAAGGGGGGGTCCTTTAATAATCCGGGTTGCAGGGGCCATGTTGAGATTTGTGTGTGCGGTCTTCCCCATTTAATATGTCCTATCAGTGGGCTATGATCTGAGATTACTCTGGCGGAGTATTCTGCATTGGCGAATTTGTGTATCATGTCTTGTGAGCTAAGTATTAGGTCTATGCGGGTGTGTAGGAGGTGTACAGGTGAGTGATAGGAGTATTCTCTGGCCAGTGGGTCAAGGTGTCTCCACACATCTATCAGGCGGCGCTCCGACATCCAGGATTGGAGTGTTTGTGAATTTTCCCTTACTGGGGGGGCCACTAGCGGGGGGTGTGATCGATCCATGTCTATTTGTGGGACGCAGTTCATGTCCCCGCCCCAAATGTTAGGTAGATTTAAGGTGCTTGACAAGTGCGTGTTGGTGGATTATAAGAATTCGCCCTGTTTGACGTTGGGGGTGTATAGCCCCGTAATCACCAGTGGTTCACCATCCAGCGAACCGACCAGTTGGATATATCTACCTTCCTTATCTGTTATATTATGCTTCGTGGTGTAGGGGACCCCCAGAGCAATCCAGATCAAGACCCCCCTCGCGAAAGATGACGTCCCTGCCACATATATCTGTCCTGCCCAACTCTTTTCCATTGCTTTGGCGTCTGCCGGTGTAATGTGTGTTTCCTGTAATATAGCAATGTGTATGTGATGGCGTTTTAATAGTGCTCGTACCTTATTACGTTTGGTTGCGCCAGCCATGCCTTTTACATTCCATGTTATTATGTTAGGTGCCGAACTCTCGCCCGTGGCCCACATCTGTATAGCTTGTTACCAGCGCGGCCTGTGGGTTTCCGTATAGTTCGGTTCAAGTGTTCCCACGGCTACGTGCATCCGCAGTGGGTCGGCTCGTCTCCAGAATTGTATTAAATCGGCCTTTCACATGCTCGGTGCCCCCTGTTGTTTTGGGGCAGATGTTGTTAGATACCGCTGCCGTGGGGCGCTATCAAGAGGTCCTCATATTTCGTCAGCCGTACGTGGGGTGAGGTTTGGTCCCCCCGTCAACGGGGAGAGGGAGGGGCTGGTGCCGCTGTGTTGTGAGCTGCTGTCATTAAAATCTGCTTCGTTGTTGGAGGTCAGCTGCGAGCGCGCTAGCGTGCTGATCACTTTTAAGGCTTGCGCCTGATCATCTGCCATTTGTGTTTTGGTTGGACGCGCCAAAGTGTTTTTCTTTTTTTTTCCCCGTCGGGGGTATGGTGTTACCCAGTCCTCCTTCGGCCTGTCCTCTTTAGTTGGGTCCACCAAACCTTTCGCGTGAGCCCACGTCCAGGCATCCTCCGGAGTTGAGAATA
Organism: Pleurodeles waltl; assembly: GCF_031143425.1. Taxonomy (NCBI): domain Eukaryota; kingdom Metazoa; phylum Chordata; class Amphibia; order Caudata; family Salamandridae; genus Pleurodeles; species Pleurodeles waltl. The sequence goes on from NC_090450.1 coordinate 857,503,661, forward strand.
TGAGTGTTCTTTCATCGACGATTATCCGAAGGCAAGCTGGGAACATGAGTGAGTAAGTAATTTTGTTCTTGCGTAAGACTTGCTTGATTTTATAGAAAGATGCCCTCTTATTTTTCACTTCCGTCGTGTAGTCCGGGTAGGCTGTGACAATGCAATTCTGCATGCTGGCCATACCTGAGGTTCTGAAATGCTGTAAGACTATGTCCCTATCCCTGCAGTTTAGGAATCTCGCTATCAGCGGGCGGGGCGGGGCCCCCGGTCGAGGAGGTCTGCCCGGGATTCTATGTGCTCTTTCTATAATTGGCACTTTTGCGGGTTCCTGTATTTCCATTGTGTCTTTAAGCCAGTCCTCTAGGAATACTTCAGCCTTGGATGATTCTGCTCTTTCTGGAATACCCAGGAATCTGATGTTATTTCGTCTGGAGCGGCCCTCAGCGTCCTCGGTTCTTCGCTGCAGCTGTGTGATTTCCACTTCCAGTTGTTGTATTTTATTTTTCATATCGTTTACCTCTGGTTGGACGTTTTCTAATGTTGTTTCTGTGACGGTGACCCTGTCTGTTAATTTGCGGTGATCCGCACGTAGTATGGTGATTTCTGAGATTGCAGAGTCAATTTTACTTTTGAGGGAAGTCTTAGGCGGTCTGCGTCCACCAAGGTACCGCCGTCAGAACACCGCACCGCGGTCGAAAGACCGCGGCGGTGATTCTGACATTTGCCCTGGGCTGGCGGGCGGCCGCCAAAAGGCCGCCCGCCAGCCCAGGGCAAATCAACCTTCCCACTAGGATGCCGGCTTAGAATTGAGCCGGCGGAGTGGGAAGGTGCGACGGGTGCAGTTGCACCCGTCGCGTATTTCAGTGTCTGCTGGGCAGACACTGAAATACTTTTTGGGGCCCTCTTACGGGGGCCCCTGCCGTGCCCCGCGGCACCCCCTACCGCCATCCTGTTCATGGCGGGAGAGCTGCCATGAACAGGATGGCGGTAGGGGGTGTCTGAATCCCCATGGCGGCGGAGCGCGCTCCGCCGCCATGGAGGATTCAGACGGGCAGCGGAAAGTCGGCGGTAGCCCGCCTGCTTTCCGCTTCTGGCCGCGGCTGTACCGCCGCGGTCAGAATGCCCGTCGGAGCACCGCCAGCCTGTTGGCGGTGCTACCGCCGACCTCCGCCCTGGCGGTAATTACCGCCAGGGTGAGAATGAGGCCCTTACTGTCCAAAACTGCTTGCAGAAGTTTTTCAAATTGTAGCGAGTGCGTGCGCAGAGTCTCGTTCACTTGTGATATTGTTGTGATTTGTAAGTCTGGTGGGGTGCCGCGGTCCAGTTGGGGCCCTGGTTTGGGCAGTTTTGGATTGACTATTATTTCCAGCTGCGATATGCAATTGGGTTGTCTGCGGCTCCTGTTTGCTGCTTGTTTCTGCTAGGGGCAGCGGCCCGCGCCAGTAGGGTTGTATTCACTTCCCTCTGATGGCTTTTTTTGGGGGTATTGGGTTATATTTTACTGCAGTTGGGGCGTTTGTGCTGGCTTTAGTGGAGCCAGACTGAAGACTCGCTAACTGTGGACAGTCGGTTATGGTGGAAACGCTATACTACATGTGTTGTCGCTGTTTTGCTGAAATTTTTGGTGACCACAGATTTAATATTTGTACCTCCTCCCTTCTTTTGATTTAATGCCGAACGCTGTGCCGGGTCAGCTACTCCAGCCTTTCGGTGTTGCCGCGTTAGTGTCTAGGCCGGTTGTTTGTGCCTGGGCCCTCAACGGTCCAGCTGCCGGGGGGGTAACGCAATGCTTATTGTGCCGTCATGTTCAGGCCCCACGTGGCATTGTATTCAGTCCAGGGTGCTCCTGGACGCGGGTACCCAGCGTGGCCGCAGATGCCGGGGTCCCGTGACTGCCCCGCGCCGATCGCCGCCCCCTCTCTCACCTCGAATCCGGCACTGGCCGCAGCCCCAGGCGAGCCGCGGCCACCCAATGGAGGTCGCCTCGCAAGCCCGCAGGGCCTTCTTTGTCCTTCCGGCCGCACCACCGCAGTCTGCGTCGGCCCGTGTCAGCGCGTCCAGTGCCAGCACCCGGTCCCGCGGGCGCTTAGCCGACTCCTCCGGTGACCCCCCGGGCCACCGCGGCGCGACCGCGGGGACCTCCTCTGTCTCCAGCGGCCGCGCCGCGTCACCACGACCACCGCGACCACCGCGACAAACGGGTCCCGCGGGCGCTTAGCCGACTCCTCCGGCGACCCCCTGGGCCACTGCGGCGCGACCGCGGGCACCTCCTCTGTCTCCGGTGGCCGCGCCACGTCACCGCGACTACCGGGGCCCACCGCCGCCGGCCTCGCCCGCTGCCGCCTCGATCTCCCTGCACCCAGCGCCGGACCCCGCAGGCCACCGACAACCGTGAGCCGATCCGGTTCTCCCACGAGGGCGTCACCGCCCTCTAACAAAGACTGTGAGCGAGGCCACGCGATATCCTATCTGCTGGGCTGGATTGCGCCTTTCGATGTCTTCTTCAGTTATGGCCCCATGGGATCACTTGTTGCATGCGCCCCGCTTCCCCCTGTGCTCCAGGGCCTCGCATCCCCATGTGGGGGTTCAGGGGGGGCTCCGATTTGCGATTTTGATATTAGATTGGCGCTGGTGTCAGGATCATTGTAGAATTTTGGTGGGCCGAGAGCGGAGCTCCTCGTTCAGTGTCCGCTCCGGCCGCCATCTTGGCCACGCCCCCATACCTACCTATTGTTATAATAGACCAGCAAGACTCCTAAGTGACAAGGGTATGCCTAGACGTGGGTCCTGTACTCATGCCACTGGAATCAAGCTACATCCAACAGAAAAGCCCAAATCTGGGAGAAAACAGTCTTAGGTTGTTTGTGTTCTGGTTCAGGGAGGACCTGGCATGACAGTTTGGGCTTGACTGTTAATATTGGAACAGGGCCAAGGCTGATTTGTATATAGCTGGGACCAAAATGAGATGGCATTGTGGGCAAATATACAATGGGATCAAATGCTATCCTGAGTTATTGCCAGTGGTTAGACCTGTTGCAAGCATTCCTCCCATCACCTTTTGTGTGTCCTAGATAATCTTGAGTACTATTGAAATTTGCCAGTGTTGCTGCTTACTGTCACAGTATTCTGTTCAGTCAAGCAAGGAGTGCTGCATCTAACTGGCATGGTTCTTAAAGGGGCAAAGAAGTCTACCAGTTGTCATTAGCCATACCATTAGAGGCGTGTCAGAATGTGAAAAGTCTGTGTATGCCTAAAGCATGAAACCAGGTGGTAAAGAACAGAAAGGAGCATCTATATGGCAAGTGTGGTAATCGAGGCCCATTTTTATACTTTTTAGTGCCGCATATGCATCATTTTTTTAGATAAAAGCGGCGCAAACTTAAAAAATATGATTGTATTTTGTAAGTTTGGGCCGATATGCGGAAATGTGGCACTAAGAAAGTATAAATATGGGCCGGAGTGCCTGTGCAAAAAAGAATGGTAGGCTCACAAATTGAGCAGAGTTTCAGTTCAATAGCACACATAAGTAATCCAGTGTGTTGTTCAGAATTTTGAAATGATACTCTCTATTTTGGTTTGAAATAGAGGCCTTACTAACATTTAGCATCATGGGTGGCCACTTTTTTGGTGCAGCTATGACTCAAAATATATTTCAACTTTACAAAGCCACACAAAGCCCAACTTGCAGAGCTTTGCGTAGATTTGTATATAAATAATGACATACCACAATGAAAATCACTGACTTGCATTACTTTGTGTCTAGGAGGATTTACATGCATGAAGCATGGGCATTCCTATACTTCTACCCAGGTATTTTGATGCAATTACAGATTTACCAAAATTTGCCAACCTGAGTTTGTGTCACAATGGTAAACCTACTTGAGGTTGAGAATAAATACCTTTATTTTTCATTACGTTCTCCTTTGCAGCACACATACAAAGAGGAATAATCCACTAAGAATAGAATTTATGCAGGAAGGTGCACCTTCGGTCCACAACACTGGCACCCTTGCATAATGGTGCAAAGGTGTCTGCGTTGATGCTAGGCTGCCACAAGTGCACCAGCACTAGGTGAAAGCAGAGGTTGCCATTTCGTAGTAACGATTGGCACATTTCTGCTTTCTCCAAAGTAGCACAGCAAATTTCCTTGCTAGGTTGAGTGAAAATGTTTTATATCTGGACCAGCATGTTTAATTATGGACACGAAAGGATGATGAGGAAGTGGCACTTCTGAGTGATGGCACCCGAATTACTTAAAACGAGCAGTAGACTTCCTGGTATTGTATAGACCATGAATATGGCAAATGACAAGGTCACTTTGGAATGATGCTAGTTTTGTGAGGGAGAGGTCTGGTGCACATATGTCTATGCTATGTAGATCTCTGTGAGTGCTCTCTACCCACATCCTGGAATACGTGACATTCTTCACATGCTTGACTTCGTCGCACTTTAAACAATCATCTGTGCTAAGAAAGCATACATAAGTTTAGAATAGAACAATCAATTCTGCGGTCTCTTTGACCACAGAGCACAATAATCAAAATCGAGTTAGAAGAAATAAAATTTAACAATTGCTCCAACATAGGAGTAAGTCGAGAAAAGGAAAATATGTTAGCAAAGCCTACCCCACAAAAAATAGATAGGTTGACAGCACTTGTAATGCTACAACTGGTTAGGAGACATCTTTTTCTGCTACCACCTTCTATGAATCTAGGTACGTTTGGAAACACTTTCAGCCCTTTCAAGTGCACACGGAACTCATGCCCTTAGATGACGATCCAGCATACCCTTTGATGCAAAATAAATTCGCGATTTATCACAGCAGTTTAAATCAGATTAGAAATGTATTTGTCATTCCGTTTCGAGATTCAGACAGTGCATCAAAGAGTTCAGGAATGGATGCAGGATTAAGGTGCTAAATGAAACCTGTAAACAAATAAATATTTGAATGGGTCTAATTCTTGGCTGCTCCGCAATATGTGGTGCAGATAAGTCATGTTTAAGCTGAAGCATTGTATAGTTAATCAACAAGTCCTGATGTTTTATATTTTGAATGTCTCCTCTTGCATTGGTGCTACTCAAATACTGCAGAGATATAATTCTTCTTTCCTCTCCCTCTAGTCATCTACCTTGACGGTATTAGAGCATTTCATCCCTAAAGTCCAGAGGGGCTAATCCCACTGCTGCTGGCTGCCGCAAACAGGGAGGGGTCTGCAAAGGTCTTCTTACTCTGAAGGGAGAGAAAAAGGATATGCACTTCTCTGGAACACTTTCACATCAACACTAAGGCCCTCATTACATGATGGCAGTCTTAGCACCGCGGTCCTGGAGGTAAAGACCACAGCATTACCCGTTTACTAGTTTGGCCAAAGCCAAACCGCCACAATGCCACCAGTCTCGCAAGTGCAGTCAGACCAGCGTGGCTGGGGTGAGCACCTCCGGGCCAGCTGCATACCGAAGACTGCCGGCTGTATTTCTAGGCAGCAAACCACCAGGCTTTTTGCGGCAGTCGCTCTACCATAAAAAACATGAGGGTAACACACTTGGACTCCTGTCGCCGGCAACCCCCCCACACACCTGTCCACACACTTACAGATAGAGACCCCCACTGCACGCATAACTACAAACACCCCCACTCGCTCGCACACAACCAGACATGCATCCCCACGTGCTCGCACACAGACACGCACCCCCTCCGCATTCATACACCCCCCCACCACACCACACAACCCTACCCCCACCCTCCGCATACTGCACACACACCCCCTCCACACACACATATAGTCACACCCCCCTCCATGCACGCATATAGTCACACACACCCCCTCCACGCATTCACATAGTCACAGACACATGCATGCACGCCCATTCCGACACACACATACATGCTCGCACGCACACACACACACACCACATACACACACCTACCATACACACACGCACCCCATTCCTGTCGGTCCAACTACATGTCTGGGCCACACACAGCCCATGTCGAGGTGGTCATCCGGGAGGGGGTGGATGTCGGCGGTGATGCTGCACCCCCTTGCAAGGACCGCTGTACCATATTACTGCTTGTAAGATGGCAGGCGGAGTCCTTGTGGCATGGCGGTGCTGGCGGTGGAACTGTCTCTCACTTGCCAACTGTCAGGCCAATGGTGTCATATTTCTGCATGTTTATGGGTGGAAATCCGTAGGTGACTCGTAATACGACGGTCTTCAGACTGCCAACACTGGCAGTCTTTTGGCGCCCGCTTCGATGGTGGTCTTTGCAAGACCACCAAAGTCGAACTGAGAATCTGACTGTGTGATGTTGCAGCAGCAGATGTAGTATTCAATGGTGCACTTTACTTTAATGTCAGCTGCAATATCTCAAAATTAAGGTGCTGCACATAGAGCAATAATATGTATCCCGGTCTATTTGAAACCATATTACAAAAAGCAGAATGCATTGTGGTGATATAGAATATTAACATTTAATTGATATATTACTAGACAGTAGGCTGTAAAGTAAGTACATCACGCATTGTTTCCATTGTACATATTTATACGTTGAGGCAGAGGAATATCTAGCAATTTGCTCACAATCCTACAATTTTGGTCATGTCACAAAAGCTGAATTAAGCAGATCTTCAGGTTCCATGTGTACATTTGTATATGGTCTCAAGAAAGTTTCATCAGAAGGTCGGAACTCAATCTCCTCTCTGGGCACTTAATAGTCTCCTCCCAAGGTGATCAATGTGTAGACTGATTATGAAGGCATCATCAACTTTCAAATGTAGAATTTGAGATGAAAGTTTATCATCAACAACATCTTCCTCATCATCAGACTCCACAGAATGTTTCCTAATGCCTTAGCTCCACCAAACTTCTATCTTCTTCCCCAGCACCTCTGACACTGGTGCTCTGCTTACACTGTGCTGCATCCTTAATGCTATGTTGCAAAGTTCACTCACTGCTGGTTTCCCTTCCTTATTGAGAGGTCGCACATAACAGCCTGCATACAGTGTATCACCATCCGAGATCTCAAGGAGAATCTACTCAACACTGTAGATCCATACAAATTTTTCAGTTTTCTATAACTTTGGGTCAGGACCCTAATTGAGGCATGGACTGTGCTCTATCATATTGCCTAGATATTTCAGACCCACTTATACACCTCTTGGAAGTGAGACTGGATTATTGCAGAGGCTGGTTCCAGGGTGTTCTAATCTTTCTCAGAGACACCCACGCCCCATTGCCATAGAGTCCAGCAAAGTGACAATTCTTTGTATTACTCCAAAAATTGCAGGTCTCCATTCTGACGGCTTTAACAAAGGCATCAATAATACACTTTGTTGTAAGAAAGTTATCACGTTATGTTCCAAGGGAAATATTCAGACATCTGTGAGCAGTTTACAGCCACCAGGTGAAGTAAGGCTCAGCACTCCACCACCTTGGTGGTCGATCATATTTTGAGAATCTTGGCTTCCTGATGGAGATTGCACTGCATGTGGTGCAATAGCAGATGCAGTAGTTGCTCTGTAGATCAAGCACTTTTCTGAGGAGGTGCCATGTTCGTTTGGCCCCCAACCACAGCCTTGAAATTCAGGGAATCTTCTCAATGCATGATGGGATCCTTGCTTGATTTCTTTGACGGTGACTTCTATGCCACATATATTAGCCTAAGACAGGAATATCGGTCTTCTGTCACTGGGTCTTTCGTCAACGGTGTGAACAAAGCCCAGATGACATTTCTGCTCTGCTGATGTAATTTCATGTAATTTGAGGAATTTCACATTACGTGAAATTCCCAAAATTATGCCACTCTTCTTCATGCAAAATTAGAACACAGAAGCATGGGCACAAGGTGAGTAACAAGAAAAAGAGTAGCTGTTGTTTGCAGTATTTGTTTTTTTTTGTGCTTTTTTTTTTTAGCACAAAATGCATTTTGGGAATATGTATTTCGGCTTAAAATATAGCGCTATATACTCATCTTGCATTTTGTGTAATGCTGCTTAATTTTCATGGAATTTAATGAAATTTTGTAAAAGGAAATACACAAGTTTCACCCCCCCCCATTTTCCATCAGTGAAGCATGCAGCAGCCACTGAGAACCTTGCAATTCCCCCACCTCTAAACGGCTCTGAGAAACCAAATGGCGGAGTAAGAGACCCACCAATTAATTGCAGTTCACATGCTCTAACAAACTTTAAATGAAGCCACCAGAGTGTCTTCAAATATGCAACCCTGAGAAATGCTCAGACCTACATGAGATGCATCTTCAATAAACCATTGCAAGCAGTAGGGGCAAATATCCGACCAGCAAGAAGACTTTCCAATACTATTCATCTCATACTGCTGAGACATACATATTCAGCTCCAACACAGTCCCAACCCATATTTGTCAGGGACAGGTGAACTGAGGCCTCAAGAATCCTTTCTTCAACTAAACTCCCATGTTGAGTGATTCTCTGGGACTTTTGCCCTCTCCTTCCACTTTGGTTGTTGCATTGCATAGCTCCTTTCTTTCTAAAATGGAGCCCCTTCATGTCAGATCCCTGGGTTATGAAAAAAGTCCCAGTTTATTTCATAGCATTTTGGGCTCCCATTTCCTAAGGAATATCTGATCACTGGTCACTTGAATATATGGTTAGAGTTGAAGGGTGTCTAATTTTTTATTTTAAACCTTTGAAAGACGTCAACACTATCTGATATTCTACTGGTGTGGAAAATTTAGGTCGTTTTGCTGCAGTCTCTTTGGACTGCCCTCTATCCCGTTGTTCTTCCCTAATGTCTCATGGTCAGTGTTATTTTATCAGGGAGCCCAGTGCCTTCACCTTGTAATTTATTTGGATGACATCCTGTTGATGCCCAGTGTCCCATTACGTTATTGCACCAAGTTGGCCTGGCAATCTTACTCAGTATTAAGTACACCTTAGCAATTCTGAGAGGTTTTCCTGCACTCCTGCTCAAAACACTGAGGGCCTGAATTACAAAGAGCCTCTGCAGTCATGGTGGAGACTCCACAGTGGTGGCGGAGTCTCTGCAGTGAGAAACTACAGTGTGGAGATTCCACCACAAAAGCAGATACTCCACCAAAACTGAAGTGCTTTTTTGTGAATTTGGCCATGATTATTTTATGTCAATGTAAAAACACCCTCATCCACTCTGGAGTTCCTCCTCAAGAAAATCTCCATGATCTAGAAAGATCTGAATAGTGGCCTTCTTTCTTGTACTCTCCAACTCAGAAGAATAGCTTAAATTAGTGATCTTTTGGACGCCACTATAAAAGTCTATCTTCCCATCATCACACCACTAACCGGCTCTTCAGCACTGGAAAGCAAGTCATCTCTACTATGACCTTTATTACTTGAGCCACATCTTCCTGGACAATGCTGCTCGGTCCAAACTTCACTGGTGACTAGCCACTGTCAAAGTTTGGAATAGTAAAAGCATATTTGGCACAATCTTGCACATTTTCATTGAGTCTAATCCTATAAGGGGAGGCTGCATCCACACCTTTGACATCAAGAGCATTGCCAAAGAAAAGATACATTGCTGTGCCCTTCCTATGATGATAAACATTCATGTGTTTAATTACAACAAGTTTGAGAGAGGGCACGTGTTCAAGAGTTGACTCAGAATGCATTTATGCTACATTTGTATCAATATTGAACAGGGCCAGGCTCAATTTACGAAAAGTTTGAAAGGCGTGCTTCTTTACCAACTTCAAATAAATCTGTTGCTTTCACTAATAGGGAATTGTAGCTAAGTAATGTCAATTAATTCATTATTCTTTTCTTAGTAAAGCAATCTACACAGTACCCATAATTAGCTATTTTAAAGCACTGCTTCAGTTCTCCACATTCCTTACAGCAATTATAGTATTAACCTTTGAACAAAGTAATTATTTTTCAATCCCTTTGTCACGTGCACCACCCACATATTTTCGCTCTTTAAACAAATGCCCACACACCAAAGTGCTACCTTTCCTATTCTGATTACTGGTTATTGGAAAAGGATGCATTATTCATTTCATAATTATCCATGTGTGTGTAATGCACACAGGGTTATCATTACCGTAGAAGAGCACTTCTTTTATGTAATCAATATACAGTTTTTGACTACCTCCATAATTTCCTTTTTATTAGAAAAATAGTAAATTCACATTATACGAAGATTGTACTATTGAATTTCAACGTTCAGAATATCGTGGTACAAACAAGGATAAAATATCAAGGGACAAAATATCAAAATGTAATAGCATATAGGATAGTATAGATTTACTATTCCTACAAGATATATGTACCATATATATATATATATATATATATATATATATATATATATATATATATATAAAGTTAGGTACAGAAAATGTTTACTTTTAAGTTTTTCTTTCCAATATGCTGTCCTCCAAATTGTGTCCCATCAATATTAAGGGTGCACACCCATACACGTTTTGATATCAACCATTTTCAATTGAGTATATTTTAGACAAAATACTCGAGAGCATGCTACATTTGTACATTTAGACTGGCAATTTTGTTGTGATATTGAAATCGTGTTCCAGCCCACCCTCACAAATCTGACTCTACTACACCAATCTGCTGCGCTTTGCACTGACTCCTTATCCCAGGGAGAATCACTCAGAGGGTTTAATGCCATTTCATCAGTTGCAGTAATAATTTTAAGACTTATATCTGGAGATTAAAATCGCAATACTTCATTTTGGAATTCTTTTTTTAACGTTTTGTCATTGATTTTGAAATATTTAATCCCTTTTTAGTTCATTTAGATTTTATATTATTAACTCTTGATGAAATGCCCTTCTCCCTCCTTCTAGCTATTTTTAGTTTTTAGTTAAAAAGCGAGATGGCCTTACAAATCTCTTAACATTTTTCCCTTTATCCTTCCCTTTTGCTTTCTTAATTTAAAATGCTGACATTATTACTTACTTTTCCTTCCCTCTATTTTGTTTGTTCCTGTTTTTTGGTACTCGTGATTGTTTTTATTAATTTATGTCTCCCATTTTTTGTTTGTTTTATAATGTCTAATCAACAGATGGTGAAGCAGGTGAGTGAACGGAGATTTATGTCAATGCAGTGGTTCAGGAAGGGAACTGGCAGCCAACTAGCAAATGTAGAGCAACACAATGCTAAAATAGAAAGATTCTAAATCTATAGTTCAGTTTTATGAAATGTACAATTCAGTACAGGTTTCTACCCATTTCCTTTTCTAGGCAATTATAAAAGAGTTAACAAAAACAAAAAACGCTGATAAGTGGGTGAAAAGGGACACAAATAAAGTGGCATGTGAAACATGTTTAATAATTCTAGCACTCTAAAAAGGAAACAAATAAGAAAATCAACAGAATATAAGCAACATATATTACACTGTAGAAAATGTCAGGAAAGAGACTTGCCTGGATAGCACGTTCATCAGATCATAAACACATCTTAAAAGTCCATCTTACAAGTTGGACCTTTATGTGTTCTCAGAATGCTCCTTATTCCCCTTCCTCTGCCTCTACCCTCTTCATTTAAAGACCTTGTCGCTAATTAAAGGACTCAGATGTATTTGAATGAACAGACATTTATTGAAGTACAACTGCTCAGGGAGGGAGCTTCCAGACAACTGGGAAACTTAAAACATGAGAATGCGGGCACTGTAAGTTTGTTGAACTGTATTACAATCTCATGAAATATACGACCCAAAGCAGGACGCTACCTTTCACCCCAAGATCCTCTGCTACATTAACAAAATGCTGTTTTGCATTCCTAAGCCTCCTTAAAGAACACATTTTCAACATATGTTCAGTGGCATCTCCTCCGCAACGGCGGATAAGCGTTGCCCCACTGCTTTTAGCAGAAGGGAAATTAAATTACAATAAAGGAGCGTTATTATCATTTTAATTTTCAGCTGAGCCAGGTTAGGGTGGGGCAGGGCTGGAGGGAAGATTGGTTCGTTAAAGTGTGAATGTGTGTTTGGCTGGCCGTGTTGGGCTGGCCAAACACACATACACACTTTGCATTTCTCCTCCTGGCTGTATTGCAGAGCCGGGAGGAGAAAGTGCGCAGACCTTCACTCCCTCTGTGAGTGCTGAAGCAGGCCACTCACACCAATCACAATGCCATTGTCATGCTGGTGACAGCAGCTTCATGATTGGCCCAGGGGACTCTGGGAGTAAGTCTGCCTCGCGGACAAGGAGGAAGGAAGGCCAGCACATAGGGCTAAGAGCGGAAAAATACCAACTTTCTAAAAGTGTCATTTTCAAAATTTTAACAATAAATCCGACTTTACCACTAAAGAACATTTATTGTTACAATGCCATTGCACTAAACATGGCAGATCTACTCCTTTCCAATCAGGATCTACAGCTTATTAAATGTAATAAAGAGTCCCCAATGTTATCTTAGGAGAGGGGTCGGCTTCACAGAAGTGAATTATGATTTTGAGAGTTTTTAACTACCAGGACATGTAACATTTAAAAGTATATGTCCTTCCTTTTAATTACACAGCAACCAGGCCTTTTGGGCTTCCCAGGGCTTACCTTTGGGGTGACAAGTAATCGAAGGGGAGTTTAAGGTTTGGCAAGGGGTTTTACATGCCAAGTTGAGATGGCAGTGTAACACTGCATTCAGGCTGCAATGGTGGTCCTGGGACATGTTTTAAAGTGCTACTTAAGTGGTTGGCACAAGCAGAGCTGCAGGCCCACAAGCAACATTTACGTTACAGGCCCTGGGCACATGTAGCACACTTTACTAGAGACTTATGGGTAAATTAATTATGCCAATTAGGTATATACCATTGAAACCGTCTTTTAGGGAGAGAGTACAAGTACTTTAACACTGATCAGGTGTGGTAAATTGCACAGAGTTCTAAGACCAAGAAAAACAAATCAAGCAAAAAATGGAGGGAAAAAGCAAAGGGTTTGGGGGTGACCCTGCAGAGAGGGCCATTTCCAATATGATGCATCTCATCGTACTTCAACAGACTGTGGTGACAGAATTCCCAATATTTAACAGTATTCTAGCACTCTATTCATTTTGGTGATTGGCATTTGCTGTATTAATAAGGTGGTGAACTCTCATTATCTTAGTGACCTGTTCAATGTGATCCACGTTTTGTATTTTCTTCTGTTACCTCTCTCCGTAACTATGAGGTATGTGGTACCCTGTGTTTCTTGTAGCTGATCATTGGTGCTAAATGCCATGCAGGACCCTGAACCCATTGTGCTGCACTAGCAGAAGTACCCGTGGGCAGATTGTGGGAGTTTTGTGCATTTATAGAATTGTGCATTATTAACATGAAAAATATGGATTCATGCCCAAAATTACATGTACACACAAACTTGATGAATTTACCTTTGAAATAAATTCATTATGACTTGCTAAAGGGCATTTTCATGGTTTATGCTAACTGGGCCTCAGTTAGGGCTAGTAAGCTAACTATGCTAACTAGGCCTCAGTTAGCCATCTTGTTTAAAATGAATGCCCCCTGTTAGAAAAGGGCTCTTTGGTTGGCAGTCAGGTTACCCCCTGCCCAAGCAAGGACCCTCACTCTAGTTAGGGTAAGTCACGCACAATCCAAATTATCCTGAAACCACTCTTTGGTAGCTTGGCACTGAGCAGTCAGACTTAACGTAGAAGGCAATGTATAAAGTATTTGTGCAATAAATCATTCAATAACACCATATAGCACCACAAAAATACACCACACAGTGTTTAGAAAAATATATATTTATCTGGATAAATGCAGGTCAAAACGATTAAAGATGCAATAAGTAAATGTTGAGATATCACTGAAAAGTGATATAAAGGCCCTCATTATAACTTTGGCTGTAACTGGCGCCTACTGCCACGGCGATGGCAGCCAACATACCGTCGCCATGGCTACCAGCCGCCACCCGCATTATGACAGTAGACGGAATTCCTCCAGAAGGCTGGCGGAATACCATCGACGGTCATGGCGGCAAGGTGATGCTGCTGCCAGTAGCAGAGCCACGCCAGCAAAACACCACCTACCATATCATGATCCATGATACGGCCTGGCAGTGTTTTGCTGGTGGATCCTGTCTCTGGCAGCAGCGCCGCGTCCCATCTCCTGCAGGAGGCATGCCTGCAAGCAGGTAAGTCGGGTTCTCCAACAGGAGAGGGGGTGGGAGGTTTGGTGTGCGTGTGTGGGGGTGTTGGGTGTGTGGGTGTGTGTGTGTCTGTGTATGCATGCATGCAGGTGTGAGTCGTGTTGAATGCGTGCGTGAATGACTGAATGTGAGTGTACGTGTATTTTGTGTGTTGTGAAAGCATGTGTGCGACAATGTATGTTGGTGTGTGTTGCGGTGTGTGGGTATGTATGTGTGCATGCATGGGTGGATGTGGGTATGTGTGTGATTGTGTATGTGTGCGAGTGTGGGTGTGTAACTGTGCGAGGTGCAGGAGGGGGAGTGGGAGAGGGGCTGGGGAGACCCCTATCAGTGTTACGGAAGGAATTCCCTGGCACTGATAGTGCCTATCACCATGGTTTTCGTGGCTGTACGCTTGTCACAAAAACCCATGGCGGTAGGCGGGGTCATAATCCCGAGGGTGGGATTGTGATGGCCGCCCTGGCTGGAGACTGAAGTCTCCAGCCCAACAGCTGTTACCAACCTGGCAGACGGAGTGGTACATTGGCGGTTTGCTTGAGCCAAACCGCCAATGTCATAATTTGGGAAAAGGTACCGCCAGCCTGTTGGCAGTACCTTTCCCCAAATTACTGCCGTCTGCCAGGGTTGTAATGAGGGCCAAAGTGTCTTAAGTCTTTTAAAAGCAAACAAAGCCTCTTTCAAGCTCAAATTACCTCGTTCGTGTGAAAAATCTCCGCAAAGAACCACAAAGGAGGAGATGCATGGAAATGAAGGGGTGTGCGTCAATTTCTCGGGCCGCACACGGCGATGCGTTAATTTCTCGGGCCGCACACAGCGATGCGTTGTTTAGTTTTCAAGCAGGGACGGCTGTGGGTCGATTTCCTGTGCTTGGTCGTGGATCCTCTTCATGTTGCAGGGTTTTCAGATGCCCCAGGGACGATGTGTGGATTTCTTGCGCTGGCAGGACGAAGTCACAGGAGCTGCATCGATTTGGTGGGCGTTGCCTCAAATTTTCTCCCGGCATATCGATTCCTCTCTGGAAGTCGGCCTGCATTGTTCCGGTTCAGCTGTGTGTCGTTCCAGTGGGCCCTGCGTCGCACTTCCGGTCGCTATGCTGGCTCTACGTTGATATTCTTGAAGTCGGGCTGCGTCGTTCCGGTTCGGCGTGCAGTGACATTTTCACTGCACTGCAGGCTGTGCGTTGTTTCTGACAGGCTGTGCATCGAATTGCGCTGCACAAGGAGTCCTTCTTGTAGAGATGAAGTATTTTGGTCCTGAGACTTCTGGGAACAGGAGGCAAGTTCTATCCAAGCCCTTGGAGAGCACTTCTTCATCTCAGCCAGAGAGCAGCAAGGCAGCAGGACAACAGCAAGGCAGCAGTCCTTCACAGAAAGCAGACAGGTGAGTCCTTTGGGCAGATAGGCAATTCTTCTTGGCAGGATGCAGGTTCTGGTTCCAGTTTCTTCTCCAGGAAGTGTCTGAGTTGGTAGGGGCAGAGGCCCTGTTTAAATAACTGTAAGGAAATGCCTCCTTGGCATGGTTGCCCCCTGACTTTTTGCCTTTGCTGATGCTATGTTTACAATTGAAAGTGTGCTGAGGCCTGCTAACCAGGCCCCAGCACCAGTGTTCTTTCCCTAACCTGTACTTTTGTATCCACAATTGGCAGACCCTGGCATCCAGATAAGTCCCTTGTAACTGGTACTTCTAGTACCAAGGGCCCTGATGCCAAGGAAGGTCTCTAAGGGCTGCAGCATGTCTTATGCCACCCTGGAGACCTCTCACTCAGCACAGACACACTGCTTACCAGCTTGTGTGTGCTAGTGAGGACAAAACGAGTAAGTCGACATGGCACTCCCCTCAGGGTGCCATGCCAGCCTCTCACTGCCTATGCAGTATAGGTAAGACACCCCTCTAGCAGGCCTTACAGCCCTAAGGCAGGGTGCACTATACCATAGGTGAGGGTACCAGTGCATGAGCATGGTACCCCTACAGTGTCTAAACAAAACCTTAGACATTGTAAGTGCAGGGTAGCCATAAGAGTATATGGTCTGGGAGTCTGTCAAACACGAACTCCACAGCACCATAATGGCTACACTGAAAACTGGGAAGTTTGGTATCAAACTTCTCAGCACAATAAATGCACACTGATGCCAGTGTACATTATATTGTAAAATACACCACAGAGGGCACCTTAGAGGTGCCCCCTGAAACTTAACCGACTATCTGTGTAGGCTGACTAGTTTTAGCAGCCTGCCACGAACCGAGACATGTTGCTGGCCCCATGGGGAGAGTGCCTTTGTCACTCTGAGGCCAGTAACAAAGCCTGCACTGGGTGGAGATGCTAACACCTCCCCCAGGCAGGAATTGTCACACCTGGCGGTGAGCCTCAAAGGCTCACCTCCTTTGTGCCAACCCAGCAGGACACTCCAGCTAGTGGAGTTGCCCGCCCCCTCCGGCCAGGCCCCACTTTTGGCGGCAAGGCCGGAGAAAATAATGAGAAAAACAAGGAGGAGTCACTGGCCAGTCAGGACAGCCCCTAAGGTGTCCTGAGCTGAAGTGACTCTAACTTTTAGAAATCCTCCATCTTGCAGATGGAGGATTCCCCCAATAGGGTTAGGATTGTGACCCCCTCCCCTTGGGAGGAGGCACAAAGAGGGTGTACCCACCCTCAGGGCTAGTAGCAATTGGCTACTAACCCCCCAGACCTAAACACGCCCTTAAATGTAGTATTTAAGGGCTACCCTGAACCCTAGAAAATCAGATTCCTGCAACTACAAGAAGAAGGACTGCCTAGCTGAAAACCCCTGCAGCGGAAGACCAGAAGACGACAACTGCCTTGGCTCCAGAAACTCACCGGCCTGTCTCCTGCCTTCCAAAGACCCTGCTCCAGCGACGCCTTCCAAAGGGACCAGCGACCTCGACATCCTCTGAGGACTGCCCCTGCTTCGAAAAGGCAAGAAACTCCAGAGGACAGCGGACCTGCTCCAAGAAAAGCTGCAACTTTGTTTCCAGCAGCTTTAAAGAACCCTGCAAGCTCCCCGCAAGAAGCGTGAGACTTGCAACACTGCACCCGGCGACCCCGACTCGGCTGGTGGCGATCCAACACCTCAGGAGGGACCCCAGGACTACTCTGATACTGTGAGTACCAAAACCTGTCCCCCCTGAGCCCCCACAGCGCCGCCTGCAGAGGGAATCCCGAGGCTTCCCCTGACCGCGACTCTTTGAACCTAAAGTCCCGACGCCTGGGAGAGACCCTGCACCCGCAGCCCCCAGGACCTGAAGGACCGGACTTTCACTGGAGAAGTGACCCCCAGGAGTCCCTCTCCCTTACCCAAGTGGAGGTTTCCCCGAGGAATCCCCCCCTTGCCTGCCTGCAGCGCTGAAGAGATCCCGAGATCTCTCATAGACTAACATTGCGAACCCGACGCCTGTTCCTACACTGCACCCGGCCGCCCCTGCGCTGCTGAGGGTGAAATTTCTGTGTGGACTTGTGTCCCCCCCGGTGCCCTACAAAACCCCCCTGGTCTGCCCTCTGAAGACGCGGGTACTTACCTGCAAGCAGACCGGAACCGGGGCACCCCCTTCTCTCCATTCTAGCCTATGTGTTTTGGGCACCACTTTGAACTCTGCACCTGACCGGCCCTGAGCTGCTGGTGTGGTGACTTTGGGGTTGCTCTGAACCCCCAACGGTGGGCTACCTTGGACCAAGAACTGAACCCTGTAAGTGTCTTACTTACCTGGTAAAACTAACAAAAACTTACCTCCCCCAGGAACTGTGAAAATTGCACTGTGTCCACTTTTAAAACAGCTATTTGTCAATAACTTGAAAAGTATACATGCAATTTTGATGATTTGAAGTTCCTAAAGTACTTACCTGCAATACCTTTCGAATGAAATATTACATGTAGAATTTGAACCTGTGGTTCTTAAAATAAACTAAGAAAAGATATTTTTCTATATAAAAACCTATTGGCTGGATTTGTCTCTGAGTGTGTGTACCTCATTTATTGTCTATGTGTATGTACAACAAATGCTTAACACTACTCCTTGGATAAGCCTACTGCTCGACCACACTACCACAAAATAGAGCACTAGTATTATCTATTTTTACCACTATTTTACCTCTAAGGGGAACCCTTGGACTCTGTGCATGCTATTCCTTACTTTGAAATAGCACATACAGAGCCAACTTCCTACATTGGTGGATCAGCGGTGGGGTACAAGACTTTGCATTTGCTGGACTACTCAGCCAATACCTGATCACACGACAAATTCCAAAATTGTCATTAGAAATTGATTTTTGCAATTTGAAATTTTTCTAAATTCTTAAAAAGTCCTGCTAGGGCCTTGTGTGTTAAGTCCCTGTTTAGCATTGTCTTTTAGAGTTTAAAAGTTTGTTAAAAGTTTGAAATTAGATTCTAGAAACAGTTTTAGATTCTTTAAAAAGTATTCCAACTCTTAGCAGAATAATGTCTGATACAGAGATGCAGGTGGTGGAACTCGACACCACACCTTACCTCCATCTTAAGATGAGGGAGCTAAGGTCTCTCTGTAATATCAAAAAAATAACCATTGGCTCCAGACCTACCAAAATTCAGCTCCAGGAGCTGTTGGCAGAGTTTGAAAAAGCCAACCCCTCTGATGATGACATCACAGAGGAAGAAATTAGTGACTTGGAGGCCAATGTCCCTCCTCCAGTCCTAAATAGGGAGAACAGGACCCCTCAAGTCCTGTCTCCAACTGTGTTAGTCAGAAATAGTGAGTCCCTCACAGGAGGGTCCCACATTTCTGAAATCACTGAGGATGCTCTCAGTGAAGATGACCTCCTGTTAGCCAGGATGGCCAAAAGATTGGCTTTAGAGAGACAGCTCCTAGCCATAGAAAGGGAAAGACAAGAGATGGGCCTAGGACCCATCAATGGTGGCAGCAATATAAATAGGGTCAGAGATTCTCCTGACATGTTAAAAATCCCCAAAGGGATTGTGACAAAATATGAAGATGGTGATGACATCACCAAATGGTTCACAGCTTTTGAGAGGGCTTGTGTAACCAGAAAAGTGAACAGATCTCACTGGGGTGCTCTCCTTTGGGAAATGTTCACTGGAAAGTGTAGGGATAGACTCCTCACACTCTCTGGAAAAGATGCAGAATCTTATGACCTCATGAAGGGTACCCTGATTGAGGGCTTTGGATTCTCCACTGAGGAGTACAGGATTAGGTTCAGGGGGGCTCAAAAATCCTCGAGCCAGACCTGGGTTGACTTTGTTGACTACTCAGTGAAAACACTAGATGGTTGGATTCAAGGCAGTGGTGTAAGTAATTATGATGGGCTGTACAATTTATTTGTGAAAGAACACCTATTGAGTAATTGTTTCAATGATAAACTGCATCAGCATCTGGTAGACCTAGGACCAATTTCTCCCCAAGAATTGGGAAAGAAGGCGGACCATTGGGTCAAGACAAGGGTGTCCAAGACTTCAACAGGGGGTGACCAAAAGAAAGGGGTCACAAAGACTCCCCAGGGGAAGGGTGATGAGACAACCAAAACTAAAAATAGTAAAGAGTCTTCTACAGGCCCCCAAAAACCTGCACAGGAGGGTGGGCCCAGAGCCTCTTCACAAAACAATGGGTACAAGGGTAAAAACTTTGATCCCAAAAAGGCCTGGTGTCATAGCTGTAAACAGCATGGACACCAAACTGGAGACAAGGCCTGTCCCAAGAAAGGTTCCACTCCAAACTCCCATCCAGGTAACACTGGTATGGCTAGTCTCCAAGTGGGATCAACAGTGTGCCCAGAGCAAATCAGGGTCCACACTGAAGCTACTCTAGTTTCTGAGGGTGGGGTGGATTTAGCCACACTAGCTGTCTGGCCGCCTAACATGCAAAAATACAGACAGCAACTCTTAATTAATGGGACTAGAATAGAGGGCCTGAGGGATACAGGTGCCAGTGTCACCATGGTGACAGAGAAACTGGTTTCCCCTGGCCAATACCTGACTGAAAAAACTTACACAGTCACCAACGCTGACAATCAGAGAAAAGTACATCCCATGGCAATGGTTACTTTAGAATGGGGAGGGGTCAATGGCCTGAAACAGGTGGTGGTCTCCTCAAATATCCCAGTGGACTGTCTGCTTGGAAATGACCTGGAGTCCTCAGCATGGGCTGAGGTAGAACTAAAAACCCATGCAGCAATGCTGGGTATCCCTGAACTGGTGTGTGTGAAAACAAGAGCACAATGCAAGGCACAGGGTGAACAAGTAGAGCTGGAGTCTGGAAGAATGGCCCAGCCTACCAAGAGAACAGGAAAGTCAGCTGGGAAACCAACTGCAACACAGCAAAAGAAAGGGAACCTCTCTTCTCAGGAAGAAGTTCTGCCCTCTGAGGGAACTGAGCCTTTGGAGCTTGAACCTTATCAGGTTGAGCTCTTAGGCCCAGGGGGACCCTCAAGGGAGGAGCTGTGTAAGGGACAAGAAACCTGTCCCTCTCTTGAAGGCCTTAGGCAGCAAGCTGCTGAAGAGTCCAAAGGCAAGAAAAATGGAACGCATAGGGTCTATTGGGAAGATGGGCTCCTGTACACTGAGGCCAGAGACCCCAAACCTGGTGCCACTAGGAGAGTGGTAGTGCCTCAGCTGTTCAGGAAGTTCATCCTAACATTGGCCCATGACATTCTCCTTGCTGGACATTTGGGACAAACCAAGACGTGGGAGAGGTTAGTCAACCACTTCTACTGGCCCAATATGTCCAACATGGTTAAGGAGTTTTGCCTCTCCTGCCCCACCTGTCAAGCCAGTGGTAAGACAGGTGGGCATCCAAAGGCCCCCCTCATTCCACTTCCAGTGGTGGGGGTTCCCTTTGAAAGAGTGGGTGTGGACATAGTTGGTCCACTGGAACCTCCCACAGCCTCAGGAAATATGTATATCCTGGTAGTAGTGGATCATGCTACCAGGTATCCTGAAGCTATTCCCCTTAGGTCGACTACTGCCCCTGCAGTAGCCAAGGCCCTCATTGGTATCTTTACCAGAGTGGGTTTCCCTAAGGAGGTGGTGTCTGACAGAGGTACCAACTTCATGTCAGCATACCTAAAGCACATGTGGAATGAGTGTGGAGTGACTTATAAATTCACTACACCATACCATCCACAAACTAATGGCTTGGTTGAGAGATTCAACAAGACATTAAAAGGCATGATCATGGGGCTCCCAGAAAAGCTCAAAAGGAGATGGGATGTCCTCTTGCCATGTCTGCTTTTCGCTTACAGAGAGGTGCCACAGAAGGGAGTAGGATTCTCACCCTTTGAACTTCTGTTTGGTCATCCTGTAAGGGGACCACTTGCCCTTGTTAAAGAAGGCTGGGAGAAACCTCTCCATGAGCCTAAACAGGACATAGTGGACTATGTACTTGGCCTTCGCTCTAGAATGGCAGAGTACATGGAAAAGGCAACCAAAAACCTTGAGGCCAGCCAACAGCTCCAGAAGTTTTGGTATGACCAAAAGGCTGCACTGGTTGAGTTCCAACCAGGGCAGAAAGTCTGGGTTCTAGAGCCTGTGGCTCCCAGGGCACTCCAGGACAAATGGAGTGGCCCTTACCCAGTACTAGAAAGGAAGAGTCAGGTCACCTACCTGGTGGACCTGGGCACAAGCAGGAGCCCCAAGAGGGTGATCCATGTGAACCGCCTTAAGCTCTTCCATGACAGGGCTGATGTCAATCTGTTGATGGTAACAGATGAGGATCAGGAGGCAGAGAGTGAACCTCTCCCTGATCTTCTGTCATCAGACCCAAAAGATGGCACAGTAGATGGAGTGATCTACTCAGACACCCTCTCTGGCCAACAGCAAGCTGATTGTAGGAGAGTCCTACAACAGTTTCCTGAACTCTTCTCCTTAACCCCTGGTCAGACACACCTGTGTACCCATGATGTGGACACAGGAGACAGCATGCCTGTCAAAAACAAAATCTTTAGACAGTCTGACCATGTTAAGGAAAGCATCAAGGTGGAAGTCCACAAGATGCTGGAATTGGGAGTAATTGAGCGCTCTGACAGCCCCTGGGCTAGCCCAGTGGTCTTAGTCCCCAAACCTCACACCAAAGATGGAAAGAAAGAGATGAGGTTTTGTGTGGACTACAGAGGGCTCAATTCTGTCACCAAGACAGATGCTCATCCAATTCCAAGAGCTGATGAGCTCATAGACAAATTAGGTGCTGCCAAATTCTTAAGTACCTTTGACTTGACAGCAGGGTACTGGCAAATAAAAATGGCACCTGGAGCAAAAGAGAAAACAGCATTCTCCACACCTGATGGGCATTTTCAGTTTACTGTTATGCCCTTTGGTTTAAAGAATGCCCCTGCCACCTTCCAAAGGTTGGTGAATCAAGTCCTTGCTGGCTTGGAGTCCTTTAGCACAGCTTATCTTGATGATATTGCTGTATTTAGCTCCACCTGGCAGGATCACCTGGTCCACCTGAAGAAGGTTTTGAAGGCTCTGCAATCTGCAGGCCTCTCTATCAAGGCATCCAAATGCCAGATAGGGCAGGGAACTGTGGTTTACTTGGGACACCTTGTAGGTGGAGGCCAAGTTCAGCCACTCCAACCCAAGATCCAGACTATTCTGGACTGGGTAGCTCCAAAAACCCAGACTCAAGTCAGGGCATTCCTTGGCTTGACTGGGTATTACAGGAGGTTTGTGAAGGGATATGGATCCATTGTGACAGCCCTCACTGAACTCACCTCCAAGAAAATGCCCAAGAAAGTAAACTGGACTGTGGAATGCCAACAGGCCTTTGACACCCTGAAACAGGCAATGTGCTCAGCACCAGTCCTAAAAGCTCCAGATTATTCTAAGCAGTTCATTGTGCAGAATGATGCCTCTGAACATGGGATAGGGGCAGTTTTGTCCCAAACAAATGATGATGGCCTTGACCAGCCTGTTGCTTTCATTAGCAGGAGGTTACTCCCCAGGGAGCAGCGTTGGAGTGCCATTGAGAGGGAGGCCTTTGCTGTGGTTTGGTCCCTGAAGAAGCTGAGACCATACCTCTTTGGGACTCACTTCCTAGTTCAAACTGACCACAGACCTCTCAAATGGCTGATGCAAATGAAAGGTGAAAATCCTAAACTGTTGAGGTGGTCCATCTCCCTACAGGGAATGGACTTTATAGTGGAACACAGACCTGGGACTGCCCATGCCAATGCAGATGGCCTTTCCAGGTTCTTCCACTTAGAAAATGAAGACTCTCTTGGGAAAGGTTAGTCTCATCCTCTTTCGTTTGGGGGGGGGTTGTGTAAGGAAATGCCTCCTTGGCATGGTTGCCCCCTGACTTTTTGCCTTTGCTGATGCTATGTTTACAATTGAAAGTGTGCTGAGGCCTGCTAACCAGGCCCCAGCACCAGTGTTCTTTCCCTAACCTGTACTTTTGTATCCACAATTGGCAGACCCTGGCATCCAGATAAGTCCCTTGTAACTGGTACTTCTAGTACCAAGGGCCCTGATGCCAAGGAAGGTCTCTAAGGGCTGCAGCATGTCTTATGCCACCCTGGAGACCTCTCACTCAGCACAGACACACTGCTTACCAGCTTGTGTGTGCTAGTGAGGACAAAACGAGTAAGTCGACATGGCACTCCCCTCAGGGTGCCATGCCAGCCTCTCACTGCCTATGCAGTATAGGTAAGACACCCCTCTAGCAGGCCTTACAGCCCTAAGGCAGGGTGCACTATACCATAGGTGAGGGTACCAGTGCATGAGCATGGTACCCCTACAGTGTCTAAACAAAACCTTAGACATTGTAAGTGCAGGGTAGCCATAAGAGTATATGGTCTGGGAGTCTGTCAAACACGAACTCCACAGCACCATAATGGCTACACTGAAAACTGGGAAGTTTGGTATCAAACTTCTCAGCACAATAAATGCACACTGATGCCAGTGTACATTATATTGTAAAATACACCACAGAGGGCACCTTAGAGGTGCCCCCTGAAACTTAACCGACTATCTGTGTAGGCTGACTAGTTTTAGCAGCCTGCCACGAACCGAGACATGTTGCTGGCCCCATGGGGAGAGTGCCTTTGTCACTCTGAGGCCAGTAACAAAGCCTGCACTGGGTGGAGATGCTAACACCTCCCCCAGGCAGGAATTGTCACACCTGGCGGTGAGCCTCAAAGGCTCACCTCCTTTGTGCCAACCCAGCAGGACACTCCAGCTAGTGGAGTTGCCCGCCCCCTCCGGCCAGGCCCCACTTTTGGCGGCAAGGCCGGAGAAAATAATGAGAAAAACAAGGAGGAGTCACTGGCCAGTCAGGACAGCCCCTAAGGTGTCCTGAGCTGAAGTGACTCTAACTTTTAGAAATCCTCCATCTTGCAGATGGAGGATTCCCCCAATAGGGTTAGGATTGTGACCCCCTCCCCTTGGGAGGAGGCACAAAGAGGGTGTACCCACCCTCAGGGCTAGTAGCAATTGGCTACTAACCCCCCAGACCTAAACACGCCCTTAAATTTAGTATTTAAGGGCTACCCTGAACCCTAGAAAATCAGATTCCTGCAACTACAAGAAGAAGGACTGCCTAGCTGAAAACCCCTGCAGCGGAAGACCAGAAGACGACAACTGCCTTGGCTCCAGAAACTCACCGGCCTGTCTCCTGCCTTCCAAAGACCCTGCTCCAGCGACGCCTTCCAAAGGGACCAGCGACCTCGACATCCTCTGAGGACTGCCCCTGCTTCGAAAAGACAAGAAACTCCCGAGGACAGCGGACCTGCTCCAAGAAAAGCTGCAACTTTGTTTCCAGCAGCTTTAAAGAACCCTGCAAGCTCCCCGCAAGAAGCGTGAGACTTGCAACACTGCACCCGGCGACCCCGACTCGGCTGGTGGCGATCCAACACCTCAGGAGGGACCCCAGGACTACTCTGATACTGTGAGTACCAAAACCTGTCCCCCCTGAGCCCCCACAGCGCCGCCTGCAGAGGGAATCCCGAGGCTTCCCCTGACCGCGACTCTTTGAACCTAAAGTCCCGACGCCTGGGAGAGACCCTGCACCCGCAGCCCCCAGGACCTGAAGGACCGGACTTTCACTGGAGAAGTGACCCCCAGGAGTCCCTCTCCCTTACCCAAGTGGAGGTTTCCCCGAGGAATCCCCCCCTTGCCTGCCTGCAGCGCTGAAGAGATCCCGAGATCTCTCATAGACTAACATTGCGAACCCGACGCCTGTTCCTACACTGCACCCGGCCGCCCCCGCGCTGCTGAGGGTGAAATTTCTGTGTGGACTTGTGTCCCCCCCGGTGCCCTACAAAACCCCCCTGGTCTGCCCTCTGAAGACGCGGGTACTTACATGCAAGCAGACCGGAACCGGGGCACCCCCTTCTCTCCATTCTAGCCTATGTGTTTTGGGCACCACTTTGAACTCTGCACCTGACCGGCCCTGAGCTGCTGGTGTGGTGACTTTGGGGTTGCTCTGAACCCCCAACGGTGGGCTACCTTGGACCAAGAACTGAACCCTGTAAGTGTCTTACTTACCTGGTAAAACTAACAAAAACTTACCTCCCCCAGGAACTGTGAAAATTGCACTGTGTCCACTTTTAAAACAGCTATTTGTCAATAACTTGAAAAGTATACATGCAATTTTGATGATTTGAAGTTCCTAAAGTACTTACCTGCAATACCTTTCGAATGAGATATTACATGTAGAATTTGAACCTGTGGTTCTTAAAATAAACTAAGAAAAGATATTTTTCTATATAAAAACCTATTGGCTGGATTTGTCTCTGAGTGTGTGTACCTCATTTATTGTCTATGTGTATGTACAACAAATGCTTAACACTACTCCTTGGATAAGCCTACTGCTCGACCACACTACCACAAAATAGAGCACTAGTATTATCTATTTTTACCACTATTTTACCTCTAAGGGGAACCCTTGGACTCTGTGCATGCTATTCCTTACTTTGAAATAGCACATACAGAGCCAACTTCCTACAATAACCAAATGTGCCTTTGAAGTGGGGGAGACTTCAAAGAGTGGCTTAGAAGTGCACCAGGTCCCTTTCAGTTCAATCCTGTCTGCCAGGGTCCCAGTGGGAGGTGTGGCAGTCCTTGGTGTGAGGGCAGGATACTGTCCTTTGACATGCAAGTGTCAGGCCCTCCACCCTCCCATCCCAGGAAGACCCATTCAAAATGCAGATGTGTGCAAGTGAGACTGAGTATCCTGTGTTTGGGGTGTGTCTGAGTGAATGCACAAGGAGCTGTCAACTAAACCCAGCCAGACGTGGATTGTAAGGCACAGAAAGATTTAAGTGCAGAGAAATGCTCACTAAAAATGGCATTTCTAAAATAGTAATATTAAATCCAACTTCACCAGTCAGCAGGCTTTTTTATCGCTATTCTGGCCATACTAAATATGACCTTCCTACTCCTTTCAGATCAGCAGCTACCACTCAAACAATGTATGAGGGCAGCCCCAATGTTAGCCTATGAAAGGAGCAGGCCTCACAGCAGTGTAAAAACAAATTTAGGAGTTTTACACTACCAGGACATGTAAACTACACAGGTACATGTCCTGCCTGTTGCCCACAATGCACCTTGCCCTATATGTTACCTAGGGCATACCTTAGGGGTGTCTTATAGGTAGAAAAAGGGGAGTTTTAGGCTTGGCAAGTACTTTTCAATTGCAAGTCGAAGTTGCAGAGAAACTGCACACACAGACCTTGCAATGGCATACCTGAGACAAGGTTAAGGGGCTACTTAAGTGGGTGGCACAGTCAATGCGGCAGGCCCACTAGTAGCATTTAATCTGCAGGCCCTGGGCACATGTAGTGCGCTTTTACTAGGGACTAGTGGGCCTGCAGCACTGATTGTGCTGGGTGGTATTTAGGGAAAAGGCAGGACATGTACATGTGTAGTTTATATGTCCTTATAGTGTAAAACTCCAAAATTTGTTTTACACTGCTGTGAGGCCTGCTCCTTTTATAGGATAACTTTAAGGCTACCCTCATATACTGTTTGAGATGTAGATTCTGATCTGAAAGGAGTAACAAGGTCATGTTTAGTATGGCCAGAAAGGTAATACAAAATCCTGCTGACTAGTGAAGTAGGAGTTAATATTACTATTTTAGAAATGCCACTTTTATAAAGTGAGAATTTCTCTGCACTTAAATCCTTCTATGACTTTCAGACCACATCTGGCTGGGTTAGTTGGCAACTCCCTTGTGCATTTCCCTCAGACAACCCCAAACACAGGATGCTCAGTCACACCTGCACACATGTGCATACTGAATAGGACACTTACATTTCAAAGGATAGTGGCCTGTCCTCACAGAATGGACTTCCAAACACCCTACTGGGACCCTGGCAGACAGGATGGAACTGAAAGGGGATCTTGTGCACTTCTAAGCCACTCTTTCAAGTCTCCACCACTTCAAAGGCACAGTTTGGTATATAAACCGGGTCCCTGACCCTACCAACTCAGACACTCTTTGACAAGATACCTACTAGGAAAGGAACTCTGAACCTGCAACCTGCTAAGAGAGGCTGCCTGGCTGCCCAAAGGACTCACCTGACTGCTTTGCTGAAAAGAACTGCTGCCTTGCTGTTGCCCTGCTGCCTTGATTCCCTCTGGCTCTGCTGAGATGTACTCTCCAAGGGCTTGGATTGAGCTTGCCTCCTGTTTCCTGAAGTCTCAGGGCCAAAAATACTTCATCTCTGCAAATAACTCCTTGTGCGGCGAAACATCGACCCACAGTCTGCCGGAATCGATGCACAGCCTGGTCTGCATTGAGAAAAAACGGAACCCAGCTCCCCAAGAGGAGATCGACGCAGCGCCAGCGGTGCGACCGGAACTTCGACGCATGGCACACTAGATTAATGCATCACCGACCCGGAACGTCGCAGCCCAACCTCCTGTGAGAAGAATCAACACAGAGCCTGCCATGCAACAGAAATTTCCCTGCATCGCCTACTGGATCGACGCTGCTTCTGTGACTTTGTTTTGCATGCCCAGGATTTCTCTGCATCGTCCCCGGGCCGTTCAAATCCCTAACAACCCAAAGAGGATGCAAACCTGTGCACTGGAAATCAACGCAAAGTCCTTGCTGTGTGGAAAAACATCGACACACGTCTGTGTGCACCCAGAGAAACTGACGCACACCTCCCCATTTTCCACGCATCTCCTCCTCTGCAAATATTTAGATGCAAACCAGGTACTTTGTGCTTGAAAGAGACGCTTATTGAATTTAAAGAACTAAAGACATTATTGATCATTTCAAAAGTGATATTTCATCTTGTATTTATCAAATCCTGATCGTTTTGACTTTATACGACTCAGATAAATATTCTACATGTTTCTAAACCTTTGTGATGTATTTTTGTGGTGTTTATACTGTGCTATTGCATGATTTATTCCACAAATACTTTACACATTGCCTTTTAAGTTAAGCCTGACTGCTCAGTGCCAAGCTACCAGAGGGTGGGCACAGGATAATTTGGATGGTGTGTAACTTAGCCTACCTAGAGTGAGGGTCCTTGCTTGGACAGGGGGTAACCTGATTGTCAACCAAAGACCCCATTTCTAACATTGCCCATTGTTTTTCTCTACATTTTTTCCTTCCATATATAAGACAGTGTATAAAAATGCCGACTATTTGAGAAATGACCTGTAAATCAAATGCTAGTATGGGAAACCCCAGAACTCAGAGATGTGCACATAACCACGTCTTCTCAACATCTTCTCTTGTGCCCATTTTGGAAATACAAAGGTTTCCTTGATACCTAATTTTCACTCTTTATATTTCACCAAATGAATTGCTGTATGCTCTGCATACGATGAAAACCCATTGCAAGGTGCAGCTCTTTATTGGCTCTGGGTACCTAGGATTCTTGATGAACCTACAAGTCCTACATATACCCGCAACCAGAAGAGTCCAGTAGACATAACAGTATTTTGCTTTTAAAAATCTGCCATAGCTGTAAAAAGTTATAGAAGAAAACATGGCCAGAAATGGCACCTTCTTCTCCTCAATTTTTTATTTTTATTTATTTTAGTGGTTGCTTTCTGTAGGAAAACCTTGAAAAATCTACGCAAATTACCATTTTCTTAATTGAGAATTTAGTCTACTTTTTTAGAAATGTTTAGCTGTCCGGGATCCAGCATTGGTTTCAGACCCATTTCTGTCACTAACTGGAAGGAAGCTGAAAGCACAATTTTTTTTTTAAAATGGGTTATGTCCCAGTAAAATGACAACATTTTTTGAAATATGTGGTTTTCTGTTTCAAATCTGCCTGAAAGCTGGGAAGATGGTTATTTTAGCACCGTAAACCCTTGGTTGATGCCATTTTTAGGGGAAAAACCACAAGCTTTCTTCTGCAGCCCTTTTTCCCCATTTAAGAAAAAATAGATATATCGGCTGTATTTTGGCTTATTTCTTGGTCTCCTCCAGGGGAACCCACAAACATTGGGTATCTCTAGACACCCTAGGATGTTGAAAAGAAAGGATGCAAATTTGGCATGGGTAGTTTATGTGGGCATAAAGTTATGAAGGCCTAAGCGCAAACTGCCCCAAATAGCCAAAAAAAGGTTTGCCACCTGAGGGGGCAAAAGGCCTGGCAGCGAAGAGGTTAAAAAAACATGTGACGATAAAACATAAATAGAATGTTTTGAATAATTCCATTCACACACATACAGAGTCTATCTTCTAAACAAAGACATTTAAAAATAAAAAGGGGATAAAAAGGGGATAAGCTCAATACATCTTCAGGAAATATTTGCAAAAACCTTTCCAGTTAGTGTGCTGACCACAACTGAGGTTTCAGCCATCATAGCTTTAATGTGGACTTTTCCTATAATTACATATACATAGCCAATACATGAAAATCGCATTCCCTCTTGCTGCAGTGGGATGATTATAGTGTCAACCATCATAGCATTAATATGGACATTTCCTCATAGCCAGTACAAAAGAAACTGCTTATCTAATTGCCCCAGTGAGGCAGTTACTCAATGCTACAGAATTCCCCAGTGTCCATTTGATTTATTCCCTCAGAAAGTTTCTTCATCACATGAAATTAATTTTCGAAAATTATTTCCAAATGTAATTCTCATAATTACACTTAATACTAAAATGGATTCAAATAATTTCTAAGCCAAAAGAAAATGAAAGAAAAAAACAAATAACAATCACTTGCTTACTTCATGGCAGTTTGTGGCTAAAATCAATCAGGTAAATGTATAATCAATTCATCCTTTTCAGACCAAGGAGTTCTAGTGGATCCAAATTAATATTATATCTAGACAGTGCATTCTCACAGTTACAACCTCTTGTTTACTGGGAAGGTGGCACTCCAAATATGTTTTTTCCCTCTGTGGCACTCATTAAAATCGACTGTGTAATCTGTGTTGCATGTCAAGAATTTTTTTGATATCTCATTCTTTTCATTAATCAGTAGGCTGTAAGAATAAACACATTTCCTTGCTATGCCCACATACATGAAAACCATGTAAGTCAGAGGATCCACTAGTATCTAACCCTTGTAATGAGTTCTGTGGCTGCACTTAAAGGCCTGAAAAATGTTGAAAGAAAGACTCAAGGATGTTAAATTTTTTTAATAATAATTTATTCCAATCCAATCCAACAATCTTAATTTCGACCCAATGGCCATAAAGGAGCATGATACAAATTAGTAAAATAGTCTAAAATACAAACAATACATTAAACAATTAATTAAAGCGATATCAAAACAAACAAGATAGATAAAAATAGATAAAATGTTCAATTCACCCTGTAACCAAACTTTTCCCCCTAATCCTCCACATGCACAACAAGAACCTAGAAGTGGGGAATGTAAAGCACCTCCTAGTGTTTCTTCCTAATATTCTGCATTCGATTTAAAAGTTCCTAAGCCCCAGGTTACGACACAGTGGCAAAATCCACTTCTTCCTGCACCTGTGGTATGCTGAGCAGATTGATGACTCATGCTCAGCCACCTCCACTTCGACACAAAGGACAAGTTCCAGTTGAAACTCCTATACAGCAGTGGAGGAATGAAGGGGTAAAATCCCTAGAAGAAATTTAATCTACAACAACTTGGCATGTGGGGGCTCAACCACATCCAGGTACAGTTCAAAGGAATACCCCACCTTGAGCTCCAGAAAGGAGGCAGTAAGAGAGCCCACACTAGAGAGGCTCAAATCATGCTGGTCTACAAAACACCAATATGCTCTTTTAAAAGCCTGCTTATAGATTGACACACAATCTCCTGAGATAAGCAATGGATTATTGAGCCCTATCTGCCTTAGGCACTCTCTCACAGCTCTTACCCAAGGAATTTTATTAGCCCCCGCCATCCCCATCACCTCTTCAAGCGCCCTGCGGAGTTAGGTCAATTCATGGACTGCCCACAATTTTTGGCAAAGCAGCAGCGGTTTTATTCTTACCACATCGATAATTTTCCTCAGTGCATGATCTGGCTGCAACGGGTCCAAGGGAGTACTCAGTGGAAGATTATTTAAGCTCCGTCAGAATCTGTTTTCAACTAATTCAAAGGTCCTTGCATCTAAGTGGCCCCATAATTCACTGCCATGCAAAGATGCTCCCAGCTACTGGGCTGAGGAGATAGGTCAAAAATCGGAGGAAGACTGAGCTCTGGAGAGTCCCCCACGATACTGTTAAAGTCTAAGTTTGCATTTTTGAAGCTGGGGAGACCAATCAAAATGCTCTGACAATGTAATCCCCAGGTACTCAAACTCTTGAACACATGCTAGCATTTCTCCATTAAGGATTGGATTCATTCCAGAAGTGGGGCAAGGATTGAAAACCATGTACTTAGTTTTGCTGAGGTTAATCCCAAGTTTCCACTGTCCGCAGGAGTCACCAAAACCATACAGTAATTTCTGGAGACCCATTTGTGATCTAGACAGTAACAGAGTGTTGTCCACAAATAGAAGGGCGGGAATATCAGCCCTGGCAAGAGACAGGACATTGTCACCCCACACCGTGACAAATGGAAAACTAGATCATTAAATTAATACACAGGAGGCAAAGAGTGGGGGCCAGCATACAAACCTGCCTCACACTCCGGTTGACAGGAATGGGCAAAGTTAGCTCACCTAACTGGGCGAAGTTTTTTGAGTATAATCCAATTATCATCTTTAGCAAATATACAGGGACCCCCATCTCTGCCAAAACCTTTCATAGGGATCCTCTAGGCACAATGTCAAAGGTGGCTCAGAGATCGACAAAAATTACATTGAGCCGGCAACCTCTCAGGGTCACATAGTTCTAATATAATGTTTGTAATTGGAAAACCTGATCAATGGTGCCAATACCATCGCGAAAATCAGCCCACAGTTGGGGTTAAAACATCTGTAACTACCATCCAGTCTCATAGCCTATTTAATAGGACTCTGCTAAACAACTTTTGTGTGGATTCTATAAGGCTAATTGATCTATAGTTGACTGGGAAAGACATACTAACGCTTTTATAAATTGGTATTTTTTCATCTCCTATCCACATAGACAGAATAGGAGCACCAGCCAGGGAATTTTTACAAAATATGGGCACCAAATGTCCTTGAACATTTTAAATAGGTCTCTAGGGACTTTGTCCAACCCTAAGGCTTTATTAGGGGTGATCGTGACCAGGGCAGAAGAGACTTCAGCAGCTGACACATGGTCAAACTGAAGCTGCACTATATCTGATGAGGCAGCCTTGCACTGCGTACCCTTTGAGTACTTTTGGGTATGGCTAGAGTTGCTCCGGCAGGAGTTGAGTCCTGAGCAGGTGGGTTTGTAAATAGGGTCAGAGGTTCTGCATCATCATTCCCCGCTTATAGATGTGAGAAATGGTCAACCCGAACCTCTACTGCAATGTTTATACATAAAGCGGTATGAAGCCCTACATCGCTCCCCACCACATGCCGCCGAAAAGTGCAAAAATCTTTGCATCTTATGACAGTCAACATTGAGAATCATTTGTTGTCTTCCTACGTTCTTTTTGCCTGGTTAACAGTACCATTGTAAAGCTTCCTGGCTCCTTGGATAACAACTCTCACCCCAACTTTAACTGCCCTTAATAAGTCAGATATTGCATCCCTAAATGCCTTTGTGTGCCATGAAGCCTCCTTTTCTCTAAGCACAACCCTTGAGGATTTATTTGTGAGTAGGGATCTGAGGAAGGCAAACATAACACTATGAATATCACTTATGTTTGCTACAACGCCAGGGTGGCTAATAAGATCTAATGCAGCTCCCCCATCTACCATCACAGCAATCACAATATCTAATATTATTTTAAGGGTTTCTTCTCAACCACCACGCTTCATTTCACTCTATGCCTATTGATGGCAGGAACAAGTATCCTATTGAGGATCTCATTAGGGGCATCTCATTAGGGGCATTGCAAAGAGAACTCCTAACAACACCAAAGTTAGGCACAATGCATTGTGATCGCTATCCTGCCTTGGGGTTACCACCATATCCACCATTAAAGGCCATAGATTAATATTCAGCAAGATATAGGCCCTCATTACAACCTTGGCGGTAAATGCCGCCTACCGCCGTGCTGATGGCTGCCAACATACCGTGACCGCTGCGGTATTCCGCTACGGGTATTATGACCCACACTGAGAAATCCGCCACTTAACAGACACCCACACAAGTCCGCCACACCCAGTGATAAACTGGCAATAGCAAAACCCACACTGTTGCGCCAACATGAATACGGCTACAGTATCACGACCCACGAATCACCACGGCGGTCTTTCAACCGCCGCGCTCACAATACACACACACTTACAAAACTACATCACATTGGACATTTCAAACTACACACACCTGACACACATACACACCCACATTACCCACAACCCCTTACAGCAAAAAAAGATAGTAAACAGAGAGAGACAAGCCAGGAGAACCCACTCAATCAGAGCCACAAAACACCATCACCCATACATCATCCACACAGCTCACACCACACACCCCAACACAACACCCCTCACACCCTCACACATATCACTCACACCACATCCATTTTCAGAGGAGGCGCTAAGGGTCATGGTAGAGGAAATCATCCGGGTAGAGCCACAGCTATTAGGATCACAGGTGCAGCAGACATCCATTGCTAGGAAGATGGAGCTATGGCGGAGAATCGTGGACAGGGTCAACGCCGTGGGACAGCACCCAAGAACAAGGAACGACATCAGGAAGAGGTGGAACGACCTACAGGGGAAGGTGCGTTCCGTGGTTGCAAGACACCAGGTAGCCGTACAGAGGACTGACGGTGGACCGACCCACGGGGGAAGGTGCGTTCCATAGTTGCAAGACACCAGGTAGCCGTACAGAGGACTGGCGGTGGACCCCACCTCCTCCCACACAACTAACAACATGGGAGGAGCGAGTCTTGGCTATCATGCATCTTGAGGGCCTGGGAGGAGTAGCAGGAGGACTGGACTCTGGTAGGTCAAATCTTTACTACTATATCCCCCACCCTCACTCCCATCACTCCAGCACCTCACACATACCCCACTATCACAACCCACCCATCCCTATACCAAGCCCTGCATGCCACAACAATCCATGGACCCCCATCACAGACCTGCATGGACACCCATCTCCACAGCATGCCCAGTAGAGAGAATCACCCAGCCCAGAAAATCACCATGCACACAAGGCAAAGCTTACAGGGAAATCACAACCATACAGGGCAACACACCCATGCACAAGATGGCACACGCAGATACAATAACACTGCATTTGCATCCCCACAGGACCCCTACTCAACGTCACCGGAGAGGACTTGCCAGCAACATCCAGCCCCCCCCCCCAGAAGAGGCCCACAGTGATGACAACAGCTCTGCATGACTGGATCACAATGACCAACCTGGCCCATCAGGGACCTCTGGACAGCCGGTTACCCTGCCACAGTCCCATACCACCACAGGAAACACCACAAGAGCACCCACCCAGTGGGCCCATGCCACTGTCCCTAGGACACGTCAATCAGCAGTGTGTCCACCACTACAGGGACCCCAGGCAACCCCACAAACCCAGGACGATCAGGGACCTGGGGTCAGTGGCGGTGGGCACACGGTTCAGGGGACAGAGGCACAGGACAACAGGCAGGTTAGGAGAACTGCTGTGCGACAGGGGGAGGACAGGCCCAGGAAACCCACTCTCCAGGAGGCACTCACCAACATCCTGGGAGCATACCACCATTCCCAGGAGACGACGGGCCAGATACTGGCCAAGTTGCAGGAGACCCAGCGGCTACAGGAGGGACAGTACCTGGGGATGAGGGAGAACCTCAAGCACAGCTACACCATCCTGGTCACCATTGCAGGGGTGCTGGCTGACACGGCCAACACCATGAGGGAGGCAGTGCCACACCGAAGAACAGCCCTCCACCTCCACCGGCGCTAGTGGACAGGAGGCCCCGCCACAGGAACCATAGGAAACATGCACCCCATCCCCTGCAGAAGGAGAGCCACCCCACAAACGGTCCCTGCGATCCAGGCAGAAGCCAGAGAACATTGCCAAGACCCCCATCAGGAAATAAGACTCTCCTGATTGTCACTCTTCTGTGCCACTCTGTCACCCTGTCTACCTTGAAATGCCATTACTCCCCTTCCTAGGCCCCATTGGACAATGCACATGTGATACCAAGAGACTGGACTCTAACTGGACATTCTTCCACCTTCACCCCAGCCCATTGCACACGCCCTCTACTTATGAGCACTTAAATAAACACCCTTGGAACAAATACAATCCTTGAGTCTGTCAAATGAATCAAATATGTAATAGAAGAACATGTTCAAAGCATTGCAAGTCATAGGTACAGTTAACTTTACATTGGAATGACCTTTAGTGGGCAGCAGTAAACATACCAGGAGCCAGAGTGGGCCACAGAGATCTAAAAAAAGAAATGCCAAAGGGTACAGTAAGTAGCCATAGACATAGGGAAATCAGGCTGCCATGTACAATGTCCAACAGAAAACTGAAAAGTAAAGTGAAGTGACAGTGTCTTACCTGTGTGTCACTGGAAGTACTGCTGTATTACATTACTTCTGTTGTCCACATCTGCTTCCTCTGCCTCCTCTTCTTCACTGTCCACAGGTTCCCCCACTGCCACAAGACCATCTTCAGGCTCAAGGCCAGGTTGTGCAACATGCAACATGCAACGATGATCTGGCACACCTTCTTGGGTGAGTAGTACAGGGAAACCCCTGTCAGATGGAGGCACTGGAATCTGGCTTTCAGGAGGCCAAAGGTTCTTTCAATAATCCTCCTTGTTCGTCCATGGGCCTCATTGTAACGTTCCTCTGCCCTTGTCCTGGCATTCCTCACTGGGGTCAGTAGCCATGAGAGGTTGGGGTAACCAGAGTCACCTGCAAATATCGAGGGATACCTGTTAGACACACACTAACCCTTAGGGACAACCCCATAACCAGACACCAACTTATACTGGGTGGGGACTTTGGCTCGCTCACCTATTAGCCACACCCGGTGCCTCTAGAGTTGGCCCATCACATATGGGATACTGCTATTCCTCAGGATAAATGCGTCATGCACAGAGCGAGGATACTTGGCATTCACATGGGAGATGTACTGGTCTGCCAAACACACCATCTGCACATTCATAGAGTGATATCTTTTTCTATTCCTGAACACCTGTTCATTTCTCCGGGGGGGGGGGAACAAATGCCACATGTGTACCATCAATGGCACCAATGATGTTGGGACTATGTCCCAGGGCATAAAAGTCAGCTTTCACTGTGGCCAAATCCTCCACCTGCGGAAATACGATGTAGCTGCACATGTGTTTCAGCAGGGCTGACAACACTCTGGTCAACACGTTGGAGAACATTGGCTGAGACATCCCTGATGCCATGGCCACTGTTGTTTGGAAGGAACCAATTGCCAGGAAATGGAGCACTGACAGGACCTGTACTAGCGGGGGTAAACCTGTGGGATGGTGGATGGCTGACATCAGGTCTGGCTCCAATTGGCGCACAGTTCATGGATTGTGGCCTGATCAAGTCTGTATGTTATGATAATGCGTCTGTCTTCCACTGTCGCAAGGTCCACCAGGGGTCTGTACACGGGAGGATGTCGCCATCTCATATTCATCCTCAGCGGTTGAAGCCTATGGAGGAAAACGGTGAGCAGAGGGTCATGTTCAGACATCAATTGTAATAATGATGCATCTTTCCCTTAACAGAACCAATATGTGAATCTGAGAGTCATTTTCTGTGCCAGTGTCTGCTGTGACGCAGTTAGGTGCCATGCCCTGTACCCCCTGAAATGGCGGCTGCCTGACCTGTGAGAAGGGACAAGTGGAAATGAGGTAATTCCGCTGGCGTTGTGCGCTGTTGCGGTAGGCGGTCGACGACTGCCGTGCAACTTCGCATTGGTTATCATTGGGCCCTATGGGTTCCAGGAGCCAATGGCAATGTACGCCAGCAGTGATGGTACACACCGCCGCGGACATGACCACCATTTTCTATCTATTCACTCACTTGCTACCTGACCTCAACAGGAGAGGACCTACACTGCAAGTGCTGCTGTGACCTGTGTCTGGAAGCAACAATGGCTCATGTGTCTGGGGAAAGGGCCCCTGCCTTCACTGCAGAGGAGTTGGAGAAACTGGTGGATGGGGTCCTACCACAGTATAAGTTACTCTACGGTCCTCCAGACAAACAGGTGAGTACACTGTGAGCATGATGCGTGGGCCATGAATGTATGGGTTGCTGTGTGTGTAAGCCACATGTAGGGAGGGCTGAGGCATCCTGGCCAGAGGGCTGCATGTATAGTGGTCAATGTATGTGGCCAGGGGAAGGGAGTGATCTGGTGGGCCATGAGTGTGACTGTCCGGGCAGTTAACTAATTCCCTTTTCTGCTGTCTTTTCCATGCAGGTCAGCGCCCACCAGAAGAAGGGTATTTGGCGTGCCATTGCCAAGGAGGTGCGGACCCTGGGGGTCTTTGACAGGCGGAGCACCCACTGCCGCAAACAGTGAGAGGACCTGCGCCGCTGGGCAAGGAAGACGGCAGAGGCCCAGCTGGGGCTGGCCTCCCAATGAGGAAGGGGTGCCCGTCATACCCTGACCCCCCTGATGTTCCGCATCCTGGCGGTGGCCTATCCGGAATTGGATAGGCGCTTGGAGGCATCACTGCAGCCA
Organism: Pleurodeles waltl; assembly: GCF_031143425.1. NCBI lineage: Eukaryota > Metazoa > Chordata > Amphibia > Caudata > Salamandridae > Pleurodeles > Pleurodeles waltl. The sequence continues at coordinate 857,541,907 of NC_090450.1, forward strand.
CGAGGGGGTGAGTGCAGATTCTGAATCATGACTCTGCGCACGTTAAATTTTCCCTGGGTGGGGGATGTAGGCTGTGCGTGGCCCTAGGCCAGGGCGAACTGGCATGGTAAGTCCCTTATTGGGCAGCCTCTGGTGCACTCCTACCCCAATAGTGTTAGTGGGCACCTACTACTGGGCAGGGTCGTGTGGGTTTCAGGTGTGTAGCTAATGTCGTTAGGCATTGTACCCCAAGGGCTGCTGACTAGCTTAGTAACTGGTAGTGCATGGGCTAGTGCATAGGGCTGCTCCCTGTGTGTTGTGTACACCAACGGTAGTGGTGTTGCTGGCATTGACCAAGTGTATCCTCTGTCTCTCCCCCCCTTTTTGTCACCCTGTCCTTGTGTGCATTAGCATCGTCTGGTGGAGGAGCAGAGGCACCGGCAATGGAGGGAGCTGCATCCCATATGGGCCTGGAGGCCGAATCCACTGACGGTGAGGGCACTAGTGGGACGGAGGGTGAGGGGAGAACACTGAGGGGGACAGGAGGGGAGACCACAGACAGCGACTCCTCCTCCAATGGAAGCTCCCTGGCGGTGGCGGAGACCTCTGTGCCCACCCCAACAACAGGTACAGCTGCCACCCCCTACCAGCACAGCCCTCCCAGGAGGCCCTCAGTGTGTTTCCCGTGCCCGCTCACCCAGGAGGGTGGGCATCTCCTTCGCCCCAGGCACCTCAAGACCTGCCCCAGTCAGCCCTGCTGCCCTCAGTGAGGAGGCTATTGACCTCCTGAGATCCCTCACTGTTGGGCAGTCAACCATTCTGAATGCCATCCAGGGCGTCGACAGGCATTTGCAACAAACAAATGCATACCTGGAGTACATTCACTCTGGCGTGGCGGCCCAACAGAGAGCATTTCAGGCTCTGGCCTCAGCACTGATGGCAGCCATTGCCCCTGTCTCCAGCCTCCCCCTCCAACTTCCTCTACCCAGTCCCAATCCCCTCAACCCCAGCCTATCCCAAGCACACCTTTAGACCAGCATTCACCCAAATCAACACACAAAAGTGGCTCAGGAAAACACAAGCCCCACATGTCATCTCACAGGCACTCACACAAGCACCATCGCCATGCAGACACATCAACATCCACTGCCTCCACTGTGTCCCCCTCCTCCTCGTCTTCCACCTCCCTCCCAGTAGCGTCTCCACTCACACCTGCTTGCATTACATCCTCATCCACTACCTCGATCACCAGCACGCCCATCACAACACACCCCTCTCTGGCAGTCACCACCCCCACATCCATGCACACGTCCCCTGTGTCCTCTTCCAGTGTGTCTGTGACCCCTCCTCCCGAAGTACACAAACGCAAGCACCCACCCACACAACAGCCATCCACCTCACAACAGCATCCAGCCCATGCACCTGCACCCAAACTCAGGAGACAGACATCTCCTACAACCACTCCCTCTTCCTCCACTCTCAAACCCTCACCCTCTTCCTGCCCCAGTGTCCCTAAGAAGCTTTTCTTCACCAACATGGACCTCTTCCTTACCCCTCCCCTCCCATCCTTCCCCTCGGGCCAGGGTGGCCAGAACCCAGCCCAGCACCTCAGCCACCAAGTCGACGTCCGCTGTGGTTCCTGCAGCTATTAGAGGCTCAAAGGGGGCACCCGTCAGCCCAGCCAGTGTCCCACCAATCCCTGCCAAGGCCAAAACCATTCCACCACCTGGCAAGATGAAGAGGGGGACAGCATCCAGCAAGGGGAAGGATCCACAACCACCCAGCAAGGTCAGCTCAAAGACTCCAGGTGCCAGACCCAAGGTAACAATACCATCTGGCAAGGTGAGGAAGAGGCACAAAACACCAGGCAAAACACTTCAGCTGTCCGAGGTTGCAGGTGAAGGCCTGGTGGCTACCACCACACCCGCCAGCACTGTCACCTGCACTGTGGCGTGCACAGCCAGCAGCGCCACCGCTAGCACTGCTGCAGGCAACGCCACCTGCACCGCCACATTCACTGCCACCTGCACTGCCTCAAGCACCACTGCTGTCAGCAGCATCAGCCCCAGTGGGCAGCCGTCCGAGGCTGCAGGAGAAGGGCTGGAGCCTCCCCCTCCACCACTGGCAGCACCGGCACCTGCACCATGGCCAGCACCGCCACAGGCACTGTCACAAGCACCGCCACCTGCACCGCTGACAGTAGCACCACTACCAGCAGCAGCAGCAGCCCCAGTGGGCAGCTGTCGGAGGCTGCAGGGGAAGGGCAGGAGCCTCCCTCCACCACTGGCAGCACCCCCACCAGCACCACCACCACCACTGTGCAGCCGTAGCCTTCGGCGTAGGGACTCAGGTCCTGCCTCCATGGGCTATCGTGCCTCCTAGTCACTGCAAAACTCGTGCCTCAGACACCCAGTTGAGGGACCAAGTGTTGCATCACTGGGCACAGAGCCCCCTCCAGAACAAGTATAGACATGCATCCACTCACCCTATCCATGGCAGGATGAAGCACACTGGGCACAAAGCCCCCTCCAGAACCAGTGGAGATATGCATCCACTCACCCTATCCTTGGCAGGATGAAGCACACTGGGCACAAAGCCCCCTCCAGGACTAGTGGAGAAGCCACCCACTAGAGAGACTGTGGCCTTGCATTCCCCAGGACCAAGCAGTGGGCAAACCACCCACTTGAGAGACTGTGTCCTTGCACTCCCCAGGACATCGCTGTGGGCAAACCACCCACTAGAGAGACTGTGGCCTTGCACTCCCCAGGACCAAGCAGTGGGCAAACCACCCACTAGAGAGACTGTGGCCTTGCACTCCCCAGGACCAAGCAGTGGTCAAACCACCCACTTGATAGACTGTGGCCTTGCACTCCCCGGGACATCGCTGTGGGCATGGAGCCCCCTCCAGGAGCAGTGGCGTTATTCCATCTTCCGGCTGAGGTGCCCCCCCTTCCTGTCCCCCTGAGGCGCCTGTGTGTTTTCGACCTGATGCCCCTGCAGTGTTCTCTCCTTATTGAGGCAGGAGTCAAGTGTGGGCTTGGCCTATGAGTTTTGGGCCAGTGGCCCACAGACATTTTGAGTGGACAATGTACCGCCTAAAGTACATATTATGTATTTTTGTATATACTGTTTTTCAAATTATTACGTATATTTGACTATTTCTAAAATATTACTGATTTGACTCTATTCCTTTTGTCCTTGTGTTGTTCCAGGGGGTTACGGGGTGTAGATGTAATGTTGATGCATGTGTTTGTGTGTATGGTGCTGTGGGTGAGGGTGGGGGTGGGGGTGTTGCATGTTGCGTGTGTGTGTCACTCTCTTTTTCCTCCCCCCTCCCCTGTGTACTAGGTGCAGTACTCACCGTGGCCGGTGCCGCTGCCATTCGTACTCCTGGTAGATGAGAAGGTAGACCAACATGTGCAGGACATGCAGCTCGGGCTCCATGGCGTCCTGGTTCTTCGTTGAGTGTCGAGAGGTGAGTGGTTTCCCTTCCAAGTACTGTTTCCGCCGTGCTTTTAATGGCGTTGGTACTGCCCCGGAAAAGCTGGTGGATGGGCGGGTTTGATGGAGTGGGCAGTACATTGACTTCCGCCTGGCTGTTGGCGGTTACTGCCGCAGTAGTTGTTGCTACCGCTATGTCTGTCAGAGTGTTAAAGTGGCTGTCTGTGTTGGCGGTTTCTGCCGTGGTCATGATCCCATTTTTTTACCACCGGCCTGTTGGCGGTATTGCCGCCGCTTTAACACCGACCACCTGGGTTGTAATGAGGGCCATAATCCATTAAGCTGGTGCAATGTGGGAGTTTGAATATAACCCCCCTACTTATCTGAGTTAGATCACCCATTACATGCCTGGAGCCCTTAAAACCATTCAACTGCAAGACCGCAGGGGTCCATTGTTTCATGGGGGGCAGGGAGACTTCAGGGACACCCCATGCAATAACTTCATTGTTACTGAAGTCCTCCCTAACAACTGACAGCAGTTCAAATTCACAGTTACAATCACAAACAACTATTTTAAAATGTTGGGGGCCACATCGTCCAAATTCCGCCTAAGCAGATTAATTCCCTGCAACTCCACTGCACATCCCCCTGGCCTGCAATACACATTAAACTAGTGGACAACCCCACCAGACGGCAACGGTAAGGCTACACACTGGACATCTGGGCTACCCAGCTGAAGCTCCCCAAGCTTACAGCACAGGAAAGGTTTGACCCAAATGGAGAGCCCCCAAGTGCCTCCCTTTTCCTGAGGTAGTAGTAGCCACAGTAAAACTTACAAACCCTGTACTGAACTACAGTGCCACAGCCCATGTTTCTTGGAAGGCACAGATATCAAAGCCATCTACAAACTTGCCCCACAAAGGGTGCAACAGTTTTGAGGCTAGGCCACCTACATAACACAATAACAAGGCAGAAAAATTCAAACAGCCTAAAGGGGAAGTGGCTGGAGCAGAACGACCAAAGTCTGGTCCTGGAGAGGGATGAGGAAAATCAGTATTAGGCAGTAGTACAACAGATGAGGCAGATCCTGACTCAGATGGAAGGAAGCTAGTCCCCAGAATTTGTGCTTGGGCAGAACACAAATTGACCTCCATCTCTGCCCAAACTAGATGGACAATTGAGGGGCCACTGAGGCCCTCAACTAGCACATGATTTCTATCTAGACCATCCAAGTAAGATAAAACTGATAACCTGCTAGTAGATAAGAATGGTGGTCTAATCTCTCTGGTGGCCTTATGAGACTGAATACATGGGGGATCCGACTGTTTCGATTGGGGGGCCTGTAAAAATCCCCCAAGGGGGCCAAAGTTATGCCAGTGCCCCCAACCATCCCCTCTAAAACTCAATGGCAGCCGTTGTGTTAGTCCCTGGCTCTTACAATTGATGACAACACAATCTCATTTATAGATTTTGGCCTTGGTCCCACCCAGTCCACCCTCTGAACTAACAATATATGATTAGACTCTAATACCAAAGTTGGTGTTACATGCCAACCAATGACAGACTTTGGCCCGTATTTATACTTTTTTTAGCGCCGCATTTGCGCCGCTTTTTGACGCAAAACGGTGCAAACCTACAAAATACAATTGTATTTTGCAAGTTTGCGCAGTTTTTGCGTCAAAAAATGACGCAAATGCGGTGCAAAAAAAGTATAAATACGGGCCTTGATTTTTAAGAACAGAGAGGTTTTCAGTACTGGGGGACTCAGAAGGAGGAACTTCCATGAGAACGGCTTCATACGGGGAACAGGCTGGGGGAGATCCAGACGAGGTAGCACCTTCACTGCGTGACATCCATTGTAATGATTTACTTTTTGACTGTTAACATTCTGCCTTGATGTAGTCTGGGTTGCACTCCACTCCCTGGACCCAAAACAGCTGACCCCCAACCCTGCCCCAGATGGCTGCTGAATGGTTGGGCACCCCGGGGCCCATCAGGACGGCCTAACACCACCACCTCTGCCAGGTCCCAAGGGGGCCACCCCGCATTCAGCACTCACATCTGAAGTAGGCAATTGTCCATCTGTAGAGGATTTCAAAGGACCAGTGAGACTTTCTGATGTTGCCCCATGCCTAATGAGACGCTCTAATGAATGCAACCTTTCAGTCAGGGGGAGAAAGCACTTTTGTATTAAAAATTCAAACTATACCAGAATAGTGCACCAGTGAATATAGTTATGCTTCTTGGACTGCTGGGAAGTTACAGTTGCCGATGCTGACTTCTCCAGCCCATTAGATCGCCTACTACTAGTGCCAGCCCGGACAGTGTCCCCAGATTTAGCTTTTCTTTTTGTGCTTTTTGTGGGGACAGGTTTCACTTAAAAGCATAGCATCAGAGTCACAATGGAGAGTGATAGGAGGCTGGGCCATAGACAGAACCCCTACATCAGGGGCAGGTGGCTCTGGAGCGCTAAGTAGGGGCATAACAGCTGGGACTAAAAGTGAGGTGGATGGGAAGATAACAATCCACAAGGAACAACACAAAAATCCTACGAGAGCCACCGCTCAGCTAATTCAATCACTTTGGAGACAACGCTAACTGCTGTGTTAAAAATGAGTCTAAAGTCAACCCATTAAATTGATTGTTGGCAAGGGAGGCCTTTTCCTCAGCTGCTTTTCTTTTCTACATAGGTGCTGGTAGTCAGGAGCAATCTAGGACACAAAGGGCAAAACTCCTCCTCACCTTCATCGATTCCACAGCCAATTCCAAAGCTCAAATTTAAAATTCCAAAACCAGCAGGGATAAGCCAGGTCTCTACCATGCAAACATAAAAATTCTCATGCCCTAAAATAACTATAACTTAAGCACTTGCCATGCACTGCTAATTACCCCACAAATTACAGCAATCATGATATCTTTGATGACATCACTGATAATATCAATGTAATACCTGCAGTAAAAAAAACTTTTTGAAAAAACTGCATCGCAGGGGAGCGAGTTATAGTTACTTTAGGACACGAGTTATAGTTAATTGAGATAACTCCAACTATAACAGGTGAGTTTCTATGTTTTGTATATTTAAAATGTGAGCCTAATTATAACTACTTCCCTGTAACCTTTCTTTTTTCAGTGATTTTCAGTTTTTTTAAACATATAGTAAATTTTATTATTATTCATTAACCCAACCACCCCTGCGCATGGCCTTTGGTGGGCAACCCCTGATATCCACCCAAACCATTGCTGTGCACGGCCCTGCAGCCAAGCCCCATAACCACCTAACCCCACATCAGGCACAGTTGAACAGTTTGTCTCTTTGTGTGAGAATAGGTGTGAGGGGGTGTCTCTGGGTGTGAGAGTGCCTGTCTGGGTGTGAAAGTGGGTGTGTGACAGTCTGAATGGTTCTGTGAGTTCATGAGGGTCTGAGTGAGTCTGTGAGTGGGTGCGTCAGTGTCTGAGTGGGTCTGTGAGTGGGTGTATCAGTGTCTAAGTGGGTCTGTGAGTGGGTGAATGAGGGTCTGAGTGGGTCTGTGGGTGGATGCATGAGTGGCTGAGTGGGTCTGTGACTGTGTGTGTGAGTGTCTGAGTGGGTTTTTTGAGTGGGTGTTCCAGTGTCTGAGTGGGTGTGTGTGAGTGGGTGCATCAATATCTGTGTGGGTCTGTGACTAGGCATTTGAGGGTCTGAGTGGGTCTGTGAGTGGGTGTATCAGTGTCTCTGAGTGGGTCTGTGAGTGGGTGCATCAGTGTGAGTGGGTCTGTGAGTGGGTGCATGAGGGTCTGAGTGGGTCTGTGAGTGGGTGCATGAGTGTCTGAGTAGGTCTGTGACTGTGTGTGTGAGTGTCTGAGTGGGTTTTTTGAGTGGATGTTCCAGTGTCTGAGTGGGTCTGTGAGTGGGTGCATCAATGTCTGTGTGGGTCTGTGACTGGGCATTTGAGGGTCTGAGTGGGTCTGTGAGTGGGTGTATCAGTGTCGGAGCGGGCCTGTGAGTGAGTGCATGAGGGTCTGAGTGGGTTTATGAGTGGGTGCATGAGTGTCTGAGTGGGTGCATGAGGTCTGAGTGGGTCTGTGAGTGGGTGCATCAGTGACTGAGTGGGTCTGTGAGTGGGTGTGTCAGTGGCTGAGTGGGTCAGTGAGTTGGTGCATGAGTGTCTGAGTGGGTTTGTGAGTGGGTGCATGAGTTTCTGAGTAGGTCTGTGAGTGGGTGTGCAAGGGTGTTAGTGGGTCTGTGAGTGGGTGCATCAGTGTTCGAGTGGGTCTGTGAGTGGGTGCATCAGTGTCTGAGTGGATCTGTGAGTGGGTGCATGAGGGTCTGAGTGGGTCTATGAGTTGATGCATGAGTGTTTGAGTGGGTTTATGAGTGGATGCATGAGGGTCTGAGTGGGTTTGTGAATGGGTGAATGAGTGTCTGAGTGGATCTTTGAGTGGGTGCATGAGGGTCTGATTAGGTCTGTGAGTGGGAGCATCATTGTCTGAGTGGGTCTGTGAGTGGATGCGTGAGGGTCTGAGTGGGTTTGTGAGTGGGAGCATGAGTGTCTGAGTGGGTCTGTGAATGGGTGCAAGAGGGTCTGAGTGGGTTGTGAGTGGATGCGTCAGCGTCTGAGTGGGTCTGTGAGTGGGTGTGTCAGTGTCTGAGTGGGTTTGTGAGTGGGTGCATGCGTGTCTGTGTGGGTCTGTGTGTGGGCGCATGAGGGTCTGAGTGGGTCTTTGAGTGGGTGGTTCAGTGTGAGACTGGGTTTGTGAGTGGTTGCATGAGTGTCTGAGTGGGTCTGAAAGTGGGTGTGGCAGTCTATGAGTGGGTATGAGTGTGTGCATGAGTGTGTTGGTGTATGAATGGGTGCATGAGTCTCTGAATGCATGTATGAGTGCATGAATTAGTGTATGAATGAGTCTGTGACTTTGGTTACTTTTTTTGCATATTTATGATTAATCTCGATTAATCGTGAATATCCTGCATAGTGAAGATTAAACCCATAATCTGACACTGAAACACCCCTATATCACACCCCTGGGGTCGGGGTACCTCCTGGGGTGCTATTTTTTAGCACCAGGGTCTCTCTCCTGTAACATAAAATGGCGGCTGCAAATTTTTGTTCAGGCTGCGTCCAGCCAATTCCAGCAATTCTAATGGTGCATGCATTCATGAAAGTTTGCGATATATATTGCGACCTCAGGTTTACAATTGAGGATTTTCTTTAATTTCTCATAAACTACTGATATATATGTATAGGTATATACATATCTATCACTGTATCGCGTTATCACGGTATCGCCGAACTGCTTTTTGGATAGATTCTGCAGCTATTGTACAGCTGCAGAATCTTTCCAGGAAGCAGTTTGGCGATACCGTGTCCAGTGTTTGCAAACACCAACAGAACAAGGGGAACAAGTGAACAAGGAAACATCATTTTCCGAAACGCGGTAGGTGGATATTTTGTTGCCGGATTAAATAAAAGAATCAATTATAACCCAAGATGATTGTGGGCGCAGCAGTTTTTCTTCCTTTAAGGACTCCTGTCCTTGGGTAGGGGAACAGTGATCTGTACATAGGGTTCGCAACCCTGCCAAGGTCTGCCATGTTTGTGTATATATATATGTATATATATATATATATATATATATATATATATATATACTGTATATGAGAGAGAGAGAAAGAGAGAGAGAGAGAGAGAGAGGTATGCACCCTGCCCAAGTGTCCAAGTAGGGACCACAATCCTAGTCAAGTCACAACACAACCTAAATTATCCCCTGCTCACTCTCCTGTAGCTTGGCACAGAGCAGGCAGGTTTAACTTAGAAGTGAAAAACATCACAAAAAGTACTCCACGTCAGTTTAGGAAAAGTGATAGTATTTATCTGAATAAAGTAGGACCAAAACGACAATATGCACAAGTCAAGATATCACTTTTTAAAGGTTTAGATGAGCCTCAATCCTTAAGAATCAGTGGTTGTATCGTTTTAACACACATAACTGGGATGCATCAAAAATAACGATGCAGAGGAGGAGATGCATCGAAAAGTAAAGCGATGCATTGATGTTTCCAGCTCGGCACAGGTGATGCAGTGTTTCTTTCCATGCTGCAAGGAGACCCTTCTGTATCCGGGAGTGCAACCATGGTTCTTCACTGTGATGCAGGGCTATTTTGATGCCCAGGGACGATATGTGGAAAATCCAGAATGTGTTGAGAAGAGACAAAAGGTGCTGCGTCGATCCTCAAGGAGCCCGTCAACCTCCACCAGAGGAACATAAGGGACCTGTTTCCCATGCCCCTTGCCCCTCTCCTTGGAAGCTGTCTGGGCCATTGTTCCAGGCCCCAAACACCCTTGACTCCCTTCACGAGCAGCTGTGGACTGTGTGTTCATAGAGACCTACTCAGGCAATCTCATCATCTCCAAGTGAGACCTGAGCTTTACCCCTCTCCAAGTGGTGTGCTCCAGATCTTTGCCAAACAGACAATCTACAAGCATGACAGGGCTCACAGCTACTTTTAGAGTACCAGAGACCCCAATAGATGGCCCTTACAATTGTCGGTGACTATAACTTGGTGGACTGTGCTCAGTAGGACCTGGTCTGCTGACACCAGCTGACAACAAACAGTTGTCATGCTGGTTCCTGTGTCATGCAGAGCATCCACCTGTTGCCCTTTAATGGTGACCCACTGCTTATACTTGGAAGTATTTGCAAGCATGTGGGCTTTTGGCACCATTTCTGCATCCCTCAGGAACACTACGGTTACCTCTGTCTGTTCCCCAAAACTATCTGGAACTATCTCCTCCCCGAGTGCCATACCAGCTAATCTGGGTATCTGCTCACTAGTGGAGGACTGTGCCTTCTTGGGACATTTGCAGTTACCCTTAGAGTAACTATACTCAGAGCACTCTGCATATTGGAGTCCTATCCTCCCCGTATTGTGATCAAAGAACTCCTTCTTCTTAGAATCAGACTGGGACTTGTTACTGCTACTCTCCTGAGAATTATTTTGGGGATCTTTAAAGAGATCCTTATTTTTAAGTTTTTCTCCCCCATCTTTCTTCTGTTGGGAACTCTGACCACCTTTGTGGGTGTCCCCCGTGTTGTGCCGCAAGCCCATCCCATAACATGAGACGTGCTAAGCCGTCCCGTAAGCTGCGCATGGCCTGTACTGCAAGCTTGTCAGTTTGACAGCCAAGGACAGTGTCGGAAAGCCCATTGGAAGGCCACCGGCATCAGGCCGCGGACACCGAAGATGGTGAACACGCATTGCCAGCCCCAAGCACGAACTGAGGTGGAGCTGGACACTGGGTTGGGTGAAATAAAAAATCAGCAAAGCCTCAGCAAAGCCTCAGCGATGCTCAGCAAAGAAGGGGAGCAGGAGAAGGCTTAAGGAGAGGTGAAGAGCATGTGTCACGGTGCAATTGGTGCTAGAAACAACACCTCTTGAAGCAATACCCTTTGCCCTCCAGACCCTTTGAACTTGTCATAATCTACAATCTGCGACTTGCTCGCAAACTGGGACCTGAAAACTGTTTTCAATATTAACAAGGGCGCCTGAGAGTTTTTAGCTATTTTAGCACCTGGGACTTTTTTGCCACTTCAGCACCTTGTGTACTCCTGAGGCTTTGGGTTTTGGGTGTCCACAGTTTTCCATGGTGGAGCGTGGCAGCTGTAGACAGCCGCCACTAAGGGTGTGTCCCAGAACCCTCCAGAAGCAGCCCAGATAGTGCTGGGTGCAGCTTGAGGTGGGCTGATGAGCCTTGCTCTTATACTTCCAGCCTGTGTTCGTCCTGTGTCCAGCATCTTTACGGCCACCATTTAATCCCTACTTTCTCTACTGGTTCAGCTGACAGTGGTCCTTTAGACCTCACAGCCTTAGGGTGGTCATCCCTCAACTTTTTGCCTGCCTCCCTCCACTTTTCTGACACTGTTACTGCTGTTACTGCTGGTTTTGGGACTACGCACTCTGCCATTGCTAACCAGTGATAAAGTGCTAATGCTCTCTCCCTTAAACATGGCAACATTGTTTCATCCTCAATTGGCATGCTTAATTTACTTATATGTCCCTAGTAAAGGGCACTACATGTGCCCAGGGTCTGTCAAATAAATGCTACTAGTGGACCTGCAGCACTGATTGTGACACCAACATAAGAAGCCCCTTAACAATGTCTCAGGCCTGCCATTGCAAGGCCTGTGCGTGAAGATTCACTGCCACTTAGCCTTTGCATTTAAAAGTACTTGCCAAGCCTTAAACTCCCCTTTTTCTTTGTGTAAGTCACCCCTAAAATAGGCCCTAGGCACCCCTTAGGGCAGGGTGCTATGTAGGCAGGACATGTACACATGTGTTTTATATGTTCTGGTAGTGAAAAACTTCACTACTGTGAGGCCTGCTCCCTTCATAGACTAGCATTAGGTCTGCCCTCATATCCTTTGTGAGTGTAGATTCTGATCTGAAAGGGGTAACCAGGTCATATTTCGTAGGGCCAGAATGATAATAGAAAATCCTGCTTATTGGTTAGGTTGGATCTTATATTACTATTTTAGAAGTGCCACTTTTAGAAAGTGAGCATTTCTCTGCACTTAAAAAACATCTGTGCCTTACAGCCTGTCTCCCATCAATGTCTGGGCTGGGCTGGTTGACAGCTCCCTTGTGCATTTCACCCAGACAACCACAAACAAAGGACACTCAGTCACACTTGCACTCATCTGCATATTTAATGGATCTTCCTGGGATGGAAGGGTGGAGGGCATGACACTTACATTTCAAAGGCTAGTGGCCTGCCCTCACACAATGCACTGCCAAATCCCCTACTGGGACCCCGGCAGAAAGTACTGGATTGAAAGGGGAACTTGTGCACTTCAAAACCACTCTTTGAAGTCTCCCCAACTTCAAAGGCATTTTTCGGTATATAAACTGTGTCTCTGACCACATCAACGCAGACACTTGTGGACGTACACCTGCAACCTGTCAAGAGCAACTGCCTGGCTACCTAAATGACTCATCTGGTCTGGTTTGCTCAGAAGGACTGCTGCCCTGCTGTTGCACTGCTGCCCTGCTGTCCTCTGACTTTGCTGAGAAATCTGCCTCCACCAAAAGTACTCTCCAAGGGCTTGGATTGAGCTTGCCTCCTGTTTTCTGAAGTCTCATGGCCAAAAAGACTTCCTCTCTTCAGGAAACTCCTTATGAGCTGAAAATCGATGCACCGCCTGCTGGAATAGAGGCAAAGCCTGCATTGGGACTGACAAATCACCACACAGCCGACCGGAATGGCGCAGCTCGACTTCCCAAGTGAAAACTCTACGCAGCAATTGCCTTGCGATGGAAAATTCAATGCATCACCTACTGGATCGCCACAGCACCTGTGCCTTCTTCCAGCACGTCAAGGATCTTTCCCTCCATCATCCCTGGAGGTCAAAATTCCCCTCATTAAAGTGAGGAACCAAGACTGCACATCGAAAAAGAACATAAACCCCTTGCAGCGTGGAAAGAAACTACTCACTGTCTGTGCAGCGTCAGAGAAATTGACATGCCACCTTATTTTTCCACACAGCTTCTCTGCGGTCTCCGTACATCATTATTTTTGAAGCATACAAGGTACTGTGTGTAACAAAGAGACAACTGTTTATTTCCAGGGATTACAACTCTTTTAAACATTCTAAAAGTGATATTTCAACTGCGGTTTATTGGATCTTTGTCATTTTTACATTATTTTATTCAGATAAATATTATGTATTTTTCTAAACCTCTTTGGTGTACTTTTGTGGTGTCTTCACTGTGTTACTGTATGATTTATTGCACAAATACCTTACACATTGCCTTCTAAGTTAAGCCTGACTGCTCAGTGCCAAGCTACCAGAAAGTGGCCACAGGATTATTTGGGTTGTGTGTGACTTATCCTGACTAGGATTGTGGTCTCTAGTTGGACAAGGGTGTATACCTCTGCCAAATAGAGACCCCATGTCTAACATGGCCCAATGTCTTGGCCTCACTGATGTCTACAATATTATTTGCATCTACCGGCGCTGGACCCGTGGAATTGGGTGGGACACAAGCAGCACCTAAAGCTTCAGAAAACAGAGTAAGAAAGAGAACAGCCTTCTTAAACTGACTTAGCACGCACCCAGCGGTTCGGAAAATATCCTGTCTACCATCCTTCTGTTGCATAGTTCTCAATATGCTAATGAGGCTACTGTATTTGTGTGGCAGAATCACATGGATTATGGTTACTGAGTACAATTCCACACCAGGTGACACCTGTCGGCTTAATCCAGGTTTTCTGGTAAGACTACTTCTCACAGCCTCTTTTTCTCCCAGCCAGCTCTACAGATGCAGGAGCAAAGGTCCCCTGTAGCTGTCAGATCAACTTCAATTAACTTACCGGACTGGCCTCTCAAACCAATAGTGGATGCTAAAATAAGAAGCAGGACTTCAGTGGAATCATCTGTTCCCTTTGGCCCCTTGGTGGTCCTAATGGGGCCACAAGCCTTTATGCAAGTCACCTTTACTGCTGTCGATGACAGTTCACGCTGCAAGATGGGCCCTAGAGAAGACAATAGTATTGACCCCTTTCAAGATCAGTTATATACTTCCCACATTCTTAGCCGGATGGGATATTCAAGTTTTCAGCCCTAATCAGCACCTCCATTTGATTACGACCAGAGCAAGCTGTTGGCATTGATCAATGCGACTCTGACTGCTACAATTAACGCTCTTACTTGGCAGTTGGATAAACTTGAGGTGTAACTGGATATCATACAAGCCTTAGCTACATCCATCACCAAGATGGAGACTAAACTCACCGTGTGGAACAAAGAGGACTTAGCACTTGTACCAACACAGCCAGCAATGATTTATCAGGTGTTTGTCTCCCAATCGTCAACAAATTATCCACCTTGCCAGAAGTACTGACTTCTATGATCTCAGAATGGAAATCAGTTCTGCAAATACCAGGAACTGCTAGATAGTTCCTGCCTGATACTGCACCCCCAGCCCTCCAAATCACATCTCAACACCTACATTTAATTCTACAACAGCCTTGGAAGGCCAAGCATCTTCAAAACCAACTCCGCCCATAAGGACTCTCCCCCAGCAGGAAAAAACATCTAATAATATCAATACTGAAGTGGATGCCCACATTGAGCACATATAGTGGAACAAGTTCCTGCTGTGCCTCAACATTATATGGAGGCAAAGATAGATGCTGAGTGCAGTACCAAGGAACACGTTAGTAGTATAAATTCATACTGGTCAAGGGCTTTATCAAAGAGAGCCAAAAGAAGATTAAAAAAGGCAAAGAACAAAGTTGCAAAGGAACACTTGCAAGCTCATCACACAAAGGAGCAAATACTTGCTGACCACAATGAAACCAGTATATACCCCATTTTTAAGAACAGGAAGACTGGCAAAAAGCATCTGAGAAGCCATATACTGTTCCAACTGCCTGACCACCAGCCTGCACAGAGTACCATAAGAGACCATTCACTAGTTAAGACTAGTGCACATAACACTGGCATCGCATGTCTGAAGCCTAGTGTGTCTCCGGGACATCAGACCCTAGTAACATCCCCACCAGATTCCAAACCCTTGGATTATTTTCAGCCAGTCTTATTTAACCCAACCAGTGTCCTAGTTGGGCCTCAAGAGCCCAAACTTCATGCGGCAGTAGTTCGTGCTTCCACTGGATTGTTCCATGACAGCACAGATGGGCCCACTCTTGTGTAGACAAAAACCATTCACCTAAACAACTTGGAAGGGTTGAAAGAACTAGGAAGTAGGACAGCACCCGTCAAGCTGGCACTTACACCCCAATATCAAACAGAAGGCAGCCATGATATCCTAAATCTATCAAATCTTCTATGGCTTTTTTACCATTACCTAATTTGATTAATATTAACTGATGACATTTTAAGTGTGGCATTTAAAATATTACCAGAGCAATCATTGCAATTCAAAATTAATGTCTCTAAGAACTTTGGCATTGGATGACCAAATATTAGAAAAAAAACAATCTTGGAAGAATGGGGCATAGTGGTAGTCAAATCAAGCCGGCCAAAATACCCTCTACCCTTAAAAAAAACAAAGTGAATTTTCAAACTCGAAAGCTTGTACCTACAGCATCTTAAAGGGGGTAAAGCACCTTAAGCCAACTTGGTTGAATAATAAAATGTTCATATCCTGCACTTACTTAAGCTCAACGGATCCCACTAGAATGGTGACTTTAGACTCTGGCAAATAAAATAACACAACTGATTGGGCATGGTTGCCTTCCGTCCTCTCTAGTAATATACAAAAGTACTCCTAGCAACAGCAATCAAGTGTATGAGCCGAAACGCCAACTACAAATCATTCATGGAATGTCGCTGGTCTAACAAGACTCCTTAAAACTGATTCAGCACATCAGTTTTTGAGGGGTGCTGATATACTCTGACTTCAAGAAACTGGGCTAACAAATCCACTGGCAATCCCTGGATTTTATGAAGTGCATCGATCTGCAATAGAAAGAAACATCTTTGGGAGGCCATCTGGTGGCCTCTCAATATACTTAAACATTGGTTTGGATCTAAAAGTAAACAAAGTTCCTGTCCAGGATGACATGCTACAACCAATCACATTGGAAGGCTTAATATCGAAAGGCCGCCGGCAAAAGTCGCTAATAGTTAACCTCTATTTCAACTCCTTCAGCCATGGTTGAAACTTTAGATGAGGTCCTCTGCGATCATGCTGAATATAATATCATTATCTGTGGAGTCTTTAATCTTAAATACCTGGGGGTAGGGGCTGATGACCTCCAGTCAGTATGTCCTGCAACTATGTTGTTTCACGTTTGTTCACCAAACACACCCTTGCCTCCATACAACATACTGAAAAATTGTTCTGGCACAAAAGTATCTAAAATCTTTTCAGGTGAAAAGTACTCTTGATTACATTTTCGCCTCAGATGAAGTTATCAAGTGTCTGGAGATCTTTGAAATCCTCCAAACTGAAGCTGGAGACCATTTACCCCTCTTTGTAAAATTGAAAAGGAACCTAAGCTGTCTGGACACCCAAAGAGCACTGGGGACTTCACAGGGAGATGAAAACAAACAGCTAATCAAGTGAATAAAATGGGAGCCAATCTCCTCTTAAAAAAATGGAAAATCTGGAAAGCCTCCAAGGAACTCTCCATGTCGTCCCCGACAGGTGAACATTTGCAGAATAAATGGCCTGAAGTTATCCAGGATGTCCTTCAGAGTGTCCACCCCTCTCCATCCCTTCAGTGAACCACGCTAACCGCCTCCCTCAGCGCCCAATAATGGAAAGTAAGTGGAGACTCCGCAGATTACGAACTCTATGGTGCAAAACAAGGAACCTTTTAACCAAGTTAGAGCTAGTTCTAAAGCTGCAGGCCCATGCCAACTAACACAAGCAACTGATCTGGTCCTTAAAATGCAACCAGGCAGACAGGGAGGGCTTATATATCTATTTGATCCCAGATAAACACAACCAGGAGGACTTATGGAGGTTCATAAGAAATAAGACGAGCCAGGAAGAGCAATGAATGTGATCAACAAACACACCTGGATAAATCATGTGGATAAATTATGTGCAACAGATTCTGCCACCCTGGTCAAGACATGCATACAGGATAAATAGCTGGATCGCGACCTAGTTCCTTCTCCTAGGGAAATCTCCATCATCTTGCATAGCAATAAAGGGCTCTGGTGCCGCAGGCCCTAAAAGCATTTCTGCACAAGTCTTTAAAGAAGACATTGAGCTCTGGTTGTCAGCACTTTCTACATTGTACTGCTCATGCTTAGAGGCTCAGGAAGTACCCACTAGCTGGAGGAACTCTATACTACACTCAATTTATAAGAAAGGGGACAGGCAAGACCCATCTAACTACAGTTTTATTGCCTAGCTGGACATCGAAGCCAAGGCTTTACTTTGTTTCTCCTAAAAGAGTTGGAAAACTGGGCAAAAGCCAATGTGATTGTCCCCTTTTGTCAAAAAGGCTTCAGGGCAAATTCCCAACCACAGAAAATATAGTGGCTCTTTCCTCTTTATACATCCTAACGCATCAGGCCACCTCTAAGAACTGCCCCCCTCTTTATGCCTGTTTTGTTGACTCCTCTGCTGCCTTCGACACTGTGGATAGAAACCAGCTATGGTGGAATCTTCAAGTCTAGGGTATTCCAAACAAATTATTAAAGTCTCACTTTATACATCAACTTGGGTGAGGGTCAAGCTGTCATGTACTATCATTAGTAGGGAAATCCACACTGACAACGGCTTAAAGCAAAGGTGCGTCCCACCACCCCCTCTTATTTAATCTATACACAGCAGACATGTCCCTGGCCTTCAGACATGCTAACTTGATACACCCAAATTTGGGAACCTTAAGATCACTCTCTTACAATATTCAGATTATATCGTCCTGTTATACCTCTCGAGTATTGGGCAAGATCAGTAGAACAAACTTGTATAATTACTTAGGAGTGTGGCTGACTGTGAAGGGAAATTTTAAAATTCAACTGTGTCATCTTAAAGCTGAGGCTATGCCAGTTAAACAACCTTATAGAAAGCCCTTCCTCAGTGCCAATCCAACGAATGCTCAGGGCATTTCTTTTACCAGCGCTAAACTTTCGTCATGAAGCTTTTCTGTGACAATTCACTAAATTAGTGGAAATTATTTAAGTTAAAGCCTATAAGAGAGTGTTTAAGCTGCCACAATTTATAAGGGGATGTCTGATAAGGCTAGAACTCGGCCTGTAAGGACAGAAGTGGGCCAATATGGGCTTTTAGTTGAACTACTATCATAGGGTTGTTATGGCTCCACCCAACACATTGAAATCAGCCCTTCGCTCCATTTTTGATTTAAAAATGAATCCTTGGTCGCAATAATGAAGCAAAGCACTTGACTCACTCTAAATAGATCAAACAGAACTAAATAAGCTGGCACTTATTCACATCGCAATGAAGACTGTGTTGAAAAGGCTGATAAAAACATTTTCTAGTACAACTGACCCGGCAAAACTAAAATAGTACATCCGTGTTAGCGGTTGTGGCAGCAACCTACACCAACAGCTTGCACCACTTGATCACAACCGTATTTGACATGTAAAATTGGGAAAGCCTGCTTGACACAAATCATGGGTGCAAGGTTGTTAGTCCTCAAAATCAAGGAGATGAACCCAAAATGAGACTCCCTTTCCATGATTGTAAGCTGCAGACTCTGCTGATATAAAGCTGAGTCATTCAACCACCTGTTATACTGCTACCCGGCACTGATGAACACACATCACACTTTATTAAACACTCTTTTTTCACATAATGGTGTAAGAACTTGCAATGAGACCAGGTCACTTGTATTCACGTTGAAGGAGCCATCTGATCTAACTAAATTTGGGAAGATTGTTTATCAGCTACAAAGCTACTGAACGAGAGAACCATGACCACCCAAACTTGTACCCCTTAAAGCAGAAGGGAGTGGCAATGGTGTTTGTAATTTTCGTACAGCATTAAAGGACTAATTAACAACTTATTGCTTTTCTAACATTTTATTGACATTGTCTGGCCATTTAGGGTGTGGTACTTTGCACATATTAGCTGGAAATAATTATATTTTTTACAATGATTTGCATTGCTAACTATCTCTTTCTAGGTTTTAGGCCTTCAATCAATAACAATCATGAAATATTTACACATGCTTTTTATATTTTGGGATTAATTACTCTGTTTGCAAAGAAGTGTTTTTCTGAGCTCGTATATTTTTAATATTGGTTTGGTAATTTTTGGTTATAGTTTTTATAGGCCCATTGTTGTCTGACACAGGCCTATTTAGGGAATTGTAAGCGCTCTTCATAGAGATTGACCTCACTTGATTGTGAAGATTTTAAATAATCAAACAATACATTTACTGTGATGGTTGTGGGTGTCCCCCAGATACTTTTTTGGGCAATATTGGTGCTAGTCCAGAGGTCGATCCCCTCAGCAAGCTTCCTGGGATCAGTCAGCTTACTGTCAACTAGGTGCTTGCGCAATTCTGTAAAACAAATACTGAGCATGTGCTCTCTCAGGATTAAATTGTACAACCCAGCATAATCACTGACTTTTCTGCCCCTCACCCAGCCATTCAGTGCCTTACTGGAGTAATCAATGAAGTCTACCCAGGTTTGGTAGGGGAGCTTGCTACTGTCCCTGAAGCTTTGGTGATACTTCTCAGTCGTCAGTCCAAAGTTGGCAATCAAAATGGTTTTCATTGGAGTGTACTTGTCCTGGTCCCCAACCTCAATTGTCAGACGTGTGTGCCTCCCAAGTGTAGGCACGTGTTTCCACAGACCCCTTGCGTTCTTCAGGAACCCCATGTGCCCCCAGTGCAACTTCATAAGCAGAAAACCAGTTTTCAATGACATCTGCCACCATACAACTGGGCAGCAAATCCTTGGGTATACGAACCTCCTTTTCTCCATCAGGTACTGTATGTATTCTGCGACCATCACTGCTGGACTCAGACTGCTTAGACTTAAGATCCAGCTCCTTAAAACTCAGTTCATGAGCCAGAAGTTATTTCTTTTCTGCCAAGACTCTCAGCTTCTTTCTCAGCCTTCCTCTCACCTGCCTCCATTTTTAATCTTGCCAACTGCAGCCTGAATTCTCTCTCCTCCCTCCTTTCCTCTGTGGTCAGGCCATGACTGGAGACACTGCTTCTTGGTCTTGCAAGAGGTACAAATCCAGGGGTGTCATCCCCTACTGCTGTTGGCAGCTTCTCGGAAGAGCCCTTCTAAGGCTCCCGCAACTCATCATGCTCTTGGTTGCGGGACTCTGCCCAGGCCGCCAGTGCCTTTTGAACATATATTCCTTCTTGGAAGCTCCACAGGCATGAACCCCCATATCTTTGCGAAAGCCCTTCAGCTGGGGGACTGTGTACCCCTCCAGCAAATTTGCAGAAAAAACCCAAATCAAATTAACCTTTAACTGTGGGTGGGTAGTGTACACATAGCTATTGTATGGTACTGCACAAACACAAATCCTATCGTCACAGCTGATCACCATTGTTAGAAATTGGGTCTCTAGTTGGCAGAGGTATGCGCCCCTGTCAAAGTAGGGACCTCAGTCCTAATAAGGGGAAGTCACAACACAATCCAAATTATCCTGTGCCCACCCTCTGGTGGCTTGGCACTGAGCAGTCAGGCTTAATTTAGAAGGCAATGTGTAAACTATTTGTGCAATACCTCATACAGTCACACAGTGTTAACACCACACAAATACACCACACAGGTTTAGAAAAATAGATAATATTTATCTCAATAAAATAAGGTTAAAACAATGAAAATCCAATGTACGCAAGCAAAGATATTAATTTTTAAAGATATAGGGCCAGATGTACAAACCTTTTTGCACGTCGCAAACAGCTAATTTCGCTGTTTGCGACATGCAGAAAGCACATTGCGATGCCGAATTTGCATTTTGCAAGTCGGTAACCTAGTTACCGACTCGCAAAACTGGACTGCGAGTCGCAATTAGGAAGGGGTGTTCCCCTTCCTAATTGCGAGTCGCAGCGCGATGCTGTATTGTTTTGTGACCACGAACACGGTCGCAAAGCAATCGCAGTTACCACCAGTGTCATACTGGTGGTAACCCATTCGCAAAAGAGAAGGGGTCCCCAGGGGACCCCTTCCCCTTTGTAAATGACATGAAAAACATTTTTTCAGAGCAGGCAGTGGTCCTATGGACCACTGCCTGCTCTGAAAAAATGAAACGAAAAGCGTTTAATTGTTTTGTTTTGTAATGCATCTCGTTTTCCTTTAAGGAAAATGGGCTGCGTTACAAAAAAATAAAACTGATTTATTTAAAAGGAGTCACAGACATGGTGGTCTGCTGTCTCCAGCAGACCACCTTCCCTTTGAATGCCGCCACTTGCAAGGGGGTCACAAATTATGACCCACCTCATTAATATGAATGAGGTGGGCCTTTGTGACCCCCTTGCGAGTCGCAGATGGGGTCAGGGACACCATCCTACATTCTGGATTGCGACTCGCAATTTGTGAGTCGCAATCCAGATTTTTGCTACATCTGGCCCTAAATCCAACTAAAGCACTTAAAAACACAAACGCTCCAACTGGGGCTATCATGGTGTCATTAATGTAGTCATTCCCAATAATCCAACACCACAGGCACCGGTAACGGAATCACATGGACCCCCAGGCACAGTACCTTTGGAAACAAAGAAACAAAAACGTTTCTGGAGCCGGTGTGGCGTCAGTCCCTTATGGTGTCCGGGTAGGTGAGGCATCATTTCCGCACTGCGAGGCAGGGTGAGGTGAGGCGTGGGGTCCATCCGGTTGCAGGGGGAGCTGGTGAGGCACCAGTGGTGAGGTGTCAGTTCCTTGTGACCCGGCAGGGTAGATGGATCCAGTCCATCAAGACGCAATGTGTTGACTGCGCAGTGTCGCCATGACACTGTGGGACGTCAACGGCGTCACCAGACTTGCGTTGCAGGCTGTGGTTATTACGTGCAGCAAGGACCACAGAGACAGAGCACAGAGCAGTATGGCATCAGGCAGCGGCATCTGTGATGGAGTCGCTGAAGTCAGTCCTGGAGTCGCTGAATTCAGAAAACTAGCTAGAAGCTAGCTGGTGAAGACTTTGTTGGCCCTGAGACTTCAGAACAGGAGGCAAGCCTGATCCAAGCCCTTGGAGAGCACTTTTGGGGAAGGCGAAGTCCTTTCAGCAAAGTCAGAAGCCAGCAGGCAGCAGTGCAGAGGACCTTCTCAGCAAAGCAGTCAGAGTCTTTTGTGCAGCCAGGCAGTTCCTCTGACAGACTTCAGGTGTAGGTCCAGAAGTGTCTGATTTGATGGGGTCAGAGACCCAGTTTAATTACCTAAAAATGCCTTAGTAGTGGGGAAACTTCAAAGAGTGGTTTTGAAGTGCACAAGTTCCCTTTCAGCCCAGTCCTGTCTGCCAGGATCCCTGTGGTGGGCTATCAGTCCTTTGTGTGAGGGCAAGCCACTGGCCTTTGAAATGTAAGAGAGAGCCCCTCAACCCTTCCTGCTCAGCGAGACCCATTCAGTATGCAAATGAATACAGATGTGACTGAGTGTCCTGTATGTATGGCTGTCTGGGTGAAATACACATGGGGAGCTGTCAACCACCACATACCAGATGTAGATCTGAGACAGGGCTGTAATGCACAGATGTCAGTAAGTGCAGAGAGATGCCCACTTTCTAAAGGTGGCATTTCCAAAATAGTAACAGTAAATCCAACTTCACCAGTAAACAGGATTTTCTATTACCATTCTAGCAATACTAAACATGACAGGGCTACTCTTTCCAGATCAGAATCTACTACTTAAAAGTATAGAAGGGCAGTCCTAATGCTAGCCTATGAGAAGAGCAGTCCTCACAGTGGAGGGAAACAAATGTGTCAGTTTTTCACTACTAGGACAGGTAAAACACATAGGTAAATGTCCTGCCTTTTACTCACATAGCACCGGACCTATGGTTTACCTAGGGCCTAGCTTAGGGGTGACCTATATGTAGAAAAAGGGGAGTTTAAGGCTTGGCAAGTAGTTTTAAATTCCAATTCGAAGTGGCAGTGAAACTGCACACACAGGCTTTGCAATGGCAGGCCTAAAACATGGTTGAGCGGTTACTTTAGTGGGTGGCATAATTAATGCTGCAGGCCCACTAGTAGCATTTAATTTGCAGGCCCTGGGCACATGTAGTGCACTTTACTAGGGACTTATAGGTAAATTAAATATGCCAAATGGGTAGGAATCCAATATTACCATGTTTAGGGGAGAGACCACATGCCCTTTAGCACTGGTTTGCAGTGGTAAAGTGTGCAGAGTCCTAAACGCAGTAAAAACAGGGTGAGAAAAATGGACGGAGGCAGGCAGAAAGTTGGGGGATGACCACCCTAAGGCTGTGGGGTCTAACAGATCCTAAAACACCTCTATATCACACCCCTGGGGTCGGGGTACCTCCACCCTGACCCCTTATACCAATTATCATTTCTATTTTCATCCCCGGGAACCCTCTCCCATAACATCAAATGGTGGCCACAACTTTCTAATCAGGTTATGGCCAGCCAATTACGGCTCTTCTGTTTGTGTGCTCATTCATGAAAATTTGCGAATAATACAAATTTGGATTTTCCTTAATTTCTCGTAAACTACTGAATGGATTTTCAGCAAACACCCAAAAGCACAATCTGTGTACCGACAGGTAGTTTTTGGCAAATTTGGTGTAGTTCAGTCCAGCGGTTCGGGCTGTAGTTTATATATATCTAAAGCAAAGGTTTTAGTGATGTTATAGCTAGGTTAAAATGTCAGTGTCAATGTAACATTTTACTGAAATTCACCATTTATAGTTATCTCTAGTAACTGTAGTTCCTGCCCTAGTGTAACTATAGCTCACTCCCTTGCTATGAACTGTGAATTACCCCACACATTGCTTCACTCATCACGTGTTCTATGATATCTCTGATAGCATCACTGCTACATTTGAAATACATAATTGATGTAAACAATGTGCATGGCGGGGGCACAGACATTTTATTAAAGAGCACGTACGTGACTCTTTCTTCTTATATAGTTTTAAGGATTACATTTGTGATTGAAAAACTTGAAAGAAAAATGTCAGTGACATATTTTAAAGCAAAAAATAAAAATAACACATGTCTGTAAGTCTTCCTTTTAACATTTTTCAGCCCAAAAATGCAGTTATTAAAACAACCGCTAGAGGACCTTGCATTTTTTTCAATATATCTTCAAGCCTCATAAAACACAGTTATTGAATCAGTGGCCATAAAGCACTGCACTTCCAGCTGTAGTGAAAAATATCTAGCCTTGGAAGTTCTCCTGGCATCATGGATTCAATGACCAAGGAGACTTACTGTCTCATCATCAGAAAATAATTGGTGGTACGGATCCATTGTAGGGACATTATCAAAAGTAAATATGTAGATAACAATTGCAGGGCATTATGGGACACTCCTAGAAGGTGCAGTGGATAACAAATGTGAGGCTCTGGATTCCTCGGCATTGTGGCCAGACTCAGGGCAGTGGATGGATGCCTGGGCATGGGGGCCGGGCTCATGGCAATGGACAAAGGTCGCAACACACAGTAGTTAATGAGTCAGCTAGAATTATTTCCAGAACTCAAAGGTCACCAACAGGCTCGTCCACCATCAGCTGCCTGTTCCACCACTGAGGACCTTGTAGTGTTAGTGAGCAGGAAGGAAATGGGAGTCACACTGATGGACTTCAATTAGATTGCTATTTTGTCAAATTGTATGACCCAAATTGATTTGATTCAAATTGTCTTCATAGTCATCAGATAAATGCAAGACCTCTCATATGTTCTGTCTGCTCAGATGTGAAAAACTCATATTACCACTTCCTGCACATATGTTCACAGAAGACTTTATAAATAATGCACTTGATGCCCTGCAATTTAGATATGTCCCACAATTCATACCTAACCATTATAGAATGTTTACATTATTTGATCAGATCTTAGATTTTTATTATTGATTATGGTAAGGAATTTAACTTAATAGCATTTACTGCTGTGCTCAGCTTTATACTTTTAATGTTTTCTTCTTGTATTGTATGCTATCTTTTCTTGTCTTCATCTTTGGCAATATAATCAAAACTTTCAATTGATATAAACTAAAGATGTACCACCCTTTAATAATGGAGGCAGTTAAGCTGGCAGTCAGTACTTAGAGAGTAAACTATGATTATTACCAGGGCTCCCAATTCACCCCCAGAAACTTTAGCCATCAGCACTCTGTTCCTCCAAAGAGGACCCTGTGTGTGGTGCCTTTGGGCAGTAAGGAGATGAGAATCAAATGATGTAATGAAGAGTAAGGATCTCCTGACTACAACACAATGACCTACCAACAGTAGAAGGAATGAAAATCAGTCCTGGAAGATGTGTTCATACTAGTCACATGTTCTACAAAGTGGGGTTAGTGAGTGCCTACGACCAGTAGGATTTGTGGGTTACAATGATATATGGATTGTGCAAGAAATGTACATTGCCTCAGGGCTTTCTGCCATGCTGGATAGCTAATGATTCTTCCATCCAGTCACCCCTAAAAGCAGTTCACTTGCTCTCAGCCTATCATGGTTGCCCCTGTTTCCCACATGTCTGCTCTCATGCTTCTGTGGGAGAATGTTATACACATACCGGCAAGAAAATAAGTAATTTGCCTGACTCGCAATAGCTTGGAAATCGTACTCCCGTCTCAAGTCCTTCAAACAGAAAATGTTAAATGTAAATGTCCACAATACTTTGAATTAACACCTCCTGTTAAGAAAAATGCACATACAAATATGATGAATTTCACCTCCGAGCACTAGCTGAGTTGGTCTGCGTGTTAAACCAGAGAGAATGCACAACAATTTATGAATTCAGCACCTCACCCCTCACTGCTCCCAGCGAGAAAAACGGGGGTTGCATTTTACTGATGTTCCATCACTGTCAGAAGGTACAAGTGAATTTATTTCACAGCTGCAGTGTATACTTAAGCTGACATTGGTGTCAGTCACACATGACTGTGCCAATTGTCACTAAATGCAAACGCACATTGTCATAACCGAATCCCTGACCTTTCATATTCATCAATGCCTGAGTTGCTCATTCCATGTGAATGCTTTGCCAACAAGCTTGTCAACACACACTCTGCCTCACCAAAAACATAATTTCCCTGACATTCATTGCACTGTCTGGGTAATAGCAATTGTTTCACCTAAGTACGGATAAATTGATAAATTAACTGCAAATAGACAGCAATTGGAATGTCAGTGGTAAAACGGCATGGCTTAAAATGTGATGGGATTTGAGGTTCATTTTGGTACTGTGCGAACTAGCTGCCTTTCTCATCTAAGCATCAGGGCACATTCACCCCACTGCCTATACTTTGCACTTCTGGTTTCGTTAATTTTCAAAAACAATTTAAAAACTAATGAAATCAATTTGTATTCAGGACCGCACGCTTTGCAGATGCATTATTGGTAGGTATTTCCCATTTGAACAGCTTGCACTAGAGCACAATGGGCCATTTAAATAAAGCGAATGTTGAAAAGTGATGCGCTTTCTCTTCATAATAATACTAATGACTTGCTGAGGTTTCAACCCATCATGTCAGAGCCACTTTCATTTACAGTTATTTATACTTTGGGTGTTATATTTCACCTTTTTGCCACTCTTTTTCAGCAATTCTATTCCCTATGTTTAAATAATATTGTTTTACTTTATCAGATGGGGACATAAACGAGGGTGTTTGAGAAGCTGGCCACAGTAACCGTGCAGTTAGTAAGCTAATCCACACAAGCTGTACTTAACTGAAATCCACAGAGATCACACAATCCGTGCCAAAATGCATAGGCGATTAGAGAGTGACTATCCATTGTCAGAGGCATGCTACTCGAAATAGTGGCTACCCCGTGCACATGTTTCCATTTCACAAGAAGGGCTTCTCTAGCTGGTCTCTTCTCCATCCCACGTCTGCAGGGCAGCTTTGTAAATCCGTTGCCACAGACCTCTCACTACTTTTTCTTTCATAAAGTCATGAGAGGGACAATAAAAATGAGAGAAACTTTGGGTCAATCAAAGTTATTAAAGTGATATTGGAGAGTGTCCTTGGTACTCTTTTAGTTTTTGGAGCAGGCTATGATGATGCATTGTGCCCTGTCTTCCTAAATCAGAGTATGCATATGTATTGTTTTTGCACAATTTAGTTGTTTATTTATTATTGTAATTTGCTAATTTATATTGTATTGTGGTTTTATGATATTTATGAGCGAATTCAACTATTTTGAATGATTGCCATTTTTGATTTCAGCTTTTTTTCCTTGATTTTTTTTTTTGTAGAATTATGTGCACTGTCCACAAGAACCATGCTAAGTGTTTCATTTCATTAACCAACGGAGAACAGTGGGTTATCCTAAACACAAATACTATGAAAGAAAATAATCATAGGCTATACAGTTCACAAAATAGCTGATTAGAATGTAAATCATCATGTACATTTAGAAAGGGGATACAAAATTCGATTCTCAAGCCTATAATGGCAGGTGCACAAGTGTAAAGTAAGACTCCAGTATGCAAAGGCTGTGTAGAATCTTTATTTCAGCACCACTGCAGGAAAGCGTCCATACTCCCAGGTCAACAGAAACACAACTGCCAACTCCAGAGTAGAACTCATTCCAGAATATAAATTGGAATAATGCACACGTAATCATAGGAACACCAGCGCAATGCACATAACACATCCCCCTTTTCTTTATAAACCAAACAAAAGCAATAAACCTATACAAACACTAATGAAAATACACAATAGATATATAAAAAATTAAAATAAACAATAATAATAAATATTAAACAATATAATCAGCAAGCCATTTTGGTTTACTTCTACTTCTCTTACACCCAGTAACATAATTATTATCTGGCACATTAGACTCTGAAGACTTAGCTCCAGAAATTCCAAAATTCGTGATATCCTGGGCTTTGTTCAAAAGATTATTATCATCATGTGACTCCTGCAACTCAAAATCCTGTCCAACTTGTTCAATTTCTAAATCTTGCACCACATGGGCATATTCACCAGGTTCCTTCTCTTTGTTGCTCTTCAACAAATTAGACTCATACAACAGATCATAGTCATGAAGAATCTTGGGTTCATAAGGCATATTATGTTCATTAAAGTACACCAAGGCATATTATGGTCATTAAAGTACACCCATCTATTCCCCTTTAGAATAGCAATACATTTTAAATTCCAGACTTTACCATCTGACTTTACCATCTCACTACATTTTTCAATACCTCGATTACTTCGAAAGATTTTGAAAACTGGCTTTCACCTTTCTTAATTTTCCATGGTGCCTTAACCTTGACTAACATTCCTACCTTAATGTTGATTCCGGACTAAGCACCCCTGCTTTGATCAAATTTTGTTTTATAAAGATCATGAGTGTCACTTAGCTTACACCTCATAGCTATAAATCCATAATAACTACAGGATTCTCAAATAACCACGAGGGGTTGCTTTTAGTTCTAGCTACTCCCCCTCTGATAATTTCAAAAGGAGTACATCCTGTCATCAAATTCATCATTGTACGATGCATCCACACCGTTTTATGTACATGCAACTCCCAATTGTCATTGACAATACCCTCGGATTGAATTGCCCCCTTAAGTACTCTGTTAAAGTGTTCAATAAAACCATTACTACTGGGAATGTATAAAGAAGTAGTACAATGTTTTAGATCAACTCATCTGAAATAATCCTCTGTGCTAGTGAGGGATCTTGAGGCATAAGTGATTAAAGATTCACCACCATCAAACTTTTTCTGTGATAACATTGGACCCAACCCCTTTTCGAGCTGGCATCAGTAGTAATAATGCTAGGTAAATTCAGATCAAATCCTGACAAAGCAACAACATTAGCAATAGCTGATTTGCCGCTTTCAAATTCTCTATTACACTGAAATGTGTTACTGTTCTTGAGTAATTGTCTTATATGGAATGTTTTGCACAGAAAGTTCCTAACATATTTAGTATAAAGCTCTGTGAGACCAAGAAATTATCTCACATCATCTTTGCAGTTGGTTCTGGGGCTAAACGTATTGCATCAGTCAAATCAGGTTTGGGCTGTATTCCTTCCTCGCTCAACACATGACCTAAATAAACACTTTTAACTGCAAATTTACACTTTGAAAATGTGACTGTCAGTCTTCTTTCATCCAGAGTACTTATCACACAATCTAAAATTTGATCATGTTCAGTTTTATCCTTGCCATGAATCAAAATATCATCCTGAAAACAATGTAAATTGGTCATAATACAGAATAAAGAATGCATACATCTTTGAAATACTGCAACAGCTGAAGCCAACCCAAAAGGCATTCACTTGTATTGGTAACACCCAAAGGGAGTAATGAATGCTGGGTAATTTTTACAATCCTATTGTAACACAATCTCGTGATAAGTGGCAGAAAGATCTATGGTAGTGAAAAATGTCTCTCCCTTAATAGTAGAAAGCATTTCTGAAATGCGTGGTAAAGGAAATTAGCCAATGAGTATATTATCATTGAGATAACATAAATCAATACATGGGGGTCATTCCAACCCTGGCGGTCGGTGTTAAAGTGGCGGCAAAACCGCTAACAGGCTGGCGGAAAAAAAAATGCAATTCCGACCGTGGCGGAAACCGCCAACAGAGACCGCCACTTCAACACACCGCCCGCCACGGCGGGACAAACAAACAGTGCAGCGGTCACCGCCAACGGACAGGCGGGAGACAATGTACCGCCCACCCTATCACAACCCACCAATCCGCCACCTTTTCCGGGGCGGTAGCCCCGCCGATAAAAGCACGGCGGAAACAGCCATTTCAAACGGAAAACGCTCACCTCCATACACCCCAAGAGGAATCTGGACAGCATGGAACCCGAACTCCACATCCTACCAGCGATTGTCTTCCTGCTCCTCTACCAGGAGCACGAACGCCGGCGCAGAAGACAACGGTGAGTACTGCACCTATGACACACGGGAGGCAAAAAATTACGGGGACACACATATGCGACACACCCACCCTCACCCTCACCCACTACAACACACACATCAATGCATAGCAACACATCACAGTTACCCCCCCAAACTCCCTGGAAGAATGCAAAGACAAAAGGAAATGATTATAAACTTTGGAATATATTGTATGACTGAGTATAAAATATATCACACATCTAAAACTTTATATACATAAATTGTCCAGTCCGATATGTGTATCAGGCATTGTTCGTGGGCCACTGGGCCAAAAACACATGGGCAAAGCCCACACAGGATACCTGACTCCAACGGAGAGAACACTGCAGGGGCATCAGATAGGCACCTCAGGGGGAAGGGAAGGGGGGGCACCTCAGCCAGATGAGTCCACGACGCCAGATCCACGAGGGGCCTCCATGGCCACTGTTCCATCCTGGGGAGTGCAAAGCCACAGTCTCTCAAGTCTCTACAGTGGGTGGCTTGCCCACTGTGCCATCCTGGGGAGTGCAAAGCCACAGTCTCTCAAGTCTCTACAGTGGGTGGCTTGCCCACTGTGCCATCCTGGGGAGTGCAAAGCCACAGTCTCTCAAGTCAATATCAGTCTCCACTGGTACTGGAGGGGGACTAGTGCCCAGAGTGCTTTGTGCAGCCCTTCCCGACACAGATGCGGGCCTGCCCCTTCCGCCAATGGGCCAGCGGTGCTTGAGATGAAGGGCCCAGCGCAGCGGTGGTTGAGACGGCGGTGCCCAGCGGAGCGGTGCTTGAGATGAAGGGCCCAGCAGAACAGTGCTTGAGATGAAGGGCCCAGTTCAGCGGTGCTTGAGACGGCGGTGCCCAGCGGAGCGGTGCTTGAGATGAAGGGCCCAGCGCAGCGGTGCTTGTGATGAAGGGCCCAGCGCAGCGGTGCTTGAGATGAAGGGCCCAGTTCAGCGGTGCTTGAGACGGCGGTGCCCAGAGGAGCGGTGCTTGAGATGAAGGGCCCAGCGCAGCGGTGCTTGAGATGAAGGCCCCAGCGCAGCGGTGCTTGAGATGAAGGGCCCAGTTCAGCGGTGTTTGAGACGGCGGTGCCCAGCGGAGCGGTGCTTGAGATGAAGGGCCCAGCGCAGCGGTGCTTGAGATGAAGGGCCCAGCGCAGCGGTGCTTGAGATGAAGGGCCCAGTTCAGCGGTGCTTGAGACGGCGGTGCCCAGCAGAGCGGTGCTTGAGATGAAGGGCCCAGTTCAGCGGTGCTTGAGACGGCGGTGCCCAGCGAGCAGTGCTTGAGATGAAGGACCCAGTTCAGCGATGCTTGAGACGGCGGTGCCCAGCGAAGCGGTGCTTGAGATGAAGGGCCCAGTTCAGCGGTGCTTGAGACGGCGGTGCCCAGCGGAGCGGTGCTTGAGATGAAGGGCCCAGCGCAGCGGTGCTTGAGATGAAGGGCCCAGTTCAGCGGTGCTTCGGATGAGTGCCCAGTTCAGCGGATCAGCCCATGGCGTGGAGGTCATTCGCCACCTGACCTGTGGCTGGCTGCGCCTTCCTGCCCACCTGGGATCGGCCTGGTGGGGCCCTCCTGGGCTGCAGTCCCGGGCCTGTTGGTGTCCTCCTGCCCACCTGGGATGGGGCATGCGGGGCCCTCCTGCTCAGCTGGGCTGCTGGCGGTCTTGTCGGGCGTGCTGCCCTTCCCAGCCTTCCCTGGTTGCCTGTGGCCCTTCCCCACCTTTGGCGGTGTGCCAGGTGGCACCACACTCCCTGCCGGAGCCATGGTAGGGATTTTGGTCGTAGGTGTTTTAGGCCTCTCGCGCCGGGCACTGACAATTTTGGCATGTTTTTGCGGCGGTGGGCTGCCCGTGCCTTGGCTCCCTACTGAGCTGGCTGCCCTTGAGGGTGGGGGACTTCACAGTCCATGGCAGACTGTCTTCACAGGGCCCGCTGTTGTGGTGGCTGAGGTGCTGACTGGAGTCTTTTTAGATGGACGGGGTGGGGGAGTTGTTGGGAAGAGGTCAAGTTTGGGAAGGAAAATAAGTTTAGGAAGAGAGGGACGGGTAGGTGTAGTAGGTATGGGAGTGGAGGAGGAGGTTGTGGTTGTAGGAGTTTGAAGTCTGGTGTCTTTGGGTGCAGGTGCTTGTGCTGGAGGCTGTCGTGAGGTGGATGGCTGTTGGGTGGGTGGCTGCCTGCGTTTGTGTAGCTTGGAAGAGGGGGTGACAGACACACTGGGAGAGGACACAGGGGACATGTGAATGGTAGTGGGGGTGGTGACTGCATGTGTGCGGGGGGTTTTGGTGGGTGTGCTGGTGATGGAAGTAGTGGCTGAAGATGTTGTGCATGCAGGTGTGAGTGGAGACGTGACAGGGAGGGAGGAGGGAGACGAGGAGGAGGGGGACACAGTGGAGGCAGTGGGTGTTGGTATGTCTGCATGTGGATGTTGCTTGTGTGAATGCCTGTGTGATGTGTGGTGCTTATGTCTGGATGAGCTGCCCTTGGGTGTTGAGGTGTGTGCAGGCTGGTCTGATGGTATGTCTGGGATAGGCAGAGGTACAGGGGATTGGGTATGCGTGGAGGAAGTTGGAGGGGGGAGGCTAGAGAGAGGGACAATTGCTGCCATCAGTGCTGAGGCCAGAGTGTTGAACGATCGCTGATGGGCAGCCTGACCCGAATGAATGCCCTCCAGGTATGCATTACTCTGGTGCACCTCCCTTTCTACACCCTGGATGGCATTCAAAAGGGTAGACTGCCCAACAATGAGCGACCTCAGGAGGTCAATGACCTCCTCACTGAGGGCAGCAGGGGTGACAGGGGCAGGGCCTGAGGTGCCTGGGGCGAAGGAGATGGAGGGGCCTAGCCTACAGATATCGCCCTGGCCTAGGGATACCCACAGTCCTCCTCCCCCACCCAGACACCTCCACTGCGCGCAAAGTCACCAGGATTTTAGTGTACTCACCCCCTTGTGTCTGCTGTGATGTCCTCACGCACCCATCCAACTCGGGGTAGGCCACCGCCAGGATCCGGGACATCAGGGGGGGGTCAAAGTACGACTGGCACCCCTCCCACGTTGGGAGGCCATCCCCAGCTGAGCCTCCGCCGTCTTCCTGCTCCAGCGTCGGATGTCCTCCCATCTCTTTCTGCAGTGGGTGCCCCGTCTCTGGTGGACCGCCAGGGTCCGGATGTCCTTGGCGATGGCACGCCAAATACCGATTTTCTGGTGGGCGCTGACCTATGTGACATGTACAGGGAGAGAAGAATGATCATCACGTTCTGCATGGACGATGTGAGTGGCCCCCCCATCCCCACCCTTGCTATGTGGCACATGCTCTCATCTGTCGGTTGATGCATGCCTCAATCGCTCCCCTCCCCACCATCTTTCATCCACCCGACTCAACCCAGGCATTGGCCACAAAGCATGGTCCCAGCGTACTTACCTGTTGGTCTGGAGGACCGTAGAGTAGCGCATACTGGGGGAGGACCCCATCCACGAGTTTCTCCAATTCTTCAGAAGTGAAGGCAGGGGCCCTTTCCCCAGTCGCATGAGCCATTGTCTCTTCCAGACCGTGGTCACAGCAGCACTTGCAGTGTATGTCCTCTCCTGTGGAAGATCAGGTATCGAGTGATTAAGCTGATAGAAAATGGCGGTCACACCCGCGGCGGTGCGTACCGCGACCGCCAGCGCACATCGTCATTGGCTCCTGAGACCCATAGGGTTCAATGTTAACCAATGCAGCTTTGCGCCGCAGTCTTCGACCGCCTACCGCCACGGTGTCCCACGCCAGCGCATTGACCTCACATCCCATTGTCACACTTCACAGGTCAGGGAGCCGCCATTTCAAGGGCCCACATGCCTTATTTTCTACTGCGTCACACATACCTAGGCCTTGCATCGATACAAGCCATTCAATGCATTGGGAATCGTGTTATGTGCAAGCTGTGGTTACGTACCTGTGGGTTGATTGACTCTGTGCTCACTGGTGTCCTTCATAGGCACCGTCCGCTGGGACATGCGAGGAGATGGAGAAATCTTCCCGTGTACAGACCACTGGTGGACCTGTCGACAATGGAGGAAAGACATGTCATACTGACATACAGGCTTGACCGAGCCACTACACAGGAACTATGTACCCAGTTGGAGCCAGACCTGATGTCACCAATCCGCCAACCCACAGGGATCCCCCCTCTAGTGCAGGTGCTGTCAGTACTCCATTTCCTTGCAAGTGGGTCATTTAAAAAAACAGTGGCCATATCATCAGGGATGTCCCAGCCCATGTTTTCCAAGGTGTTGTCTAGAGTGTTGTCTGCCCTGCTCAAACACATGCGGAGCTACATCGTCTTCCCTGAGGTGGGGGATTTGGCTACAGTGAAGGCTGATTTCTATGCCCTTGGACATATCCCCAACATCATTGGTGCCAATGATGGGACACATGTTGCTTTGGTCCCCCCCCAGCAGGAGTGAACAGGTGTACAGGAACAGGAAGAGTTATCATTCCATGAATGTCCAGATGGTGTGTTTGGCTGACCAGTACATCTCCCATGTTAATGCCAAGTTCCCTGGGTCAGTGCATGACGCGTACATCATGTGGAATAGCAGCATCCCTTACGTGATGGGTCAACTCCAGAGGCACCCTGTGTGGCTATTAGGAGACTCTGGTTACCCCAACCTGTCATGGCTACTGACCCCAGTGAGGAATCCCAGGACAAGGGCAGAGGAACGCTACAATGAGGCCCATGGGAGAACTAGGAGGGTGATCGAGCGGACCTTCGGCCTCCTGAAGGCCAGGTTTAGGTGCCTCCATATGACTGGTGGATCCCTAATGTACTCACCAAAGAAGGTGTGCCAGATCATCGTGGCCTGCTGTATGCTTCACAACCTGTCTTTGCGACGCCAGGTGCCTTTTCTGCAGGAGGATGGTCCAGATGGTGGTGTTGTAGCAGCTGTGGAGCCTGTGGAGAGTGAAGAGGAGGAAGGCGAAGAGGACGACATAGAGAACAGGAACACTGTAATACAGCAGTATTTTCAATGACACACAGGTGAGAATCCACAACGGCATATTGCATATACTTAACCCCTACTACCTCTCTACTGTCTGTCCTTTTCCCCCAGTGTATGGTAACTGAGTTGTGACTTTCCCTTCCGATTTCAGAGATGTGGGCCCCACTGCTTGACATCTGCTTTATTTCCCCATGGACTACAGCTGTGTGACATTGGTATGTTGGCATCACAATGTGAATATGCCATTTGGCACGGTAATGTCTAGTACATTTGTACATAATCACAGCCAGACTCCAGATTGTTTTATGCAATAAGTGTGTCTATTACAGTGCTCTAAATTGGTGGGTGGTTGCAAATCGTAGAGGTGTGATGGTGGAGGATTGTCCATGGCAATCAAAGTGGAGCAGGGGCAGTGTAAGGTTGGACAGGGTGTCAATGTGGGACAGTTGGATGACAATCAGGGAGGTATCCTTTGCTGGGGGGGTCTTGGCATCTTACTCTGTCTTCTTTCTGGATCTCAGGGCCCGCTTGCGGGGTGGTTCTCCTTCTGCAGGGGGTGGGGTTCTGGTGGCCTGTTGGTTTTTTTTCGGGCCTCCTGTCCACTAGCGCCGGCAGAGGTGGTAGGCAGTTCTTGGTCCATGCTAGTGTCAGGGGCCCTTTGTGGTGCAACAGTGTCCCGCAATGTGGTGACTACCTGATTCAGAGCCACTACGATGGTGCCCATGGCGGTACTGATGTTTCTTAGTTCTTCCCTGAACCCCATATACTGTTGCTCCTGCAGAAGCTGGATCTCCTGAAACCTGGCCAGGACCGTCGCCATCGTCTCCTGGGAGTGGTGATATGCTCCCATGATGCAGGAGAGGGCCTCGTGGAGGGTGGGTTCCCTGGGCCTGTCCCCCCCCGTCGCACAGCAGCCCTCCCAGTTCCCCTGTTTCCCTGTGCCTCTGTCCCCTGGACCGTGTGCCCACTACCACTTCCCCCAGGTCCCTGTTGTTGTTGGGGTGGTGGGTTAATCTGGGTGCCCTGTAGTGGTGGACACACCGCTGATTGACGTGTCCTGGGGACAGAGATATGGGCCCGCTGGGTGGGTGCTGTGCTGGTGTTCCCAGAGGGGGGAAGGTCTGCTGTGGCCTGTGGCTGTCTGAGGGGAACCGACTGTCCAGAGGTCCCCGATGGGCTGGGCTGGTCATCTAGATCCAGGGAGACAGAGGTGCTGTCATCACTGGGGGCCTCTTCTGGGGGTGGAGTGGACATTTGTGGACCCTCCTGCGCAGTGACGTGGCGTTCGGGTCCTGCACGGGTATGAAAGTATGATTATTGCTTCTGCGTGTGCCATAGCGTGCAATGGGTGGGTGCCCGTGTACCCCTGTGCTTGCATTCCTGTGTGGGGGCTTTTGTGACGGTGGTTTGGGGGGGGGAATGGGTATGTGCAGTGGGCATGCTTAGGTGATGGGTGTCCATGCTTAGTGGTCGCATGCAGGGCTTGGTGTTGGGATGGGTGGGTTGTGAGGGTGAGACATTTGCAAGGAGTAGGTGTGATGGGGGTGGGGGTGAGGGTGGAGGTATGAGTTGGCATGCTGGTGGGGTTGGGGGGATGAAGTAGTTAAGATATGACTTACCAGAGTCCATTCCTCCGCCTACCCCTGCGAGGCCCTGAGGATGCAGGATCGCCAAGACCTGCTCCTCCCATGTTGTAAATTCTGGGGGAGGAGGTGGGGGTCCGCCGCCAGTCCGCTGCACTGCGATGTTGTGCCTGGATACCATGGAACGCACCTTCCCCCGTAGGTCGTTCCACCGCTTCCTGATGTCGTCCCGATTTCTTGGGTGCTGTCCCACAGCGTTGACCCTGTCCACTATTCTGCTCCATAGCTCCATCTTCCTGGCAATGGTGGTGTGCTGCACCTGTGTCCCGAAGAGCTGTGGGTCTACCCGTACAATTTCCTCCACCATGACCCTGAGTTCAGCGTCTGAAAACCTGGGGTGTCTTTGCGGTGCCATGGGGTGGTTTGGGTGATGTGTGGGGTGGATTGTGTGGTGTTAAGTGTGGTGATGTGTATTGGTGTGTATTTTGAAGTGCGTGGTAGTATTGCTGGGTGACAGTGAATTGCGCGTCTGTGTGCTCGGGTCTCTTATCTCTGTGCGTGTTCACGAATCTCTAGGAGTAGGGGTTTGTGGGTGATGTGGGTGTGTGTTTTATATTGTGTTCGGTCTGTGGGAGTATTGTTTGTATGTGTATCAGGTGTGTGTATTTCGATTTGTCCAATGTGGCTGTGTTTTGTATATGTGTGTGTATTTTGAGCGCGGCAGTGTGTACCACCAATCGAATACCGCGGTTGAAAGACCGCCGCATGGATTCGTGTGTCGTGATAGTGTGGGCGTATTTCTGTTGGCGTGACGGTGGAGGTTTGGTCATCGCCAGTTTCTCGCTGCCCTTTGGTGTGGTGGACTTTTGTGGATGTCTGTATTTTGGCGGTTTGCCTGTTGTGGGTCAGAATGACCGTGGCGGTTTACCGGGGCCGCGGCGGTGTTATGGCGGTCTTCTGCACAGCGGTAAGCGCCTTTTACCGCCGAGGTTGGAATGACCACCATAATCTAATTTTGCCACCTGAGCGTCTAGCAACCACTACTCGTGAAACACTCTCAGATGATTAAATTTTTTCTATAATGTCCTCCTTCACCAAAGTATCCAAATCTTTCTCTACTTCTTTCCTAGCCATGATGGATATATTTCTCACCATGAAAGTTTTAGGAACAGCATTTTCTTCATGCACAATTCTATGCTCAAAGTCAGTTAATTTGCCAATGCGATCATTAAGAACTCTAGGAAACTTCTTACAAATCAAATTACTTATTTGTTCACCCTCATCAATTACCATCACAGGTTCAGGACAATTGGGGTCCAGAATAATGCCCAAACTACCTTGATCTTACCAACCTAAAAATGCAGGACCTTTCTTAGTAACGTACATTTTAGATAAGCTAGATTTATCCTTAAACTCAAATAGAAACTGGCCAAAACCTAATAAATAAATTTTTTCTCCGGAAAAATCTTCTGAAGAAAAATCAAGACTGACCAAATCATTACCAAAATTTATTTTAAGCTTGTTAACCCCTTCTATGCCCAGGACGTAATGGTTACGTCCTGAGGCACAGTGCTGCTGTGCCCAGGACGTAACCATTACGTCCTGTGCACAGAGCCCAGAGGGAGCGCTAGCGCTCCCTCTGTGGGGTTCCCCCCCACCCCCCCAAGTCAGGGATGGAAGGGGAAGCCCTTCCCCTTCCACCCCCGACCCCCCTAACCCCCCCTGTGACGTCAGCGCGCGCGCGCGCGCTGATTAGTCACAGGGTCTCCCCCATCGCGCTGGAAGCAGAGCTTCCAGCGCGATTGAAGAAGAAATGCTTTTGCATTTCTTTTTCAATCCCATGGGGGAGGCCCCGAGAGGCTTCAAAGGGAAGGAAATGTATTTCCTTCCCTTTGAAGTCTCTCACAGGTTTCCAAATCCGGATTGCTTGCAATCCGGCTTTTGAAACCCCACTAGACACCAGGGATTTTTTTTTTTTCCAGTGAAATTGGCAAAAGGGAGCGACCCCTTGGGCAAGGGTCGCTCCCAGGGGGGGCATTTTTTTAGCAAGGCCTTTTCTGCCCCCCCTGGGGGCATATTGGCCTATTATTAGGCCGATCTGACCCCAGGGGGGGCAGAAACCTCTAGGCACCAGGGACCTTTTTTTTTTTTGTGATGATTTCTTTTTTTTTAGGTGGGGAGCGATCCCTTAGGCAAGGGTCGCTCCCCTACGGGGCAATATATATTTAGGCCATTTCTGCCCCCCTTGGGGGCAGATTGGCCTATTTTGATGAGGCCAATCTGCCCCCAAGGGGGGCAGAAACCATTAGACACCAGGGAGTTTGTTTTTGCGCGCGAATTTCACGCAACGGGAGCGATCCCTTTGGCAAGGGTCGCTCCCAGGGGGGGCATTTTTTTGGGAAGGCCTTTTCTGCCCCCCCTGGGGACAGATCGGCCTATTATTAGGCCGATCTGCCCCCAGGGGGGGCAGAAACCTCTAGGCACCAGGGATCTTTTTTTTTTTTTTTCTTTTTGTTATGTTTTCTTTTTTTTTTAGGTGGGGAGCGACCCCTTAGGCAAGGGTCGCTGCCCTAGGGGGCAAATTATATTTAGGCCATTTCTGCCCCCCTTGGGGGCAGATTGGTCGATTTTAGGTCATTTAGGCCTATTTTGATGAGGCCAATATGCCCCCAAGGGGGGCAGAAACCATTAGACACCAGGGAGTTTTTTTTTTGCGTGAATTTCACGCAAGGGGAGCGACCCCTTAGGCAAGGGTCGCTCCCTGGGTGGGGGGGGCATTTTTTTAGGCCGTTTCTGCCCCCCTGGGGGGGTAGATCAGCCTATTTTGATTCAGCTGATCTGCCCCCAAGGGGGGCAGAAACACCTAGGCACCAGGGATTTTTTTGTTTTTCTGTTTTACAGATGGGGAGCGACCCCCTTGGACAAGGGTCGCTCCCCTGGAGGGGCAAAATGTATTTAGGCCATTTCTGCCCACTTTGGGGGCAGATCGGCCGATTTTAGGTCAATCTGCCCCCAGGGGGGGCAGAAACCACTAGGCACCAGGGATCTTTTTTTTGCGCCGTCACACAAGGGGAGCGACCTTGTAGTCAAGGGTCGCTCCCCGGGGGGGTGGGGGGGGGCAAAATTATTTTAGGCCATCTCTGCCCCCCCTGGGGGCAGATAGGCCTATTGGTATTAGGCCGATCTACCCCCAGGGGGGGCAGAAACCTCTAGGCGCCAGGGCAAATTTTTTTTTTTTTTTTTTTTTGAGATGGGCAGCGACCCATCAGGCAAGGGTCGCTCCCCTGGGGGGCAAATTGTATTTAGACCATTTCTGCCCCCCTTGGGGGCAGATTGGTCGATTTTAGGTCAATCTGCCCCAAGGGGGCAGAAACCACTAGGCACCGGGGATTTGTTTTTTGGCGCCAATGTCACGCAAGGGGAGCGACCCCGTAGGCAAGGGTCGCTCCGGGGGGGGGGGTTGTTCGGGGGGAAAATTTATTTTAGGCCATTTCTGCCCCCCCCTGGGGGAAGAAACCTCTAGGCGCCAGGGCAAATGTTTTTTTTTTTTTGTTTTTTTTTTTGTTTGTTTGTTTTTTTAGAGATGGGGAGCGACCCATCAGACAAGGGTCTGATGGGTCGCTTCCCTGGGGGGCAAACTGTATTTAGAGCATTTCTGACCCCTTTGGGGGCAGATTGGTCGATTTTAGGTCAATCTGCCCCCAAGGGGGCAGAAACCACTAGGCACCGGGAATTTGTTTTTTGGCGCCAATGTCACGCAGGGGTAGCGACCCCGTAGGCAAGGGTCGCACCTGGGTAGGGGGAGTTTGGGGGGGTGGGGAGTCAAATTTATTTTAGGGCATTTCCCCCCCCCCCTGGGGCCTGCTTAGCTAGAGGCCAAAATCCACATGTAGGCACTTTGCAAAAAACACCTCTGTTTTCAGTGAAAACATATGTTGTGTCTACGTTGTGTTTTGGGCCATTTCCTTTCGTGGGCGCTAGGCCTACCCACACAAGTGAGGTACCATTTTTATGGAGAGACTTAGGGGAACGCTGGGTGGAAGGAAATTAGTGGCTCCTCTCAGATTCCAGAACTTTCTGTCACCGAAATGAGAGGAAAAAGTGTTTTTTGGCCAGATTTTGATGTTTGTAAAGGATTCTGGGTAACAGAACCTGGTCAGAGCCCCGCAAATCACCCCATCTTGGATTCCCCTAGGTCTCTAGTTTTCAAAAATGTGCTGGTTTGCTAGGTTTCCCCAGGTGCCGGCTGAGCTAGAGGCCAAAATCCACACGTAGGCACTGTTTTCTATGAAAAAATGTGATGTGTCCACGTTGTGTTTTGGGCCATTTCCTGTCGCGAGCGCTAGGCCTACCCACACAAGTGAGGTATCATTTTTATCGGGAGACGTGGGGGAACGCTGGATAGAAGGAAATTTGTGGCTCCTCTCAGATTCCAGAACTTTCTGCCACAGAAATGTGAGGAACATGTGTTTTTTTAGCCAAATTTTGAGGTTTGCAAAGGATTCTGGGTAACAGAACCTGGTCCGAGCCACACAAATCACCCCATCTTGGATTCCCCTAGGTCTCTAGTTTTCAGAAATGCACAGGTTTGGTAGGTTTCCCTAGGTGGCGGCTGAGCTAGAGGCCAAAATCAACAGGTAGGCACTTTGCTAAAAACAGGTCTGTTTTCTGTGATGTGTCCACGTTGCGCTTTGGGGCGTTTCCTGTCGCGGGCGCTAGGCCTACCCACACAAGTGAGGTATTATTTTTATCGGGAGACGTGGGGGAACGCTGGGTGGAAGGAAATTTGTGGCTCCTCTCAGATTGTAGAACTTTCTGCCACAGAAATGTGAGGAACATGTGTTTTTTTAGCCAAATTTTGAGGTTTGCAAAGGATTCTGGGTAACAGAACCTGGTCCCAGCCACACAAGTCACCCCATCTTGGATTCCCCTAGGTCTCTAGGTTTCAGAAATGCACAGGTTTGGTAGGTTTCCCTAGGTGGCGGCTGAGCTAGAGGCCAAAATCTACAGGTAGGCACTTTGCTAAAAACAGGTCTATTTTCTGTGATGTGTCCACGTTGCGCTTTGGGGCGTTTCCTGTCGCGGGCGCTAGGCCTACCCACACAAGTGAGGTATCATTTTTATCGGGAGACATGGGGGAACGCTGGGTGGAAGGAAATTTGTGGCTCCTCTCAGACTGTAGAACTTTCTGCCACAGAAATGTGAGGAACCTGTGTTTTTTTAGCAAAATTTTGAGGTTTGCAAAGGATTCTGGGTAACAGAACCTGGTCCGAGCCACACAAGTCACCCCATCTTGGATTCCCCTAGGTCTCTAGTTTTCAGAAATGCACAGGTTTGGTAGGTTTCCCTAGGTGGCGGCTGAGCTACAGGCCAAAATCTACAGGTAGGCACTTTGCAAAAAACACCTCTGTTTTCCTTCAAAAATTTGGTTGTGTCCACGTTGCGCTTTGGGGCGTTTCCTGTCGTGGGCGCTAGGCCTACCCACCAAAGTGAGGTATTATTTTTATCGGGAGACGTGGGGGAACGCTGGGTGGAAGGAAATTTGTGGCTCCTCTAAGATTCCAGAACTTTCTGCCACAGAAATGTGAGGAACATGTGTTTTTTTAGCCAAATTTTGAGGTTTGCAAAGGATTCTGGGTAACAGAACCTGGTCCCAGCCACACAAGTCACCCCATCTTGGATTCCCCTAGGTCTCTAGTTTTCAGAAATGCACAGGTTTGGTAGGTTTCCCTAGGTGGCGGCTGAGCTACAGGCCAAAATCTACAGGTAGGCACTTTGCTAAAAACAGGTCTGTTTTCTGTGATGTGTCCACGTTGCGCTTTGGGGCGTTTCCTGTCGCGGGCGCTAGGCCTACCCACACAAGTGAGGTATCATTTTTATCGGGAGACGTGGGGGAACGCTGGGTGGAAGGGAATTTGTGGCTCCTCTCAGATTCTAGAACTTTCTGACACAGAAATGTGAGGAACATGTGTTTTTTTAGCCAAATTTTGAGGTTTGCAAAGGATTCTGGGTAACAGAACCTGGTCCCAGCCACACAAGTCACCCCATCATGGATTCCCCTAGGTCTCTAGTTTTCAGAAATGCACAGGTTTGGTAGGTTTCCCTAGGTGGCGGCTGAGCTAGAGGCCAAAATCTACAGGTAGGCACTTTGCTAAAAACAGGTCTATTTTCTGTGATGTGGCCACGTTGCGCTTTGGGGCGTTTCCTGTCGCGGGAGCTAGGCCTACCCACACAAGTGAGGTATCATTTTTATCGGGAGACATGGGGGAACGCTGGGTGGAAGGAAATTTGTGGCACCTCTCAGATTGTAGAACTTTCTGCCACAGAAATGTGAGGAACATGTGTTTTTTTAGCCAAATTTTGAGGTTTGCAAAGGATTCTGGGTAACAGAACCTGGTCCCAGCCACACAAGTCACCCCATCATGGATTCCCCTAGGTCTCTAGGTTTCAGAAATGCACAGGTTTGGTAGGTTTCCCTAGGTGGCGGCTGAGCTAGAGGCCAAAATCTACAGGTAGGCACTTTGCTAAAAACAGGTCTATTTTCTGTGACGTGTCCACGTTGCGCTTTGGGGCGTTTCCTGTCGCGGGCGCTAGGCCTACCCACACAAGTGAGGTATCATTTTTATCGGGAGACATGGGGGAACGCTGGGTGGAAGGAAATTTGTGGCTCCTCTCAGACTGTAGAACTTTCTGCCACAGAAATGTGAGGAACCTGTGTTTTTTTAGCCAAATTTTGAGGTTTGCAAAGGATTCTGGGTAACAGAACCTGGTCCGAGCCACAAAAGTCACCCCATCTTGGATTCCCCTAGGTCTCTAGTTTTCAGAAATGCACAGGTTTGGTAGGTTTCCCTAGGTGGCGGCTGAGCTACAGGCCAAAATCTACAGGTAGGCACTTTGCAAAAAACACCTCTGTTTTCCTTCAAAAATTTGGTTGTGTCCACGTTGCGCTTTGGGGCGTTTCCTGTCGTGGGCGCTAGGCCTACCCACACAAGTGAGGTATTATTTTTATCGGGAGACGTGGGGGA
Organism: Pleurodeles waltl; assembly: GCF_031143425.1. NCBI lineage: Eukaryota > Metazoa > Chordata > Amphibia > Caudata > Salamandridae > Pleurodeles > Pleurodeles waltl. The sequence goes on from NC_090450.1 coordinate 857,585,403, forward strand.
ACGCTGGGTGGAAGGAAATTTGTGGCTCCTCTCAGATTCCAGAACTTTCTGCCACAGAAATGTGAGGAACATGTGTTTTTTTAGCCAAATTTTGAGGTTTGCAAAGTATTCTGGGTAACAGAACCTGGTCCGAGCCACACAAGTCACCCCATCTTGGATTCCCCTAGGTCTCTAGTTTTCAGAAATGCACAGGTTTGGTAGGTTTCCCTAGGTGGCGGCTGAGCTACAGGCCAAAATCTACAGGTAGGCACTTTGCTAAAAACAGGTCTGTTTTCTGTGATGTGTCCACGTTGCGCTTTGGGGCGTTTCCTGTCGCGGGCGCTAGGCCTACCCACACAAGTGAGGTATCATTTTTATCGGGAGACGTGGGGAAACGCTGGGTGGAAGGAAATGTGTGGCTCCTCTCAGATTCCAGAACTTTCTGCCACAGAAATGTGAGGAACATGTGTTTTTTTAGCCAAATTTTGAGGTTTGCAAAGGATTCTGGGTAACAGAACCTGGTCCGAGTCACACAAGTCACCCCATCTTGGATTCCCCTAGGTCTCTAGTTTTCAGAAATGCACAGGTTTGGTAGGTTTCCCTACGTGGCGGCTGAGCTACAGGCCAAAATCTACAATTAGGCACTTTGCAAAAAACACCTCTGCTTTCCCTCAAAAATTTGGCTGTGTCCACGTTGCGCTTTGGGGCATTTCCTGTCGTGGGCGCTAGGCCTACCCACACAAGTGAGGTATCATTTTTATCGGGAGACGTGGGGGAACGCTGGGTGGAAGGAAATTTGTGGCTCCTCTCAGATTCCAGAACTTTCTGCCTCAGAAATGTGAGGAACATGTGTTTTTTTAGCCAAATTTTGAGGTTTGCAAAGGATTCTGGGTAACAGAACCTGGTCCCAGCCACACAAGTCACCCCATCCTGGATTCCCCTCGGTCTCTAGTTTTCAGAAATGCACAGGTTTGGTAGGTTTCCCTAGGTGGCGGCTGAGCTAGAGGCCAAAATCTACAGGTAGGCACTTTGCTAAAAACAGGTCTGTTTTCTGTGATGTGTCCACGTTGTGTTTCGGGGCATATCCTGTCGCGGGTGCTAGGCCTACCCACACAAGTGAGGTATAATTTTTATTGGGAGACTTGGGGGAACATAGAATAGCAAAACAAGTGTTATTGCCCCTTGTCTTTCTCTACATTTTTCCCTTCCAAATGTAAGACAGTGTGTACAAAAGACGTCTATTTGAGAAATGCCTTGTAATTCACATGCTAGTATGGGCACCCTGGAATTCAGAGATGTGCAAATGACCACTGCTTCTCAACACCTTATCTTGTGCCCATTTTGGAAATACAAAGGTTTTCTTGATAGCTATTTTTTACTCTTTATATTTCAGCAAATGAATAGCTGTATACCCTGAATAGAATGAAAATCCACTGCAGGGTGCAGGTCATTTATTGGCTCTGGGTACCTAGAGTTCTTGATGAACCTACAAGCCCTATATATCCCTGCAACCAGAACAGTCCAGCAGACGTAACGGTATATTGCTTTCGAACATCTGACATTGCAGGAAAAGATTACAGAGTAAAACTTAGAGAAAAATTGATGTTTTTTTCACCTCAATTTCAATATTTTTCTTTTTCAGTTGTTATTTTCTGTAGGAAACCCTTGTAGGATCTACACAAATTACCCCTTGCTGAATTCAGAATTTTGTCTACTTTTCAGAAAAGTTGCGGTTTCTGGGATCCAGCATTGGTTTCATGCCCATTTCTGTCACTGACTGGAAGGAGGCTGAAAGCACAAAAAATCGTAAAAATGGGGTATGTCCCAGTAAAATGCCAAAATTGTGTTGAAAAATTGGGTTTTCTGATTCAAGTCTGCCTGTTCCTGAAAGCTGAGAAGCTGGTGATTTTATCACCGCAAACCCTTTGTTGATGCCCTTTTCAGGGAAAAAAACACAAGCCTTCTTCTGCAGCCCATTTTTCCAATTTTTTAAAAAAAAACGAAATTTTCACTGTTTTTTGGCTAATTTCTTGGCCTCCTTCTGGGGAACCCGCAAAGTCTGGGCACCTCTAGAATCCCTAGGATGTTGGAAAAAAAGGACGCAAATTTGGCGTGGGTAGCTTACGTGAACAAAAAGTTATGAGGGCCTAAGCGCGAACTGCTCCAAATAGCCAAAAAAAGGCTCGGCACAGGAGGGGGAAAAGGCCTGGCAGCGAAGGGGTTAAACCAAATTCTTTAATTAATAATAGAGTAAGGAGAGCCAGAATCGGCACACATTTGAACCTCAACCCCTTCAGTACTCACAGTGCATACTGATTTTTTCTTGACCTTTCCCGTATCAACATTTAAACCTCTGTCTTCACTACCTATAATGTTTAATTCAAACTTATCATCTTCTCTCTTGTCCCACGAGAAAACATCATCCCTGTCATTCCCTTCATCCACAAATTTAACATCATTGTGGTGTTTCTTTCTGCAAACTTTAGAAAAGTTCCCCAACAAACCACATAAAGAACACTTCTGTTTTAAAGCAGGGCACAGTTTGCTATTCGCAAAATGTGATCTACTGTCACATTTAAAACATTTAAGGTTTTTCTTGGAGGATACTTTTGAAGTATCCTTATACACCTCTTGTTCCTTTCCTGCTTTCTTCCTAGGCTTTTAGAATTAACTTTACTTACACATTCATCTGGTTTGACTCTTTCTGTATAACCTTAGCACTCCTGGAAGACATTTCAGCTTTTCTGACAATATCCAGGTTTTGTTGTAAATTAGAATCCCCATTTTCCCATAACGTCTCCTGAATAGAAGAACCATTAACATGCATGGCTACTTGATCTCTTATTAAATCCTCTTGTAAAATGTAGATAGTTGCACAATTGAATATCCTTAAAACGCAATCGATCGAAGGTTTACTAGTTCCTCAGGTTAAAAAAAAAGGAACAGATGGAGAAAACAAACCAAATGTAAAATACCAAGGTGAATAGGTCAACAATGGATACTGACACTTCCTGGTTTCATCCACCAATGAAATAGGAGGACATGAAAAACGTGAGACATCACTGCCAGGAATCCCAGGAATCCCTTGAGACACAGCCAGAATCTGAACAATCACGTAGCGAGCAATTTCAAAAGCAAGTACTGCTCGCGTGTGCGGGAAGAAACAAGCCTGTCGTGTGCAATAGTTCCCAAAGACGTACATACAAAAGGAATGCAGAAACTGCACCAGTGTCAAATGTCAACAGCTGATATGCCAAAAATAGAAACCAGCATGCTCAGCTTCAACAGCACACTCCAGCTTCACGGCAAATTCCAATATCCACAGCTTCATGGCACATTCCAGTATCCACGACACACACTAGAATTAACCCATAAAAGGGTCCACGAAAGTACATGTGCCGAAAAGGCATGGCGCTCAGAAAAATTACAGTAATCCAGGAAGTCAAAGCAATCCACTATCCCAGTGGAAAACAAATGGTGAAATCGGACACTGAAATCGCACACTGATTAAAGGGTTTGAGGAGTGGTGCCGCTCGTGGCCACTTGTAAAGTACGACTACAGTATGCAAAGGATGTGAAGGATCTTTATTTCAGCACCACCCCAGGAAAGCGCCAAACTCCCAGGTCAACAGAAACACCACTGCCAACCCCAGAGTAGAACTTATTCCAGAATACAAATTGGGATAATGCACACGCTGTCATAGGAACAGACGCGCAATAGACATAACAACAAGCCTATTTCCCTAATTTCTTGATGAAGCATTTTGTAGCATGTGGTCTTTAAAAAGTTGTATGCAGATGAGGAGACACATATAAAGTTAGGATATATATAAGATTAAAAATGTATTTCTTTTGTGTGGAGCATTTAAAACTTTGTGGGTGTTGAGATGAATGATGCAGAGATTTTGGTGGGGCGACAGTGGGATTGAAGCATTAAGCATAGGGCCATGATAGATGGGCAGAAACTCTTTATCTTAAATAGGGTTGTGCAATGTTTTTTATGTCAGAAAGCTGTCAGTTTTACTTTGACCTTTAACAGAGTTATTCTGTTGGAGAGCAGTGGGTAAGGTGGTGAAGTAGAATTTATACACCCCCTTTGCCAAATTTTGAGATGACCACTATCCCATGAGTCATTTCTGCACATTTAGATGGAATCTCAGTCACAATGGTCCTTATATGTGTACAAAATGTTTGGTGGATGGCCACCAACGGGAGCTGTGTGAATAAAATAACGTAGGGCCGGATTTAAGAAAAGTGGCGCTGCATTCAATGCAGCACCACTTTTCTGGCGCCCCTCAACGGCCTCCTACAGCCACCATGTGTGCGCCATGGTGCAGGGTAGGGACAATAGTGTAAATTTTGTTATGCTAGTGATGTACTGCGTAGGATTAGCTCCAAAATGTTGACGCTAATCCTGGACAGCACATAGGGGCCCACTGAAAGCAATGGTGTGCCCCCTTTTAACATCTGCTCTGTGCAGGTGTTAAAATAGCTGCAAAAAATTACCCTGTGGAATCTCTTAGATTCTACTGCGCCATTTGTGCAGTCCCCTTAATTGGGTACTCCCCCCTTTAATACATCATGCCTGGCACAAGGGTTTATAATATGGCGCAATGCATGAATTGCACCATTTTGTAAAATGGTGCTGCACATTTGGCCTCATTGGGCCACATTAGCATAAAAAAATGACAAAATGGTGCTAGGAACTCTTAAATCTGGGTCTTAATGTCCACATGTCTCTAAATGAAATGGGTGGATCTAGGGTTTGGCAGACACAGTACTCCTTGTATTTGTGATGGAGTACAGCATCCATCAAACTTTATATCGGGCCCTAGACTTGGCTAAAAAATGTAGAGATAGCATACGACTTTTCAGCATTGTGACATTGCAAAATTATGCAAGAAACTTCAGAAAGGTTGCAAAGAAAATACTTCACAACTTCGCACAAACATACTCTCAAAGCCAAAGTTTCATTTTATGATTAAACAGCTGCAGCAGTTTAAACAACTACGTAAACACACAATTTCCCCACTATACGCAGCTCTCGTGGAAGCATGCCAGACTGGTATATTATCGGATGACATGTGCACAGCAGTGGTGATAATGATTTCAAAGGCAGGGAAACCACCGGATCAATGGGACTTCCATTCCCCTGATAAATGCAGACATTAAAATAGTTGAAAAATGTCTGTCAAATAGGTTAAAAACGGTGATCATACATTTGCCTCTGCGGGAGACTCGCCGGTGGGGAGAACAATAGCTTTGTAGGATGCAAATAAAGCATTTGGCTCAATGGAATGGACATACTTTTTTGGGATATTGGAAGGGATGGGATTTGGCTCCAAATACATCTCGTTGGTCAGACTCCTTTATGACCGCCCAATGGCCGGGGTGAAGGTCAGTGGATGCACCCTGTGGGCATTCAGCATACGGAGGGGCATCAAGCAGAGTTGCCCTCTTTCTCTGATGCTGTTTGTGTTAGTGATTGAAGTGCTGGCAGCATGGTTAAGAGTTGATACACAAGTGTGGTGCTGGCCAGGCTGCGAGGGGGGAGGGAGACTGTATCTGGCTATAAGCTGATTATATTTCACTGTACTTAGCCAACACAATGCACACATTAAACAGGCTCTTACATATTTTTAATACATTCAGGGCACATTCAGGCTTCACTATAAATTGGGATAGTCATTCTTGTTCCCATTGAATGACAGTCAGACAGATACCCAACTCCCACTGCCACTCCGAATAGAGCAAACCAAGTTTAAATATTTGTGGGTCTGGATAATCCTGTCCCTGGATGAATATTATGGGGCTAATTGGGCACTACTATTGCAGCGCCTTGAACAAGAGGTAGAACACTGGCAAACACTGCCACTTTCCTTGCTAGGGAAGGCTGCAATGTTTAAAATTATAGCTCTCCGCAAACTGTCATACATACTACAGAATACACCATACAGAGTACCAGAGAAATTCTTCACTAAGATAGATAACCTGACACGGAACTTAATATGGGTGAGAGGTAAACCACACATGTCTCTGAAACACTACAAAGATCTAAATACGAAGGGGGTATAGCACTACAGAATGTAAGAAAGTATTATGAAGTGGCACAGGCAACTGTGGTGAATGAATGGGCATACTCAGAGAAGGACCATCCATCATTTTGGAGGGACAGAGCAGGGATCAGAACATATAGTTATCTTCATGCACTGTATGGAGGTCATCCCCTCACACTCGCCTGCCAGACAACACTCAGGGTGATAGAAAGCTGGAGAAGACTCACGAGAAAAATGTGCTGGCACAGACGAACTCCAAAGACCCCACTATGGGAGGGTGCTAGACTAAAAGAGGTTTCTTCATGTCGGCGATTTAGGGGATGGAGCGCCATAGGACTATTCACACTGACAGACATGTGGGATGGTAACGGGGTGGTCACCTTCTCACACCTGTGGTAAGAATACCAGATGTCTAACACACAAAGGTTTAAATATGGCAAACTCTCTCACGCCCTTAAAAAGAGTATCCCGCCTGATGAGGAGATGCAGGAAGACTTCCCACATGAAATGAGACAGCTAGATGGGAGAAGAGAGACAAAACTTAATAACCCAGACATATGGCATGGTAGTGCGAAACACACAATGCCCACTGCAAAAATTGCAGGACAGATGGACAATAGATGTATGGGACCTGGATGAAGATGACTGGAGGGAAGCCCTATCATTTCCAATGCATAATAGTAAGCTTCCATCTGATCCAGCTGAAAATAATTTACAGAATATACTATACACCCATCCTACTATATAAATTAGGTCAGATACCAGATTAGGTCTGCAGGAGACGCTGCGGCCAATTCATGTTCTGTGGAACTGCCCTGACATACAAACATTCTGGGGAAGAGTGGAAAAATCATTAGTTGAAGCAATAGGCATGCCCCTGACTCTGACACCATGGCTGGCTTTATTGGGCATATGGGAAAATTCAGATCAAACAGGCTATCAAAAACTACTTATTGATTTGAACTATAGGGTGGCAGAAAGAGACATTGCTCAGAGATGGGGATCAGGGTCAATCCCCATGCACCGGAATTGGCAGACAGGAATGGAGTATTGCAAAATTATTGAAAAAGAAGTATACAAAAGCAGAGTTTGTATGAAATAATACAAAAAAATATGGGGAGGAAGGAACATGGAAAAAGACCAGGAAGTGGATGATTGAAGAACAGGCTTATTTACCAAATGAACTGTGTAAAAGCAGACTAACACAAAATTACATAACTCATATATAGGAGTAATTCAAGCACACAATCAGTTGGTTAATCTGGGCGGGGGGAGACATGGATGATACAGAAAGTGTAACTGGATGTTATTAGTTTAAGTTTCTCAGGTAAGGAAATGTTGGGACTAATAGAATGATATGTGATGTTTCACTGTAAGAGACGAAAACATTGAATAAAAATATATTGTAAAAAAATACAGCTGCAGCAGCCATGAGCAGGCAAAAACAGTTGTGAAAGCACCTACTTTAACTATAGGTAGGGAAGAGTGTGCGGTGGAAAATGTGTTAGGTTTAGTTAAGGGTTAGATTGGCGAAAACATGGTTGAGGCAAAGATGTAAGTTTTCAGAAAGAGTGACACTAATTTGAGGTAGCACTTAGATGCTGGATGCAGGATTTGCCACATATTCTGTGAAAATGAATTGTTTAAAGAATAATAGAAATTAACGTTCAAGAGGAACATTGAAAAAAAAATAAGTGAATATATTTGATCAGGTTAGCTGCATGAAAGAACCATTGCAGTCATAGGTGGAAATCAAACACAGAGAGAAGGCAGTCCTTATTCTAAAGAAATGGGGAATCAATATAATAAATCATACTGAGGTTGAGCAGGTGTGATGGGTGGTAGTTCAGCTAGAACTTCAAAAAGGGAACGTTATGGTTGCTCATTTTCACGCTAATAGCCAATTATTCTTAACAGGAATATTGATTGTTCTCATTTCCTAGGATAAACAGATTTTCACATGACGTCTGAACAAGCAGGCCAATGTGAAAGTCTGACAGATTTTCCCCTCAGCAGTCGCACTATCACAGGGTAGAAAGTTTTTAAATTCGATGCATGTTTAAAAGGAATGTCGATTTTCATCCCCAGTTAAGCCTGGCACATGTCCAGTGAGGTTTGATGACTCCTTATTAGCAGACATTTCTAAAGGCTAAACCTACATTTTATTTATTTGTTCACTGCTTCCACCCACTTCAGGGCAATAAATATAATTTAGAAAGGTGGGACTTGTACCCAATGGCTAAAGTAATTGTCTTGGTTTGATATTCTTATGGCACGATCCAAGGATGTGGGATTTAGTTCTATGCACACTTATAAAGGTCAGTTGTAGGCCTTTACAGAAAGGGGTGTTGTTTGATCCTTTGAAGCTGTGGTTTCCACAACAACAGGTCCCCGGACTCCAATATTTCTACTGCCCTGTTTATAACTACTCAGTGCTCTATTAGAGATAAAGTTTGCCATTGGTAATGGGAGGCCTCTGCTGAGCAAACTAGAGGGGGAGGACTTGTGTCTGGTCTAGAGGACAGTAGTCTTTATTCATGCATCTACTGGGGTCTCCTGGAGGCACAATTAAGTATGATTTTATATGGTCAAGTTGCCTTTTAGTTCTGGAGTCCTCGTAGCCAATCAATGTGTTTCTTCCAGAGTGTCGATGAGGGTGGGGGAGGAACAATGTACAATGGGCTAAATGTGCCATCACAAAGGCTCCAGGCAACTCCACCATTTGACAACTCATAGAGAGGTGCGATGTAGATCAATACTCATTATCACTATATTCATGGAGAGTTCTGAGCTGAACATGACTCCAAAGTACTTGATTTTCAGTGTGGTGGAAAGTGATGCGCCTAAATTGGGGGCTTACTGGAATAACAGTAAGGTGAGATCTTGTTTCATAAAACAATGATTTTTATCTTGCATCCTTCAGGCAAATAAATCTTTCATCAAGAAAACCATGTAGTACAGACAGGTGAAGAAGCTATCATAATTTATCAGCCTGTTGTGTTGCAGAAGGTAGATGTGAGTGGAATGAGTCTACATTTGGATGTTCATCTCATACTGCTTAAGGAGCTGTGCCTTAGTGTGCATGTAGCTGTTAAAAAGAAGGAATTAAAGACATGACCTCTGTGGTACTCTGCAATCATAGTTGACATGATGAGTTCCTTGACCCAATTAATATTTGTTTGTTGTGGTTGGAGGAAAAATAAGGGATCCATTCCACCATTGAGTCAGTGACTATTTGCTTGAGACTGTTCAAAAGCATACCATAGTCCTACACTTTCATAAGTTGCTGAGCGATGGAGTTGAGGAATATGAAGCCTGTGTTCTTATAGTTGTCCAAGGGCTACAGAAGCTTTTTGTCAAATGGTAACTAGTGATGTGTGTACATTTTTATCATGCAAAATACTCATTTTATATGTGTGTGTGTGTGTGTGTATATATACATATAAATATGTATATATATATATATATATCCACACAAATAATGCTCACAGCCGGACTCCAAGCGGCCCTAGAGGGGTGGTGCGTTACAACCGGCAGAGCACTCCGGTTAATTATATCATAAATCCAAACTCTCCAAAGAGAAAACGCACGCTCAGGAATTCAAAAGTAGAAGTGTTTATTTAACACTCAACGCGTTTCGACTGACAGGCAGCCTTGATCACGTGTATAGTTCAACCAATGAGCTTTCCTTTAAATACCATCTTGACAACACCATAAAAACAGGACTAAGTAATTTTTTCGTACAAGCAAATATCCTAGAAAGGATTTTAAATGGATGATATGAGCAGGACTGATTCAATTAGATAAATATATATGTACACAGCCACATAACTCATTATTTCACTAAATTACCACCAAGTTATTAAATAGTAGGAGCGCTATAAATATATATAAATATAATTGTACATTATTCATATCAGTATACATATAAAAATCACCATAAATATATAAATATAAATATAAGTGTAATTATAAGTATAAATACTGCTCTATTTACAGTAAAAAAACATTTGTAAAAAGAAATATCATTTTTACAAAAAGAGTATCATTTTTTAGAGTATCACCATAGTCAATATTAAAATTTAAAATGTCATTCTACTTAGTACATAAAAAATATACATATTTTTTTTTGCATCTTCTACAAATAGTGCTATACTCCCAAGATATTGAGCAATATCAATATTTACATAGGAAACATTTTTCATCCAAAATCATAAGGAAAAACTTGTCACTTTTTTTGTGTAGTCAATAACCATGTGGAAGAATAGGTACTACTAAATTCAGAAATCAAAAAACTATCCAGACTCCAACCATTCTGTGAAAACATAATCAAAGTAAAATGAGTTAGAAAAAAAGGGTTTAGAAAAATTACAAAAATTACAAAAGTTACAAAAATTACAAAAATTACTGCTGCTCATAATATGAAAAGTCACTACTATAATTCCTCATAAACTACTGAATTCATTAATCATGACACAAGTGAGTAATGAGTTCTTCACCAATATTCAATCCTCTCGGTGTCTTAGTTTCTAAGTCCACAATATATTTGGATTCTTTTTTCCGTAAAGTTAGCTCTCTATTACCACCTCTGTGGTGTGCTGGCACATGTTCGATACCAAAGTAGGATAATAAGGTGATATCAGAATTGTGGAAATCTTGAAAGTGTCTGGCTACAGGGTAATGTGGATCCTTTGATGTAATCGCACGCATATGTTCAAGAATACGTTTCTTAACAGAATGTTTAGTACTGTCTACATACCAAAGATGGCAAGGGCATTCTACTATATAGATAGTAAAAGGAGTACTACATGTCAAGAACTGTTTAATTTGTCTCTTCATCCCTGGTTTACTAGTGGGGTATTCTTTCCTAATCACACTATTGCGGCAAGCTTTGCAATGTCCACATGGACAAAAATCCCTGTAAATGATGTTCTTTTATTTGGGAGATAGAGGTGACATCATTTGATCTCAACATATCATGAAGATTACGTCCTCTTCTATAAGTGATCAGAGGCCACTTCTGAATCTCTTTACCCATAACAGGATCACATTTCAAGATATTCCAATGTTTTGAGAAGATCTTTTTAATCTGGGTAGTATCCTTATTATAGGTTAAGATCAACCTGATGTTTTCACTGTTCTCATTTTCCACTCTGGCCGTATTATCAAAGAGGGTCTGAATTTTTCTACCTTCTTAATTTTTTCTTTAGCCTTTTTAATTACCCAATCCGGGTAGCCTCTTTGTTTAAACCTTATTATCATCTCTCTCTGTTCTTGTTCAAATGCCTCATTTGTATTGCTAATTATTTTAGCTCTCAATAGTTCACCATAGGGGACACTCCATTTCAATTTATCAGGATGTCCACTAGTAGCATGTAATAAACTATTTCCTGCAGTGGTTTTACGGAAAAGTTCAGTGTGGATCATCTTGTCTTTGATCTTCACTTTAGTATCCAGAAATTCAATCGAAGAGCGGCTGATGTTATACGTTAGTCTGATGTTATAATCATTTTCATTGAGTTTTTTAATAAATCGTATAGCCTCACTCTCAGATCCTTTCCAGATTATGAAAAGATCATCAATATATCTGAGCCACAATGTGGCCTGATTTATTTCTGGATGTTTATCTTCATTTTTAAAGATCTCTTCTTCCCATAAACCTAAAAACAGACAGGCAAAACTGGGAGCAAAGCAAGTTCCCATTGCAGTCCCAAGTACTTGCTTGTGGAGCTTGCCGTCAAATAGAAAAGTATTGTTAGTCAGGCAATATTTTTTATTTATATATATATGTATACTGTAGATATGTAAAGATATGTATATATTCTAAACATCTCCATAAAAAGATGAAGCACGCAGTCTCAAAGTAAACTGAAAATGCTTTATCCCAAAAAATCCTGCCCCTGCAACCCATTTCAGCACTAAGCCTTGTTCACGCACAGGGTGGCTGTGTTTCCCAAACCAATATATCTTATGGAAAAAATCAAAAGAAATCAAAAGAAGAGCAGTGAATGCATACGTCAATGGTATGAATACGGAAAAGGAAACTGAATACATAAATGTAAAACAAACAGTGGAATCTGCAGCATAATGTATTTGCATGATGTTTGCCAAAGAGCGTACCCCACATATTGATATATGTTAAAATATACTACACAAAACTACTCTAAAATAATAATATCTGCCCTGCATTTTATAATGCGTATACTGCACACATGACAAAGCTCAACAAAATTAAAGGTGTCTTTCTCCAGAATTCTGTGATGAGATGAATCCTGCTATAGAGAGGCTGACAAGACTACAAAGACATAAATCTCCACCAAACTAGGGTGCTTCCTCTTATCCATTTGACGTAAGTGCTTCTTTGTTTTGTGGGGAAGTCCTCATATTTCTCGGCATCAAAAACGCACCACCAAAATTGGTGGAAATGCACTAGGGGGGCCGCTTGATAAACTGCACATCACCTTGGCAAAAGGCAGGAAGACCTTTACATACTACTAAGGTGGACACTATTGGGCCAAGCAGGTGGAGAATTCAGGTGAATTGCACATTTTAATACTTGCAGCAATTTAAAGGGATCACCATGGACCAATTTTTGCCCATGGGACCACATCACCTGGGTCCCGGCCTTCATTTAACAAGGAAAAGAGTCATGCTGGCCCCCTCCCATGCCGACTCTAGCCCCGGGGCCAGCCTATAAAATAATGGAGGAGGTAAGCTGATTTTGGCCAGGTCATGTCTCCTGGGTGCCACCCAGGGCACCCAATTTGCAATGGGACCACAGGAGGAGCCTCAAGGCCCCCACGGTCTCAGCCGGGTCGCCGCCTCCTGTGGGAGACACCATTGCTCTTGCATGTCTAGCAGCGAGCTGCTAGACATGCAGTGCAAGAGCAATAGTTTCATCTCTTTCCTTGACCAAATCTTTGCAGGCATGGAAAAGGATGAAATCTCTGCATTCAGTGGCTGAGAGCACTTTGACAGCTCTCCGCTGAAAGCAGAGTGTTTGCTCTGACTTGGCAGGAATGTCAAGGCTTCTGCCAAGTCAGAGCAAACAGCTATGTTTCAGACTGGGGAACCTCGGGACATAGCAGGAGCCGGCCCTGGGGGGTGGCGGTCACCAGGGCCATTATTGGCTCCATTAGGGGGGCTGCACAGCCCCCCTCCAACCTTTAGTTTAGTTCCGGGGAGGTGGTGGTTTCTGGTGTCAGGGGGTCTGCAATGCACCACCCTCATCATGTTATTTCAGCCCCAGGGAGGTGGTAGAACCCGGGGCTAGAGGGCTGTGTACCATCCCTTGATTGCCATTAATTGCCCCGGGGAGGCTACTGGGGGGGTGCATGGGCCCCCTGTATACATTTCATATTCAACCCCTTGGAGGTGGCGGTCCCCAGGGTTGTGGGGGAGGCCATTTGGTTCTCCCTTATTACAAATAAACATATTGCTCCAGGGAGGTGGTGGTCCCCGGGGTGGGGGGCTGCAAAGGCCCCCTGCATATTTTAACATCATCGCTTCAGGGAGGTGGTAGTCCCCGGGGTGGGGGGCTGCAAAGGCCCCCTGCATATTTTAACATCATCGCTCCAGGGAGGTGGTGGTCCTGAGGACTGATAAAAGCCTTAGGAGGCAGTCCCAATGAGACCCCCTTCTTTTTCTAAACCCCTACTGCCCCCAGGACCTCGCCTATCCAGGACAAAATAAAGGGTAGGAGACTTTTTTTTAAATACAGATCTGCACATTCTTCTAAGAATTTTTTTACAGCCCTATTTGATTAGGGTGTCCATAACCTGACCCCTTTTATTTATTATTTTTTTTTTTTTCCCTTGCTGACGTGTTGGTAGCCAATGGGATATCAGCACGGGGACATTTGGATCCACTGAGGATCCGCATCCTAGATAGCTATATTTTTTTGCCCTCTAATACATCTAAAGCCTCTGAATGGTTTTACATCAAATCACAAAAAGCCTGCTTTCTGGACCAAGAGCTAGCTTTCTGCCTAATTTTGAATATTTCCGTCCAGTGGTTCAGACAGTAGATGTGTTCAAAGTTCCTATGTGAAACCCCGTTTTGGGACTCCCCCTGTTCTCTCAGCCCCCATTTGGCGGATCTTTTGACAGAACTTTCAAGACAGCAGCTGAACTGATTGAAGTATACGTTTTGAAACTTTCATGAAGATTCCTCAATCGGTGTTAGATTTATTGGCAAAACAAAAATGCTCTTTCTATGGAAACTAGGTCCTAACTATAACTACCTACTTGTGGCAGTGCTGCAAATACCTCCTGATGTTCTTTGAAACTGAAGTTTCTAAAACCATTAATTCATCTCTAGCAGCTATGGACTGTCACCTTGTCCTTACGTGACCTTACCACTCATTCAACTTAAATTGACCACCTTTCACCCAAAGACCAAACATTAAATATCACGAATGGTCTAATGAAGAAAGCCTTATAAATACCTACTGTACCTCACATAGTGGTATATAGGAAGAAATTCCTCACTTCTGCACACCTCACAGCCATGATAAACTCATCGTTCAGGCAAAGATTATTACCATGCCCCTTAAAACGCTCTTGTCATCAAACCTCTGATAAAGAAACTGTCCTACGACTCAAAGTCCTGATCAACTAACGGCTAATTTCCAATCTACCGTGCACCAGCAATGTAACGCAACAGAAATATAGCTTATAGCTTCAAAAATACATCTAAATACATTTCATCTTACTTACTTGACCTGGAATCTGGGGTGAGACTAGCAAGGGGCACCTTACTGACATATTAGTCAAGGATTTTTGTTTTTATTTTTTTTATGAACACAAAATGTCACTTAAATTTAGATTATTGGTTTTCGCACTGTTCCAAATGCGGCACTACGTGGTCACACCAGATTATTTGCCTATTCCTGTACTTTATGTTTTCTGGTACTAGTATTCTATGCCCTGTAACAATACTAATAAGTACAACTGTGCATTTGTTTTGGCTCTCAAATGAGTGGCTAAAATAGTTTTCTCCCGCTTGGGTTGTTCAACTGACATGTAAGACCAGTGCAGATGGTGCAGAAAGTGCACCAATGGCAGGGAAAAGGGAAGTGACATATATGTGTATTTCCACCACACACACAAAATGCTGGGATGCATTCAAATGTGATGCACTTGAACATGTCTGGGGATAGTGCAAGCTGTGTAGGAAAATCTTACATTTATATGAGTTCACAGAAATACATTTGTGTATTTGTGTACAGCCAAACGGGTCTGGGCTTCGTTCGCGGACACCATCTCTTCTATAATCATCAAACAGTCTTCACTTCATATAGTGAAAACATGAGCCGTTCTGGGTGCTTAAAAAAACAACATTTATTATGGCAAGGAAATGAAAGAATGCGTTTCGACCAAAACAGGCCTTGTTTAGCATGATAACAGTCCTTCATTAGTGTCATTTAAACATTTTTGCAACGTCATAAATCATAAACACAGAAAAAGTACTTCACGATGCAATATCAACAGACAATCCCACTTTTCAGTACAATGTTCATAATCACATTTGCACTTTGCTTGTTATTACAATTACTCAAAACCACATTCTTTTACAAGCATTCAATTAATTTTGTTTACCCAGGACTGAAGGTCATTTATCCCATCATTATCATAATGACAAATCTATGTACAATACGAGAAGAACATGTCAATAGCACCATTCTACAATCTATGAACCTGTAGTAGGCATACAAACTTCCAATTCATCACGTATTTATGGTTGATCGAGGTGTCTCTCTTCCTATTTTCCAATGTTCTCAAAGACATACCGCTGATACCATATGCAAATCGATCCTATAGTAGGGTAAACAATGGTAAAAGCAACTCCAATTAACAATGACCTGATCTTAAACCCACTTCTAATGTCCAGTTTCTCTATTGTCCCAGACCATGCTATACTCATTTCCCCATAAGTTTCATCAATCAATTATTGCACCAAGTCCCCCTTGCATTTAATGGTAAAACACTAAATAATTTAACAGAAAACTCTACCAAAAAAGGGGAAAGGGGAAAGGGTCAATGACTCCAGATTATAAGTCTGTATACATTTCCTCATCGCTGTTCATTCCAAACAGGGCTATACAGCCAGCCTGCAATATAAAGTGGGATTCAAGTCTAAGTAAAGTAGAAACCTGATCCCCACCCCGAGGATTTCTTGGGACAGAATTAATTCCATAGTAACTTGCTAAGGTCCAATCACCTCCATGGACTTTAGTGAAATGTTTGGCTGTGCCATAACTCTAATCATTATTGGAGATAGCCCTCTAGTGTTCAAGAATGTGCTTTTATACTGGAAAGGTTGTGAAGCCGATATGCAACTTCCCACAAGGGTAGATTAGAACATATACTACAAATTCAGTATTGCACTGTATTAACCTGGGTATTCCGCTTTTTTTGTGTGTTCTTTGTAAGGTGACCTCCTTCCTTTAACACTAAACTTACAGGCCTTGCAGTGCCCACATCTTCGAAAACTCTTCAACTGTTGTAGCAATTTGAAATTAGATGACACAAAATGGCTGTGTATCAAAATATCTTTCAGCAAAACAGTCCACTGGTATGTGATATTCCGGGTACCACCTATTTTGTCTTTCAGCACTGGATCCTGTCTCCGTTTGCCAGTAAGTAGTTATAGATAGGACCATGTGTCCAATGAAAAGTGTTTTTTGACTTGCCTATATCTATGGTACAGTTTGACGAAGCTTCACAATATTTTTCAAAAAAAAGTGTTCCAGTGAATCATGTTGTACATGGGAAGTTTCAGAGTGATCCATCACGCAGGGGCAGAATAAAGGGGGGGGGGTCAAAAAATTAGTGTTTCCCATTAAAATTCCCATAGGGATTTTAGACACAACTACAGCCCGAACGGCTAGACGAAATTACACAAAATGTGGCCGAAAGGTAGCTCTTGGTCCAGAAAGTGTGCTTTTATTTATTTTGTGTAAATCTGTTCAGTGCTGTTTGAAATATTAACAGAAAACTATATATAGATATCTAGAGGCGCAAAGGGTTCGCGAATAATTCCTTGGGCAGGGAAATGCAGAGCTCTCGTTGGATGCTAACACCTCCACCAGGAAGTATTGGCAGCCATCTTGGGACTCAAGTCCCACAAAAAAGATTAAAATGAAGAAAATACGCCAGCGTGGTGACACCCTGACATCTTAGCTCTGGTGCTAAGGTCCTAGAGGGAACCCCCCTGGGCGGAAAACATTTTTTAAAGATCTTTGCTGAAAATTCGCATGGATCTGGAAATTCACTTGAAAATTATTTTTAAAAAACAGCTTGTGCTCCCATGCTTCTTTCTGAAAAGCCCCCGGTGGCATTTTGAAATAAAGAAGGGGAGCACATGTGACCCTCTTCTCAGGGCATTTTGATTCCCTGTGGACTGGTACCTCACAGGGGCTTATTTATAATGAATGCAGGGCGCATGGACCCCCCCACAGCCACAGGAACCACCACGTCCCTAGAGCTTCAATGAAATACAAAGTGGGGGGGCACGCAGCCCCCCTGCAACCCTGAGAACTACCATTTCCCCAGGGCTAATAACAAATTAAATGCAGGGGGCTGCAGGGGGGCCAGGCGGCACCGTAGCTCTGGGGACCACCACCTCCCTGGGGCTAATAAATACAATATGAGAGATCGCCCGCCCCCACCGCAGCCCCAGGATCCACCACCTGCCAGGGCTAATAACAGAAACAATGCAGGGGCCATCCAAACTGCCATGCAGCCCTGGGGGCTGCCTCCTCCTGGGGGCTTTAAATAAATTGAACACGGGGCACCCGCCCCCCGCAGTCCTGGGGACCACCACCTTCCCAGGTCAATGAAATACAATGCGGGGCCACATGGTCCCCCCGCAACCCCAGGGACTGCCACCTCTCAGGGCTATTAACAAATTAAATATGGGGGCCAGGCCGAGCTCCTGCTACGTCCCAGGGTGCCCATTCCAGGACTTTGCTGTTTGCTCTGACTTGGAAAGTGCTTTGACAGCTCCCTCCAAGTCATAGGAAACACCTCACCTTCTGCAAGTGAGAGCTGTTAGACAGGGAAAGCAGAGAAACAGATGAAAACATTGCTCCTGTTTAAAGCAGCTATTTAAAGCAGATCCCTGCTTGTGGGAGCAATGCCGATCCTGCAGTATGTCGGGAACTGGCTAGGAACTCGGGGGCCTTGAGGGGCCCTCTAAGGTCCTGTCACCCTCTCTCTCTCTCTCTCTCTCTCTCTCTCTCTCCCATAAAGGGATGAAAGCAAGAGAGAGAGAGAGAGAGTGAAATTAGCATTGCAATGGTCTCTCCATACAATGATTTCAAAGAGTTAATCTAGCAAGATGCTTGGTACGAATGTTATAGTTACATTTGGATGCACAGCAAAACGGAGTCACTCCTGATCTAAGGGTCAAGGTCTTGTACTATCACTCATTAGGATGAAGGTTCAAATCCTAGTACCACTTGGCGGTGTGTCTGTTTATTTTCTAGTCTTTTCACTGTTAAACATTCCTAGTAATGAAACATTGAAGTATTTTTACCCTCAAAATCTGTGGGTTTAATGTCATAGGTCTGGACACTGCACAGTAAGGAGTCACTTCCGGCCTAGTGGTTAAGTACTCAGACATGTACACCAATGGCTAAGGGGTCCACTCTAGGCGAGTCTGTAGTCATTTCTTGCTTTAGTTTATTTTCAACTATAAATATTTAAGTTACATACTGAAAGCTGATTTCACTCTTTTTAATTGACAAAAACATTTTTGTCAATTAAATCAATCTAGAAACTGAAGCCCCTGGGGTGGGCTATTTTGAACACTTCTGGATTGGTCAAATATGTGTAGATGTTAGAGATCTTCACTGGCTTATGTCACAATCTAGGCCTTTTTTGGATTTGTTTTCGTCGTGAAGTCAATATTCAAATACGTTTCATTGGTGGTTTAATTAAAATCATAATGAAAAACATCTTCAATACTCACAAATTGCATATACCCAACGGAAAATGATAAAATAAAGATACAATTTCATAACAATTCTCACATTAAAAGTTCACTTTTAAAAAGTTATTACGATATAAATTTCATGCATGCCTTTGACAAAAATGTAGTGGTTTTTACATAGTTCACATGAGGAATAAATTATTAATTATTTAACCGCATCAACAATGCGTGTTGTGCTATATTAACAGATAACGATTCAGATTGCATTTTCGTGTCTCCGTCACAGACAACTAGATTACTACTCTTCATTTTTGTAGGCGCACGATCATCGAGTGCTTAATTGTTATAGTCAATAGCGTCAACGTTTCCTATACTTATATATGGAAAACAGAAAGAACCGTAACCCAAGAAACATATAACGTGCCGAGTAAACAAAGGAGACAAATAATCTTATTTACCCAACATCATGTACGAAGGAAAATCATATTCCCAAACCGTTCTATTAATAAAGTCTGCTACTTCATGCAGCCTTGAATGTTCATCCATTACCTATTTCCCATGGCTGTTCTAAAACAATTCAAATATAATTTCCTGTAACAGAGTCAATCCCTGTGTACTCATGGCAGTTTTGTTAGAGCCCATGGGCTACTCTTCCTAAGAGCCTGCCTATGCTCTGTAAAACTGCTTTCTTTCCATATTTAAAAACGTTGGGAACATCTGCCGAAGTTCTCATCTGATACCATAGTTTTACAAAGGTAAAATGATCGAGCACCAATGTGTTATCTTAACCTGACCAAATTCGAGCCTCTTCTGTACCTCGTTCACTGCCCTGGATAGTCGAGGACTTTCCTGTAGACCTGGCGTTGTAATTTAGACATGCTCAAGAGATTCCAAGTAGGGTACCTGGACATAGGAAAGAGCTGGAAACATCTTGACCCGCCTGGCTTACCACTGGGAATGTGCAGAAAAGCAAGCACATCCCTATCCAGTGCGGCAAACAATTGTCAATGAAGCAGATTTATTCTTTGAAATGAAGGGTGGATGGGGCGCTTTTTCATGGCTTTGGCACTGCCACACGTGTCTCTTGCAATGTTGTCCTTGTCTGTCCGTTCATATCGCCATCGCTAAACCAGCTGTTAGTGGACATAAGGCTGCTTCATTTTTTAGGTTACATTGTAGCAATTGTGAAATGTTTTTCGTAGAGGTTTTCAAAAAGGACTTCATGAATATTAAAGATGGTTGTGCTGTAGATTGCTTTACTCCCCAGTGCTTAGGTATTTGGGGCGCCTGGTTGTGACAGACAAATGAAGTGTTCATGACTGCAGGTATATTAAGAGAGAGGCAATTTGTATGTTTTATGTGAATATTAAGTCCGTCAAGTGACCAGCATCATGAGTTAGGCTAACTACCGCTTGAATGTATTCCAAGGCCTCCATGTTTTGAATGAAGTCAGTGGCTGGTTTTGGGTTTGTTCTGTTAATCTCCAGATTAAAGCCACCTAAAATAAATATTTAATTGACTATTATATGGAGATAGGGGAACAATTCGAGGAGTTCCCATTAAAACAAAAAACGTATCATGGGGGCAGTAGGTTACTTCAGCAATGACATAGTTATTTGAGATGGTTTTGCAGGCAGTGGCTGCACTCGAGAGCACTTTAGTTAAACACTGTGGACCATAGCTGTCACACCCCATGAGTTACTTCTCTGTCCCCTGTTCTTATGGAGGATCTTAAACTTAAATCCCACCAGGGAGTGGTTATGGATGGTGATGGGTTTGTCATCTCCAGACCAGTTATCCGCTAGAACTGCCATAGAGCAGTACGTTTCAGTAGTAGGTCATGAGCATCTAGAACATACTTTGAAGTTATAGTTACCTTGGGTGGTGAGTTATAGTTACTTGAAAGAACTCTAACTATAACAGCTGAATTTCTATTGTTTTGTACAAGTAACTTCAGAACGTAAATATAATGTCCCTGTAAACTTTGTTTTTTTAAGTGAATTTCTAAGTTTTTTTTTTTTATTCTATTTCTTAAATATAATGTCCCTGTAACCTCTGTTTTTTTCAGTGAATTTCGAAATCTTTTTAATATAAGGTTATTTTCGTTACTATATGTTAATCCAAATACTGCTGCGCAGGGCCTTTGGCTGTGCACTGTGGCAACCTCTTAGAATAACCTAACCCCATGCCGCACAAAGCCTTCCGTCGTGCGCAGTTGGTTTGGCCTACTGCCAACCTCTATAACAACCCAACCCATGCTGTGCCCGGCCTGTGGCCTGCAGCCAATCCCTGCAACCATTGAACCCTGTATGACCCCCCACCCCAGGCTGATCTCAGCCCCTGAGATCCGGCCTAAATGTTTAATTTTTTTGAAGAGGTGGTCCGCGCAACCCACCTCCCCTGGCCGATCTTGGCCCTGAGGCCCCAACCGCCTGGGGATGTGCTAAATATTTTTTTGGGGGAAAGAGGCAGCGCCTCCTAGGCCAATCTCAGCCACTGGTCCTCTTACCCTGGGGCTGAGCCATGTGACCTGAGTGCCCCCTAGGGAACCAAGTCACAATGGTAGGGACTGTGGGGGGAGCTTGAAGGTCCCCACAGTCCCAGCTGGCTCCCCACCTCCTGTGAGAGCCAGTATTGCTGTCACAGAGAGGGAGCTGGTAGAGTAGCTCCCTCTCTGTGAGAGCAATTGTTTCCTTTGTCTCCCTGCTGACATCTTTGCAGGCAGGAACACAGAAGAAACCTCTGGTTGCAGCGAGGGAGAGCTGTCTGACAGCTCTCCCTCGCTGCAAGCAGAGTGTTTGCTGTGACTTGCTGACAGCTGTCATAGCTGCTGCAAAGTCTCAGCAAACAGCTATGCCATGAGGAGACGCCCCGGGACATAGCAGGAGCTGGCCCTGGGGGTTGGTGGTCCCCAGGGCCATCATTGGCACCTTGAGGGGAGCGGTGCAGCTCCCCTGCACTCAATCTTCACAATGCCCGGGGAGGTGGCAGTCCCCAGGGCTGCAAGGTGGCTACGCGGCCCCTCGCACTCAATTACTCAATTTTTACAATGCCCCCCCCCAAATTTAATGTAATTGGAGCCCCAGGGAGATGACAGCCCCTGGGACTGTGGGGGGGGGGGGACAGGAGAGCCCCCCACGTTAAAATATTAAATGAACCCAGGGACTTGATAGAAAACAAGCGCGGGGTCCATGCTTGTTTTTTTTAAATTTTTTGCCTGGATTCGATTTGTAGCAAAATATATTTTTTTAAAGTGCTTTTTAGCCCCCGGGGGGCTCCCTTTATGACCCCACCACCAGAGCAAAAAGGTCAGGGTATCCATACCCTGGCCCCTTTTCTTTATTTTTAACCTTTTTCTGAGACTCAGCTGAAGCCAAGTCCAAACATGGCTGCCAGAACTTCCTTGTTGAAGTGTTGACAACCATTGAAATTTCAGCACAAGATCGGGAGGGGTTGCAAATCCTTCACATACCTATATATGCAAATTTGGGTTTTCTTTAATTTCTCTAAAACTACTGAACAGATTTACACAATTTAACACAAAAGGCTATTTCTGGACAAAGAGCTAACTTTCTGTTAAATTTGGTATAATTCCGTACAGTGGTTTGGGTTAAAAATCCCTATCTGAAAATTAACAGGGAAAAAGTGCTTTGGGACCTCCCCATTTTCTTGGCCCGCTTGACAGATCACCCTGAAATTTTCAGACAGACGCTAAATTGTCAGTTGTATTTTCTGGGAAAAGTTTGTGAAGAATCATCAAATGGTGCCAAAGATATTAGCAAAGCAAAACATACTTGTTTTATATAAACTAGGTCCTAACTATAACTACTTAGTGGCGAGCGCCACTAGGTAATATATACACACACACACACAGAAGCACACACATATATATATAGTGTGAGTTAAAGTTTGAGTTAGATTTAGAGTTAGGGTGACTTGAGATGGGGATTTGGGGGGATTTCTGTCCCTCAGTAGCTTTACACCCATTCAACAAATGTCTGCAAAACTTTGCAGACCTGCTGCCCCGGTTTTATTGTTGGAGTATTGAGTGGGTTGTGGTGTTTGGTCAAAGGGGTCAAAATTAAAAAGAGACGTCCCAAAACAGGTTTGAAATCCAATGCATTTTACATAGACTTTTATATTTAATGTTGCACGGAAACGGTCAGTCGGATTTGGCATGAGGCAGCATTAGATATTAGGGTGTGCAGATGATTTTTTTAGGTACTGTGGGCAAGTAGAGTATGTCTTTCTTAAATTATGTGGTTTTTCATCTTAGTGATATCTTGTAATACAATACTACAAAAAGTAGCAAGGAAGCCCCAAAAAATTAACTAGACTGCATATGTAAAGCTTTAGATTTACTACATAAAAAACTGAAAGACCCATTTATGACCACATGCTAATGGAAACCTATAAACAAACAGATAACAAATAGAATATATCTTAATCTGCAAAAGTTTACATTGCATGCTCTCTGGCTCACAAAATAAAACTGGCCCAACAAGCCACACAAAAACCATATTTCTTATGCACCCCTATGCAACTGAATGAAACATTGCTTTAGTAGTAAGCCACTCAAACTACTGTTTGGAGGACATGATAATTGGCCACTAGAAAAGAATAATCACAATTTGCATAACAGTAACTGCCTTTCTTTCCCTTTGGCCTTCATATGTAGCACAATTCAATTAAAACTAACAAGGAAGCTCAAAAAAGTAAATGAGACTACATATCTAAAGTTGCAGAATTACTACACAAACCACTAAAGGCACATTTATGGTCGCATGATTATATAAACCAATAAGTAAATACATAAAAAATAAAACAGATAAAAATAAAGAAATCACATTAAATCTGATTGCCACTCTGTAGTTCTAATTAGCATTTCCAAAGACAGGAATTCCTAGGATAATAGCTCCCTAATAACTGTCCAACCATTTGATGAATCTCTATTAAATGTTTCAGACCTATAGCATTTTCTACATTGTGTGATGATGTACATTTGCAAACATAAAATGGAGTCCCAAAATGCATTTTACCACCTATGCATTTTCTTTAGACTATTATATTTGATCTAGAGTGGGAATGGCTGAATAGACTTACATTAAATTCAGCAAAATATACCTTATGATGCAGAAATGATGCTTTTTGAGACCCACAGTTAAGTAGGGTAAGTATTATTTAAGTTATAAGCCATTAAAAGTTAGTGATATCTGTCACTGCTATACTTTTGCAGAATTTCAGAAAATTTAGTAAACTACTGTGGTACATGACTGTAAACATATCTAAAATTATATAAAAGAATATAAATACATTTCTGACCTAGTATGGCTTAAATAAAGTGAAAATAGGCAGGGTCCTACTACTTACCTCTATTTAAGGCCCTAACACTGAAAACAGCTAAAGTATAGTAAAACAATATGGCTGCCTTTTCATTCCCCAAAAACAGCCATTGTCCAATTATATACTGGCTTGTCATCACCATGTACCATGTTATACTGCAAAGTTCTCTACTCTAATGCAGTCTAGATCACTTTCCAATACTGTACAACACACCACTCTACACACTGTATGTCAATTTATGACACTTCAATCAACTATATGCTGCACCAATCCACTCTACTGCACTCTATGCTATTATAGTCTACAACATGCCACGCCACTTTATGACTCTTTACTCCACTCTACACTACCCCACTCCAATGTACGCCACTCCACTAAATTCCACTCTAATATACTTTTTTCCCACTCAAAGCCACTGTACTGTTCTCCTCTTTATGCTGTTCCACTGCCTGACACACTACTCCACTATATGCAACTCCATTCTACAACACCCTACTACACTCTATGACACTCTATGACACTCCATGCCCATCCATTCTATGGCACTGTACTACACAATATGACACTCAACGGCACACAGTCCAACTCTCTATGGTATGCCACTCCACTATCTGACACAGCACTCCATTCTACAACACTCTCCTCCACTGTACTCCATGCCACTCCACTTGACTATACTCCACTATTAGACACTTTATTTCACCCTAGTCTACTCTAAAACACTCTACCACATTCTGATACAGTCTATGATACCCTATTCCACTGTTCCACTGTGCAACTCACTGCTCCAATCTCTGATATTTGACTCTACTATAGAAGGCACCATGCCACTACTTTATATAACACTTTACCACACTGTATGATACACTACTGGACTCCAGTCTACTCTACTCAATTCCCATCTACAATACTCCAGTCTACATAAAATAATTTACAACTCTCTCCTATACTGTACTGCATGCCACTCCACATCACAACTTTCCACTTCACTGAAAATGAAATACACAATTAGAAATACATTTTTATTAAAAAGGTAAAAAAATGAAAGTTAAAGGTTAAAGCTTAGTGATAGTTAGAAAAACGTATTTTCCCTATACAAAAAAAGTTTAAACTACATAAAACATAAAAATTCTAAAGTTATAAATTTCATTTACAATTTATCCACAACATTCAAACTATTATAAGTAGCAGACCTCATTACACACTCTTTTCAGCTCGCTAACCAGACAACACTGACTGTATGTCACCATTCTACCATGCACTGTTGTCTCATGAATAATGATACTCCACTGTACAACACTTCACTGTATGAGACTCTCAGCTACTGTACTGCACGACACTAAACTCAGCAACACTGAACTATACAACACTCTACTCCACTGAACTCCACTCCATCCAACTACACTCTACAATACTGTGCTATAATCTATGCCTCTCTATGACATTCTCATTGATGACGCTTCACTCCATTTCTTGACCCTCCAATCGATGACACTTCACTGTACAACACACAGTGTTCAGTACGCCGCTCCACTCTATAATACTCCACTCCAGGATACAACACACCACACCACTCCACTGAATAACACTTTACTCTGCTGTATGTTACGTCACTCCACCCTACTCGACTCCACTCTATTCTACTCTACAATACTCCGTGTCACGAACACTTGACTAAATGACACTCTCCTTCACTGAACTATACCACATTCCACTTTACAACACTCCATTAAATAACACCTCACACTGTGATTTAAAACACATTTTTATTAAAAAAAAAAAATAATTAACACACCGTGAAAAAAGGACAATTTATAGTTAGAAATACCTTATTTATTCTTTGTATACAAACCCAAATTACAATACATAAACATTAAAAATTGTAAAATTATAATTATAACTTCAATTTATAATGTATGAACCACCTTCAAATTACTATTTACTTTGAGATGTCATTAGTGATGTCACTGACCATGTCATGAGTGATGTAATATGTGAGATCATAAGCAGAGCATTGCGGGGGCATAAGTTATAGTTAGCTCAGGTAACTATAACTGCTGAATTTCTAAATTTTTGTGTCTGTAAAATCTGAACTTAATTATGATGCACCAAAGCAAGCCCGTCTGTGCCTGGACGGCACCAAGGGCCTGGTACCCTGCACCTGTTAACTCTCACAGGTTAGTCTACCCTTAGAGTGAGCTTTATACACTTAGGACCTCCCTATGCCCTTGCAGTGAACATGGGTAGGTTCCAGATGGGCTTCCTTTCTGCTGTAAGAATTGCTGTTTTAAGGTTAGCTCTTCGGTGTCCATGGTAGGTCGTCCGTCCAGCTTGCAGAATTTAAGTTTTAAGTCTTAACTGTTGTTCCCTGTCAAACATCATTCCAAAGTCTTAGATCTCATTCAAGAGCAGGGCCTTGACATTCTATTTCATACAGAGACCTGGTTGACCGAGGTCTTGGTAGCTGAACTGGCTCTACCACTGCCTCCCCGATATCGTTTAAAGAATTTTAACAGAAGCAAAAAGGCGGTAGCTTTGTGATGATATATAGAGAAAACTACAGATGTAATTGGACCCTTTGCACTATCCCAGACTGTAAATTCACCCTTGTAAAATGACTTTGAATAGCAATTTCACCTTATCAGGGATCTTAATTTATCACCATCCTCGACCATCTAAAGCCTTTAAGGATGCACTAATCAATCTTATTGCCTCACTTATCATTAAATCTGCTACGTTTAGCACAGTGGGAGACCTTGATCTCCATTTGGAAGTTAGTCAAGAAGGTGACATTGTTAATTTTATAGATGGCCTTGCTGCATGCCAGCTAACTCAATTAGCCTCCTAGTCCCAGTCTTTTCCTATCTCTGTTCCATGAGGGTAGAAACACCTCTCCCCGTGCCCTGGACCGATCAATTTCTGATCCCTATGTTCATTCACCTGTCTTGCCAAAGGCAGATACCTGGTCCTGACCCGAACCTCAAATGCCCATGGCACAAGCTTGATTTTCAAAATGTTTGGTGACTCCATTTGAACTAACTTCCTCCAGTTGGCTCCCACTGCTGAGACAGCAAACAACATGTTACAATCTTGGCTGACCTCAGCCTTAGACACTTTTACTCTTATTAGGCTGGTTCATAGTATGAAAGAGCATGCTGCTCCCTAGTTTAATGAAACCCTGACTTCTAACATTGTAAGGCCCTTGAATGCTCTTGAAGGAAATCATATTATCCTTCCTAAAAATGCAATGCAGAACTGCCATTAAGTCCTATCACAAACTGATTCGAAAATCTCCAGCAGGCTACCGTGATAATAAGATAAGGAGTAGCAACAACCCTGTAAAAAGAAATGTTTAATCTTTTATATAGTCTCACAAAACCAGTACTCTCAGTGGATTCCATGGAAGTTTCGAATGCTCACTGTGAGAGGCTAGCAGAGTATTTTAGTTGGAAGGTAGATTATAATTATATGAATTTTACCTTGAATGCTATTGCCTTGAGGTCGGATGGCTTTACTAGCACTGGCCCATCCTTGCTTTATTCTCTATCTCCTTTGCATCTGTCCGTGTTACGTACTCTTCGTAGCCATGTTAATTCAGGCTCACATGCTGACCCTTTCAAGCCAGATATGTTCCTTAAACTACAGGGCTCTTCCACCCTGCCTAGAACTGATTAAACTCTCCTTGTCATCGGCATCTGTATTGGGTCCTGGAAGCATGCCAAGGTTGCCCCTTCATGAAGAAACTGTCATTGGATGCTTCCAAACCTGAAATCTTTTGCCCCATCTCTCGCCTGCCTTTTCTTGCTCAGGTAACAGAGAGACATGTTAATGCCATCTTAACTAAGTTTCTAGAAGTGAATCAGATCATGGGCACCACTCAGAAAGGTTTTAGGCCGGTGCATAGCATGGAGTCTGCACTCCTTGCAGTTACAGATCAACTCTGCTGCACTTTAGTTGAAGGCAGACCCACAGCTCTGATCCTGCTCGACTTAAGTGCCACATTTAATACAGTGTTCCATAAAATCCTGTTCCAGCTCTTGCAAGACATTGGCATAGGTGGATCTGCACTGTCCTGGTTTGCCTCCTTTCTCTTGGACCATTCTTTTCAGGTCATTGCTCCCTCTTACAGTTCCCAATCACATACTCTGAGCCACAACATTCCGGAGGGCTCTTCTTTGAGCACAAATTTGTTTACTATTTACATTCTACCTTTGGACCAGGTTGTGAAATCCTTAGGGTTTGCTCTGGTATCCTACATGAATACTACCCAGCTTGTGCTCTCTTTTTCTGATAACCTCATGTCAGACCTGGCTAACTTTCACAGGAAAATGCTTGCTGTCACAGAATGAATGGATGCTAACTACGATTGAATGGGAAGAAAACAGATAATCTTCTATAAGGAAAGGACTCCCAACTTTTCAGTGACCATTGGTGGCTTTCCTCTTGGGCACTGTCAAAATTCTTGGTTTGTGGGTGGACAGCTCCTTTATCTTTGAAGCACAGGCAAAATCAGTGGCATGCATGTTTTCCAGGTTCCCTCAAAGCCTCAAATCCATTTGTGGAATTTTTGACCCATGCACTCAGCAGACCATTATTCAGGCAGCAATCTCATACTGGCCAAACTATTGTAACATCTTATACCTAGGAGTCATCAAGCCAATGATCTGTAGACTCCAGCGGGTTCAAAATGTCACTGATAGACTGTTGTTTGATCTTCCAAAATTCAGCCCTGCTTCTGGCCTCCTGTGCATACTGCGTTGGTTCCCTGTGTGGAAGAGTATGCACTTTAAGACCCAGGGTACCACTCACAAAATCGTATTCTCCTGAGGGCCCCCATTATGTCTAGTTTGCTATCCTTGTGTCATCTTTCATGGCCCCTGTGCTCAGCTAACTTTAGGCTGGCCACTGTTCCTCACATCGAGAGAATAAGAGCAGGAGGCCACTTGTTTCATGCAAAAGCTCCAGTTCTCTAGAATGCACATCATCCTTTCATCAGAAACATCAAGAACCAAAAGTCCTTTAGGAAAAATGTGAAGATCTTGCTCTTTTCTTCTTTATCTCTCAGGACCAGAGCTGGTAAGCACCTTTGCTGGGACAGCTATCCGCTTTACAAAATCTATAACACACCATGACATGCTGTACCTGTAACCTTTTATTCAGTGAATTTCTAAGGTTTATTTCATCCTATTTCCTAACTATAACATCCCTATAAGCTTTGGTTTTTCAGTTAATTTTTATTAAAAAATGTTAATAACTAACTGTAATGTCCTTGTCCTCTTTGTTTTTTTCAGTGAATTTCTAGGGATTTTTTAATTGTATGTCCTAACTATAATATCCCTGTAACTATTGTTTCTTCGAGTGAATATCTATAGTTTCTAATGGTATTTCCCACCTATAATGCCCCTGTAACCTTTGGATTTTTAAGAAATGCTTATGTTTTTTAATGCAATTTTCTAACAATAATATGCCTGTTACTTGAACCTTAAAATTGTTAATTATAAAGTTAACTATAAACCATACACGTAAGTTTAATTATTCATAAACAAAATATTATGGGGTTTTTTGGATTCGCGGATCAGTCACAAACCCTTCCCATGCACACTTCCTGTTCCAGGCACTTTGGGGATCTGCGTACCTGGTGTGATTTTTAAGAACACTTAAAACCATAAATAGAGACTATAAGATGTATGTTTGTGATAAGTGATTTAGTAAAATTACATAGAAACGTGTATATTCCAATTCGTAAATATAGCTTACAAGGGTGTTTGAATACATATTTCTGGGTTTGCGGTAACATCACGGTGCATGATAACACTGCAACAGATTTGGAAATCCCATGCAACAGAGTAACAAGTGGATTTGATAGGTTAAACCACCTGCCAATTTGTGCTACAGGATGTTCCTTCCCATTTTGTTCTTGCTTGGGTGTGTCTCTTCTGAAATCACACCTTTCCAACAGAATTGGAGCTTCTTGATTTTTCTAGGTGTTTTTTTCAGTTTTGGGGAAATTACATCTGAACAAGAAAGAGCACAAGAGGAAGAGGAGAGGGAACCATCAGAGGAAGAACCCCCATAGAAGAAAGAATCCATTGTATGGAGGGACTTCTCCATTCCTTCTGGAGAGAAGACGGTAATGGCGAAAGTTGTAAAAAGCATCCTTTGCAGTAAGGAACTATCCAGGGGCATAACTCGGAAGTACTCACATGGCACAAGCAGCATGCTGAAGCACCTCCACATGATCCTTTCTCATTACCTTGCAAGGATGAGATTGAGAGGCCTGCATTCTAGTCCCGGCTACTGTTACAGCAAATCTCCCTACAGTCATCCCTAAAATGCTAAAGGTTGGCTCATTTACCACAGTGTGCAAAAAGATTATACCTGTCAGGGAACAGTCTATTTCTGCTTTTATACTGACTGTGAAAAGACATAGGGGGTCATTACAACCCTGGTGGAAGGCGGAGAACCGACGGTAAGACCGCCAACAGGCTGGCGGTCTTACTTTGTGGAATTATGACCATGGCGGTTACCGCCATGGTCATCCGCCGGTTCTCCGTTCCGCCCGCTGGGCTGGAGACCTGGGTCTCCAGCCCAGCGGCCGTCACTAGACCGCCAGCGGTATTCGGACCCGGCTTACCACTGAGGATTTCCAGCGGTTTGAACCGCCATGAAATACATGGCGGTAAGCACTATCAGTGCCAGGGAATTCATTCCCTGGCACTGATAGGGGTCTCCCCCACCCCCCATCCCCAACCCGATTCCCTCCCCTCCCCCCCCACCACCCCTGCCACCCCCCAAAGGTGGCAGGGCCCCCCTCCCCACTCCGACCCCCAACATCACATCACCCATACCCACACGACACACACGCAGGCTTCACCTACACACTTACACGCACACACGCCGACATACATGCCTACATCCACACACACAGTCAGACATGCACACCCACATTCAAACATACACGCACACATCCATACAGACATACCCACAGACATACACGTACTCATTCCCATACACACAACACCCCCGCAAGCATACACGCACTTACACACCCCCTCTACATACACACACGCACACCCCCATGCACCCACACAACACACAACAGCCCCCCACCCGCCTCCCCTCACGGACGATCGACTTACCTGGTCCGACGATCCTCCAGGAGGGGACGGGAGCCATGGGGGCAGCTCCGCCGACACCACACTGCCAACAGAACACCGCCAAGGCGAATCACAGGACGTGATTCGCTGGGCGGTGTTCTGTTGGCGTGGCGGTGGAGGTGGAGCAACCTCCACTTTCCCGCCTCCCGCCAGTATGGCTGTTGGCTGCTCTCCGTCCGTAAAAGGACAGAGAGCTGCCAATGGTCATAATAGGCCGAGCGGCAAACCGCCACCACTGGAGGTCTTCTGCACGGCGGTCCTTCGGCGGTCTTTCAAAAAGACCGCCAAGGTCAAAATGACCCCCATAATTTTTTTCTGCACAAGTTATGTGCATTTCTGGACTTTACATTTTTATTGTCACAGTTGAGGACCAAAAGAAAAAAAAAGAAAACTACACCAAAACAAAGTTCCAAAAACACAAAATAAATGTTTTTTTAAAAAGTTTTAGAACAGCCTATTCTGGTTTAACAAAAGAAAAACTATAAGTTATATGCTTGTTTGTCGATGTCTGAATACCTGCTGCTATATGTGTACATACATATCAGTGTGACTGGGTGTGTTAGTGTTTGTATGGGTATAAGAGCGGTTGTCTGTGTGGCTATGTGGGTCTAATAACGGATGTATAAATGTGTAAATGGGTATGTGACTCAGTGTGTAAGTGGCTGTGTGACTCTATGTGAAGGTGCGGTAGTGGTTTTTTACAAGTAAGAGTGGATGTGTGAGTGTGTGAATGAGAGTGTGACTCAGTGTATCTCTGTGTGAATGGGAGTGTGAGCGAATATGCCACTGTGTAAATGGGTGTGTTAGTGGGTGTATAAGTGTATGAATCAATGTGGTTGTGTCAGGCCCTGTGGGTGCATGAGGAGGTACAGTAATGGTTATCTGGGTGTGTCAGTGGATGTGTCAGTTTATTGAGTTGGTGTAGGAGTGGGTATCTGAGTGTGTGAATGGATACTGGGTATGTGTTTTACTGTGTGAATGGGTGTCTGAATAGGTCTCTTGCTCCGTAAATGGGTGTTTGAGTAGCTGTGTAGGTGGATGTGTGAGTAGGTTAGTGGGTATGTTAGTGGGTATTGTAGTGGTTATGTAAGTGTGTGAGTGGGTATGTGAGTGTGTCAACTGGTGTGTAACTGGGTGGGCAAGTGTCATTGTAAGTGTGACACTGGGTTTGTTAGTGGTTTTGAGGGTGTGTGGCTATATAGGTAAGTATACTAATGGGTCTGTAAATGGATATGTGAGTGTGTGAAAGGGTGTGTGAGTGGTTGTGTAAGCCTATGAGGAAGCTGTAGTAGTAGTATTAGTAGTTTTGTGGATGTGTGAGTGGGTGTATGTGTCTATAAATGGGTGTCCATGAATGGGAGTGTGAGTGGGTGTGTCAGTGTGTAAATGAGGGGTTTGTGAATTTCCTAACTACAGTATACCCGTAACCTTTGTTGTGGGATGTGTGAGTAGGATGTGTTAATGGGTGTGTAAGTGTGAGAACAGATGTGTGAGCGGGTGTATGAGTGGCTGTGTGAGGTGGCATGGTAGAGGTTTTCTGGATGTGTGAGTGGATATGTGAGTATATGAATGGGTACGTCAGTGGGTTCGTGAGTGTGTGAAAGGGTGTGCGAGTGAGTGTGTCACTGTGTAAGTGAGTGTATGTGTTTTTTTAATTGTACTCTGGAACACCCTAACAACATAAAGTAATACAACACTAGAAGGACTAATTTGTAAACCCTATTACTCCAATAGATGGTGCCATCCATCTGTATAAAAAAGAAGAATATCAAATATGAATTAGTATTAGAATGCATAAAAGTATACAATAAGCTTACACTTTTTTGC
The DNA here is from genome assembly GCF_031143425.1 of Pleurodeles waltl. NCBI lineage: Eukaryota > Metazoa > Chordata > Amphibia > Caudata > Salamandridae > Pleurodeles > Pleurodeles waltl. Next base: position 857,618,701 of record NC_090450.1, read on the forward strand.
AATTCGTAGCTTCATATTAGCAACAAATCACTGCACATTTCCTATGCTGTAATGCTATGTTACAATAAGAATAAGCATTTAATTTTCCCATTTTAACTGTTCTCAGCTTTTATATTTGTACAAGATAAATGATGTACTCTATAAAGAATCATCCTTGAACAGTGGGGAAAAACTACAGTTCAGACTGTTTAAAAAAACACCCAAAAGTGCACAGTATGTTAGTGCAAAAAAGCAACACAGCACATTAAATTCACTACAATTTTTTGAACTATCATTTTACGTGTACTTACTCTGCTAATTTAAACAAACATAGGCTGAAAATGAGAACTTCATCATTAGACGTATTACTAGATATATAAGGCTCACCAGCAAAGGCAAAACCTTATAAAGTAGTCACCCTTGGTAGGCCGCATGATGTCATAAATTCTGATAATGAATCCACAATAACTAGACTATTCGACTTTTACAACTGTAATCCTCCTTCGATCTTTGGTAACTTCCAAGACAATCTTTGCTTGAATTTAAGGTTGCTATAATTAAATTCTGCCCATTCACTTTTAGTTTTTAAATGACCTGATCTTATAGTAACCCCTTCATGAAATATTATAGTGGCAGCAGTATATGTTTTACCAGAGATAGATATTTGTAACGCTTTAAAGATAGTAATTTCAGTATATAATTTACTAACATCTGATCTGCATTTTTGTAGCATTAAAATAACATACTTCCCATTTCTTGCTATATGTAAAGTCTACAAAACATCTGTTCAACAACTTGGACAAACATAATTTTGAGTAGCTTTTTCACTGATGTGTCCAAACGTACACATTTGGCAAGATTAAATAAATAAAATGCTCAATTCCATATGCATCATTGATGTCTATGAGCAATCTCCTGATACAGTATCAGCTACGTTTTATTAATGGCCATTCTCCCTCAGATAGCAATGCTAGGACAACTTTTAAAAATGGGAAAAGCTTGTCATTAATCAATTTTATCCTTAACAATATATTGCAATGGGGCAAAGTACACAATTTGTCTGTTTTAAGAAAGTGGAGAGCAATCACTATCCTGTGGTACTCTGCCTGGAACATGCTTGAGGGGGAAGCTCAAAATATCTTAAGGGAGAGGAGCTATGGACAATAGAAAGAGGATAAGGTGGAGCAGTGATAAACACTCACGTGAACTCCCACTTCTAGAGTGTATAATGACCAAGTATGGGTCTATTAATTTGAATCTGCCCTCTGATTACAACAGTGCAATTTTAACAGACTACAATGTGATGGTTAACCAGCTGAATTCTATATGGCATAGCCATATTGGCCCCACTTTCGTCAGGCCGATGGAAGGAAAACAAAGTGCAGTGGCAAACTGGTATGATGAAGAATGTCTTAGAATGAAGGGAGCTGTATCAGTTGTTTCATCTGCTCTAGGAGAGTGACACCGAACCTCGCAAAGCGAGTTGATATTTCAAAAGTATAGGGTTGAATACAACATCTTCTGAGAACCAAAAAGTTGTTGCTTCAAATGGCACTCTGGGAGGCATTGAGGGAAGCCTTATTTGAAAAATATTCCAAACCCTTCTGGGAGCCAGTATCTTGGATGGGGAAGAGGTCGAGAAGTATCATAGAAACTTGTATTGGGCCTTCTGCATCGATTGACCATTTTAGTGCATTATATAGTCTTACTTCCTCTGTCCCAGGGCTAGTCCGAGAGAATGGTTGTATTGAAGTTTGTGGAATTAATATTCTAGTACCTGAGGTGAAAAGAGCTATCTATCCTTGTTATGAAGATACATAAGACCCAAGACCCAGATTTCCTGTCTATTGAAATATATTGCAAGATACCCCACCTTTTGGCTAGGATTCTCAACACTGGCACTCAGCCATTATTGTAATGATCCAGAAGAAGGGCGATCGAGCTATCCCATTCAACTATTGCCCAATCTCTCTCCTGGATGGTGTAGGTAACATCTTGGGAAAAGTTTTGCTCAACCGCCTGCAGGGATGGGTTGACGCCAATAGCATTATGACAGAAGCACAAGTGGATTTTCGATTACGTATAGGGACTATTTACCAGGCACTTTATATATTCATAATCTCTTACAAATTCACGGTGGTGAGGACGTCATCACTGTATTTAATATGTGTCCATCTGAAAGCGGTATCTGACTTAGCCGACAGAGAGAAGTTTTGGCGATCTTTGAGAGACCTAGAAGTTGATGCCACCCTAGTAATGGCCATTAGGGCTCTGCACTCCAGCAATACAGCTAAAATATAGTATGGTCCCTTCCCGCTTGATAAAGGTGTTCAGCAAGGGTGTGTGTTAGTGCCCTTGCTCGTCAGCCCTTTCCTAAATAATGTTGAAGATTTTCTGATGAGAGATCTGTTAGATATTCACACTATAGCTAGGAAGAAGATGCTGATTTTGTTATATGCAGATGACACTGTCCTGATGGCATAAACAGAAAATTCTGCCCGCAGGTTATTAAAATGATTTGAGGAATATTGCTACAAGAAGTCATTGACCATTAATGGAAGTAAATCAAAGTGTACGGTCTTGAGGCACTCTCATAGCTTTAAGTGGAAGCCTTCAATCGAAGGTATACCCCTGGAAATTGTAAAGCAGTTTGATTATTTTGGAATTCGATTTTCAGAGAATCTGTGCTGGGGCTGCCACATACAGAAGGCAACATTAGTGATGAACATAAATGGCAAGCACAGTCAGAAAGTTTAGGCAAAAAAGCTGGAGCTAGGAGTATGAGCGTCATCTTGCAAATATATGTGTAGAGGGCAGTGACAGCTATGGGATGTATGGGATGGGATGGCGCTATCGGGGTACATAAATGTGCAAACAAAGCAGCTGAAATTAACTTTTTAAGAACCCTGCTTGGGCTTGGATCTGGCACATCTCTAGTTGCACCTTATGAAGAGCTAAATTTTACTCCAATATTGGAAACTGTAGCCCTCAGGCCAATTCTTTACCTGGTCAGATTAGTGAGAAATCTTCAGGCCGTAGTTTATCTGGCTACACTAAAAGAAGTTAATGTCAGTGGTATTGGTCGAGGTCCATGTCTCATGTACAGAAAAATCTAAAAGAGCTGCAGATGGTGTCCCATTGGGAAGCCCTGGGTAGAGTCAGGCAGTGCACATTTGATTAAAGAGCGTTTTGATTCTGCCTAGGTTGGGAATGTAGTGTGTTATCATTTTCCTGCAATCCAGGACATTGTTTTGAATATTGTTCATAGGCTTTCGCATGATCAGTGTTTTAAAGAGTGGTCTTAATGTATTGTAAGGCTGTCAGCTGATACAATAAATAAATAAATACGGAAATACATTCATGGTGCCATGAGTAATTAGTCCAAACAAGTCATTTCAGGTATCTCTTTTTCTTCTAGGATACCAAATATCACCATTAAAACCTCTTGTGCATCCTTTTCAGTAGTTTAAATGAACTGTGCACATCCACTACAAAGATCTACAGTATCTTGAGTTACTGATGCAGAATGTACATTCATTGTGACAGTACACAGACCGTTCAACAAGCTACACAGTGCAGAACACAAGACCTTTCTCTTTAATTCCATCTACAACACAAGGCAGTGCTTTGTGAGTAGGCAATGCACACAAAATATTTACCCCAACATTAGCATAGCAGTTTATACCAGAGCGGTTTGATAATTGATGATCTACAATTTCTCCATCACTTTCAGTTTTTTGTTTTGTAACACTTTCCTTCTTCTCTTTCATTTCAGATTAGGACAGATGGAACGTTTCTCATAAACTGTATGCTGTCTTAAATGAGGAGCATAAACACTTCTTAATCAGTTGCATTCTGTAATTCAAGGAGTCTGTATTTACTCTGCTTTCATCATGTGCCATAAGAATCAACCCCAGACAATGTCCTAACTTGAGCCAAAGCTACATATAAAATACCTTCCTTAAACAGGGTACTATCAATGTTAATGAATACTGCATCTAAACTAAAACCTTGTGATTTATGAATAGTAATAGCACATTCTAGAGAACGTGGAAACAGTTTCCGTTGAATAGATAAATCTATCACAAATGTGCAATAGGGTTTCCAGTCTGCTTTGCATTATCAATCTGATCAAATGTAATAACATGGTATTCCACCTTATGATTGTTGGAAAATTAGTATCAATCAATCTGAAATTTGTAAAGTGCACCCTTGAGGGTCTCAAGGTGCTGAGGAGGGGGTGGGCTAAAGGGGGGGGGGGGCGATGTGCTGCTACTGCTCGAACAGCCAGGTCTTGAGAAGTTTCCTGAAGGTAAGGAGGATTTTGGTCTGGCGAAGGTGGGTGGGAAGGGTGTTCCATGTTTTGGAAGCGAGGTGTGAGAATGATCTACCGCCGGGTGTAGTTCTGCGTATGCGTGGGATGGTTGCGAGGACGAGGTCGGCGGAGCAGAGATGCCGGGTCAGGGTGTAGAAGTAGAGCCGTCTGCTGAGGTATTCTGGTCCGGTGTTGTGCAGTGCTTTGTGAGCATGGGTGAAGAGTTTGAAGGTGATTCTCTTGTTGACTGGGGAGGCAGTGCAGGTTTCTCAGGTGGTCTGTGATGTGGCAGTGGTGGGGGATGTCCAGGGTGAGCCATGCGGAGGCGTTCTGGATGCGTTGCAGCCTCTTCTGGAGTTTGGCTGTGGTTCCTGCATATAGGGCATTGCCGTAGTCCAGTTTGCTGCTTACGAGGGCTTGGGTGACTGTTCTTCTGGTTTCTGTGGGTATCCATTTGTAGATCTTTTGGAGCATGCGAAGGGTGTTGAAGCAGGAGGAGGAAATGATGTTGACCTGCTGGGTCCTGGATGATGAGGAGTCCAAGATGAAACCTAGGTTGCGTGCGTGGTCGGTGGGAGTCGGAGCAGCTCGAGAGTGGCAGGCCACCAGAAGTCATCCCATGCGGAGGGGGTGGAGCTGAAGATGAGAACTTCAATCTTGTCAGAATTGAGTTTGAGGCAGCTCCTCTTCATCCATTCTGCGATGGCCTTCATTCCTACGTGGAGGTTGGTCTTGGTGGAGTTCTTGGTGAGGGAGAGGATCAGCTGGGTGTCGTCAGCGTATGAGATGGTGTTAAGGTTGTAGAATCTGGCAATGTTAGTTAGCGGGACCATGTAGACGTTGAAGTGGGTCGGGCTGAGGGACGAACCCTGGGGTACACCGCAGATGATTTCGGTTGCCTCTGAGCAGAATGGGGGCTGGCGGATTCTCTGGGTTCTGCAGGTGAGATAGGTGACCCAGTCCAGGGCTCTGTCCAGGATTCCTGCATTGCTGATGTGTGAACGTAGGGCGTGGTGGCAGACGGTCTCGAACGCAGTCGAGAGGTCCAGAAGGATGATGGCCGCAGTTTTGCCGTTGTCCAGTATGGTTCTGATGTCATCAGTGGCGGCGATGGGGGCGGTTTCGGTACTGTGGTTGCTACGGAATCCGGATTGGGAAGGGTCCAGGGTGCAGTTCTCCTTGAAGAAGCTGGTTAGTTGTCTGTTGACAGCCTTCTTGATGACTTTTGCTAGGAAGGGGAGCAGGGAGATAGGCCGGAAGTTCTTTGAGGTCCTTTGGGTCTGCCTTGGGTTTTTTGAGGAGGGCGTTAATAGAATCAACAACTTTACCTATAGTACCATTGACAAAATTCCTCAACATTTAAATTACAACATAAAATCACCCTACAGTTTTTGCATAGACTTAAACATTTGTCCAACTCTGCAGTTCATGAAACGGATGTTTCTAATGAATCCAGTTTTACTTGTAACTTTTCCTTTAGCAATACAGTGACACCCTGGTGTTCCATTTTATCTATTACTTTGAATTTAAAAAATTCTTCTTTCTCCAATCACAGCAATTCTTAGTTAAAACAGACACATTCCTCCAATGTAGGCATTAGGCACACAACATGTTTATCTTCTTGCATCAAAATCAACATTAGTTCTGCTGCTGTCTTTGTCGTTAGAAACAGTTTAAGAAGAATGCTTTTTCAAACATGCCTTCCCTCTTTTAAAAGAACACCTACTCTAATCTCTTTCACAATATTTCCATCATTGTCTAATGCTTGTTGCATGTTTCTATGAATTCAAAATCTAGCTAAATATTCACATTTCCAGTGCTTCCCAAAGAATTCTTAGTTTCATAGTGGAGCAGTGTTTTGAATACAATCTGACCTTTCACACATGTAAGTTGCAAAAGATCTCCGAAAACTATCAAATGTGTTTCTTCAAAATTAACACCATAAACCTTTTACATTCTCAAATTTACAAAGACAAGCATTAAGTTTGAGACCATGCTCACCTCATCGATGATTAAAAACTTTAACTTTTTTAATAGTCTTGACACTTCATGAGAAGCTTCACCAGATAACTTTTGGTATTACTTTTTATTGTTCTACAGGCAGCATCAAGAGTTGATGTGTAGTAATACCTTTGATAATATGTGCAGCTAATCCAGTAGGTGCTATAACCACACATGATAAATTATAGTCTTTAGTCTTCTGTAGGAAAGTGGTGTGAACTTGTGTTAAGAAACCTTTAAATGTTGGACATGCATACTGTCTGTGTGAAGCAATCTATGCTCTGCTCTGACTTTCACTTCCATATATATTTCCCATTGCTCATCATCTAGTTGTTCAACAAATCTGCCAAATCAATTGATTCCTAACTTGCTTGCTCCGTTACAGTCTCCACCTCATTCATTGCACCAGCAGCCTCATTTTCAATTATAGGTTGTCCAAGTGGGTTCTGATTTTGAAGACCTGAACTTTGGCTGCTTTGTGAACTTTCCTTAGCTACCTCAGCAGCAATTGTATCTTCTTGTTCATTTGCATCATTCAACATTTTCAAGTAGTTATAAAATACCAAACATTGTACACCATTCTTTGCAGCACTGAAAGAATGTTCACAACTGTCAGACTCTCCTAGTAATTCTGATTCAGAACACAAAGGTTTGAACAGCTTCAAAAGTGTCAAATAAAATCCATGTCTTTTTTCAGCTGTCTGGCAACTCTTTTCCATGGTTAATGATACTGCCTTTGCTATGTCGCACCAAATACCCATTGCAACCATCTACTGCAAATTTTCCTTCATCTACATTTTCTATCATATTGTTTCCATATGTGTTCATAGAAGTGAACATTTCCAAGGTATGCATAAGTATCCAACATGTTTGTTTTTACATTATCTATACTGTCTGGCTCAAAATCTGCATGACATTGAATTTCTGGAAAAGACTTCAAAACTCTGTTTTGAGTTGATGCCAGGCCTAGACTCACCCAAACAATTCCTATTGACTTATATAAATACATATATAAACTAGCTGAACTCAACCAATCACAGCATTCATAGGATTCAATTTCCCTGTGTGAAAGCATTTTCAAATTGAAGCTGTGCATTTTTCGTGATAGAGACTTTTCAGCCAAGATCTTTTCCAATACATCTTTTATCTCTGTCTTCTCAGATTTTGTTATGTGTGAAGTAACATAACGAGCAACAGCTATAGAGTTGTTTGCCCACTTGGCATGGGCAGTGCAGGGCCATGGAATTACGGGCAGTGGAAAGTGCGGCAGGTGCTGCTGCACCTGCCAAACCACCACATTGGTGCCAGCTCGATTACGAGCTGGTGTCAATGTTTAGGCCCTGTTTCCCGCTGAGGTGGCGGGCAGAAAAGCTGTTTCCTCCCACCGGCCCAGCGGGAAACTTGTAATAGGGCCAGAGGCGTTCTGCCCACACTGACGGCCAGATGGCGGTACGAGTTTCACTGGCGGCCTCCGCCACCTGCCAAACTCATAATGATGGCCATAAAACTGTCAAATCAAATCAAATCAAATCAAATCAAATCAAATCATTAGCATTTATAAAGCGCGCTACTCACCCGTGCGGGTCTCAAGGCGCTAGGGACAAAGGGGGTGGTTATCGCTGCTCGAACAGCCAGGTCTTTAGGAGTCTCCGGAAAGCGGAGTGGTCCTGGGTGGTCCTGAGGCTGGTGGGGAGGGAGTTCCAGGTCTTGGCCGCCAGGAAGGAGAAAGATCTCCCACCCGCCATGGAGCGTCGGATGCGAGGGACGGCGGCGAGTGCGTGGCCAGAGGAGCGGAGGGGGCGGGTGGGGACGTAGAAGTTGAGGCGTCTGTTGAGGTATTCCGGTCCCTTGTCGTGGAGGGCTTTGTGTGCGTGGGTGAGAAGTCGGAAGGTGATCCTTTTGCTGACTGGGAGCCAATGCAGGTGTCTCAGGTGTGCGGAGATGTGGCTGTTGCGGGGTACGTCGAGGATGAGGCGGGCCGAGGCGTTTTGAATGCGTTGCAGGCGATTTTGGAGTTTGGCGGTGGTCCCAGCGTAGAGGGGGTCCATACTTCCTTTTGAAATAACAGGTCTTAAAAATTCAAAACCACATTTTGTATAAAATGTTCCTTTTGCTCTGTATTTCCACTGACAGGATTTTCCACATCGGTGAGATTAGAAATGCAGTACTTGCTGCTTTAGGCTTTTTTCCTTAGTGTCTTTTGGGATGCTACATATAACATAATTTTCTATGAAAGATAGTACAGACTCATCTGTGTTTGTTCCATATTTAGGTGCATATTTTATCCAAAACAAAATATGAATATGAGGGGCACATCTTGCTTAGTATTCTTGTTGCCAAAAGAAATCAGTAACTTCTCCAAGAGGTGGATTTTTTCTATTGCATATGAAGGACAGCAGAGCTTGAAATCTGTGATTAAAGTACCTGCAAACCTTTGCAGGATCCAAAGAACAAAGTTCTCCTAGTGTCTTCAGTTTAATGCCTTTAATGTTGGAGTTGCTTTTCTCAAAAACTCATGTAAATGATCCCATGCATACTCTGCACAACTCAGTGTTATAAACCATGTTGGCGCAGCAACATTTCAAGCAATTCATTTCAGCTCACCATTACAACGATATCAGTATTCATTGGTCCCATATTGACATGCCATCAAATTTATTAAATTGTACTCAAGCTTCTCATCTTTGTCATGAATGTTTTCCACAAAGTCTTTTAGAGCCACATTTTGCACATTAAGTCCTATCTTAAGAACATGATTAACAGGATATGACAGTCCAGACAAATCACTTTCAAATAACAGATGGAAAACATATGGAATACTTTTTCAAAATCTAGGGTCCTCTGAATGTACTCTTGGTGACATATACTCAGTTGTAGGTATTTGGACAGGGCACTCATCATACTGTCTGCCTACTCCACTTGGAAAAAGTTGAGCAAAGCACTGAGCTTCTAAACCTTTCACCCACACACTCATTGGAGCTCCATTAGCTTGTTTCGTCTGATAAAGTTCAATGGCACCCCCATAACCTTTTTGAATGCAGTGGATGGATACTGTAGTGTTCATATATTTATTCAGATCTAATTCTATCTACGTTTTATAACTTGTCACTTAAAGGCAACATTTCTCCCTCCATGCAACTTCTATCTGGGACAGCATCTACATCTTGATAATAGACATTATTGTCTTTAAAATGCAATGTAGCTTTCTGCACCTTATTTACATCCACTAGTTCTTTCCAGGTATTTTTGTATTTAGTGAGCACTCCATACACTAGAATAACAAGCAGTTCATCCAGATCTCTCTCTCTACACCCACAGTTTCAATATTTCATTGAAAATCTAAAGTTAAATACACAACTCTACCTTTAAGCCCTTTCTGAAGCTCAGTGAGTGGCAGTTTCCCAATAGATGGTTCCATATGAACTATCAATCAATCAATCAACATTTATAAAGCACAGAAATGTCACCCCTTGGGGTATCTGGGTGCTGAGGGTGCCAGATACCTATCAAACAGCCAGGTCTTGAGTTTCTTACTCAACTCTGCCATAGAGGGTTCTCTTCAGAGGTATGCGGGCAGGTCATCCCAGGTTTGGCAGCAATGTGGGAGAAGGAGCGGCCTCGCTGCTTATGGTGAATGCGGGGTTGTGCATGAGGGAAAGAGAGGAGAACGGCAGGTGTCATGACGATAGATGGAAGCTCAGTCAATGGTTGGTATAGGATGGTCCTTCATTGTGTAGAACTTTATAGGCGTGCGTGAGAATCTTGACTTGGCATCTCTTCTGGGTGGGGAGCCAGTGGAGGTTTCTGAGGTGTGGGTAATGTGGGTGCATTTGGGGAGATCCAAGATGAGTCTGGCTGACACATTCTATATAGTTAGTGATCTGTTGAGGAGCTGGGAGGATATGCCTGCGTAGAGAGTGTTGTCGTAGTCGAGTATTGATGAAAATGATGAATAGGTTGTATCAGTAGTCCCTTATGAACATTCAGATGTCAAAGTTCCTCTGGAATTTCAAATAGGCTCTAACGTATTGTGTATTGCTCTGGTGGGCATTTTGTTGTCCTCTAATTTGTCATAGCAATACATTTACACATGATCTGGCGTGTCAACAAATCAAAATGTTCCTCCACAAATAAATACAATGCAAATTCTAGTCACTTTTCTCCGCTTTTTTAACTAATTGTTATTGATTTTCACGTAGCCTTACAAATGCACATTTCATACAAACATATTAAATTTACAAAAAATATTGTTACTGTTACCGAAGTTGTTCTGTACATGCTTTGGCAGCAGAAATGGTACAATAGGAAGCACTAGTTCAATTCTAGTGCAGGTAAAAGAACAACATGAACTACAAGGTCATACAGTTACTTATAGGATTCTTACTCATAGATGATGAACAGTGCACCAGCCACAGAGGACAAACTCTACATCTGCAAACTATCCCAATAATATGAAGGTGAACATCGCACAGAACATGACATTCCACAAGCATTGGTAAATGCATGGGAGATAGACTGAGGATTCAAACAGTATCGTGCATGAGCAAAATAGGTGCTTAGTCACCCTAGTGGGTTAAATCTGACTGGGATCTTCTATAGGTGTTTGCAGGCCATTTAGAAAAGTGTTCCATTTCATTGCAATGGGGACTCTGTGGAGGCACCAGGCCTCCTCCTGCCAGAAGGCCACAGATTCTTCTCATTTTAGAGAAGCTGCACACCAGAACTGGGATCCAAGCAGACAACTGGCCTTCCAATGCATTGCAATGGCTTTCCTGATGTGAAACATGGGCAAATCTTGTAAATGATTGATAGACCTGATTTTTTGTGTTTGAAGAGACCCAGTACCCCATCTTCCATGGAGTACACACCCCAATGAATCCCGACATCTGTCAATATGTCCGCCACACTGTTGCTGCCACTGGGCAGTTCCATGACATGTGGGCCTTTTCAGCATCTTGGGTTCCGCATCTAGGGCAGTTCAAGGTGGTGCTATATGTCCGGTGTAAGCTTGCTGGGGTCAGGTATGTCCTGTGTGATATGTTAGGTTGAATGTACTGAAATGTTGTGTTTCTGGAGAGTTTGCATAGATATGCTATGGCCCTATCCCACTCCCTCTGTGTCAGACCCATCCTATATCTTCCTCCCCCTTTTGTTGAATGGATTGTAGAAGGTCATGATGGGTGTAGGCCTGGGCCCAAGTGAAACACGTAATTATTCTACGACCATTGCCTATGCAGTGAAGTGTGTACACCAGCAACTCTACTCTGTTTTCCTGTTCAGTTTTCAAAAACACCTCAACATTTCGAATTTGGCCTTTTTAGTGAGTGCACCAACAACAAATACAAACATAGTTTAGTTTCTCTGTTGAAACTGCATTAAACATTGCTATTTCTCGTGCAAAGTTATCAGTACTAATATCTGTGTTTTAGTAATCTACACCTGAACACACTAACTCCTCTTTTTACCCAGACTTCACTTCAGGATCAAAGAACCATACTGAGATTCACAAACATTTCAACCTCTGATAGTGTACCATACAAAAGTGCTTTGTTCATTTCTCCTAAACATACTGCAGGACTTTTTACATAGTAAAGTCTCCTAACTAAATGTTGCACATATGAATGACAACAGTTAACATTATAAAAATGATAAAAAGTACTTGTGCACACTTTCATGGATAGAAATGCCAGGTGTGTCCCTGCACATTAGAATATTTCCTGATTTTACATGGATCTAATGCTTGCAACATTGCAATTTTCACTTCACACTTCTATTTGGAAATTGACGTAGAAAATGTCTTAATATATCAATTGATTCCTGGCGAACACTACAAATACTACTGCAGTCCCATTTATACACAAGGGCATGTCTACACCTTCCTTGTATCTCTTCAGGTATCTCTTCTTCTACATTTCAAGGAGCCATCTCCTCTTTTGCAATGGGAGTACCATCTTTAACCCCATAGCATCGGCCAGTTGTTTCAACTGCATGCACTAATGTATTATCTTTTAAGTAGATTTCTTCATTAAAGAAAGCCTCATGTCTAGACACATTGCTTCCATTCTCCTTTGAGAATTTTACAAAAATTGCTTTTATTAATAAGCATTTTTTCTTCATGCGCAACATTGTTTTATCCAGTGTTCTCATAAATAGTTTATGCTTCAGGTGCAAATGCTTTATCAACCTCACACTCCATATGTTATTTTTGCTTCGGTGCCTCCCTACTCATCTTATACTGCTTCATGTTTCATACCAAATTCTGTGTTACCCTACTTCTAACGATTCACATTTGTATTCCTTCACACTGCATCTGTCTCCTTGTCAAACTAGCTGTTTTCTTATAAGAATTCACAGTTCAATGTGACTCTCTCCTTCTTCTTTGTCAGTTTATTTTAAACCTCACTTTTTATTTACAATTGTTCCACACTTTTATTTTTCCACAAACTGTTTTAAGAAACTCCTTAGTTCTGTTATCAGCAGCTCTTTTTTCCCCAGTACATTCTCCACATCATGTTGTTTTTCACTCTCAATTTGAAGCAGATAATACTGTTTGCAAAGTCTTTTTCTCCTTTGTACCTTCCACAGGATTGTAAATCCTCTTCTTTAAACAGAAGTAAACATCTGAAAACCAAATATAGAATACATTCAGCTTTACTTTACATACTGTTAGATTACAAACTATAGGTAAATTAGTAGCTACATACATACTTATGTCATTTTCCAACAGGCAGTCTAAATGCCTAAGTGTATAAATAGGTATATAACATGTTGTACAGGAGGGTGACTGGGTGTGTAAGTGGTTGAGGGGATATGTGAGTGAATGTATCAGTGCCTTTGTGGTTTTATTACTGCGGAGGTTTAAGTACCTGTGTGGGTATCTGAGTGACTCTGTCAGTGGCTACTCCTATAACCAAGCACCCATTTCTAATTTCAAACACATTCATTCAAGTAGCTTTTTTAAATTAACTATATTTTCAGTACACAAAATTCCTCTTTTTCCTTTGCTGGTCACTATGTTTTTCCTTAATGTTCTCATCTAACCTCCCTTCTTTTTGTCTCCTACTGAAAATTCAAAATTTTCTCTCAGCTTATCTGCCATAATTTTTTGTACATATACTTTTTATAGTACAACCTAATTAACATACTAGTAAAAATATATTTGCTGTTCTCCAACTCGTAATACCACTTAATGGGGCATATTATTACTCTCTTTGCGCCATTTGTGCGTTATTTTTTTATGCAAAAATAGAGCAAACTTAACTCCATATTTATATTTTGATGCTAGACCGGTCTAGCGTCAAAATATAGGAGTTAACGTAATTGTTTGGATGCGATGAGATGCAAGGTAGGCGTTCCCGTCAAAAAAATGACTCAATGCCCGTAGCGCCATATTTATCCCCCCATACAAAAATTGTGCACAGGTGGGAGGCGGGCCTAAATAATGATGCTAAGCCTGCTTAGTGCCATTAACGCCTAGGTCAGACCAGGTGGTAAGGTACCTGTGGACCCATTTCCGTGGCCAAACACCATGGAATAGTCCCACAGGTACACACCCCAAGCCCCAGAGGTACCTCCACCCACACCAGAGGAACACCAGAGGATGAGGCACCCCATCCTAGGTAAGTATGGTATTTTTCAAGAACTTTCTAAGTGCCAATGGAGGCCCTGACATGGGGCCCCCTGCATGGCACTGGGTGCAATGGCCATGCCCAGGGGACACTAGTCACCTGTGCTGGCCACTGGGGTGGTAGGTATGACTCCTGTCTCTTATTAGACCAAAGTCATGTATTATGGGTGGTTATGCATCAGGAAATGATGCTATGCTGGTTAACAGCATTTTTTTTGCCTCTAACCAGCCTAGCATCATTTTTTGAGGCAAAACCCCCTAAACCCCTACTACCACCCTATCCGGCTTATGTCATTTTTTCTGACGCTAGCCCAGGCTTAGCGCCAGCTGGCGGCATTCCATAAATTTGGCACCTGGCTAGCGCTTTGTAATGACGCAAGCCAGCTGTCAACTTTTTAACACAAAACTGCGTTAGCGAAGTTTTGCACCAAAAGTATAAATATCGGCCAATATCTCTTTTTAGTAGAAATCTCAAGTCAGAAATACAGCAATGCTGTTCCACTCTCAGAACAAAATTATGAATAATGTCTACTCCACCCACTTTCCTCTCACTGATACAGGCTAATTTTGTTATACCACATCTAAATGGTCAGTATTTTTTAACTCTTTCTAACTCTCCTGTAAAGAAGCCCAAAATGGTAGTGTTTTTGGGCAGATCCACCATGGCATACAGCGTAATCTCAGGTTTGCATTCTCGTCAGGTCAGGGGATCCACACAGAAACCCTTACAAGCATTAAGCATTTAGTAATCTTCTGAGATATATATTCCTTAGTGGCGGTCGTCATTAGATAGTTACAGTTAGGACCTATTTTCCATAGAAAAAGTGTTTTTTGTTTTGCTGGTAACTTTCACGCCTTTTGATTAATCTTCCCAAACGTTTCCAAGAATATATGACACTTACTTCAGTGTCTGTCTGGACAGTTTCGGAGTGATCCGTTAAGTGGGGACCAAGAAAAAGGGGGGCTCTCAAAAGCACTTTTCCCCATCCATTTTTCCATAGGAATTTTGAACACCAATAACGCCCAAACCACTGACTAAATTACACCAAATTTGGCAAAAATGTAGCTTCTGGTACAGAAAGAGCCCTTTTTGTTATGTGGTGTGAATCCATTCAGTAGTTTTAGAGAAATTGAAGAAAATCCAAATTTGTATATATAGGGATGCAAAGGATTCGCGACCCCTCTCGATCTCGTGCTGAGATCTGATTGACTGCCAACACTTCAACAAGGAAGTGTAGGCAGACATGTTGGGACTTGGCTTGAGCTGAGTCCCAGAAAAAAGGTTAAAAATGAAGAAAATTGGCCAGGGTACGGACACCCTGACCCCTCAGGTCTGGTGGTGGGGTCCTAGAGGGACAGCCCCAGGGCTAAAAAAGCACTTATGAAAAAAATGTTTGCCATGAACTCACAACGGGGTCATGAATCTGGCAAAAACAAAAAAAACAAAAAACAAGCTTGGGCAACTGCACTTGTTTTCAATCAAGCCCATGGGTGGGCCAAGTCCCTAAGGGGGTGCTCTCCTCTGCAGACCTGGGGACCACCATTTCCCTGGGGTCTCATTACAATGATTGTGGGGGGCCACCCAGTCCCCCACAACCTCAGGACTGCCACCTCCCTGGAGCATTACTGTTATTCTGAGTGGGGGGCCCTGCAGGCCCCCGCACACTGGGGACCCTCACCTCCTTGGCATAATATGAAAATCAAGTGCAGGGGGGGCATGTGGCCTCCTGCAGCCCAAAGGACCACTACCTCCTCAGGTCCCTGTGCGAACTGAGTGGGGGGCGCCGCCCCCCTGAGCCCTGGGAATCACTACCTCCCCAGGGCTGTTTTTTGGAGAGGAGCCATGTGGCCCCCTTGAAGAAGCCAATGATGGCCCTGGGGACTACCGCCCCCCAGGGCCAGCTCCTGCTAGGTCCCGGGGAGCCCACCCCAGTGACAAAGGTGTTTGCTGTGGCTTGGGGTCAGCTTTGAGAGCTGCCGCAAAGTCACAGAAATCACTCTGATTACAGCAAGGGAGAGCTGTCAAACAGCAGTCAGGGAGACAGAGGAAACAATTGCTCTCACAGAGAGGAACTTGCTCTAGCAGCTCCCTCTCTGTGAGAGCAATGCTGATTCCCATGGGGGGTGGGGAACCAGCTGTGATTGTGGGGGCCTTCAGGCTCCCCCAACAGACCACAAAATTGTGACTACATGCCCTGTGAGGCACCCAGTTCACATGGCCGGGCCCCAGGGC
Source organism: Pleurodeles waltl (assembly GCF_031143425.1). Classification (NCBI taxonomy): domain Eukaryota; kingdom Metazoa; phylum Chordata; class Amphibia; order Caudata; family Salamandridae; genus Pleurodeles; species Pleurodeles waltl. Next base: position 857,634,856 of record NC_090450.1, read on the forward strand.
ATGTGGTCTCTAGGGTCGAAATCAGTCCTGCGGAGGGGGTTGTGGGAAGTTGGGTTGTTATAGGGGTTGGGCGCAGGGACTTGCTGCATGCCAGGCCCTGCTGCCAACCTCACTGGGCAGCCCCAAAGGCAGTGCACAGTGTGGGGTTGGGTTGCTGTAGGTGTTGGCTGCAGGCTCTGCAGCCAAATGCTGGTGCGCTCAGCCGAAGGCCGTATGCGGCGGTGGTTGGATTAACGTATAGTAATGAAAATGACTTTACGTTAAAAAAAGAGTAGAAATTAACTGAAAAAAACAAAGGTTACACCGATGTTATAGTTAGGAAATACAATTAAAGAAACCTTAGAAATTCACTTAAAAAAACAAAGGTTAGGGGGACGTTATATTTAAGTTCTGACTTTACTCATACAAAACCATGGAAATGCAGCAGTTATAGTTATAATCTTTTCAAGTAACTATAACTCACGCCCTAAGGTAACCATAACTCGCACCCTCACCATGCACTGTGAATTACGTCAGATATTACAGCAGTCATGACAACTTCTATAATGCCCTTAAAACTATAAATGAAACATTAGCAGTCACATTTTTGAAGATAAAGCTGTGAATGGCTCAGGTGGGTAAATGCTCATGGGTGGGTGGCCCCGCAGCGAACCCAGCACTGTGTTAAAAAAATACCCATAGAAAGTCACTGAAAAAAACAAAGGCTACAGGGCCAATTAAATTATGAATTAGCATTTTAAAAACTTTAGAAATTCACTAAAAAAACAAAGGACATTATAGTAAGGATCAGAATTCACATGCACAAAACCATAGAAATTCAGCTGTTTTAGTTACTTCAAGTAACTATAACTCACACCTTTGCCATGCACTGCTGCTTACAACACATATTACATCACTCATGACATTCTCTTTGACACCATTGATCATATCACTGTAACAATTCTAGTGAAATTATTGATGAGAAAACTGTGCAACGCAGGGTCCCACGTTATAGTTACCTTGGGGCACAAGTTATAGTTACTTGAAATAACTCCAACTATAAGATTTTAATGTCTATGGGTTTGTGTGTGTAAATTCTGACCCTAACTATACAACTTTTGTTGTTTTGTGATTTATATATATATATATATATATATATATATATATATATATATATATATATATATATGTGTGTATAGATAGATATAGATATATGTATGTATAAAGACATATATATATATATATATATATATATGCAGTGCTTGAAATGGAAAAATAGAGGTGCAGGTACTCTGTAACAGAGTACCTGCTTATTTCTGAGAAGTGCCATACTCTAATTAAAAGTATTACATTTTTCTTGAGAAGTGCAGGTACTCTCCTTCTCAAAATAAAAAAGTGCTGGTACTCAGTACCGGCCTATTTAAAGCACTGTATGTATATATATATATATATATATATATATATATATATATATATATATATATATGTATATATATATATTACCTAGTGGTGGTCGTCACTAGGTAGGTATAGTTAGGACCAAGTATAGAAAAGGCAGTTTTTTGCTTGACTATATATCTTTGGTACCGCTTGAGCAATCTTCACACAATTTTCCCCCAAAAAATGTGAGTTACTGACTCACAGACCCACACAGACTCTCACACACCCACTCACAGACCCACTGACACCCTCATGTACCCAATCACAGGCCCGCACACACTGATGCACCCACTATAACGAAGGGTGTGCATGGTGCAAGGTTGGGTGCTTATAGGTGGTTGGTGTCAGGTCCTCTTTGGCCGTGTGCGGCGTTGGTTGGATTTAAGTATAGTCATGAAAATGACTATACGTTAAAAAAACAAAGAAATTCACTGAAAAAACAAAGGTTACATGGTTGTTATAGTATTAAAAAACAGTAGTAAATAAAAAAACATAGGGCCAGATGTAGCAAACTTTTGCGAGTCGCAAATGGCCCGAATCGCAATATGCGACCCCGCAAAATCGGAAATGGGATGCAAAAATCCAATTTCCGACACGCAAAATGCGACGCAAACCATTACCGACTCGCAAAAATAGTGACCCCATTTTGCGACCCGCTAATAGGAAGTCGCAATTTGCGAGTCGCAAACCAAATGCAATAGCCACTCGCAAATTGCGACTAGTCGCAAAAAGCCCATTGTGCACTTCCAAATTACCACTAACTCAGAGCAGGTGGTAACCAGAACCAAAGTATAAAAGGAGACCCATAAGGCACCTGGGTTACTCAAGATGGCGGAGATATATGTAATAGGAATGAGGAGGAGAGCCCACGCCGCCCAGCAGAGGAGGAGGAGGAGCCAGAGACAGGAGAAGATATACAGAACCAGGCAGACACTTTTCCAACAAACTGAGGAGGAGATTTATGATACATTTAGACTCAGCAGTGCAGCAATACTAGATTTAATAGATTTACTCAATCCGCAGCTACAACGCCAGACTGTGCGCGGCTGCGCCATCCCTACGCATGTGCAAGTGCTATGCTCACTGCACCTCTTGGCCTCAGGTAGCTATCAGGGGGTCATTGCTGTGGCAGGTGGGGTATCCCAAAGTTCACTCTCACGGTTCTTTAGGGCATTCCTAGATGCCTTACTCACACACATGTCCAGATACATATACCTACCCAGGAATGAGGCAGAAATCAACAGCACCAAGTTGGAATTCTACAGGATTGCCAACTTCCCCCATGTCATAGGGTGTGTGGACGGGACACATATACAAATCTGCCCTCCTGCAAACCTGGAATATCTGTTCCGCAACATGAAGTGTACCCACTCACTGAACATCCAGGTGGTATGTGACGCCCATTATGTTATCACTGACATGGTTGCCAAATTTCCAGGGAGTACACATGACTCCTACATTTTCAGGCACAGTGGGATACACCAACGCCTAGAACGTGGGGAGTTTGGAGACGGATACCTCCTAGGTATAGCTGAATACACCTTGCAGACATACACACAGGTCACTGTGGAAACCATCTATGCCCAGCTAACATTGTACATTTTGTGCCAAACAGGTGACAGTGCATATGCACTACGACCATGGATACCTACCCCGTACTTAACACCCAGCAATGAGACAGAAAGGCGATACAACAATGCCCATAGGAGGACCCGAAATATCATAGAGAGGACCTTTGGACTGCTGAAGGCAAGATTCAGATGCCTCCACAGAAGTGGGGGTGCCCTCCAGTATACCCCAATAACAGCTTTCAAGATTGTTGGCGCATGCGCTATCCTGCACAACATTGCCGCCAGACGTGGGCTACCTCTCACCCCAGAAGACCCAGATTCGGAGGATGAAGAGCAAGAACTACCACATCGCCATCATGGGCATAGAAGCATTGCAAATGAAGGCAGACTGAGACAGGACCACATTGCAAACCAATACTTTGGAAGGTACGTGCTAACTGTCACAACACTCACTAATGTCAAACACAATGAGTCCAGGTGTGAAGTGGAACTAATAAGTGATTTAATTATGTGCACCAAAAAAACCTATATACATTAACAACAGTTCAGGGGCTGTAAAAGTCCACCTGGCTTGAGGACACATTGACCTCATGTGCCTCTACCCCAGGACAGTGTGGAGCTTATATTCTACGCCGGCCTCGGCCAGCATGGCTGGTACCTGGTGTGTCAGCAGTGCCCTGCCTTGCGCTTCCACTGCGCAACACCCTGGTGTCACTGGCTGAGACACTGCTGATGGTGGAGCCCTCCTCGCTGTCCTGCGGTGTGTCAGCCGCTCCCCTAGCCACCTGCCGTGCCTCCATGATATCTACGGCGTGGCTGAGACGTCCCAGTCCACGTGCCACATCACTGGCAAAGTGGCCCATGTCTACTTGGAGGCTGACCGTGCGCCTTGAAAGGCCAGTAGTGTTCACAGCCAGCCTGACAATGGAGGCAGACATGCGGTCCAGCCGGTGCAGTAGCTGCCTGTCACGATGCCTTGCACCCTCTTTCTCAGTTATGAGTTCTGCCACCAGTTGTCTCATGGAGAGTGCAAGGTCGCCGACATGTGTGTTGAGTTGTTGCAGCTCTGTGTGTACCAGCTGCATACCACTGCTTTGGTTTTGCTCCATGCGCCGCATTGCCCCTGATATTCTCCGTATCTCCTGTGTTTGCATGCGCTGACCCCGTAGGAGTGCGGCCTCGGCGGACAACATGGAGGCGTCCCCTGACTCAGCCTGCGGCTCTGGTGGTACATTTACACATCGCCTGCGACGCAGTGGAGGCTCCGTGTCATCTACAGTGGCACTGTGGCTGGGACCAGGTGCTGGCTCACTCACCAGTATGGCAACTGGTGCATCATGAGGGGACTGTGTGTGGGTGGTGCAGGTCTCTGTGGTGGCTGGTCCTGACTCCTCTGCAGGCTGGTGGCTGACCTGTGGCCCCTGGATGCTTTGGTTGGCGGTGGTGTTGTGTGGGAGACCTGTGGAACATAGGGAACACACTGTCAGTATCTACCATCTGTTATCAACTTCCTAATAAACTGTTACCTGTCAACTGCCTACTTGACTACATTGCCCATAATGCACCATGCAGGTGGTTGCTACTCTGAAATGGAGCTATTTTGGTTGTGCATGCTACTGTGTACAAGGTGGGTGGGGGTATGGCATATTTGGGTGTAGATGCATGTCTCATGGTACTCACCGGTTGATGGTCCTGGCTCTGAAGTATCCAGCTCTCCCATCCCGCACACTGCCTCTGGCTCCAAGGTCTCCTCAACTCTTTCCTCCAGGGGTGTGGGTGGTGGTATTGTGGACGGTCCCCCTCAAGTGCCCCTCATCTCCTGGAGCCGCTCTGCCACCCTCTCCTTGGTCCGGGAGCGCAGGTCATACCACAGTTTTTTAACTCTTCTATGCTCCGGTGGCTGACACCCAGGGAGTTCTCCTTGTCTTGGATTTCCGTCCAGATTCTTCTCTTCTCCACCTCTGGCACACTGAGGGCTGCCCTCCCAAAATGTTGTTCATGGTGCTGGCAGCACTCCTCTGTCAGCACCTCCAGCTCTTTCTCTGCAAATTTCAATTTGCGCTTCCTTGGTGTCTCAGCCATGGTAGCTGCTGTGCTCTCTGTTTGCAGTTCAGCAGTTTAAAATGGGTGTGGTCCTCCCTCCTCCCAGGTGTATTTGTAAACTTCCTGGCTGTGATGTCATCATCAAGAGCCAGGAAGTGTTTTCCAGAGTGTTCTGCTGCACCTGCATTCAATTTCCAGCACAGTAGCAATTTGCGACACCCACTCGCAAATTGCGTGTTCATTTTTAGCGCGGTCGCAAAAAGCGACCTCGCAAACAGCGGACTCGCAATCTGCGGTGCGACTTCATTTCAAGTCGCTTTTTCTTCTTGGATACCATTTAGCGAGTCGGAAATTGCAAGTCGCAATGACTCGCAATTTCCGACTCGCAAAATCTTTCCTACCTACATCTGGCCCATAGACCCTTAGGGCATGTGTTATAGTTACCTGAGGTAACTCTAACTATAACTGGTGAATTTCTATGGTTTTGTACATTTAAAGAATGAGCCTAACTATTCTGTCCCTGTAACCTTTGTTTTTTAAGCATATATATATAAATATATATATATATATATATATATATATATATATATATATATATATATATATATATATCTCAAAGGAGGTTATTGGCCTCTTCGGTTATATCAAAGAGATCAAAGAGCTGTATCCAGCAATTCTTGGTGATGATGATCAAGGTTCTAATATAAAGGTTTTACCCTTGTGGCATCTTTTGACTGTCCTAATGCTTTCAAAGTGAGAAGAGGTGGGAGATTGTTTCCACTTATTTTCCAATGTTCTTAAAAATTGTCTTTCCTCAAAGGGATCTTTGGAATATCAGAGGACAGAACCTCAAATAGGTAATCATTGGGTCACCGGTTGATGGTCCTGGCTCTGAAGTATCCAGCTCTCCCATCCCGCACACTGCCTCTGGCTCCAAGGTCTCCTCAACTCTTTCCTCCAGGGGTGTGGGTGGTGGTATTGTGGACGGCCCCCTCCAGTGCCCCTCATCTCCCGGAGCCGCTCTGCCACCCTCTCCTTGGTCCGGGAGCGCAGGTCATACCACAGTTTTTTAACTCTTCTATGCTCCGGTGGCTGACACCCAGGGAGTTCTCCTTGTCTTGGATTTCCGTCCAGATTCTTCTCTTCTCCACCTCTGGCACACTGAGGGCTGCCCTCCCAAAATGTTGTTCATGGTGCTGGCAGCACTCCTCTGTCAGCACCTCCAGCTCTTTCTCTGCAAATTTCAATTTGCGCTTCCTTGGTGTCTCAGCCATGGTAGCTGCTGTTCTCTCTGTTTGCAGTTCAGCAGTTTAAAATGGGTGTGGTCCTCCCTCCTCCCAGGTGTATTTGTAAACTTCCTGGCTGTGATGTCATCATCAAGAGCCAGGAAGTGTTTTCCAGAGTGTTCTGCTGCACCTGCATTCAATTTCCAGCACAGTCGCAATTTGCGACACCCACTCGCAAATTGCGTGTTCATTTTTAGCACGGTCGCAAAAAGCGACCTTGCAAACAGCGGACTCGCAATCTGCGGTGCGACTTCATTTCAAGTCGCTTTTTCTTCTTGGATACCATTTAGCGAGTCGGAAATTGCGAGTCGCAATGACTCGCAATTTCCGACTGGCTAAATTTTTCCTACCTACATCTGGCCCATAGACCCTTAGGGCATGTGTTATAGTTACCTGAGGTAACTCTAACTATAACTGGTGAATTTCTATGGTTTTGTACATTTAAAGAGTGAGCCTAACTATTCTGTCCCTGTAACCTTTGTTTTTTAAGCATATATATATAAATATATATATATATATATATATATATATATATATATATATATATATATCTCAAAGGAGGTTATTGGCCTCTTCGGTTATATCAAAGAGATCAAAGAGCTGTATCCAGCAGTTCTTGGTGATGATGATCAAGGTTCTAATATAAAGGTTTTACCCTTGTGGCATCTTTTGACTGTCCTAATGCTTTCAAAGTGAGAAGAGGTGGGAGATTGTTTCCACTTATTTTCCAATGTTCTTAAAAATTGTCTTTCCTCAAAGGGATCTTTGGAATATCAGAGGACAGAACCTCAAATAGGTAATCATTGGGTTTAGAACTGGAGGATTTGGCATTGTAATCAGGTTTGATCACAGAGAGGTGATTTAAAGCCAGCAAAATAAAATTGTTAAGATGCAGATTTCTGTATCATCAAAGCAGGCAAGTACATTTTTAATTTGCTTGCAGATTTTAATTTGTTTGGAGTTCACTGAAAATTAAATTATGTACTGATCTGACTAACCCAAAGGAACTTAAATTCTAGATAAGATCAAATCCCCAAATATAAAGTGCAGAGGAGACCCCTAAATATGAATCTGCTTATAACAGAGATACCCTTGCAATGAGGATACATGATGGACTAATCATCCAGAAGGAGAGGATCCAAGATAATATAAGATGAGTGATAGAACCAAGTCTCACTGAGGACAAGTAATTCAGGAACATAATGAAGAATGATGTTAGCAATATCCAATCTCTCTTTTACTGTGATTGTGTGAAAATATATTATTATTTAGCAGATGTTTCTGGTCATCTATCTCAATAGGAAGTGACATCACTGGTTTCCCACAAAAAACATCTTTATGAGAAGAAGACAGGTAAGCTGGATTAATTCCCCATTATCCATCCCTAGTGACATCACATTTCTCAGTATTCACCGTCCCAGCAAAGGACAGACACAGATAAGGGCATAGTCTGTTTGGGTCTGCTCAGGCGAAGAAAGCCAAACTAACTAGGTAAGTTATAATCATGACCCTTCACAACCAGCCCCCACAGTCACACAGGCACCTAAATGATACACATGCATAGCATATTCACAACACGGAGACCTAACCTTATTGAATTCTACTAACTACTGCACATCCTCAAACTACAGCACTCAAATTCAAACTCATGCTCATTAACACTCCATTTGCAGTACTCCAAGTACCAGATATCACGTACCTCATTATCTCTAATGGTGCCCTCTCCATCACCATAACATAGTTTGCCCTCAAATTCTTGCACATCCTAGACCATCTCCTTCTTCCCACAGTCTACAGCACACCATTGCATGCACACATAAGAAGAGAGGAGGCCTCAATGTCACCTACTGAATATAATCTTGTTGACCTATACTCAGCTGCATGGTCCTGCATGCTTGTCAAGCAAGTAACACTAATCTGTATTCATTGATGGATTATCAGATTTCCTTGCACCTCATCCATCTGACACACCCACAACACCCAGATAGATATCTTCAACCACCTTGGCAACACAAAGTCAAAACACAGAGAGGCACTGTCTTTACATTGTCAACACACTCAATGTAGTATAGCAGATCACCTAACTAACACAATCCAAAGACCACATCCTTGACCTCAACTTCTCAACCTATCCAGCACTCCAGTGAAACCACCCGTACCACTGGACTGAACCAACCACCTTGACCTCCCTATCTCCCAGCTCAGCATCCTACCAACAAACCAAGGTGAAATTAAAAGAGAAGATAAATCCTTCACATCCATCAATCCATTAAAGACTTCTCCTCTCCATCAACAACCTAAGGGTTGAGCTCATCTCCCACCCTACCAACTCCCTGTCTCCTGTGAACAACCTTAAAAATGGCATTTTTAAAAACAGTACATAACATCCACTCTTGACTAAAATATGCCAGTGGAAGCCACCACTTTCATCACCCTGGTATTCATTCTCAATAAATGCTCCTTCTGCAGACAGGAAAGAAATAGGAAGGAAAACAGAACTCTTCATAAGACAGATGTCCCGCCAACCAACACACTAACAGCTCATCACGTCAGCCAAAGCAAAGTACTATAACAATATCAAATAATGAAGCCACCAACCGAAACAGCACACTCTTCAAGACATTTGAACACTGTATTAACCCCTTGACTAGCCATCTTATCCCACTGTCCACAGACAGGGTCAATGCCATTAATCTCTTTTTCAATAAAAAAAAAATAAAAACAATCAGACAGCATGTGGACAGCCACCTCTTTCTGTAATACTACTCATGGATACCCATTAATGGTCATTCTTCAGAGCACTTTCTCTTGCACATCTTACCTACATACCCAACCCCCTCACAGCCACTTCTAATGAATTGTTACCCTAGTCTTTCATCAAAATTCTCGGCAGGGAGCTCTTTCACCCCTACTCACCATTGTCAATGCCTTGTCACTCAAGGCATCCTACCAGAAGCTCTTGGCATGGGCAATGCAGGGGCCCGCATGGACAGCCCTGTCACGCTTTCAACTGACCGAATTACGGGCAGTGGAAAGCGCGACGACTGCTGCACCCGCCGCACCGCTACATCGGCCCTGCGGTAAATTCCTAATAGGACCGGCGGTGTTCTGGCTGCACAGGCGGCCGATGGTGGTACAGGTTCGGCGGGCGGCCTCCCCCACCCGCCAAACTCACAATGAGGGCCTGTATCTCCCCATGGCTACAAAAATGAATGTGGCCTTGTATAATGTAACTGGTGATCGTGTGAAGCTCTAATGTACCTTTGGGTCAGGTTTGCGCTATATAAAACTGTGAAAGAAAATCTGCAGCACAAAGAACACTGCCTTCCACACTATAGATGACACCACAGGTAAAGATGATCCATGCCTTCTGAGAATGCTGGACCTTTTAAATGCATTTGACACAGTCAATATCACAGTGTCATATGCACCCTGGAGTATTGAATGGGAATCACTGGCAATGTCCTTCACTGATTCTCCTCCTACTTTTCCAAACAACACCAGCACATTTGCATGTGCATCTCCAAGGCCCCAAAAATCCATATAATCTTTTGAGTTCCTCAGGGTTCCATACTGTCTCCTGATAGCTTTGACTTCTACATGAGTTCCATGGGGCTTTACATAAAGTTCACCAAAATGGCATCAATGTACAACTCTAATAGGAAATTTCCTCTGCTCCAGACATCCAACACCTCAAACATTGTTCTCCTCCATACCTGGATGTCCAAAACCTACCTGAAGGTCAACCCTTCCATCAACAAACAAGAAATAGTAAAAATCACATCAAACTCGAACCCCAGCTTTCACTGAAAGCTTGCCAAGTCACTTGGATTAATCGTAGACAACATCCTCCTCCTCATGGAACACAATGTAAAAAACAAAGATGCCCTTATACCAGCTCTCTGTCCTAAACAAAGTGAAACCATTTCTTCCAGAAAGCAATATCAGGACTGCTGTTAAAGCCCTCATACTCTTGTATCTTTATGGTGGTAGCACCCTGCTCCATAGTGACCCAGACTCCCCATTTCCACTTACGAAGGGCATCCTACATGCACAGCATGCCTCATCCAGGGCCTGGGGAAATATGATTACATCACTCCCATCTTCATGGAACCACATTGGCTCCCCTTGACAGCCCACACCAACTAAAAAAGCCTCATTTACCCATCTTAAGAAGCTGCCTTTACAAAGCCATCATGACCAGCACCCTCACCTTGCAGACAAGCTCATCATCTCTTCTGACTCTTTGAATACATGTAGCCAGGACGTCATCAGTATTGAGATTAAGGTGTGTAAAAAAAATATAAAAAAACAAAGCAACATGCCTTTTCTATATACCAAAGATCTTGAACAACATCCCCTTAGTCACTTACGCTGCCTCAAACCTGCTCCAATTTAGGAAAGAGTTGAATATGCACCTCTTTAGAGAGCACTACGCCACAATACAGTGACATACACCTCTGTTCTCAGACCCTACCTACCTCTCCTACCACTTATTGACTGAAAGCTTGAGGTTGACCATGCACAGTTCTCAGCTGCCTCTTGACTAGGTTCACGCTGCACAAACACCACATATATGCATATATATACATAGTTAACCAAGTGGATCTCACCAGTTTAGCACAGGGAATTGCCAGAGGTTTTATTTGGATCAAAATGAACTTGAAAGCCTGCAGTCTTTAACAATTGGGGTAAACGTATTGAAAACAGACACAATTAAAGGTGAGGTTGCCTTTAATTTGGGATCAATGGTAGTACATACCTAGGCAAGAGAGTGGGAATCATAGCTTTTGAGGAAGGTTTGTGTGGCCTTATTGAAGAGGAAGGAGCACGCATTCTGTGGTCAAAGGTCATATCTAGTCATCAGAATAGATCCGTGCCTGTAGTTATATGTGTGTTTTGACCACTGACTTCGTGTTGCACCACTTTGCACCTGGCTTAGCTGTCCACCGTCACATTAGTGGTCGCCAGTTACAGACTCCATTTTGTATTCAGCTTAGCCTTAGCTTCACTGCTCTGTTAAAAGCTGCAAATGATTTTCCACATTGTACAATGTGCATTCTGTCTTGTTTTCATTCTTTTTCCCACCAAGGGCTTTGGTTGATAAGAATGTACTCAGACTGCAGGGAACGCCCTTGCTTTGGGTTGGCACCTTGGGATTGTGGCCACATCCCGACGTTTTATTTTCAAAGCTAGCGGAAAACAATCAGCATTTTTTGAATTACTAAACTTCTGCAAGGAGAGGGAAGTCTGGAATTGTCCTCTCTTTTTAGTTAAAAGCATAAGAGGCCGAGACCAGATGGACCGGGGACAGAGCAGATCTCAGGCGCATCCAGAATGCTGGGGTGTGTCATCCTTCCCGTGAGGATAATTGATCTCTCTCTCCTCAATCGATTCTGGGATCTGGCGATTTGATGCTGATTAGTAGAGAGATGAAGGATGGTTGCCCTTGCCTCATGGTGATGCATACTTTTTAATTCAATATTTGCTTTGCATTATAATATAGATATGTATATTTGCTGTGTATATTGCAGTGGAGAATAATTTGCACATTATTGATGTGACCATTTTTAAACATGTGCTTTCAACATGCTAATCTCCTTTTAGGAACCTTGCATAGTGAAATAATAAATGTCTTCTTTGGACTAAGAAGCGCATTCCAGAGATTTTTGTCAGTGCATGAGTGTTTCAGCTCGGTCATTAGTGAAAAGCAAAACACTGCCAACTTGTGAATCTTTTTTACTGTGTGGGTTGGGGGTGAGGCCTTGAAGTAGGATGTCTTTGGAAGGTTTCACACCTCGAAATAAACATGAACTGAGCAGAAAGTCCAAATAATTAGCTGAACACCTGCTCTTTGCAGGGGTTTTAAGCTAATTGTGTGCATGTTGGGTGAAATCGGCTCCTCACCAGGCAAGCTTGTGATAGAAGCTGATATCATAAAACTCATGGTGGTACCTTGTGAGTTGGAAGATTTGTATGGTGGGTCCAAGAGATCGAGAGAAAGGAGAGTTGAATGAATCTTGAACAGTGAGGCTTCAAATTTAGTCATCAAGATTGTAAAGTGGTCATTGTTGTGAGAAGGGTGTCCCCAAGGGAAAAGGTAAGAGGGGCTCTGAATCATGTTGTATTTCCAGTCTGACAAGACTAAGGTGGGACTGGAGAGGGTGATGCAGGTTTTAATGCCAAAATCTGTCCCTCTTCAGGGTAGTCAGGTCTATATTAAAAATATAGTTATATATGTATGCATGTATGTACGCATGTATGTATGTGTGTACGTATGCATATGGTATTTTCATAATGTGAACCTAGCTAAGAGACAGCAGATTACTGTACATGGTCAAAGACAACACAGCCAAAAGGCAGTGGAGTGCTGTGGATGGTCAAAGACATCCTAAAATGAGATATCCCAGACAGGATAAGCCACTGGGCTGGCTGAAATCACCATGCAATGGAAATGACAAAAGATGCCGGTTCTATAGTTGCCATTTACCAAACAGTGAAAGGAAAGCTGAGCTCCAAGGCCGAACCTACAGCCAGTTTACACAAACGTGTTTTTCCTGCATGTGCACCATGCTCTGGATGCCTCTAGAGAGTGACAAATCCAAATCAAGAAAGCAGTCTACTGAGGGAATACCCTATGCTACAGACAAACACATATGGATTAAACAATCTATTTGATAAACGATTAACTCATCAAAGATCAAGCAAGAATTCTTCGTCATAACATACTGTTGCAGAAAGAGTGATTGCATGTCACATTAGGAAGACACTACAAATTAATGCTGTAAATTGTAATTTACGTGATCATGTTTTGGGGTTCACTATATCATTTTACTCGGTTACAGTCTAAAGTTTTCTATGTGTCATACATACATGTGTAACAGTTTTACTCTGCCATGGATGCGATGAGCTGCCAGATTTTGTAAAGCAATTGAAAAGGTAGCAGAGGTAACCTTTTGTTATCTATGACTATTGTTTAACTGGGTGGCTGTTAGAGATTACCATCCATCAAATCAACACGGTTTGGGCAATCAGTTTTCTTGCATAGTCGTTAGCTTTCAGAGTAAATTATTTGATACCACAATGATTTCTTTTAGCCCCTTATCCAGTAGAGTTCCAATATTATTTTTGTTTTGGCCTAATTTTAGAGTTCAATCAATTAGAAACTTGTTTATATTTAAATTAAGCTGTTTAAGACCATACTATACAGGTTTATATGGAACTATCTCCCTCTCTTCCTGCTTTTCCTTTGCAGCTGGAATCTTCTGGAGATTGAGATTGGCACTTAAATTCATTGGATTCTTATGTGAATCATATGTCTCTTATGCCATGTCAAATTTAGTTGTGCCGGCCTCTTTTGCTTTTCATATATGATGGCTCTCATTTGGATTTTGCTAGAGAATAGTAGTTTCCCAAATGCTAGAGACTGGCATGTCCTTTCTGTAGACTGCTTAACTTTGTGGCAGCATTTATTTTGGGGTTCTTCTAACATAACTAAATAAGCATTATTACACAGTGCCTGGATATCCTCATGGGGAACAAGCAGAGCTCATCATATCCACTTTCCATTACATTACAAACATCAGGGTACTAATTCACAAAGGTCTTTTGTGTAAGTTTACAATTCTGTGCAATTCACAAAGCAGTTGTGAGTTGTATCTTTAAAACTGTCTATCTTTTTATGTACAGAGTCTCCGCCACAAGTTCGAAGACTCCATTGTCATAAACATCCTACTATTACTCATTCAGGGAGATGGAGTAAATTTCTCCATTGCCCTGATGAAGTTCTCGGTTGCCAAATTTAGAAATGACTGCAAAGTTGACGGTCATTTCTGAGGCATAGCAGGAATGGGAGATACATGTAAATGTTTTTTTTAAGCTTGAAGCACTTCTCCATCTACATGAAAATAAAACTAATGTGCCCCGCGCCATGGGAGTTATCTCTCAAGGCGAAGGGTGCATTAGACAGTTTTCACTGCCCTTAAGCAAAGGGTGAATTAGACAGTTTTCACTGCCCCTTACCATCAGGGTTTTCCTGGCAGTGATGGAAATTGAAAACTGACCTGTTTGCCCACCCATCTAGATTAGGAGGGCTGACATAGTTGTCAATCCCGACAGCCCTTACTACGTTGGGACGTCCAAGGGATATAACTATGGTGGAGAAGGAGTAGTGTCTGCTGTGGTTACACTAGTAGAAAAATACCACACTAAAATGACTCTTGAAGGATAGATACTATGGATTTGTGTGTACAATAATATCTTAATTACAATTGGACTTAGGGGTTATTCTTTAAACACATGTATTTCCAGTTTTTCAATTACATCAAACACTTCTAGATGTTAGCAACACAAAAGGATGATGGACGGCGTGCTGAACCATGCAGGAACTCATCCCCAGTCACAGATCTTGGTTTAATCAATCGTTCTTTTGCTCACCATGTCACCCCAGTTTGGACGCAGCCATACACAAATCAGTCTTGACCCTGTTCCTCATGGGAACAGTCCAGCCGGAACTGCCAAGTCAGGTCCTCCCTGGACCAAAAACAAGCATCCTGGGACCGGTTTCAGGGTGTCACCCTTTATCAGCCAGGCTAGCTTGAATCCAGTGGCATAGTGAGCACGGGAACCATGTCTGGGCATACCCTTCCCACTTAGGCCAACTTTAGCAACACAAAAGGATGATGGACGAAGTGCTGAACAATGCAGACACTCACCCCCAGTCACAGATCTGAGTTTAATCCATTGTTCTTTTGCTCACCATGCCACTTATGTTTGGCCAGACGTGGGTGACTGAGTGCAGCTGCAAGGATCGAGTGCAGCACATTGGCAACCGCATAGTGCATCACCTCCACTTCTGAGGCATCTCTGACTTTGGCCCTCATTATGACCTTGGCGGGCGGCTGAAGCTGCCTACCAAGATCTGACCACCGGGCGCCCACCAATGCAGCCGCACTCCCGCCGTGGTCATTTTGAGATCCCCGCTGGCCCGGCGGGCGGAAACCTGGTTTCCACCCGCTGGCCCAGCGGGGATCTTGGCCGCAACACAGGAGCTGGCTCCAAATGGAGCCGGCGGTGTTGCGGCCATGCGACGGGTGCAGTTGAACCCGTCGCGCTTTTCACTTTCTGCATAGCAGACAGTGAAAAGCTGCACGGGGCCCTGTCAGGGGGCCTATGCACTGCCCATGCCAGTGGCCCCCAGGGGCCCGCAACTCCCCGTACCGTCAGCCTTTTCCTGGCAGTTCAAACCGCCAGGAAAAGGCTGCTGGTAGGGGGACTCGTAATCCCCTGGGCAGCGCTGCCCTGGCGGATTAGAACCGCTGGAGCCATTGTGGCGGAAAACCGCCGGCCCCGGCGGTGCGACCGCGAGCTTCCGCCGCGGTCGAAATGACCTGGAATGCACCGCCAGCCTGTTAGTGGTGCTTCCGTCACAACAGCCCTGGCGGTCTTGGACCGCCAAGGTTGTAATGACCCCCTTTGTGCAGCTTGGAACCAACATGCTGGCTCCATCCCAAGTATCCATGACGACCCATCGCCACCTCTGCTCCTTGTATCTCACTAGACGTTGACACAAACAAGGTACTTATGCAGTGGGACAGGTCTAGACCCTGTACATGACCCATGCGCTATTGCGGTTGGCCGGCAAATTGGCAAATGAATATTTCAAGTTCTACTTATTGGATTTTTGTCGATGTGATCTTGTTTTGTTCATTAAATTAAGCTGTATGTTTCTAACTAGGCATAGTGCCTTTTTTATTGTGTTTTTACTGTTGCACTGTTGGAAGTGCTGCACAAATACTTAACACATTGCCTCTTAAGTCAAGCCTGACTGCTGTGAGCCAGCTACAAGGGGGTGAGCACAAGTTAATTTAGGGTGTGTTGGTGACTTACCCTAACTAGGATTATGGTTCCTGCTTGGATACTACTTTTGCTAACCAGAAACCAAATTTCCAACACTGGTCATTGGATTGGTACGGCATTGTGTTGTGGTATTCTTTAAAGAGGTGTGTCTTCAATTATTTCCTAAATTGGAGCAGCACTAGATGGATCCTCACGGATTCAGGATCCAGGGTGCCTGCAACATATTTTCTAATTCCTCTTCTTAGTCTCTGATATGATGGTGGTCTGGCTACTGATGTGCTAAGAGCCATCAGAGATGTTAAAACGTTTTACTAGATAAGCAGGAGTGCTGGTCAAGATGGCTTTGCAAGTGATGCAGCTGACTTTGAAAATAGTGCAGTCCAGCAAGTGGAGCCTATGGACTTCCATCAGGATCGGGGTAGTCTAATCATATTTCTTCCTGCCATGGGTGAGACATCAGGATCGGGTGGTCTAATCATATTTCTTCCTGCCATGGATGAGACATGCTGCATATGTATACCTTTAAGGGACGCCAGTGTGGAGCCTGAGAGGCCAAAGAACAAGCTGTTGCTACCATTGAGGTGCAAAAGTTGAAGGCCTAAACAGCAGCTCTGATGTCTTTTTGGGAAGAAACAGTTTCACTTTCTTCAGGTCAGAAATCTAGTACCAGAGTGTTTTTTTATTGGTAATGTGAGCTTGGTGTCCAACATGAATTCAAGTGACCGCATTCATTCGCCTTTGGGGCTTAAAGTTGTCATGATTCACATCTTTGAGCCAGGTTTGCACAATTTTCTGCTAGTTGCTTATGGCACATAACAGGAATTCTGACTTGATTGAGCCACAAGAAGGCTTTGGACATGCAGGTCTGGATGAAGTGCAGGCAGTGTCTACAGTGTTGGATGTATGGAACATCAGAGACTTTTGGGTAAAGTCATGTATCATAGGCAAATTGGTGTATCTTGATGCTTTGTTCTGGGAGCAGAGTCCAAAAGATTTCGTGTAGAGGTTAAAGGTGATAGGAGACAGTTTGAAACCCTAGTGGACTCCACAGGTGATAGGAATCATTTGCGACCTGAAGGTGCCCGTGTTCATTGGGAAGATAGAAAGAGATACATAGTAACTTAGACTTACAAGAAAATGAAAGTTGTGTCTTTCTACCTAAATAGAAACATTGTGTTGATTATCAGTATTCATCAAAGTGTTGCATAATGAAACAATATGCATGTCTGTTACTGCAAGCAAACCAGGTCACAAAGTTCCAGAAAATAACATCGGCACTAAGGTAGCCTGTGACAATGTGTCTAAAAATAAAGACGTGAATGATAAAATTCAAGCAGATACAATATTTCTTTTCCATCTAGGAAATTGTGCTCAATAATACAGCCTAACTTCAATAAGAAAATATTAATTGCACAACCGATCAATATACACAGAATTACTAATGTCTTTTAGATTATGAGAACAAGATCTTTTCTAAACGCTCTCAATTTAGCCTTTCCTGCTCTCACAAATCAAAAGTGGTAATAGCACATCTGGTAAACACCAAATAAAGCTCAGTAGTTAGCAGCTGTGCTACCAAACCTTTACACATTTTAGACCACAGAGTAAGGGATAACAGGTTCAGCTCTAAGATGGAGCACTGAAGCAATTGTGATTTAATTGATTAAGGATAATAAATTTGTATATATAATCAATGGATTATAAGTTACATCTAACTGATTGAAACAAAGTACCCATAAAGTTTTAGTATTTTTTTAAGTCATTACAAGATGTCTCCCACCTTTTAGCAATTTGCAGTGATGTATTGGATAATGAGTCTCTTTTCTATGTTTATGAGGTGTGTATTTAAACATGATGCATTGTGTACTCCCCCATCCGTGAACAGGCCTACGTCTGAAACGCGTTGGGAGGAGGTCTTTTTGTACTTCTGACAATAGATATTTTTGCAACTACCGAAGGTGTCTTGGTTTTTCCTTCAAAAAGGCAAGGGAGCACGTGTAGTAATACATATATATATATATATATATATTCATTGAGCACCAATGAGCACTGATTGGAATTAGAATAATTCCATTCTATAGGTGGCTGTGGCTTCTGACACACACACGGATTCACAGCATTTGCCACATAATTTACATAATTTGGAATGATGCTAGAAAATGTGCTGCATTTTGCTGCATAATTTGCTTTTCTAGCCACTTAATTAGGATAATCTTGCTGAATAATTTGTTCCTCCATTTCAAAATAACCCTAGTTGCCCTAATAACATGAAAGCTCTAAGGAATGGTTTGGGACCATCATCATGACGATGAAACCCAAACATCATTGCGAAATATGTTTTTTAAACCACATATTTTGTGAAATAAAACACCAGAACATGAAATATGTGTGAGATACAGTATGAACGATATAAATGTAGCCCTATGGGAGTGATACATATGCCTATGTGGCTTTTTAATGATCAAAAGATGTTGTCCCAATTGATCTCAATGTAAGGACTTGTGAACATGTATGTAAGTCTACCATATTTTGCGAATGCTGGTCTAAAAAATCTTCTTGCTTTAACTACAAAATCCAGATTTCATTCTTGACCTGACAAGACAAAAGACAGACTGTCAGTGTGCAGAACGGACGATCCATTATTAAGCATGTCAGTTACAATTGTGGCACTGGGTAGTCTTATTTGCAACGAAAAACAACATTGACCTGCACAGATCTAGAGATAGAAGCAGGACGCCCAAATAGTTAAAAATAAAACTGAATGTTTTCTTTAGGGGGTAACAATTGAGAATGAATACATTTCTTATCAGACATAGCACCAGGTTTAATTTTAACAACGCTTAGATCCATCGTAGCCCTGGGAGAATTAAGCACATGCCTTGGCTTCTTCCTTACAGCATTCCATTCTCAGTATGCATAGATGTACACTTGGGCGATTAGATTGTCACGTCATTTATCTTGTGTTTCCAAAGATGGATGTGTCTTTGCGTGAGTAGCCAATTCGTTTACACACCAATAAACCCTGTCAGCCAGATCACACTAGTATTATATTCATTAATTTCTTAATTCACAATGTGGAAAAAATCAGTCATTTAAAAACATGTGGAAATATGGAGAAAGATAAATCATTAATTTTACATCTCCTTTGGGTCTTTTGGCTCCTGGATAATAATAATAATTACTATTATTGTTGTTATTCTTGTTATCGTTATCATTAACCCCTTAGCTGCGGGGCATACCCCTCCAGTGCTGAACCCTTTTTTTTGGCTATTTGAAATAGTTTGCACTTACGCCCCCATACCTTTTTGTCCATATAAGCTATCCATGCCACATTTGCGGCCTTTTTTCTAACTTCCTAGGGATTCTAAAGGTACCCAGAGTCCCCTGGAAGAGATCTGGAAATTAGCCAAAATACAGCTAAAATTTGTTTTTGGGGAAAAATGGGAAAGTTGTAGACGAAAGCATCAGTTTTTTTCCCCTGCGAATAGCATCAATAAAGGGTTTCTGGTGCTAAAATCACCATCTTCCCAGCTTTCAGGAACAGGCAGACTTGAATCAGAAAACCACATTTTTCAACACAGTTTTGGCATTTTACTGGAACATACTCCATTTTAACTATTTTTTGTACTTTCAGGCTCCTTCCAGTTACTGACAGAAAAGGGTGTGAAGTCCGTGATGGATCCTGGATAGCTAAACATTTCTAAAAAGCAGACAAAATTCTGAATCCAGCAAGGAGTCATTTGTGTAGAAACTTCAAGGTTTTCCTATAGAAAATAACAGTTGAAATAAACAAATATTGAAATTGAGTTGAAAAAACAGCCATTTCTTTCTGCATTTTCTTCTATAACTTTTCCCAACTAATGCAGATTTTTGAAAGCAATATACTGTTATGTCTACTGGACTCTTATGTGTGCAGGGATATGTAGGGCTTGTAGGTTCATCATGAAACCAAGGTACCATGAGCAAATAAATGAGCTGCACCTTACAATTACAATTGGTTTTCATTGTATACCTGGTATACAGCAATTAATTTGGTAAAATATAAAGAGTGAAACATAGGTATCAAGGAAACCTATGTATTTCTGAAATGGGCACAGGATATAGAGTTTAGAAGGAGTGGGTTTTTGCACATCTCTGAAATCAGGGGTACCCATTCTAGCATGTGAATTACAAGGTATTTCTCAAAATTACATATTTTTTATGCACTGTCCCAATTTGGAAGGCACAAATGTAGAGAAAGATAATTGGGAATAACACATGTTCTTCTATTTTGTGTTCCTCCATGTTTCCCGATTAATATGGTATCTCACTTGTGTGGGTAGACCTAGTGCCCCTGACAGGAAATGGCCCAAAACACTACGTGAACACATCACATTTTCTAATGAAAAAGAATGCGTTTTGTGGATTTTGGGCCCTAGCTCAGCTGCCATAGAATGGGATAACCCGTGAGGTTCTCACCGGGTTCTGTCACCCAGAATCTTTTGCAAACCTCAAAATATGTCTAAAAAACACGTTGACCTCACATTTCAGATATGCAAAGATCTGGAATCTGAGGGGGGGCTCAAACGTCATTCCACCCAGCATACCCCCAAGCCTCCCAATAAAAATGGTACCTCACTTGTGTGAGTAGATTAGTGTCCCTGACAAGAAACACCCCAAAACACCATGTGAACACATCACATTTTTCCAATCCAAAGGAACAAGTTTTTTGCAAAGTGCCACTCTGTGGATTTGGGGTTCTTGCTCATCCGGCAAATAGGGAAATCTAGCAACCCTATATATTTTTTTAAACTAGACACCTAGGGAAATCCAGAATGAGGTGACTTGTGGGGCTCTCACCAGGTTCTGTCACCCGTAATCCTTTGCAAAACTCAACATTTGGTAAAGAAAAAAAAATTTCCACACATTTCGGTGACGGAAAGTTCTGGAATCTGAGGGGAGCAGCAAACTTCCTTCTACCCAGCATTCCACCAGGTCACCTGATAAAAGTGTTACCTCACTGGTGTGGATAGGCCATGTGCCCGCAACATGGAAGGTCCCAACACATATTGTGGTGATAATGATAACTAAGGTGAGTGCACTAATAAGTCCTGGGATTGGGAACCATTTAGGGAAACCTATCAAACCCAGATATTTCTGAAAAGTAGACATCAAGGGGAGATCCAGGGAGGTATTGCTTGTGAGGATTCCCCAAAGTTTTTTCCCCCCAGAATGCCCTCTTAAGGTAAACCATTGAATAAAAGCATCTTTTTCACTTGCATTTCTGTGAGGTAAACTACAGGAATATGCAGGGATACACATACTGCTTACCACCCAGCGTTCCCTAACTTGTCCTGATAAAAACGCTACCCCACTGGTGTGATTGGGCTTAGTGCCTCTGACAAGAATGGATTGCACAATGACCAAAGGTAGTCCTTACATGAGGGCTACTCTTGACCCTTGGTTGATCCATTCCTGATGCAGGCACTAGGCACAGGTGTTTTTATCAGGACAAGTTGGGAATCGCTGGGTGGTAGGAATTGTGTAGATCCCTGCATATTGCTATAATTTGAGTGACAGAAATGCAAGCAAAAATTTATTTTTTAGGCAACTTTTCACCTTTGCAGGGTATTCTGGGCATGAAAACTCTGGGGAATTCACACAAGATACACATCCATGGACTCCCCCGGTGTCTAGTTTACAGAAATGTCTGGGTTTGGTACGTTTCCCTGTATGGCCACTGAACCCAGGGAGCAAAGCGCAGGTGCCTGCCTTAAAAAGTCAGGATGTTTTGTGATAGATAATTTTGTGTCTCAGCAATACAATTTGGGACCTTCCCTGTCGCTGCCCTGTGTGAAGATGGGGGTTACCCAAACTGTGTGAGTCGTCCAGCAGGACTGAAAGTGGGTTTCTGCACTAACCCTATTTTGAGTGTAAGGCCAAAAAATGTCTTCAACTCCGCCAGAGAAGTGTGAGTCCACTGGCATGCCCTAGAACGGGACCTTGAGTGACTCCATGCTCCTTCAGAAATTGTTCTGCACACAAATGTGTCTGCTGCACAATTTGCTAAAGGAAGTCAACATCCAAAGAGATGGACATAGTCGACTGGCATAAAGTGGGCCATTTGACTTACATCCAGTGTCACAAGTAAAAGGTGGAATTTGGGCCTGAACTAAATTGGGGGACTGCCAAGAGATCAATTTGTCTGTGCATGCAGCTGCACACACCTGCTCTCTGGGTTGGGCTAACATGCTGTTGTCCCGCTGCACAGAGGAGGGACAGCACCACTGTCCTCATCGTCTCCCTCAGAACCACTGGAAGAGGTGCAGTTGGATGGGACTCCACCAACTAAAACATCACTCCCAGATTCTGCTTCATTGTCTTCTCCCTCAGATGTTCTCCCAGTACCTGCTGTCTTAGTCTCTGATCCTGCCTCAGCGCTGTCTGCCATAACCTGAGTTACAGCTTCAGCAGCGGTCATCTAACAAGATGCCATCCTGGCTACTGATTAAACTGTCCCTCTAAAACACCAGCCTATGTAAAAGGCAGATATGGTGACAAAATTGCTAGTGGCCGTGTGTGTATGATGTGTGCAACAATAAATGTCAGTCACCTTGCCTTTGCTTCTTCCCTCGATCAGCAGGTTCTCTGAAGACACTGAAAAAATAACAAAAAAGACACACTATCACTTCACCTTGTGAAAATACCTATAATCTCAGCTTTTAGCGCAGGTGGTGCCCAGTGCGACAAGCTTTATTGACGCTCCCCCTCCCATGACCTCTTCCTTGGATTCCCTCACTACCACCCAGCAAAATTGCCCTTCATCTCTCCATAGCCCCCCTTGCACATACATTTAATTTGTTTAAAAGCACAGTTAACAACTGCCTTTACTAATCCACTCAGCCATTCACATAAAATACAGATCTGTTCTTTGCAACAGGCATATAAACCTTCTGCACTACTTTAAGGCATCAAAACTGCCACTAGACAAAAGTCTGATCTCCTTCTCTAACAGGAACATAATCACAAGTGTAATCATATTTTTTTTTTATAGCTGTGTGGCTTCTGTGAGGGGTGATGGTGGCCCCCAAGGAAGCCACACATCTATAAAAACAAATTTGCCCCCAGAAGGGGTCAGCCCTTCTAATGGGCGACCCCCTGTCAATTTCATTTTTTTTCCCTTTTTTTATCCTCTAGGGGCAATCGCACCCTCAGGGA
This sequence comes from Pleurodeles waltl, assembly GCF_031143425.1. Taxonomy (NCBI): domain Eukaryota; kingdom Metazoa; phylum Chordata; class Amphibia; order Caudata; family Salamandridae; genus Pleurodeles; species Pleurodeles waltl. Next base: position 857,658,230 of record NC_090450.1, read on the forward strand.
TAAACAAACCTATTTTTTTCAGAAAAGAAATGCCCCTGGGTAGGGGGGTGACTCATTCCTGCGAGTAGCCGAGCTCCCGGAGTAAATCCCTAGTGGCTAGTGGTGTTTCCTGGCCACGGACTGCAGCGCAGCTGCGAACCACTGCCAGGAAAATATTTCAGAAAGGCTTTAGGAGTATTTCCCCTTTCAAATGAGGCTTTCCTGAAAGATGGAGAGGTCCTTTTGGGCCCATTTTCCCCAGCACAGTAGAAAGCAGGTGTTAGAAATGGGGTTTTTGGTTGGCAGTTTGGTTACCCCACGTCCAAAGCAGGACCCTTACTCTAGTCAGAGTAAAGGAGAATCACAATCAGTTAACAGCTGCTCACCCCCTTCGTAGCTTGGCACGAGCAAGCAGGCTCAACTTCAGAAGCAAGGTGTAAAGTATTTATACCAACACACACACACAGCCTTAATTTTCAATGTTAGCCCTCACCCTGTCAGTCACTCTGTAAACTTTGTGTTTAACAGGAGGACTGTCCCCAGTGTCCACATCGTGTGTACACAAGTGTGTGACCCCTGGGATCAGGGAGAACAGTGAGGCGAACTGACCCAACACCTGGCGACAGTCCATCTGCTGCTCTGGGGTCAGGGAGGGGGAGAGGATCACTCCCTCCACAGACCCATCTTTTTCTCCAGCAGACAGGAGGTCAGGAAGAGGCTCACTCTCTTCCTCCACCCCATCATCTGTTGCTAGGAGCATGGACAGTTCAGTCCGCTCAAAGTATGGCTTGAGCCGGTTCACATACAGGACCCTTAAAAGGGTCCTGGGAGTCCGCAAGTCCACCAGATAGGTGACTTCACTCTTGAGCTCCACCACCTCAAATGGCCCAGTCCACTTGTCCTGGAGCACGCTAGGCTCCTCTGTCGCCATCACCCAGACTTTCTGAAGAGGTTGAAACTCGACCAGAATGGCATTCTGGTCATACCAGTGCTTCATGTCTTCCTGGCTTGCTTCCAGGTTCTCCTGTGCGACACTCCTGAGGCGGGCAGTGTGATTCCTCAGAGGCAGCATGTCACTGAATACATCCTGGTGGGGGGTTTAATAGGGGATTTCTCCAAAGCCTCTTTGACCAGACTCAAAGGTCCCCTCACAGGGTGGCCATATAACAGCTCAAAAGGACTAAAGCCAAGCCCTTTTTGAGGTACCTCCCAGTAAACGACCAGAAGGCATGGCAAGAGATCATCCCACTTCCACCTCAAGGGCTCTGACAGGCCCATTATTATGCCCTTCAAGGTGCCGTTGAATCTCTCAACCAGACCATTGCTTTGGGGGTGGTAAGGTGTGGCGAACTTGTACGTTACCCCACACACCTTCCACAGAGACTTCATATATGTTGATGTGAAGTTGGTACCCCTATCAGACACCACCTCCTTGGGGAACACCATGAGGGTAAAAGCCCCCATCAATGCACGGTCCACCACAGGGGCAGTGATCGATGTCAAAGGAATGGCTTTTGGGTACCGGGTGGCATGGTCCACCACGACCAGGATAAACCTGTTGCTCATGGCTGTCTTGGGATCCAGAGGCCCCACAATGTCAATACCAACCCTCTAAAAGGGGGCACTAACCATAGGTAAAGGTTGTAAGGGAGCTTTCTATTTCCCCATAACCTTGCCACTTGCCTGCCAAGTTGGGCAAGACATACAATGAGCATTGGAGTGTCTGCGCATTTGGGGCCAATAGAAGTGGGTGACAAGCCACTCAAAGGCCTTGCCCGGCCCCAAATGACCATCTAAAGGCACGTCATGAGCAAGACCCAGTAGGAAGGCTCTGAAGCACTGGAGTACCACCAGCACACGGCCTGACCCAGACTCAGGAACCTTAGGCTCGCTATTCAGGAGGCCATCCTACCACTAAATTAAATGTAATCAAGGCTCCTTGCCAGACGCCTGGTCTGTAGTCTGCTGCCGCAAACCGTCCAGAGTAGGGCATGACTTCTGAGCCTCACAGAATGCTTCCCTGGTGGGCCCCCATTCCTGCTGCCACTGTGACAACTAAGGGAACTCACCCAGTTCAGCCACCTGTTCCCCTGTAGGCTCCACGGCCTCCCCCTCAGTTTCAACCTCCTCCTGGACCGTGGGAACTTCTGGGGTTGGTTTCCCGCGCCCCTTGCACTTCCTCCTTCTGGCAGACACCTGGGCCACTCTTTCAGTCTCCAGGGTCTCCTGATCACCCTGACGGGCTGCCATAGACCGGGTAGACACACAGGCCCACCCAAGCAGACCCAACATTTCCAAGTGTGACCTGCGTTTCACCTCCTGCTAAGGGGAATCCTACAGGTCATTGAGAAGCAAGCAATCTACAGGCATGGATGGACTCACAGCTACTTTCTAGGAACCTGAGACCCCCTTCCCATTCAAAGGGAACCTGCGCCACTCTTCACAGGTGCTCTGAGTTGTCCACGGCAGCTGCTTGGTGAAGAACATGGGGATCTATCTGCTCTTCAGACACCAGGTGACTCCTCACTGTAGTCACACTAGCTCCTGTGTCTCTCAGAGCCTCCACCCTCTGTCCATTGATGGTCACCTACCCCTGTACTTCTTGGTGTTATAAGGCACAAGGGCAAGGGTCTTCTCAGCTGGCTCCCACCCGCCTGGAACCAACTGCTCCCCAAGTGCTACACTGGTCAAACCCTGTGACTGAGCACCAGTGAGTGCGGGTGTCCACTTGGGAGATTTGGGGTCCCGCCTAATGTGACCCTCCTGATCACATGCAAAGCACTTGCGAGACCCCTTCTTTGCAGGTTTCCCTGTAGAGATCCATGGTTTCTTTTGTACTAGCGGCTGGGATTCTTTACCCTGGGAACTAGGTTGGGGCCCTTTTGAGAACTCCCCATGTTTACCCTTAACTCCCACTTCTTCTGATGGGGACCCTGCCCACCCTTGGCATGGTCTCCCCATACATCTTTTGGACCCTGGTGCTCTCCCAACATTCCGCTACCTGCGCAGGCTTCCTGGGGTCAGTCAGCTTGCTGTCAATTAGGTGCTGGTACAGCTCTGGAAAACATAAACTTTACAAGTGCTCCCAAGCAATCAAATTGTAAAGTCCCTCATACGTTGTTCCTTACTGCCCTTCACCCAACCATCCAGAGACCTGCAAAAAAAATCAACACATTCCAACCATGTTTGGGATTCCTTCTTCTTATAGGACCTAAACCTTTCCTTATACTGATCAGGGGTGAGACCATACCTAGTGATCAGGATGTCCTTCATGATAGGGTAAGTGAGCCTCTAGGGATCCCCTGAGGATGTCAGAGTATCCCTTCCCTCTACCTCGAAGTGCTTCCACAGACTCACCCCCCAATGAGCTTCAGGGACAAGATTCATATGGAGAGCAGACTCATATCCCTTAAACCACAACAGTATGTCATCCTCCCTCTTGTAATCCTTCACAAGGTCCTTAGGAATGTACACCCTCCTATCAGGCTGAAGTGTGTTATTGCTGCCGCCATCCCTACTAGACTGGCTCCTCTGATCCAGCTCTCTGAAGCTGAGCTCATGAGCCAACAATAACATTTTCTCTTCTGTGGCCATCCTCATTTTCTCCAACTCCAACTGGTGCGCCCTCTCTGCCTTTCTGTCCTGCAACTCTTCAGGAGTCAGACCCTTGGATGACACACTGCTACCTGCCCTGGAGACTCTCTCCCGGGACATAACAGGCCCACCCACTATACCATTGTGAATGCTCTGCATCTCCTTCTCCTCTTCACCCTCATCCTTATTTTCCGTGTGCCCCTCAGCTTCCTTGGCTATCACCCAGGCCCTCAGAGCCTTTTGTAACTCCTTCTTCCTGGTGGAGCTCTTAATGGGACAGGCAAGATCCTTACAGGACTGTTTCAGTTGGGCAACTGTGTAACTCTCTAGCTTTCCTAAATCAAAAGCAGCTCCAGCTGATGCATCTCCAGATTGAGACAAGAGGAAGAGTTAAAAGTTCAAAGTTCCAAAGGCAGAAAAACAAGTTCCCAAATGGAGTTCAAAAGTCAATCAAGGATTACCACAAAATGGAAGTGGGGAGAAATCCAAAAAAGATAAAAAAGTAAAAATCACAAAGACAAGTGGTATGTGGTCATGTAATGGTCTGCACTGAAAACAACAATGTACACTTAATCACTGTATGTCAAGTGCAAATACAAGTCCTATCCCAACCGCTGATCAACAATGTTAGAAATGGGGTTTTTGGTTGGCAGTCAGGTTACCCCCTGTCCAAGCAAGGACCCTCACTCTAGTGAGGGTAAAGGAGAATCACCCTCAGTTAATCTCCACTAACCTCCTTGGTAGTTTGGCACGAGCAGGCAGACTTAATTTCAGAAGCAAGGTGTAAAGTATTTGTACTGACACATACAGTAACTCAGTGAAAACACGACAAAATGACACAACGCAGGTTTTGAAGGTTAGATAATATGTATCCAAAGAAAACAAGACCAAAATGACAAAAATCCAACACACACAAGGCAAGATATGAATTTAAAAAGCAAAAGAGTCTTAAATCCTTTGGAAAACAGTGAGAATGTTGTTACCATACAAAAGTACCAGGGTAGCACCAAAATAAAGTTGCACAGGCGAGTGTAAGTTGAAAAAGGCCAGTGATGCGTCAATCTCTCACCCGCAGGCAACAGCGTGCGTTGTTCCTCCTGCAGTCGGAACAGCATGTGTCGTTTCTTCTCTCCAGCAATAGAGTGATGCATCAATCCGGACGGGCACCTCGGGTCTGGGCAGCTTTGTGTGATTTACCGTGCCCAGCGATGTTGCGTCGAAATCCAGTCATGCGGTGTCATGAAACTGCGCTGCGTGGGGGCTTTAGTCGTCAACAGCAAGTGCTGCAGGTGTTGTGCCTCGTTTCTCCAGCCACGTTGCATACATCTCCCAGCTGCGATGCAGGTGGAGCGTCGATTTTAGATGCGAGGCCAGTGGTGTGTCATTTTTCAGCCGCAAAGCAGGTGATGCATTGAACGTTTCCCCACACAACGGTCTTTGCATGGATTTCTGTTCTTATCCACCAGCTGCACCTTTCAAGGGCCCGTAGACAGGTTAGGGCACCACTTGGCAGCCAGGACTATCAACAGAAAGCCCAAGTGCTGGCAGAGAGGTCTTTGTTGTCCTTGAGAATTCAAGAACAGGAGGCAAGCTCAATTCAATCCTTTGGAGATTCTTCACCAGTGGGAAGTCAGACCAAAGTCAGTCTGTGTCCTCTCTCAGGCAGAAGCAGCTACTGCAGGCCAACTCAGCAAAGCACAGTCACAGGTAAAGGGTCGGTACTCCTCCTCCAGCTTCTTCAGCTCTTCTGCTTGGCAGAGGTTCCTTTTGGTTCTTGAAGTTATCTGATTTTCAAGGGTTTTGGGTGCTCTCTTATACCCCTTTCTGCCTTTCAAGTAGGCCTACTTTAAAGGGAAGTTGCTGTTGTTTTCAAGATCCTGCCTTGCCAAGGCCAGGCCCCAGACACACACAAGGGGGTTGGAGACTGCATTGTGTGGGGGTAGGCACATCCCTTTCAGGTGTAGGTGACCACTCCTCCCCTCAGCCCAGATGGCCCATCGGGATATGCAGGCTACACCCCAGCTCCCTTTCTGCAAACAGCCCAACTGTCAAACTGACCCAGATAGGGAATCCACAAACAAGCAGAGTCACAGAATGGTTTAAGCAAGAAACTTCTAAAAGTGGCATTTTCAAACACACATTTTAAAAACCAACTTCACTAAAGGATGTATTCTTAAATTGTGAGTTCAGAGACCCCAAACTCCACATGTCTATCTGCTCCCAAAGGGAATCTCAATTTTAATAATATTTAAAGGCAGCCTCCATGTTAACCTATGAGAGAAATAGGTCTTGCAACAGTGCAAATTCAGCAGTATTTCACTGTCAGGACATGTAAAAACACATAAGTCCATGTCCCACCATTAACATACACTGCACCCTGCTCTTGGGGCTACCTTGGGCCTACCTTATGGGTGCCTTACATGTAAGAAAAGGGATGTTTTAGGCCTGGCAAACGGGTACGCTTGCCAAGTTGAATTGGTAGTTTAAAACTGCACTCACAGACACTGCAGTGGCAGGTCTGAGCCATGTTTACAGGGCTACTGATGGGGGTGGCACGACCAGTGCTGCAGGCCCACTAGTAGCATTTGATTTACAGGCACTGGGAACCTCTAGTTCACTTTATGAGGGACTTACTGGTAAATCAACAATTTATACAGGGAACACTGACACTTTAGCACTGGTCAGCAGTAGTAAAAGTGTTCAGAGCAAACAAAACAGCAAAAACACAGTCCAGCACACAGAAACAACCTGGGAAACAGAGGCAAAAAGTTAGCAGAGACAATGCCATTGATGCCAAGTATAACACGTGGGGAGCAACTACCCAACCTCATGGGAGTCCTCATCACTATGTCGGAAGAATCTGGACAGACCATCAGCATTGGCATGGTCGGTGCCAGGGCAGTGTTCCACCGTATAGTCCATTCCCTGTAGGGAGATGGACCACCTCAACAATTTGGGATTCTCACCCCTCATCTGCATTAACCATCTGAGGGGCCTGTGGTCTGTCTGAACCCGGAAGTGAGTCCCCAACAAGTAGGGTCTTATCTTCTTCAGTGCCCAGACCACAGCAAAAGCTTCACGCTCAAGTGCACTCCACCTTGACAAACATCCGATAGTATCCAGTGAGACCTAAAAAGGCTTTCACCTCAGTCTGGGTCTGGGGGGGGGGGCAATCCATAATGGTTTCAATCTTAGACTGTACGGGTTCCACCTGGCCACTCCCCACTTGGTGTCCCAAGTACACCACAGAACCCTGCCCTGTTTGGCACTTGCTTGCCTTAATAGCGAGGCCGGCCTTCTGCAGGGCCACCAACAATTTACTAAGGTGTTGCACGTGTTCCTCCCATGTGGAACTAAAAAAAGCAATGTCATCCAGGTAGGCAGCACTGAAATCATCCAGTCCAGCCAACACCTAGTTGACCAACCTCCCAAAGGTGGCAGGGGCATCACCCTAAAGTGGTAGTGCCCATCTGGGGTGGAGAATGCAGACCTCTCCTTAGCCCCTCAGTCAGGGCGATATGCCAGTACCCAGAGGTAAGATCAAACATACTTAGGTACTTGGCAGCTCCCAACCGGTCAATGAGCTCATTAGCTCTGGGAATGAGGTGCGCGGCAGTCTTAGTGACCGCATTGAGTCCCCAGTAATCCACCCAGAACCTGAGTTCTGGAGTGGCACCAGGAGCAGCAGGCTTTGGGACCAAAACCACTGGACTGGCCCAAGGGCTGCTGGTAAACTCAATAACCCCCAACGCCAACATTTTAGACACTGCGGCCCTCATTATGACCCTGCGGTGAGTGATAAAGTGGCGGTAATACCGCCAACAGGCTGACAGTAACTACTGCCAAATTATGACCATGGCGGTGAAAACTCCCATAGACAGCCAATGTATCACACCAACCGCCAGGGCGGACACACCACACACCACGGCAGTAGCTGCCAACAGCCAGGTGGAAGACAAAGTACCGCCCACCATATTATGACTCCTCAATCCTCCACCTTTTCTGGGGCGGTACCCACGCCATCCAAAGCCTGGTGGAAATGCATCACAGAAGAGAAAGGACTCACCATTGGAGACACAGGGAAGAACAACGCCATCATGGAACCCGAACTGCAAGTTTTCCTGATGATCTTCTACGACAATGAGTACAGCCACCTAGCACACAAGGGAGGGATGGAGGAAAATGAGAGTGACACACATACGCATGACACACACCCACACACCATACACACAACCAGCTGCACACTAAAAACAATTTATCCCCAAAAACGGCAGAATACTACAAAGACAACAGGAATGGACGAAAGTTTTGTAATCAAGTCAATATCTAAATAACTTCTTTGATTTGTCAATTAAACAGATATGTACACAGGTACACAAAGGGACACTGCCCAGTCCAATGTTCAAAGGTCCCACATGGCCACAGGGCTTAGTCTAAGGCCCAACTCGAATCCTGACTTAATCTGGACAGTATTCTGCAGGGGCATCAGTTTGCAAATGGGCAGGCACTTCAGGGGAAGGGGGGAGCACCTCAGCCGGACACGACAACAAGCCCACTGGTTCTGAAGAGGGCTCCATGGCAATTGCTCTGTCCTTGGGAGTGCAAGGCCACAATCTCTGGAGTGGGTGACTTTCCCACTGGTTCCGGAGGGGGCTTCATGCCCATTGCTCTGTCCTGGGAAGTGCAAGGCCACAGCCTCTCAGGTGGGTTACTTTCCCACTGGCTCTGGAGGGGGCTCCATGCCCATTGCTCTGTCCTGGGGAGTGCACGGACACAGTCTCTGGAGTGGGTGACTTTCCCACTGGTTCTGGAGGGGGCTCCATGCCCATTGCTCTGTCCTGGGGAGTGCAAGGCCACAGTCTCTGGAGTTGGTGACTTGCCCACTGGTTCTGGATTGGCCAACTTGTACAGCAGCCCCTGGAGGGTGGCCTACATGGCGTCCGCTGGCGGTGACGGCTGAAGTTTGCTGGCGGATGGAGGTGCCTCCTGGGCAACCTCTGCACTTGCTGATGGCTGCAGTGTCATGGTGGATGGAGGAGCCTCCTGGGCAGCCTCTACACTCACTGATGGCTGCAGTGTCGTGGTGGATGGAGGAGCCTCCTGGGCTGAAGGTGAAGGCTGAAGGTGTCAGCCTGACAGCCTCCGCTGAAGTAGAGTGCTTCGTCTCTTCCATTACATGGGACATGGATCCCTTACCATTCCTGGCAGGGGTGGATTGCCTCTTCCCCTTCCTGGATGGAGGTGCAGGCTCTTCCTCTTCTTGCCTGGTGGTGCAGGCTCCTTCCCCTTCTTGCCTGGTGGTGCAGGCACCTTCCCCTTCTTGCCTGGTGGTACAGCCTCCTTCCCCTTCTTCGATGGAGGTGTGGTATCCTTACCACCACAAGTAGGTGGTGCTACCGTTGTCCCCATGGACTGTTTGGCTGAGGTACTGGGATGGGTCTTTGGTACCCTGCTCTGACGAGCAGGAAGGGGAGGAGGGGGGTAAGAGGTCAAGTTGGGAAAGGAAAAGCTTTTTAGGGACGTTGGGGCGAGAGGAGGGAGGAGTAATGGGAGTGGAGGTTGGGGGAGTGGTTGTAGGAGGTCTATGTCTGATGGATTTGGGTGCAGGTGCATGGGCTGTTTGTTGATGTGAGGTGGATGGCTGTTGGGTGTGTGAGTGCTTGCATTTGTGTCCTTTAGGAGGGGAGGACAGACAGGGTGGGAGAGGACAGAGGGGACATGTGCATAGCTGTTGGGGAGGTGTCTGCCAGTGAGGTGTGTGTTCTGCTTGGTGCAGTGATTCTGGTAGTGGATGTTGATATAGTGCATGCAGGTGTGAGTGTGGACATAACTGGGAGGGAGGTGGAGGAGGAGGATGGGGAGACAGTGGAGGCAGTGGATGTTGTTGTGTCTGCAACTGCATGTTGTGCGTGAGTGCTTGTGGGATGAAGTATGATGCTTGTGTTTGCCTGTGACAGTCGTGGGTGTTGTCTTGTGTGCATGCTTGTCTGTATGTGTGCCTGGGATGTGTTGGGGTTGAGGAGAATGGGACTGGGAAGTGGAAGTTGGAGGGGGAGCGGTAGAAACAGGGACCATGGCTGCCATCAGAGAAGAGCCTGAATTAATCTATGTTGGACCACCAATCCACTGTGAATGCCCTCCAGGAATTCATTGCATTGCTGCATCTGGGATGCCAGCCCCTGGATGGCATTCACTATGGTTGACTGCCCTTCAGAGATGGATCTCAGGAGGTCATCAGACTCCTCATTCAGAGCAGCAGGGCTCACTGGGGCAGGGCTTGAGGTGCCTGGGGCAAAGGAGATGCCCACCCTCCTGGTTGAGTGGGCAGGGGCACCTCAATGAGGGGCTGCCGGGAGGGTGGTGCTGGTACGGGGGTGGCTGCTGTACCTGCAGCTGGGGTGGTCACAAAGGTGTCTGCCACCACCAGGGAGCTACCATCGGAGGAGGTATCTGAGTCTGTGTTGTCTCCTCCAGTCTCTGCCGTGGTGCTCCCCTCACCCTCCGTCCCACTGGTTCCCTCAGCCTCAGTGGACTCTGCCTCATGGGTCCTGTGGGATGCAGCTCCCTCTGTCGCCGGTGCCACTGCACCTCCGCCAGATGGGGCTAATGCACACAAAAACAGGATTACAAAAAAAGAAAGGGGGGAGAGAGACAAAGGAAACACTGGGTCAACACCACTATTGGCATACACATCACCGTCACACATAAGAAACAAGCTTAAGCACTATGCACTGCACTACCAGTGATATGGCTAGTCACTAAGGCAAAATGAGGAGCACACACCACCAACTGCAGCACACCTGGGACACACGCTGCCCTGGCTGAAAAGGACTCCTAAAAAGCTAGGTTACCTCTATTTGCCATACACCCATTACCCTTCAGATGACCCATGCTGCAATGTCTGGCCTGGCCTTGGGCCTCCCACTAACACACATCCACCACCCGGATACCACCCCACCAGCCAAAATATATATTGATACCCACTGTACTCACTCCCTTGTGGCTGCTGTGATTCCCTCAAGCGCCCATCCATCTCAGGGTAGGCCACTGCCAGTATGCGGGCCATCAGGGGGGTCAGTGTCCGACGGGCACCTCTTCCTCGTTGGGTGGCCATCCCCAGCTGGGCCTTAGCAGTCTTCAGTGCCCAGCATCTCAGGTTCTCCCACCGTTTCCGACAGAGGGTGCTCCGCCTGCTATAGACCCCGAGGGTCTGCACATCCTTGGCGATGGCACGCCATATTCCCTTCTTTTGATGTGCGCTGACCTGCAGAGGCAATACAGACAGGAGAACACCGTAAAATAAACACTCCAGCCTGGCACACAAATGGGCTACCGTAACCGTTTCCATCACCATTAGCACACACATAGCCCAGTGCTCAACATGTACACCGCCTTAAGACATTTCCCCACCCCCACTCCCCATGGCACGATGCTTGCACACACATCTCCATGCATCCTTCCCACATTCATCGGGCCCAAAGTGTACTCACCTGTTCATCTGGAGGCACATACATCTGTCCGTACTGGGGTAGGACCCCATCCACCAGTTGCTCCAACTCCTCTTAAGTGAAGGCTGGGGCCCTTTCCCCGGTCACGCGGGCTATGGTAGGTTTCAGACACAGGTCACAGCAGCACACGCAGTGTAGGTGTTCTCCTGTTGAAAGTCAGGAAACAAGTGAGGAATCCGATAGAAAATGGCGGCCACATCTGTGGAGGTGTACACCTTCACTGCCGGTATAGATCCCCATTGGCCACTGTACTCCATAGAGCCCCATATTCTGCACTGAGGAATTGCACAGCAGTGCAAGACCGCCTTCCACCATGACACCCAACGTCGGCAGCCTTACCTCACTTACACCTGTACCTACATACAGGACAGGCGGTCACCATTTCAGGGTGGGGGAAACATGCATATCGATAATTACTGCATCACAGATTAGATTGACACATACTTCGCCATTAACACTGTCCCAATGCATAAGTGCACCATGTGGACTGCAGTTGTAGTTTTGTTGTTCCAATTGTGACAGCATACTCACTCTTGTATCCCTTAGATACCTACTGCTGCAGATGAATAGGAGGTGGAGACATACCCCTATGTACAGACCCCTGATGGACTCAGCTACACTGGAGGACAGGCACATTATACTCACCTATAGACTGGACAGGGCCCAATCACGGAGCTGTGTGCCCAGTTGGAGCCTGACCTGATCTCATCTATCCATCATCCGACTGGGATCCCTCCTCTTGTGCAAGTTCTATCAGGGCTCCATTTCCTGGCAACTGGTTCTTTCCAAGTGACAGTGGGCTTGGCAGCAGGAATGTCACAGCCAATGTTCTCAATAGTGCTGACAAGAGTGTTGTCTGCCCTGATAAAACACATGTGCAGCAACATTGTTTTCCCCCAGGTTGAAGATCTGGCCACAGTGAATGCCGAGTTCTATGCAATGGGACATATCCCCAACATAATTGGGGCGATTGATGAAACACATATTGCATTTGTCCCCCCCCCTCCGCTAGAATGAACAGGTGTTCAGTAATCGGAAGAGTTTCCACTCTATGAATGTACAGATGGTGTGCTTGGCAGACCAGTACATCTCCCACGTCAATGCTAAGTATCATGGGTCAGTGCATGATGCCTTTGTCCTGAGGAATAACAGAATCCCAAATGTGATGGCCCATCTACAGAGGCACTGGGTGTAGCTAATAGGTGAGCCTTCGTCCCCACCCACTGTATGTTAGTGTATGCCTCTGGTGTTGACCTCATAGGTTTGGGTGTGGCTAAATGTTGTCCCTCTAATACTTGCAGGTGACTCTGGCTACCCAAACCTATTGTGGCTCCTGACCCCTTTGAGGAATGCCAGGACAAGGGCTCAAGATCGTTATGATGAGGCACATGGGAGAACCAGATGGATCATCGAGAGGACCTTCGGCCTCCTGAAGGCCTGGTTCAGGTGCCTCCATCTGACTGTGGATCCCTCTGCTACTCGCCTGATAAGGTCTGACAGATAGTAGTGGCCTCAGATGCCATGTACCCTTTCTGCAGGAGGAGGAGACAGGCGATGCACCTGTGGCAGGAGTGGACCCTAAGGACAGTGAGGATGAAGAGGCAGAAGATGAGGATGAGGACAACAGAACATCAGTTATCCATCAGTACTTCCAATGACACACAGGTGAGACAGTGCAACTTCACATTTCTATGACTATTGGTGTATTCTGTGTGGCTGTGGCATGATGGCATTAACTTCCTTTTGACTCTACTTACTGTCACCTTTGGTTTGTCATTTTACAGATATTGGTGCTATATCAACTGTGTACTGATGTGCTGACTACATCCAGCTACAGATCATTATTTCTATGCTCTCACAAATGTACAGTTCAGTTGCAATGGATGTAACTGTTTCCTTAAATACACATTTTCAACACATGACATACAAGTAGTCGAGTTGTGTTCAAGGGTGTTTATTGTAGTGCTAAGAAATTTAGGGGAAGGTGCAATGGAATGGGGTTATGATGGAGGAAAGTTCCAGTCTGTTTGTAGCACATGTCCAGTGTCCAAGGGGCCATAGGAAGGGGAGCAATAACAGTTCAAGGTGGACAAGCTGAATGAGTGGGACACAAGGGGAACAATCAGGAGAGTCTCATTTCCTGGTGGTGGTCTTGGCAAGTGTCTCTGGCTTCTCTCTGGGTCGCAGGGAATGTTTGCGTGATGGTTCACCTTCTGATGGGGTGATGGTGGCTTGTCGGTCCTGTGGCTGGGCCTCCTGCCCACTAGTGGCAGCAGAGGTGAAGGGCTGGTCAATGGACGGGCTAGTGGTAGGGGCCCGCTGGTGTGCTGTTGCATCCCTCATGATGTTGGCCATGTCAACCAGCACCCCTGCTATGGAGATCAGGGTGGTGTTAATGGCCTGCAAGTCCTCCCTGATCCCCTGATACTGTCCCTCCTGCGGCCGTCTGTTCTCCTGCACAAGGATCAGGACCATTGTGCCCTGAGAGTGTTGGTAGGCTCCCAGAATCTCGGAGAGTGCCTCCTCGAGAGTCAGTTCCCTGGTCCTGTCCTCCCCCTGGTGCACAGCAGTCCTCCCATTGTCCCTGTTGGCCTGTGCCCCTGTCCCCTGGACGGTGTGCCCACTGTCTCTGACCCCATCTCCCTGATTGTCTTGGGGGCGAGGTGTGGCCTGGGGTCCCTGTACAGGTGTGCACACTGCTGATTGACGTGTCCTAGGGACAGAGGTGTGGGTACGCTGGTTGGGTGCTGTGGTGTTGAATACTGAAGGGGGAGGCTCTGTGGTGGTCTGTGAATGGGCTTGGGTGACCGTCTGTCCAGTTGTCCCTGATGGGCTCGGTTGGTCATCCAGATCCTGAAGTCCAGAGTTACTGTCATCACTGGGGGCATCTTCTGTTGGGGGATTGGATATTTGTGGTACCTCCTCTCCACTGACATTGGCTGTGGGGATGTAAGTGACATATTATGCTTCATGTGTATGACAAATTGGACATCCCTGGCTTCCCCTCTATTGTTGGTGTTGCCCTGCCACCTTTGCTTGTATATAGTGATGTATTGTGTGATTATTAGTTTCCCTTATGCTGTGGATGTTTTGGTGATAGGTGTCCATGCAAGGCTGAGAGGGCTGTCCATACACTGGTATGGTATGCAGTTCTTCGCATTGGGGTTAATAACCTGCATTGGTGCAGTGTGTGGGGTGGTTGGTTTAAATAATTGGAGTGAGGGTGTGGGGGTGTGATGGCATGCAGTTATGGGAGGTTATAAGTGTTAAATGATGGCTTACCAGTGTCCAGTCCTCCAGCTACTCCAGCAAGTACCTCAGGATGCAGTATTTTCTAAGACTTGCTCCTCCCATGCTGTGAGCTGTGGGGAGGAGGTGGGGGTCCACCGCCAGTCCTCTGTATGGCGAGCTTCTGCTTTGGTGCTATGGCACATACCTTCCCACGCGTGTCATTCCACCTCTTCCTGATGTCATCCCTTGTTCTTGGGTGCTGTCCCATGGCGTTCACCCTGTCCACGATTCTCCACCGTAGCTCCATCTTTCTTGCAATGGATATTTGCTGTACCTGTGCTCCAAACAGCTGTAGATCTACCCTCACAATTTCCTCCACCATGACCCTTAACTCCTCCTCAGTATGCAGGGGGTACCTTTGTGAGGACATGGGTGTTGTGTGGTGTGTGTTGGTGAGAGTGTGTTGAGTAATGTGGTGGAGTGTGTAATGTGGGGTGCGTGTGGGATGTATGGGTTCAAGTGGTATGTGTGTACTTGTCTCAGTGGTCTTTGTGTCAGTATGGTGGCAATGATTTGTAATCATAAAGTGTTGTGGGTAATGTGGGTGTGTTTTACAGTGGTGTGGGTGGGTGTGTTATGTGTATGGGTGTCAGGTGTGTGTTTTTCATATTGGCCAATGTAGTGTTGTTTTGTATGTGGGTGTCCATTCTGAGCGTGGCAGTATGTACCACCAATGGTTTACCGCAGTTGAATGTCCGCTGTGGTGATTCGTGGGTCATAATGTGGAGGGCGTTGTTCTGTTGGCGTAACGATATGGGTGTTGGGACTGCCACTTTTGCACTGACCATTGGGCTGGCATATTTTTGTATGTGGCACTATTCTGTCGGATTGGTGTGTTTGTGTCATAATGTGGCGAACTGATATTTGCCACCGCGGGGGTATGTTGGAAGCCGTCAGTGTGGCGGTAGGCGGGATTTACCATCAGGGTCATAATGAGGGATTCATTTTTAATGTTAGCCCTCACCCTGTCAGTCACTCTGTAAACTTTGTGTTTAACAGGAGGACTCTCCCCAGTGTCCACATCGAGGATACACAAGTGTGTGACAACTGGGATCAGGGAGAACAGTGAGGCAAACTGACCCAACACCTGGTGACAGCCCCTCTGCTGCTCTGGGGTCAGGGAGGGGGAGAGGATCACTCCCTCCACAGACCCATCTTTTTCTCCAGCAGACAGGAGGTCAGGAAGAGGCTCACACTCTTCCTCACCCCATCATCTGTTGCTAGGAGGATGGACAGTTCAGTCCGCTCAAAGTGTGGCTTGAACCGGTTCACATGCAGGAACCTTAAAGGGTTCCTGGGAGTCCGCAAGTACATCAGGTAGGTGACTTCACTCTTGAGCTCCACCACCTCAAATGGTCCAGTCCACTTGTCCTGGAGCGTGCTAGGCTCCACTTGTACCATCACCCAGACTTTGTGACCAGGTTGAAACTCGACCAGAGTGGCATTCTGGTCATACCAGTGTTTCATGTCTTCCTGGCTTGCTTACAGGCTCTCCTGTGTGACACTCCTGAAGCGGGCAGTCTGGTTTTTCAGAGCCAGCATGTAACTGAATACATCCTGGGGGGGTTTACTATGGGCTTTCTCCAAAGCCTCTTTGACCAGACTCAAAAGTCATCTCACAGGGTGGCCATGTAACAGCTTAAAAAGAATAAAGTCAAGCCCTTTTTGAGGTACTTCCCTGTTTGCGAACAGAAGGCATGGCATAAGAATGCCCCACTTCCGCCTCAAGGGCTTTGACATGCCCATTATCATGCCGTTCAGGGTGCGGTTGAATCTCTCAAGCATACCATTGCTTTTGGAGGTGGTAAGATGTGGTGAACTTGTACGTTACCCCACATACCTCTAACAGAGACTTCATAAATGTTAATATGAAGTTGGTACCCCTATCAAACACCACCGCCTTGGGGAACTCCATGTGGGTAAAAACCCCAATCATTGCACGGTCCACCACATGGGCAGTGATTGGGATCCAGAGGCCCCACAATGTCAATATCAACCCTCTCCCCTGGGGTGCTAACCACAGGGAAAGGTTGGAGGGGAGCTTTACATTTCCCCCAACTCTTGCCACTTGCCTGACAAGTTGGGTAAGACCCACAATGAGCATCCGAGTGCCTGCGTATTTGGGGCCAATAGAAGTGGGTGACAAGCCACTCAAAGGCCTTGTCCTGCCCCAAATCATCAGCTAAAGGCATGTCATGAGCCAGCACCAGTAGGAAGGCTCTGAAGCACTGGGGTACCATCAGCACACGGGCTGACCCAGGCTCAGGAACCTTAGGCTCACTATACAGGAGGCAATCCTCCCAGTAAATCAAATGTGATCCAGGCTCCTTGCCAGACGCCTGGTCTGCAGCCTGCTGCCACAAACCCTCCAGAGTAGGGCATGACTTCTGTGCCTCACAAAATGCTTTCCTGCAGGGCCCCCCTTCCTGCTGACAATGTGACAACTCAGGGACCTCACCCAGTTCAGCCACCTGTTCCCCTGTAGGCTCCAGGGCCTCCCCCTCAGGTTGAGCCTCCTCGTGGACCGTAGGAACTTCTGGGGCTGGTTTCCCACACCCCTTGCCCTTCCTCCTTCTTCAAGACACCTGGGCCACTCTTTCAGGCTCCAACGTCTCCTGATTACCCTGACGGGCTGCCATAGACCAGGTAGATATACAGACCCAACACTTCCACGAGTGACCTGCGTTCCCCCTCCTGCCAAGAGGAATCCTCCAGGTCATTGCCAAGCAAACAATCTACAGGCATGGTTGGACTCACAGCTACTTTCAAGGAACCTGAGTCCGCCCCATTAAAAGGGAAACCGCGCCCCTCTGCAAAGGCTCTCTGAGTTCTTCACTGCAACTACTTGGTGAAGTAGATGGGGATCCATCTGCTCTTCAGACACCAGTTGACTCCTCACTGTAGTCACACTGGCTCCTGTGTCTCTCAGAGCCTCCACCCTCTGTCCATTGTACTTCTTAGTGTTATCAAGCATGAGGGCCCTCTGGACCATCTCACTGTCCCCTAGTGATACAAGGGTCATCTCAACTGGCTCCCACCTGCCTAGAACCAACACGTCCTCAAGCGCTACACTGGCTAAACCCTGTGACTGAGCACCATTGGGTGTCGGTGTCCACTTGGAACATTTGGGGTGCCCCCTCATGTGACCCCCCTGATCACATGCAAAGCACTTGTAGGACCCATTCTCTTCAGGTTTTACTGTAGAGACTCATGGTTTATTTTCTACTCGGGGCTGTGATTCTTTACCCTGGGAACTAGGTTGGAGTCCTTTTGAGAACTCCTCTGTTTACCCTTATCCCCCACTTCTTCTGATGGGGACCCTGCCCACCCTTGGCATGGTCTACCCCATACCTCTTTTGGACCCTGGTGCTCTCCCAATGGTCTGCTTCCTGCGCAAGCTTCCTGGGGTCAGTCAGCTTGCTGCAAATTAGGTGCTGGCGCAGCTATGGAAAACATAAACTTTACAAGTGCTCCCAAGCAATCTAATTGTAAAGCCCCTCATACGTTGTTACCTTACTGCCCTTCACCCAACCATCCAGTGACCTGCAAAAAGGATCAGCACATTTCAACCATGTTTGGGATTCCTTCTTCTTATAGGAACTAAACCTTTCCTTATACTGATTAGGGGTGAGACCATAACTAGTGATCAGGGTGTCCTCCATGTTAGGGTAAGTGAGCCCCTGGGGATCCCCTAAGGATGTCAGAGTATCCCTTCCCTCTACTTCGAAGTGCTTTCACAGACCCGCACCCCCCAATGAGCTTCAGGGGAAAGATTCATATGGAGGGCAGACTCATACCCTTTAAACCACAACAGTATGTCATCTTCCCTCTTGTAATCCTTCACAAGGTCCTTAGGAATGTGCACCCCCCTATCAGGCTGCGCTGTGTTATTGCTGCCACTATCCCTCCTAGTCTGGCTCCTCTGATCCAGCTCCCTCAAGCTGAGCTCATGAGCCAACAGTAACTTTTTCTCTTCCATGGCCATCCTCACTTTCTCCAACTCCAACCGGTGAGTCCTCTCTGCCTGTCTGTCCTGCAACTCTTCATAAGTCAGACCCTTTGATGACACACTGCAGCCTGCCCTGGAGACCCTCTCCCTGGTCATAACAGGCCAACCCACTATACCATTGTGAATACTCTGCATCTCCTCCTCCTCTTCACCCTCCTCCTCATCTTCTGTGTGTCTCTCAGCTTCCTTGGCTGTCACCCAGGCCATCAGTGCCTTTTGTAGCTCCTCCTTCCTGGTGGAGTTGTTAGTGGGACAGGCAATATCCTTACAGAACTGTTTCAGTTGGGCAACTGTGTAACTCTCCAGTTTCCTTAAATCAAAAGCAGCTCCAGCTGATGTATTTCCAGATTGAGACATGATGAAGAGTTAAAAGTGCAAAGTTCCAAAGGCAGAAAAACAAGTTCCCAAATGGAGTTCAAAAGTCAATCAAGGATTACCACAAAATGGAAGAAGCAAAAAATCCCCAAAAGAAAAAAACAGCAAAAATCACAAAGACAAGTGGTATGTGGTCACGTAATGGTCTGCACTGAAAACAGTAGTGTACACTCAGTCTCCGTTTTTTAAAGTACAAATACAAGTCCAATCCCACCCGCTGATCAACAATGTTAGAAATGAGGTCTTTGGTTGGCAGTCAGATTACCCCCTGTCCAAGCAAGGACCCTCACTCTAGTCAGGATAAAGGAGAATCACCCTCAATCAACCTCGCTAACCCACTTGTTAGCTTGGCACGAGCAGGCTGGCTTTACTTCAGAAGCATGGTGTAAAGAATTTGCACCAACACACACAGTAACTCAGTGAAAACACTACAAAATTACACAACACAGGATTAGAAAAATAGATAATATTTATATAAACAAAACATGACCAAAATGGCAAAAATCCAACATACACAAGTCAAGTTATAAATTTAAGAAGCAAAAGAGTCTTAAATCCTTTAGAAAAGAGTGAAAACGTTGTTAGTGTACAAAAGTACCTGGGAAGCATCAAAATAAAGCTGCACAGGTGAGTGTGCGTCGCAAAAGGCCAGCTATGCGTCGATTTCTTACCAGCAGGCATCAGCGTGCGTTGTTTCTTCTCTCCCACAAGAGAGCGATGCGTCGATCTGGACTGGCACCTCGGGTCCGGGCAGGCTTTGAGTTGATTTTCCGCGCCCACCGATGTTGCGTCGAAATCCGGAAGCACAGTGTCAAGAAACCGCGCTGTGTGGGGGCTTGCGTCGTTAACAGCAGCCGCTGTGGGTGTTGCACATCATTGCTCTAGCCACGTTGCATCAAACTTCCAGCTGCGATGCAGGTGGAGTGTCGATTTTAGCTGCGAGGCCGGCGGCACGTCGTATTTCAGCCGCAAAGTGGGTGGTGCGTTAAAGGTTTCCCCGCACGGCGGTCTTTGTGTGGATTTCTGTCCTTTTCCACCAGCTGCACCTTTCAAGGGCCCAGGGACATGTTAAGGCACCACTTGGCAGGCAGGACTCCCAGCAGAAAGCCCAAGTGCTGGCAGAGAGAAGTCTTTGTTGCCCCTGGTACTTCAACAACAGGAGGCAAGCTCAATTCAAGCTTTTGGATATTCTTCACCAGTGGGAAGTCACACAAAAGCAGACTTTGGCCCTCATTGCAACCCTGGCGGTCGGTGTTAAAGCGGCGGTAAAACCGCCAAGAGGACGGCAGTAAAAAAAATGGAAGACAATGTACCGCCCACATTATTACAAGCCACCAATCCGCCACCTTTTCCGGGGCAGATTCACCACGAACAAAAACACGGCGGAAACAGTACTTGGAAGGGAAAACGCTCACCTCTGCACACCTCACGAGGAACCTGGAGGCCATGGAACCCGAGCTCCAGATTCTTCCAGCCTTTATCTTCCTGCTCCTCTACCAGGAACAACAAAGACAGTGGCGAAGGCCACGGTGAGTACTGCACCTACGACACAGGGGAGAGGGGATGGAAAAAACAGGGACACACACACGAAACACGCAACACCCCCACTCTCACCCTCTACAACACAGACACAAGTACATGTTGATACATTACATTAACAACCCCCAACCCCCCCTGGAAGAATGCAAGGACAAAAGGAAATGAGTCGAACGATTGTAATATTTTCAAATACATTAATCAAAAATATATACATATATAAAGATATTCACACTCTAAACTAATATATACACCAAGAATACAAGTCAAAGGTATTCCACCTTCATAGTCCGTGGACCACTGGGCCCAAAATGCATAGGCAAGGCCCACACTCAATACCCAAACAAGACGGAGGGAACACTGCTGGGGCATCAGATAGAAATAAAACAGGCACCTCAGGGGGAAGGGAAGGGGGGCACCTGAGCCGGATGAGTGCACGACGCCAGATCCACGAGGGGGCTCCATGCCCATTGATGAATCCTGGGGAGTGCAAAGCCACAGTCTCTCAAGTCTCTCCAGTGGGTGGTTTGCCCACTGCATTATCCTGGGGATTGCAAAGCCACAGTCTCTCAAGTCTCTCCAGTGGGTGGTTTGCCCACTGCTTTATCCTGGGGAGTGCAAAGCCACAGTCTCTCAAGTGGATAACAGTCTCCACTGGTTCTGGAGGGGGCTTTGTGCCCAGAGTGCTTCATCCTGCCAAGGACTGAGGAAGTGGATATGAATCTCCACTGGTTCTGGATGGGGCTTTGTGCCCAGAGTGCTTCATCCTGCCAAGGACTGAGGTAGTGGATGTGATACTCCACTGGTTCTGGAGGGGGCTTTGTGCCCAGAGTGCTTCATCCTGCCAAGGACTGAGGTAGTGGATGCCTTTCTCCACTGGTTCTGGAGGGGGGCTTTGTGCCCAGAGTGCTTCATCCTGCCAAGGACTGAGGTAGTGGATATGAATCTCCACTGGTTCTGGAGGGGGCTTTGTGCCCAAAGTGCTTCATCCTGCCAAGGACTGAGGTAGTGGATGCCTTTCTCCACTGGTTCTGGAGGGGGCTTTGTGCCCAGAGTGCTTCAACCTGCCAAGGACTGAGGTAGTGGATGGGAATCTCCACTGGTTCTGGAGGGGGCTTTGTGCCCAGAGTGCTTCATCCTGCCAAGGACTGAGGTAGTGGATGTGATACTCCACTGGTTCTGGAGGGGGTTTTGTGCCCAGAGTGCTTCATCCTGCCAAGGACTGAGGTAGTGGATGTGATACTGCACTGGTTCTGGAGGGGGCTTTGAGCCCAGAATGCTTCATCCTGCCAAGGACTGAGGTAGTCGATGTGATACTCCACTGGTTCTGGAAGGGGCTTTGTGCCCAGAGTGCTTCATCCTGCCAAGGACTGAGGTAATGGATGCCTTTCTCCACTGGTTCTGGAGGGGACTTTGTGCCCAGAGTGCTTCATCCTGCCAAGGACTGAGGTAGTGGATGTAAATCTCCACTGGTTCTGGAGGGGGCTTTGTGCCCAGAGTGCTTCATCCTGCCAAGGACTGAGGTAGTTGATGTGATACTCCACTGGTTCTGGAGGGGGCTTGGTGTCCAGAGTGCTTCATCCTGCTCGTGGCGGCCTCAGTAGCGTCGGAATCTTTGGCGCTCACTGGCCTGCGGTGCTTGTGGCGGCGGTGTCCTTGGCAGCGATGCTTGTGGCGGTGGTGTCCTTGGCAGTGGTGCTTGTGGCGGTGGTGTCCTTGCAGCGGTGCTTGTGGCAGTGGTGTCCTTGGCAGTGGTGCTTGTTGCGGTCTTGTCCGCTGTGCAGGTTTGACCAGACTTGCCTGTTTTTACTGTGCCCCTTCCCCACCTTAGATGGTGGCGCAGCTGGCTCCACACTCCCAACTATACCCCTGGGAGCGGCTTTGGTGGAAGATTTTTTTCCTCTCTCCCGCCGGGCACTGGCTAACTTTTTGTGCTTTTGAGATCGAGGACTGTCCGTGCTCTGGCTCCTTGGCACACTGACTGCCCTGCTGCCTGGCGCACTCCAGACCTGGTTACTACTCGCACCTCTGTTCCCGCTGATGTTGTGGCTGAAGCACTGGGTTGGGACCTGGAGAGGCGGGCCCTAGGAGACTGAACGGGTGGGGGAGGTGAGGGGAAGAGGTCAAGGTTGGACAGGAAAAGTTTTTGGGACCCAATGAGACGGGTGGATGGAGGGGGTTTGGGAGTGGAGGAAGAGGTAGCGGTTGTAGGAGGTGTACGTTTGCTGACTTTGGGTGAAGGTGCATGGGCTGGAGGCTGTCGTAAGGTGGATGGCTGTTGGGTGGGTGTGTGGCTGCATTTGTGTACCTTGGGAGGTGGGCTCACAGACACACTGTGAGAGGACACAGGGGATGTGCGAATGGTAGTGGGGTGGTGAGTGCAAGTGAGCGGGATGTGGTGGTGGGTGTGCTGGTGATGGAGGTAGTGGCTGATGATGTAGTACATGCAGGTGTGAGTGGAGACGAGACTGGGAGGGAGACGAGGATGAGGGGGATTCAGCGGCGGCAGTGGCTGTTGGTATGTCTGCATGTGTATGATGCTTGCGTGAGTGCCTGTGGGATGTGGGGTGCTTATGTTTGCCTGAGCTTCCCTTGTGTGTTGACGTGTGTGCATGCTGGTCTGATGGTGTGCTTGGGATAGGCAGAGGTACAGGGGTTTGGGTCTGGGTGAAGGAAGTTGGAGGGGGGAGTCTAGAGACAGGGACAATGGCTGCCAACAGTGCTGAGGACAGAGTCTGAAAAGCTCGCTGATGGGCTGCCTGACCAGAATGAATGCCCTCCAGGTATGCATTGGTCTCTTGCAACTGCCTCTCTACACCCTGGATGGCATTCAAAATGGTAGACTGCCCAACAGTGAGGGACCTGAGGAGGTCAATGGCCTCTTCACTGAGGGCAGCAGGGGTTACAGGGGCAGGGGCTGAGATGCCTGGGGCGAAGGAGATGCCCACCCTCCTGGGTGAGCGGCCACGGGGCAAACGCTGAGGGGCTGCTGGGAGGGCGGTGCTGGTAGGAGGGTGGCGGCTGTACCTGTAGATGCGGTGGGCACAGAGGGGCCCGCCACCGCAAGGTAGCTCCCATCAGAGGAGGAGTCAGTTTCGCTGGTGTCTGCTCCTGTCCCCGTCGTGGATTTCCCCTGGCCCTCCGTCCCACTGGTGACTTCAGACTCTGTTGTGTCATCCTCCAGGGCAATGTGGGCTGCAGCTCCCTCCTGCTCCGGTGCCACTGCTCCTCCGCCTGATGATGCTAATGCACACAAGCACATGGACACCACAAAAATGGGGGGTGAGACAGAAGAAAGACATGTTGAGTGCAAGCAATACCGCTACCGTTGGCGGACACTACAGACACAGAAGCCCCCTGCACTACGCTGTGCACTTGGAGTTCCCTAATCAATCACAGGGACATGGGATACAAGGCTATGGCCGATTGCTGCACACATGGAAGTCACAGGAGCCTGACTAGGTGTAGTTGGCTCTGTACACAGGTGGGGTGGGGTGCCACAGGGCCTGCCTTAAGAAGGGACCTTGCCTACTAAAGTCGCCCTGGCCTAGGGGAACCCACAGCCCACCTCCCCCACCCAGACACCTACAATGCGTGCTGAATCAGCTGAATGAGAGTGTACTCACCTCCTTGTGGCTGCTGTGATGCCCTCAAGCGCCCATCCAACTCCAGGTACGCCACCTCCAGGATCCTGAACATCAACGGGGTCATGGTACGACGGGCACCATTCCCACATTGGGAGGCCATCCCCAGCTGGGCCTCTGCCATCTTATTGCTCCAGCAGCGAATGTCCTCCAATCTTTTCCATCTTTTTTGGGTGCTCTGTCTGTGGTAGACCCCCAGGGTCCCGACTTCCTTGGCGATGGCACGCCAAATATCCTTCTTCTGGTGGGTGCTGACCTACAGGAATAGTACAGGGGAAAAGGAGAAGATATACCCATCCGCACCGTCAGTCATTGGCCCGCATCCCTACCCTTGCCATGACGCACATGCACTCACCATTGTTTCATGTACGTCTCATTCTCCCCCCCATCTGTCATCCACACCACTCCAAGCAGCCATTGCCCACACAGGATGCTCACAGTGTACTCACCTGTTTGTCTGGCGGACTTAGAGTAGCGTGTACTGAGGGAGGACCCCATCCACTAGTGTCTCCAACTCCTCCGTGCTGAAGGCAGGGGCCCTTTCCCCAGACACACGAGCCATTGTTTCTTCCAGACCGAGGTCACAGCAGCACTTGCAGTGTAGGTCCTCTCCTGTAGAAGATCAGGTATCAAGTGAGTGAACAGAGAGAAAATGGCGGTGATGTCCGCGGCGGAGCGTACTGTCACCGCCGGCGTACATCGTCATTGGCTCCTGGGACCCATAGGGTCCAATGTTAACCAATGCACGATTGCGCCGCAGTCTTCGACAGCCTACTGTGACGGTGTACAACGCCAGCGCAGTTACCTCATATCCCCTTGTCCCACATTACAGGTCAGGCAGACGCCATTTCAGGGGGCCACATGGCATTAATTTTGACTGCGTCACACATATTTAGGCCTTGCTTAAACACCAATCCAGCCATATGTCGATTTGAAAACATTTTACGACTAAGTTGTGTTTACGTACCGCAGAGTTGGTTGTCTCTCTGCTCGCTGTTCTCCTCCATAGAGCACATCTGCTGGGTCAGGTGAGGAGATGGCGGCATCCTCCGGTGCACAGACCGCTGGTGGACCTGTCTACAATAGAGGAGCGACATGTAATCATCACCTACAGACTTGATAGTACCACAATCCTGGAACTGTGTGCCCAGTTGGAGCCAGACCTGATGTCAGCTATCCGCCATCCCACAGGAATCCCCCCTCAAGTGCAGGTGCTGTCGGTACTCCATTTCCTAGCAAGTGGGTCTTTTCAAACAACAGTGGAGATAGCATCAGGGATGTCCCAGCCTATGTTTTCCAACTTGTTGTCCAGAGTGTTGTCTGCCCTGCTGAAACACATGCAAAGCTGCATCATTTTCCCTCAGGTGGAGGATTTGCCTACAGTGAAAGGTGACTTCTATGCCCTGGGACATATCCCCAACATCATAGGTGCCACTGATGGGACACATGTGGCCTTGGTCCTCCCCGCAGGAGTGAACAGGTGTACAGAAACTGGAAGAGTTACCATTCTATGAATGTGCAGATGGTGTGTTTGGCAGACCAGTACATCTCCCATGTGAATGCCAAATTTCCTGGCTCAGTACATGACGCTTAAATTCTGAGGAATAGCAGCATCCCTTATGTGATGGGGCAACTCCAGAGGCACCGTGTATGGCTATGAGGTGAGGACATGGACCCAATACATTGTGACTAGGTGTCTGGGTCTGAGGATGTCACTAAGAGTTAGTGTGTGTCTAACAGTTGTCACTCGCCATTTGCAGGTGACTCTGGTTACCCCAACCTGTCATGGCTACTGACCCCAAAGAGGAATCCCAGGACAAGGGCAGAGGAACGCTACTATGAGGCCCATGGGCGAACTATGAGGGTTATATAGAGGACTCTCGGCCTCCTGAAGGCCAGGTTCAGGTGCCTCCATCTGACAGGTGATTCCCTATTCTACTCACCAAAGAAGGTGTGCCAGATCATCGTGGCCTGCTATATGCTTCACAACTTGGCTTTGCGACGACAGGTGCCTTTTCTGCAGGAGGATGGTCCAGATGGAGGTGTTGTCTCAGCTGTGGAGCCTGTGGACAGTGAAGACGAGGAAGCAGAAGAAGAGGACATAGACAACAGGAACACAGTGATCTAGCAATACTTACAGTGAGACACAGGTAAGAAGACAACACTGCCTGCTACATCTGATCTAATTGTTCTAACTCTCATCTGTCTGTCACTTTCACCCAATGTATGGACCCTGAGTTCTCATTTTCCCTTTCAGTTTCACAGATGTGGGTCCCACAGTGTGACCTCTGCTGTTACCTCATGGACTAGAGCTGTGTGACATAGGTATGTTGACAATACAATGGACATTGCTATTTTCCTTAGTTATTTCAAATACACATTTGTGAAAGCACAGAATGACTCCAGATTGTTTGGTGATTCAAGGGTGTTTATTTAAGTGCTAAGTATTGGAGGGGGTTGTAAAATGGTCAGGGGTGATGGTGGAGGAATGTCCATGGCAGAGTCCAATCCATTAGTCTCACAGGTGCATTGTCCAAAGGGGCATAGGAAGTGGAGCTGGGGCAGTTTAAGTATGGACAGGGTGACAAAGTGGGACAATAGGATGACAATCAGGGTGGTCTCATTTCTTGGCGGGGGTCTTGGCATTGTTCTCTGTCTTTGTCCTGGATCTCAGGGACCGTTTGCGGGGTGGTTCTCCATCTGCAGGGGTGGGGTGCTGGTGTTGTGGTCCTGAGGTGGTGCCTCCTGTCCACTAGCGCCGGTGAAGGTGGTGGGCAGTTCATCGTCCAGGCTAGTGTCAGGGGCCCCTTGTGGTGCCACAGTGTCCCTCCTGGTATTGACGAATTCCTTCAGCACCCCTACAATGGTGCCCTGGGTGGAATTGATGGATTTAAGTTCCTCCCTGAACCCCAAATACTGTTCCTCCTGCAGCCGCTGGGTCTCCTGAAACTTGGCCAGTACCGTTGCCATTGTTTCCTGGGAATGGTGGTATGCTCCCATGATGTTGGAGAGGGTCTCATGGAGAGTGGGTTCCCTGGGCCTTTCCTCCCCCTGTCGCACATCAGCCCTCCCAGTTCCCCTGTTTCCCTGGGCCTCTGTCCCCTGAACCGTGTGCCCACTACCACTGCCCCCAGGTCCCTGGTGTTGTTGGGGTGGTGGGTTAGCCTGGGTTCCCTGTAGTGGTGGACACACTGCTGCTTGACGTGTCCTGGGGACAGAGGTATGGGCCCGCTGGGTGGGTGCTGTGCTGGTGTTTCCAGAGGGGGAAACTCTGTGGTGGCCTGTGACTGTGGCAGGGGAACCGAATGTCCGGAGGTCCCAGATTGGCGGGGCTGGTCATCTAGATCCAGTTGGACAGAGCTGCTGTCATCTCTGTGGGCCTCTTCTGTGGGTTGAGTGGACATGTCTGGACCCTCCTGTCCGGTGACGTTGGGTAGGGATCCTGCAGGGGTGTAAAAGCATGATTATTGCATCTGTGTGTGCCATGGTGTGCAATGGGTGGGTGACCCTGTAGCCCAGTGCTTGCATTCTTGAGTGGGACCTTGTGTGATAATGGTTTAGGGGGGTTATGGGTATGTGCAGTCAATCAATCAATCAAAGGCATTTGTATAGCGCACTGCTCACCCGGAGGGTCTCAAGGCGCTGGGGGGGGGGGGGGGGAAACGCTACTGCTCGAACAGCCAGGTCTTGAGTTGCTTCCTGAAGGCGAGATGGTCTTGCGTTGTCCGGAGGTGGATGGGGAGGGAGTTCCATGTCTTGGCTGCCAGGTAGGAGAAGGATCTTCCTCCGGCGGTGGCTCTGCGGATGCGGGGGACGGTGGCGAGAGCGAGGCTGGCGGAGCGGAGCTGGCGGGTGGGCTTGTGGAAGGTCAGGCGGCTGTTGAGGAACTTGGGGCCCAGGTCGTGGAGGGCCTTGTGTGCGTGGGTGAGGAGTCGGAACGTGATTCTTTTGTTGACGGGGAGCCAGTGCAGGTCTCTCAGGTGTTCGGAGATGTGGCTGTGTCGGGGGATGTCCAGGATGAGTCGTGCTGAGGCGTTCTGGATCCGTTGGAGTTTCTTCTGGAGTTTGGCGGCGGTGCCGGCGTAGAGGGCGTTCCCGTAGTCCAGCCGACTGGTGACGAGGGCCTGGGTGACCGTCTTCCTGGTCTCGGTGGGGATCCACCGGAAGATCTTTCGAAGCATGCGCAGGGTGTTGAAGCATGAAGATGAGACGGCGTTGACTTGTCTGGTCATCGAGAGGGAGGAGTCCAGGATGAAGCCTAGGTTGCGAGCGTGGTCCGTTGGCTTGGGGGTGGCTCCCAGGGCGGGGGGCCACCAGGAGTCGTCCCAGGCGGATGGTGATGATCCCAGGATGAGGACCTCCGTCTTATCTGAGTTCAGTTTCAGGCGGCTGTTCTTCATCCATTCGGCGACGTCTTTCATCCCTTCGTGTAGGCTGGCTCTGGCGGCGTCCGGGTCGCTGGTGAGGGAGAGGATCAGCTGGGTGTCGTCGGCGTAGGTGATGATCTTGAGGTTGTGTTGACGTGCGATGGTTGCGAGGGGGCTCATATAGACGTTGAAGAGGGTGGGGCTGAGCGATGACCCTTGTGGAACTCCGCAGATGACTTCGGTGGCCGCTGACCGGAACGGGGGGAGGCGGACTCTCTGGGTTCTTCCGGCGAGGAATGAGGCGATCCACTCCAGGGCCTTCCCCTGGATGCCGGTGTTGTTCAGGCGCTGTACCAGGGTGCGGTGGCAGACAGTGTCGAACGCTGCGGAGAGGTCCAGGAGGATGAGGGCCGCAGTTTCCCCATTGTCCATTAGGGATCTGATGTCGTCTGTGGCTGCGATGAGGGCGGTCTCCGTGCTGTGGTTGGCTCGGAAGCCGGATTGCGAGTGGTCGAGGGATCCGTTGGTCTCGAGGAAGGCAGCTAGCTGTCTGTTGACGGTCTTCTCGATGACTTTGGCAGGAAACGGGAGGAGCGAGATGGGGCGGTAGTTCTTGAGGTCGGAGGGGTCTGCAGTTGGTTTCTTCAGCAGGGCACTGATCTCGGCGTGTTTCCAGCACTCCGGGAAGGTGGCGGTGTTGAAGGAGGCGTTGACGATGTCACGGAGGTGGGGTGCGATGATGTGGTCAGCCGTGTTGAAGATGTGGTGTGGGCAGGGGTCCGTAGGGGATCCGGAGTGGATGGTGTTCATTGTGCGTGTTGTGTCTTCGGTGCTGACTGGGGTCCAGGTGCGGAGGGTGGCGGTGGGGGGCATCGGTTCGGTGGTGGGGTTTGTGGTTGGTGGGCCGAAGCTGTTGTGAATGTTGGCGATCTTGTCGTGGAAGAAGGCTGCGAGGGAGTCGCAGAGGTCTTGCGAGGGAGTGATGTCATTGTTTCCGGCGTCGGGGTTGGAGAGCTCTTTGACGATGCTGAAGAGTTCCTTGCTGTTGTGGGTGTTGTTGTCCAGTCGTTCCTTGAAGGCTGTCTTCTTTGTGGCGCGGATCAGTTGGTGGTGTTTGCGGGTGGCGTGTTTGAGGGCCGTCATGTTGTCTGTGGTCTGGTTGGTGCGCCAGGTGTTCTCCAGGGAGCGGCAGTTCTTCTTGGAGGTGATGAGCTCGTCGGTGAACCAGGAGGCTTTCTTGCTGCTGCGTCTGCTGGGGGTGTTCTTCTTCAGTGGTGCGAGGGCGTCTGCGCAGTTGGTGATCCACTGTGTGAGGTTGTTGGCGGCTTCGTTGGGGTCCGTTGAGCTGGTGGGGGGGTTCTGGCTGAGGAAGGTGGTGAGCTGGTCGCCGATGATCTTGTTCCAGCTCCTGCGGGGGGTTTGTTGAGGGTGGTGGTGGGTCGTCGTTTTACTGAAGCTGAAGTGGACGCAGCTGTGGTCAGTCCACTGGAGATTGGTGGAGTGGCTGAAGGTGACATATTTGCTGGATGAGAAGACTGGGTCAAGCGTGTGGCCGGCGTGGTGTGTAGGGGTGGTTACCAGTTGCTTGAGTCTGAGGTTGGCCAGGTTGTCCAGTAGAGCAGTGGTGTTGCGGTCCTTGTCGTCCTCCAGGTGGAAGTTGAGGTCCCCCAGGAGGATGTAGTCGGTGAAATTGATGGCGTGGGGGCTGACGAAGTCTGTGATGTCTTCGCTGAACTGTGTGCGTGGTCCCGGTGGTCTGTAGATGAGGGTGCCTCTGAGCGTGGTCTTGGGGTTGGTGTGTATCTGGAAGTGGAGGTGTTCGGCGGAGGTGAAGGTGTCATCAGAGTTGGTCGTGATGCGGATGGTGTTCTTGTGGATGATGGCGATGCCTCCTCCTGTCTGGTTGACGCGGTCCCTCCTGGTGATTTTGTAGCCTTCTGGGACGGCGATGGCGACGTCGGGTGCTGAGGAGGCGTTCATCCAGGTTTCTGTCAGGAAGGCGATGTCTGGTGCTGTCGAGTCGAGGAGGTTCCAGAGTTCGACGGCATGCCTGTGAACGGAGCGGGTGTTGAGCAGGATGCACATCAGGTGTTTGTTGCTGGGGCTCGGTTTAGTAGGTGCAGTGTTGGGTCGTAGGCTGGTGAAGCGGCAGGTCAGGCAGGTGAAGGGTCCGTGGGTGCGTCTCGGGGTGGCTCGGTAGCAGGCGGTGTTTCGGCCGGCGTTGAGTGCGTGGAGGGTTCTGGCATCGTAGCTGTGCAGGGTGTGCTGGCGAGGGCGAGGACCAGGGGGTCTGGCGCTGGGCGTGGTCCAGGCGCGGACGGGCGCAGACGGGCTTACCTTTGGCGCACCTTCGGCGCTCAGTCGGAGCTCCCGCTGCGCGCGTCCGCTGCGCGGTCGCTCTGGGGGCGTCATAAGTAAGGAGCCGGGAGGGAGGAGCAGCTGGGTGGCGGGAGCGGTTCGGCGAATGGAATCACAGGGGGGCGGGGCCGCAGGGAGGCAGCGGCGGGAAATCCCAGGAGCAGCGAGCGAGCGAAGGAATCTGCAGGCAGGAGGCGGCAAAGGCAGGCAGGAGCGGCAGCAGTGAGTGGGGCGACCAAGCCCTGTGGAGGGCTGAGCGGTCACACTCTGTGGTCCCCTACGGTCCCCTTAAGTAAGGAGCCGGGAGGGAGAAGCAGCTGGGTGGCGGGAGCGGTCCGGCGAATGGAATCACAGGGGGGCGGGGCCGCAGGGAGGCAGCGGCGGGAAATCCCAGGAGCAGCGAGCGAGCGAAGGAATCTGCAGGCAGGAGGCGGCAAAGGCAGGCAGGAGCGGCAGCAGTGAGTGGGGCGACCAAGCCCTGTGGAGGGCTGAGCGGTCACACTCTGTGGTCCCCTACGGTCCCCTTAAGTAAGGAGCCGGGAGGGAGGAGCAGCTGGGTGGCGGGAGCGGTCCGGCGAATGGAATCACAGGGGGGCGGGGCCGCAGGGAGGCAGCGGCGGGAAATCCCAGGAGCAGCGAGCGAGCGAAGGAATCTGCAGGCAGGAGGCGGCAAAGGCAGGCAGGAGCGGCAGCAGTGAGTGGGGCGACCAAGCCCTGTGGAGGGCTGAGCGGTCACACTCTGTGGTCCCCTACGGTCCCCTTAAGTAAGGAGCCGGGAGGGAGGAGCAGCTGGGTGGCGGGAGCGGTCCGGCGAATGGAATCACAGGGGGGCGGGGCCGCAGGGAGGCAGCGGCGGGAAATCCCAGGAGCAGCGAGCGAGCGAAGGAATCTGCAGGCAGGAGGCGGCAAAGGCAGGCAGGAGCGGCAGCAGTGAGTGGGGCGACCAAGCCCTGTGGAGGGCTGAGCGGTCACACTCTGTGGTCCCCTACGGTCCCCTTAAGTAAGGAGCCGGGAGGGAGGAGCAGCTGGGTGGCGGGAGCGGTCCGGCGAATGGAATCACAGGGGGGCGGGGCCGCAGGGAGGCAGCGGCGGGAAATCCCAGGAGCAGCGAGCGAGCGAAGGAATCTGCAGGCAGGAGGCGGCAAAGGCAGGCAGGAGCTTGGTGATGGGTGTCCATGCTTTGGTGTTACATGCAGGGCTTGGGTTTGGGATGTGTGGTTTGTGTTATTGGGACATATGTGAGGAGTTGGGGTGCTGGGGGTGAGGGCGAGGGTGGGGGTGTGTGATAGCATGCAGGTAGGGTGGGGGATGTAATAGTTAAGATTTGACTTACCAGAGTCCATTCCTCCATCTACTCCTGCGAGGCCCTCAGGATGCAGTATAGCCAAGACCTGCTCCTCCCATGTTGTGAGTTCTGGGGGAGCAGGTGGGGGTCTGCCACCAGTCCTCTGAACCGCAATCTGGTGTCTTGAGACCATGGAACGCACATTCCCCCATAGGTCATTCCACCTCTTCCTGATGTCATCCCTAGTTCTTGGGTGCTGTCGCACTGCGTTGACCCTGTCTATGATTCTCCGCCATAGCTCCATCTTCTTAGCTATGGTGGTGTGCTGCACCTGTGATCCGAATAGCTGTGGCTCGACCAGGATGATTTCCTCCACCATGACCCTGAGCTCCTCCTCGGAAAACCTGGGGTGTCTTTGCGGTGCTATGGGGTGGTGTGGGTGATGTGTGGGGTGGTGTGTGTTGTGATGTGTGGGGTGATATTAAGAGGTGTGTTGTGTGAGGTGCGTGGATGTTGTGTGAGTGATGGTGTTGAGTGCCTGTGGATGCTATTGTTCTTTCTGGTGGTGTCTCTCTCTGGCCTTCAGTCGCAATTGTTGTCGTAAGGGTTTGTGGGTTATGTGGGTCTGTGTTTTATATTGTATTGGATGTGTGGGAGTGGTGTGTGTATGTGTATCAGGTGTGTGTATTTGGAATTGTCCAATGTGGATGTGTTTTTTAAGAGTGTGTGTATTTTGAGCGTGGCGGTGTGTACCGCCAATGGAATACCGTGGTTGAAAGACCGCCGCTTGGATTCGTGGGTCGTGATAGCGTGGGCGTATTCCTGTTGGCGTGACGGTGGAGGTTTTGTTATCGCCAGTTTATCACTAACCTTTGGTGTGGCGGACTTGTGTGGGTGTGTAAATTTTGGCGGATTCCGAGCTGTGGGTCATAATGGCAGTGGCGGTATTCCGCGGCTGCATCAGTGTGTCGCGGGTTTTCTGCACGGCGGTAAGCGTCTTTTACCGCCAATGTTGTATTGACCACCTTTGTCCTCTCTCAGGCAGAAGCAGCTACTGCAGGCCAACCCAGCAAAGCACAGTCACAGGCACAGGGGCAGTACACTGCCTCCAGCTTCTTTAGCTCTTCTGCTTGGCAGAGGTTCCTCTAGGTTACCAATGTCATCTGATTTTCAGGGGCTTTGGGTGCTCTTCTTATACCCCTTTCTGCCTTTGAAGTAGGCCTACTTCAAAGGAAAGTGTCTGTTGTTTTCAAGATCCTGCCTTGCCAAGGCCAGGCCCCAGACACACACCAGGGGGTTGGAGACTGCATTGTGTGAGGACAGGCACAGCCCTTTCAGGTGTAAATGACCACTCCTCCCCTCTCCTCAGCCCATATGGCCCATCAGGATATGCAGGCTACACTCCAGCTCCCTTTGTGTCACTGTCTAGAGGAGAGGTGCAAACAGCCCAACTGTCAGACTGACCCAGACAGGGACTCCACAAACAAGCAGAGTCACAGAATGGTTTAAGCACGAAAATGCCTACCTTCTAAAAGGGGCATTTTCAAACACACAATCTAGAAACCAAATTCACTAAAGGGTGCATTCTTAAATTGTGAGTTTGGAGACCACAAACTCCACATGTCTGTCTGCTCCCAAAGGGAATCTGCGTTTTAACAATAGTTAAAGGCAGGCCACATGTTAACCTTTGACAGAGGTAGGACTAGTAACAGTAAAAAACAAATTTGGCAGTATTTCACTGTCAGGACATGTAAAACACATCAGTACATGTCCCACCTTTAACATACACTGCACCCTGCCCATGGGAATACCTAGGGTCTGCCTTAGGAGTGCCTTACATGTTTAAAAAGGGAAGGTTTAGGCCTGGCAAGTGGGTACACTTGCCAAGTCGAATTGGCAGTTTAAAACCGTACTCGCAGACACTGCAGTGGCAGGTCTGAGCCATGTTTACAGGGCTCCTAATGGGGTCCCACGACCAGTGCTTCAGGCCCACTAGTAGCAATTGATTTACAGGCCCAAGGCACCTCTAGTGCACTTTGGTAGGGACTTACTGATAAATCAAATATGCCAATCATGGATAGCCAATGTACACATACAATGTGTACAGGGAACACTTACACTTTAGCACTGGTCAGCAGTGGTAAAAGTGTCCAGAGCAAACAAAACAGCAAAAACACAGTCCAGCACACAGAAACAACTTGGGAAGTAGAGGCAAAAGTTAGGAGAGACCATGCCAATTATACCAAGTCTAACAACAGCCTTACTTGCTGCTTTCTTCTCCAGTGGGGAAAACAAACTGTGGCACGCTGATGTCACAGATAAGTGGGTGAGGGGGTGGTGGGAGACACAAAAGCACTTCCATGTCTCCAAGGGGTTCTTAAATTTTTTTAAAAAATCCCTCCCTGGTGGTGGCCAATGGTCGTGGCCCGCACCATGGATGGTGTGCGTGTGTCGGCCAATGGCCAACACTCTCACACTCTCCCTTGTTATTGTTGTTGTTGTTTTGGTGGTGTTTGTTGTTGTCATTGCCATTATTCATATTATTATTATCATTATTATTATTATAGATATTATTAGCAATGAAATAGAAGAGCAGAGGCGTAACAAAAACCCCCACAGCCACTGTGGTGCAGAGGGCCCCAACCTCAAAGGGACCTCCTCTGGTACTTTGCAAGGGTGGCGGGCCCCTGGTCTGACTGGGTATGGATCATGGGGGCCACCCTCCATGCAGGTTGCGGGGGGGCTCAAGTTTTGTTATGTCACTGGGAGATGAAAAATAATAATTATTTTCTCCATAGTAATACTAATACCAGTAAAAAATACTAACTGTCATGTGCCCTAGACAATCTTTCTGTTAGATACCAGGGATTGGTGAACTAGATAACTTATTGGTATGGCAAGATGGACCATTCTGACATTGGACACTTAGAGACCAAATTCTACAGTCATTATATGTTGCAAGTGAGAGGAAATTTGAAGTTGTTTGGGTGGTTTCTTGGCTAAGCCTGGGTGAAAATTATATTCTGCAGATATAATTCACATAATTTCAGCAAATTTGCATGACAAAACTACTGAAACTACACCATTACACCACTTTGCATAGCTGCATGCCATTAGCAGGAAAAAATTGCCACAAACATACAATTCGCAGTAAAGATTGTCTACTAATGCACAGGAACAAACAAACATCCGCTTCCGCTCCGAAGCCACCGACATCATCTGCGGCGTCCCCCAAGGCTCATCCCTCAGCCCGACGCTGTTCAACATCTACATGGCCCCCCTCTCACAAGTGGCCCGACAACACAACCTCAACATTCTCACCTATGCCGACGACACCCAGCTCATCCTCTCACTCACCAAAGACCCACGCACTGCCAAAACCAACCACCACGAGGGGATGAAATCCATCGCCGAATGGATGAGAATCAGCCGTCTGAAACTGAACTCGGACAAGACGGAGGTCCTCATCCTCGGACCCACCCCCTCCGCCTGGAACGACTCCTGGTGGCCCACCGCACTAGGAATCCCACCAACACCGACCGACCATGCTCGTAACCTGGGCTTCATCCTCGACGCCTCCCTCACCTTGTCTAAACAGGTCAACGCAGTTTCCTCCTCCTGCTACAACACACTCTGCATGCTCCGCAGAATCTACAAGTGGATCCCGACAGAAACAAGAAAAACAGTGACACAGGCCCTCGTCAGCAACAGGCTGGACTATGGCAACACACTCTACACAGGCATCCCAGCAAAAGACCTACTACGCCTCCAACGCATCCAAAACGCCTCCGCCCTACTGATCCTCAACATACCCCGCCACAGCCACATCTCCCACCACCTGAGAAACCTCCACTGGCTCCCCGTGAACAAAAGGATCACTTTCAAGCTTCTTACCCACGCTCACAAAGCGCTCCACGACACCGGACCAACCTACCTAAACAACAGACTCAGCTTCTACACCCCCACCCGTCAGCTCCACTCCTTTAACCTCGCCCTCGCCGTCGTCCCCAGCTTCCGAAGAAAGACCGCCGGTGGCAGATCCTTCTCATACCTCGCTGCCAAAAACTTGGAACACCCTCCCCACCAACCTGCGACAGACTCAAGACCTACTCACCTTCAGAAGACTCCTCAAGACCTGGCTCTTCGACCAGTAAACACCTGCTCCTCCCCCCCCCCCAGTGCCTTGAAACCCTCACGGGTACGTAGTGCGCTTTATAAATCCAATGATTGATTGATTGATTGATTGAACATAGGCCCATATTTAAACTTTTTGACGCTGAACTGCTCTAATGCAGTTCAGCGTCAAAAAGTTTACTGCTGGCTAACGCCATACTAAGACTCCGGGTGTCATATTTATGGTATGATGCTAGCACGGTGCGTGAGGCATAGTGGGAACAGGGGTTTAGCGTCAAAGGATGACTATAGTAGGGGCAAAGGCAAACCAAATGCCGCTGCCCAGACTAGTGTAATTTTCTGATGTTAGAACCCCATGGACATGACTCCTGTCTCAGTTAAGACAGGAGTCATGCCCCCCAGCCCAATGGCCATGTCCAGGTGACTGGGAATGGCCATTGGGCCCAGTGCCATGAAGGGGGCCCCAAGTTAGGCCCCCCATGGCACTTCCTAAATTAAAAATTAATACTCACTCATACCTACCTCTGCTTACCTCAGATGGGGTCCCCCACACCTTAGGTGTCTTCCTGGTGTGGGTGGGGGTGGGAGAGGGTGTCCCTGGGCCCAGGGAAGGGCACCTGTGGGCTCTTTCCATGGTCTCAGACCATGGAAAGAGCCCACAGGTCCCCTAATGCATGCCCTGACCCAGTCGTTAAATAATGGCGCTAAGTATGCCTAGCTCCATTATTTAAGACCCCCAGACTAGATTTTAGCACGGGGAAAATATGGCGCTAAGGCCATATCATCCTTTTCTGCACGGGAACGCCTACCTTGCATCTCATTGATGCAAAGTAGGTTTCCACGTCCAGAAAATGACATAAACTCCACAAATTTGGCGCTAGACGTGTCTAACGTCAAAGTATAAATATGGCGTTCGGTTTGCGCTGAATTAGCGTAACAACAATTATGCTAGTTCAGCGCAAACCTCGTATACATATGGGCCTAGGTCTCTTGTTTCTCAAGTGCTTTTTTTGCACATCCTTTATGAAATGTATCCTTGAATCAAAAATGTATTTAAAAATGAATTTCGCACTAAAATATAGCATGAGCTGAAAGATCTGCAAGTTGCAGGATTTTCACATCATTTTGCCCAAATTTATTAATTTATCACACGTCAAAAGTAAATTCTGTGAATTTTGCACATTGCTAGATTTCATTTATGACCCCGCAGAAAGGGAGTAAACTTCTCATTCTGCCTTACTATGCGGGTTAATAAGACTATCCATAATGCAGGGGTGCAGCTGGATGCCAATACCGGATAGCTCCCCACAACATTACCTTCTTTGAATACCATTCCTTGTTGTTTGATCAGCTACTGCCCGCGAAACATGAATTTCAGAAGTAAAGCTTCCAATCTGTCCAGCTAAGGGGGCAGAAACCTTAACTGGTGCCAACGAGTGGTGTGTGAAGCCCAGTGTCAGGACAGACATACCCCAGTCCTTCTCTTACTTATTTCCCTGGTGGTCTAGTGAACTTTCTACTCCTAATGGGATTGGAATGTAAAGGGTTAATGAGCTCACTCAGTGGGGCAGGACGCCCACCAGTATATCAGTAAAAATATTGAGAAAAGAAATGGAGTGGAATGGGGTGGGGTGGAGTGGTGGTCAGTCTTGACTACAGGTTCTACACCCAGGATCTATACAGTTTTCTGCCCAAAGCCGGAGATGCAATGGGGGTTAGGTACCCCCTTTCTGCCAGCATCTGATTCAATGCTTAAAGGAGTCACAATTTCCACACATTTGCCTTTGGAATTGCCTGCAGTATTTGGGCCCTGAATGGTTCAGCTTTCAGGCACTGCTATCAACACTGAGCTTTTTTCTAAAATGACCTCTCTCTTGCCATGGTGAATCGTTGCATCACTTGGCCTCTGGGTTACCTACACCTAGGGAACCCTAACAAACTTTGCTATTTCTGAAAACTAGAGACCTGGGGGAATCGAAGCAGGT
Source organism: Pleurodeles waltl (assembly GCF_031143425.1). Taxonomy (NCBI): domain Eukaryota; kingdom Metazoa; phylum Chordata; class Amphibia; order Caudata; family Salamandridae; genus Pleurodeles; species Pleurodeles waltl. The sequence continues at coordinate 857,696,295 of NC_090450.1, forward strand.
GTGACTTTCATGGATTCCAGCACAATTTCCTAACCATATTGCTCTGGGTAAAACAATGCACATTTCCCGAAATTTGAAAAAAAATTGGCAGAAATCTCTAGTCCTTCCAAGCAAAAAAGTCTGACTTTCTTGAATTCCGACAAGCCTCCTGAAAAAAACAGCACCAACCAGTGTGAATGGGATTAATGCACATGGTACAAATGAATACAAATACCTATATGAAGATTACATTGACTCAGCATCGAGTCCAGTCCTTTACTCCACATTTCTGATTCATTTACATTGTATGTCGTAACCGATTTGAGAAGACAGACTTCCAAACTAATATTCTCTAACAGTGTATCACACTAGCAATCTTGTTACAGTCCTGAGAGCTTATTTAGAGGGTGGTGGATATCCAGCCTGCCGTATTTAAAGTGCCATAGGCTATAATGCACTTGTACTAAGGAAGACAGAATAGCTGTCACATTTGCAATGCAATTGCCCATCATATAAACTCTAAATAAGACCATTAGTTACAAATGTGTTAAAAAGTACAACCTATAAAAGTGCCCAGAGCCTCAATTGTATCCTCCACTTGTCTGTAATGTCCTCTCATACCCTACTACTGTACCATCATGCAGAGGTACATATAGTTTAACTTACTGCAAACTGACGATGAGGCAGCTGTTACGGTTTTATGGTGTTGTTTCACAGATGATACATTTTTGATTTAGAAATGCACTGTAGAGAATTGTAAACTGTTTCATATGGCACTTAATGATAATGAGGTGAATGTAGAACTGAGTCTGACATTCAGTGAGGAAACTTTACTTTTTGGACTTCAATCTGTTTATTGAGAAGGAAAGATTGTGTAATAAACTATATTGGGAAGAGGCAACCACTAATACATTCTAAACATCAAATTAATAACATTCCATATGGTAAAATGTTACAAGCAAGAATACTGCGCAATATTGACAAAGATTATCATAGAGAAATTAATCATTTGAAAAAGTGATTTCAAGAAAGAGGTTACCCTTCTTTGATTCTAAACAGAGCCAATTAAACTAAAGAGAAGACTTACTTATTGAAAAATATACATCATTTTTTAAAATAAGGAATTCTCTTTTATTGTGTGGGTGCAGAGTAAGTGATAGGGTTTTTCTGATTGGGACATGAGTAATGACATCTTGTGCCGGGTGCACTCTAGTAGTCCATGTCGTAACAGGAGAAGGTCTTCTCCTATAAAAACAAAGCTGCAGCGCAGACGCGTACATCTGGGATATCACAGCTGCACCAAAGGCACACCTAAGGCAAGCCCATCCACACCGTCCATATCCGGACCGTGGCCAGGGCCAGCCATTATGCTGGTCATGCAGTAGAGGGTTCGTCCTGCAAGATCTACACTTCATGGGAACTCATAAATATTACAGGGAGAGATTCAATGGTCTGTAGTACCATCTTGTGAAACTGTGGTGGTCCAGTGTCATGTGGCAGTTGTAAGCAGAGTTTTTTCCCATTGAAATACTTGGTTAGGAATAGGGTAGGCACCTGTAAATGTCAAAGGGAACTGAAGGCTGTGTTAAATAACATTCATTCTTTGCACAAACATGCACTAGATGCATTTAAGTTATTCAAAGATGAAACTGGATGTGCTTTTCCTGACTGAAATGTGGATGAATGCGGATGCTTTTCCTGATTTGCTGTTTGTTATTCCTGAGTCATATTTTTGTGAACATGTAGACAGGATAGTAAGAAGAGGTGGGGAGTATGGCACCGGTCTAGAAAAGGATGTATAACTGTAAGACCTTTAAAACAGATAGGATAATAGAAGGTGAAGCTTTGGACCTCAACTTAGCAGTTGATGGACAACATTGCTTTTCTGGGATTTTTGTTTACCACCCCATGGGTTATGCTGTAGATTTCATTGCATCCCTTGATCAAGTTCCATCCCCGAACTGTATCTCCTACGCTAATTTCAGCTTACTTGGTGATTTTTTTATCCAATTGGGATAGAGAGAGAAGCCCCTAAAGATGTGCTTTATGGATAATTTAGTTTCTTTTAATTTTGTAAGAGTCAGTACAGGGGCTGTAGTGTGGTCAGTTTTACGTATATTTTGCGCATTAGCTTCAGGCCTTAGGCCTCTGTGCACTTTGCCCTAAATATATTTTATTCATTTGCTAACAGCTTAGAGCCTCTGTGCACTTTACTCTAAATGCTTTCTATTAGGCTTCGTACTGTTATTTTACAGAATAGCCAGTTCTACGGTGTTGTTTTTTATTCATATCACACTGTTTTGCCTACTTCAGCACTGGAGTTCTTCATAACATATTCACTCTGTGCTTTAGTCAAGGATACAGTCTGGTACATTGCCGATAGACGTGGTAGGAGTCTAGACTTGCCATTCCTGCGTAGGAACATTTTGTGATCACGATGACATGTTAGTTATAAAATCACTTCCTTGTCCCAATACATGCAAGAGGGAGATTCCGACCAGGGAACCACAACTAGACGCTGACTGCCTCGTTGCAGATGCTGAACCAGATCACAGGCCTTTGCTCAGGTATGAGTGTGTCCGTCTCCCTAGTGATACAGAAAGGCAAGCTAGAAGCTTCACATGCTGTGCTCTAAATAGAACAAGCAGAGGGAGAGTAGAAACGGTTAGGAATTATGATAGCGTTATTCTTATGTTTTACTCTCCTGGTTACTATATCAATCCTACTATGTTGTATTGTTCTGGTTATTGCGGCTCACGCCTTAATATCTAAAATACAGTCATTTTATTAAAACATTTTATAAAATTTATACTGTCTTTGTCGTTTGTATATGAGACCATATTGTGAATGAGAGAGTTGGTTTGGATCTGAGTGACCACGACTTCCCTGAGAAGTTCCAAAGATGTCATGCGCTCGGCTGCCCAATCATTTCTTCCCTAGGGGAGAAATGAGGCACTGCTAGTTAGCCGGAGCAACAACCGGATTTAGGGTGACAGAGTTCCTTACAAGTGGGTCAGACTCAGTCCCCCACACCGTTATCGATCCTGCTGCCTAGAAATCCAGTAGTCTTATTTAGGATAATGAGAGCCACGCGACATGGCGCCGCCAACGTTTGGTCTGGCTCTAATGTTTGGGTCCGACTGACTCTCTCGGTCTCGAATATATTTTGACTCCTCGGTTCCGTATGCGGAGACGTCCGTGGAGCTGAGGGTTTCCGCCACCACAGGTTGGGTACATCTTATTACTTAGTGGTTGGTTGTTCAAGCTTGAACTTTGAAAGGAAAAACCCCGATATTGGTGTGCCTTCTCTGTCCTAGAGCTATTTTTGTTATACTAATGGCGAATCCAGTTGTAGTAAATATACCGCTTAATATGCGATTTCCGCTCACGGGTCATCTGATAGCACATGGACTGACGGTCCAGGGTGGTCCGGTCACATTTGTGGTGGACGCCCATGCAGCCTATAGAACAGAACTTTTTTATTCTTGGGTTGTATTTCCAGCGGCTGATGGGGGTACAAATACTTTTCACGAATATACTGTTGCGAATGTCCCTGGACAATACAGGGCTTATGCATATTTAGAAATACCTTTTTCTTATCAAGAACACCATAATTGGCTTGATGGCGCCCTCCCACACTCAGTAACACCAGTAAGGTTAGGTCCGTTAAGTAATGATGGTCCGACCTGGCCTTTATTGGCTACATATACACCATATCCTGGAGTGGCAAATGTGGCAGTGGCTGAAGTGCGTCGTTTATATATGGAATTAACTGCAACATACAGACGATTAGTTCAGTTTGTGATGCAGACATTAAATACTAATGCAGCGCGTGCTGCTCCAGCGCACCCAGATGCGGTGGTACCGGGAATCAATCCGGCCACTGTACACTCAGTGATGGGCAAAGTACCGGCTAAACGTGAGGAGACTCCATTTTGGCTGGCGCAAAAAATTAATACGCTGGAAGCAGTATTTCCCCATACGGGACCTCAGGATAAGCATAGAATTTTGACGATGTGTTTGCCGTATGGGATGGTTCCTACGGTGGATCTTTGTAATACTTAGGGCACGGTGTTTGCCGCACTCTATACTACAGCACACGGTACACCGACTTTGGCTAATTTGCCGGAGGTGCTTAAACAAATTCAGGATGAATATGGGGCTGCCCCTGCCTTGGATTTAGGCATGCAATTGATGGGTAATTTTGATGCGGTTTTTTCTATTATTTTGAGTAATCTCAAGGGGGAGGCTGTAGCACTAGCGGTGCGAATGCGTCTTCGGGACGTTCCGCAGATTAATCAGGAGCGGGAACTTCCGAGAATAATAGCTGAAACATATTCTAGTATTGGTCGTGATAGCCTAGGGGCTCGACCGCAGAAACCACAATTGCAGGGTAAAAATAATAAGGATAATTCTAAGCAACAGCAACCTGAGGGTGCGAAAAAGCGCTGGGACAAGAAACAGCAAACACCTAAGAAAGATGGTGGGCAGTCTCCGCAACCGGAGACCCCACAAAATAAGTATAATCTCAGGAATAGGGATACTTTGAAGACGCCTGATAGATATCAATATACTGATACGCGCCAATCTCGTTCCTTTCAGGACTCCTCGGAGAAAAGAAGTGAGAGAGGTGGGCGGTCAGAGCGGAGGACGGAGTACATGAAACCTAGACAGGATTCACAACGCTCAGCGGAGGTTTCTATTAAACAAGAAGAGAAACCGCTGCAACAAAAACAGCAATTTAAAAAGAAGAAAGTGGCAGCAGTCTCAGTTAGACATGCTGCTCAAGAAGAGAGTTCTCTTGACGAACAAGACATGGGCGTTAGCGCTGTTAGACAGCGCGGCAGAGGTCACAATAGTTCGCCGGAGTCTTCTAGAGCATCTGGAGGCGAAAGCAACTGATAACTTCATACAAGTCGAGACGGCGGATATGCGAGTCTCTGATCCTGATCAAGTATATCTTGTGACTCTACGATTAGAAGGGGACATTGACCGCATTGTACACGCCATCTTTTGGGACCATGTGGTGAAATCATATGATGTCCTGTTGGCTGAACAAGATTGGCCACCTGACTTTGTTCGCGACTGTCCGGTTGGGGAGGAGATTATTGTGCCTTCCTTTTCACCGCTTGTTCCGAGAGAACTAGCGGAGTCCTATTGTAAATCATGGGCTCTAGCACAAGCCCCCGCCCTATATAGGAATAATGTGGGGTGGGATAAACAATCACCTTATCATGTCATTCCAATTAAAGGCGAACCTCAGCCACAGCCGCAATATCCTATTAAATTTGAAGCAAGGGCATCGGTTAGGAAAATTCTTACACAATTGGAGTACCAAGGTGTGATTGAGCCTTGTGTCTCGCAGATGAATAATCCCTTATTTCCGGTTGCTAAACCGGACCATTCCTATAGGATAGTGGTGGATTACAGACATTTGAATAGTCATACACGCACATATGCCATACAGAATTCACATAGCGCTGCGCTTATGAATAATATAGTGCGTAAAAAATACAAAACAACCTTGGATATCTCGAATGGATTTTTCTGCCAGAATATAGCACTCGAAAGTCAGGACTATACCAGTTTCAGTGTGTTTGGCTCTCAGAAAAAGTTTTGTCGTTTACCTCAGGGGTATAAGAATAGCCCAGGACTGTTTTCGGCTTGTGTGACTGAACTTCTGCACGAGTTGGACCCTGAGGCGTTTTCATATGTTGATGACATTTACTTCACGGACGATGAGATTCTACAACATCTCAGACGCGTATCGCGCATTGTTGTGGGTTTTGCTGATATTGGCTATAAGTTTAATTTAAAAAAATCAAAGATTGCCTTCCTCAGTGTTATTTTCCTGGGATATGAGTTATCGAGTGAGGGCAAGAGCCTGGCGCCACATTTTTGGGAGAAATGTGCTTTATTGCAGCCTCCTAATACGGTTCGGAAGCTCCAGTCGTTATTGGGGTTTCTGAATTTTGGCAGAACTTACATTCCTGAATATGCTACACGTATAAAACCTTTATATGAACTGATTCGCCTGAATTTTTCAAGTAGATTTTGGACGATTGAGCATACACACATACTGCGAGAGTTGCAGAATGATCTCTTGGCGGTTAAACACTTACACACACGGGACAATAAAACTCATTTGGTCATCAGGGTGATTCCTGGGGCTGTTGGATTTACGTATGTCACCTTTAATGAAGGGGAGACAGTCCCGATAGCATACAAGTCCCACTTGTATTCTGCTGCAGAACAACGTTTTGCTCAGACTGAGAAAATTCTCACTGCAGTACAGATGGCTGTGATCAAAGAAAGACCGCTAGCCCAGGGCCAACGCATTATTGTTGTTTCCCCAATTCCGGCCTTAGAGGCTGTTACAAAAGCGAGTGTTCCTAATTCGAAAGCTTTACACCCGCGGTGGATAAAATGGGCTACGTCTTTGACGGCCACTGATGTGGATTACATATTTGACCCTAAGCTGCAGACTCAAGAATTTCTTCAATATGAAATAGAGTACCCAGTTCCTGCTGGCACATTGCCTATTGACCAATATGAAGTGGTCATGTATACCGATGGCTCTGCGCAACCGGCGGTTGGGACTAAACAACAGTATTCTGCTGTATGTGCGGTGGTGAGCAGGACTATGGAGGGGGAAGTCTTCTGCCCCCGACATACTTATACTAAAACCTTGGGAGATTGCACGGCGCAGCTGGCTGAGCTCAAAGCTCTTTTGTTGGCGTTGGAGCATGCAGAGCCGGCGATATTGACCTTGCTGGTCTGTGACTCCTACTACTGTGTGCAATCTTTCAATGAATATCTGCACTATTGGAAAATGAATGGGTTCAGAGATTCTAAAGGCAACACCATTAAACATAAATTGTTGTGGGGTAAGGTTGCGGGTCTGAAAGAAACGCTTCCTAAAGTCCATGTTGTACATACACTTGGACACCAGCGCGTTGGAATACACGTTGCTGGGAATACTTTGGCTGATGAGGCTGCAAAGTCGTCAGTGGCTATCGCCACTGTAGCCGCAGTAACTCGTTCGAGTTCCAAACCAGACATAGAGATCTCGGCTGCCATAAAAGCTACGGCTGATGGCACGCCATTTCCTAAAGGATTCCCTTCTAAATATAGTTACTGCTTGAGTGGTGCACTAAATGCTGTCGTTAATATTCCTGGCATTGGTGTACGTGAGTTACCGAATAAGGTTGAGAGACCTCGATTAATTTCTGCAGCACATGAAGGGGTGGCATCTGCGCATGCTGGTGTGGCTGCCACGATTTCACTTTTACAGGCCCGTTATTGGTGGCCTGGTCTCTATAAAGAGACAAAGCAGTATGTCCTTTGTTGTGACGTCTGTCAACAAATTAAAGCATCGTCGGCTAGACGCCCGCAGCAGACGCCTCTTCTGATTTCAAACAGACCATTACAGTGTGTGTACTTGGACCATTGTGGTCCGCTGACACCAGATAGTGCATACAAATACATATTGGTTGCTGTAGATTCGTGCTCCAGATTTGTGTGGGTCTGGCCACAGCGCTCGGCTGACGCTCGGACTGTTATTAAAGATTTGCGTATCTTTGTCGATACATTTGCAGTTGCGGCTTTTCATTCGGACCAGGGCCCTGCTTTTGCCTCTAAGGCATTCAGGGACACCATGGCTTCGTTGGGGGTCCAGCTCCAATTCTCGTCTCCATTTCATCCCGATGGAAATTCTGTCGTGGAGCGTTTAAATCGTGATTTAAAGCAATCCTTAACGGCCAGGGTTATAGGTACGGGTCGTAGTTGGCTAGCCCACCTGTATGGAGTACAGAGAGCACTTAATAACTTGCCTAGAAGGTCACTGGGGGGTCGTACTTCATATGAGTGCCTGTTCGGAACACAAATGTATGTTCCTGATCTAGATGGTCCTGGTGTGGAGGCGGCAGATACGCCCTTTGACATAAATGATTGTGTCACTGTTTTGCAGGATTTACAACAATTTCGTGAAGATAACTCTTCTGCGAGTGCTGCCTCCTCTGGAATTAAGGATGAGCCAGTAACACCTACTGGTTGGATACCCAGGATTGGGGATCTAGTGCGTGAAAAGGTCGCAGTAAAGAAAGAATTTGGTCCTTCTTATCGAGCACCTGTCCCGGTGTTGGGGGTGAGCGGCACGAGAACTGTGATTTTGCCGCCGCTGCAAGGGGCCAAAGGAAATCGTTTTGTTTCCATTGATAATGTCAAGTTACAACATGTGGCCGATTCTGCACAGCAGACCAAGAGGGACACCCAGTAGTTCCGGCATCCCTCTCACTACTGGGGAAGAAGTCCCGCTGCAGGTGATTTGCACCGACCCTGTTTCCTCTCCGAGCTTGGGGAGGGTGGAAGATGATCTTGCGATTGTTCCACAGTCAACGATTAATATCGATTCTTTTGATCAAGTTGCTGTACGTTCTACTGATGTTTCTGAACATGTGATTTATAGCGTACCTAGGAGAGAACCTCCATCAGCTTCCTTCTTCACTGTTGCACCTTTTGCAAGAACTGCCTCTGGCTGCTTCAACGACGCGGATGCAGCTGTATCCAGCTCTTCGTCTTCGCTGTCTTCAATCCGAGGTCCACGTAAGCTACTCAGTTGGCTTAAACGTATATATTTTGTTATTCCTTGGAACTATTTGTGGCTTTTTATGGCTGTAATGACTCTTTTTTATGGTTGGGATTTGTGGTTACTTTTTTTCTAGTAATACATGGTAATTTTCTTCCTGATCGATCAGATATTGAGCACGTGGAGACTGTGTTGAGACCACATTTTTCATCTCATATGGTTCAAAGAGACTTATCCAATGTGAACATTTCTGCAATACCAATTCCGGATGGGATTGTGTGGGATAAAGTAATGTTTGATATATATGGTCCCACTAAATTGATTCAAATACCGTATGTCCTTAAGTTATCAATGAATGATATTGTTATTCCAGGCATTGTTTCTGATGATTGGGATGTGAAGACAGTAGATTCTATGCTAAAAGATTTGCAATATTATACTGTCTATGACGATGAAGATGCTTACCAATTTAGAGATAATCATAGTGATATGTTTTGCTACACCTAATATGGACACCATTTTATTCACAAAGCGAGTAGCCCTAAGTCCATATTTAATTATGTGCAATGGGAACATTGCTCGACTCCTCCACAAGGGAGTTCGAAAACGTATCATGATAAATTTGCATATTTTTCTGGGCATGATCAGCGAAGTGCTAAGTCTTACTATTTTAAAGTGACACTGTATTCTAATAAGCAAATTTTGTTGACCGATACTAAATTACTATATTCTAATTCGTTTGTATCTAAACTTTCGGTCGAAGGATATGAATACTGGTTGAAGACTGTTGACTTGAAAAGTGTTTGGGGTACGAAAAATTGGCAGATGCAAGGCAGAGATACATTATTTCGAGCATGCACTATCCCTGTGCAAATGATTTTCCTCAATGACACAGTACAACAGACTAGTTGTTTGGGCTTGGCGTCGATTAGAGAATTGACTTTGCCTAGTATACCTGTCCCTTCTAAATTAAATAACTGGCAGCACTATGTGAATGCTACTTTTAGTGAGTTTACGCATTGGGTCCAGAATGGTACGCTTAACGCTTCATCGTTATATCCGGGCGGGTGGTTATTGTGGCCTGTAGACACTAATCAGTGTCATCAACGTTTTGTTACCTCTTCTGGGGGGTTCAGGACTAGTAGGGCAGACCCTCGTTATATTTCACCAGAACATGCTGATATAATAACTACATACAGTGTGGGGAAACTTTGTCAACAATGGTTGAAGTATTCCACCCTGGGTGCAGTAAAGTCACACCTCAAGTTACTGTCTAATGGTACTGATTTGCAAGATTTCTTATCAGGTCCCACGGTGCCCCGGAGAAAAAGGTTCTTATACGAAGTGTATAATGAGTTTTGGAAACTTTCCCAGCAGGAGGCTGCAGCCCAGTTAAGACAGATTGATCAAGAAAATCTGCTGCAGACTTTGGGGGTCATTCTGACCTCGGCGGTAAAAGGCCTATACCGCCGGTCAGAACTCCGCCATACTACCGCCGCGGCCGCGGTAAACCGCCACGGTCATTCTGACCACCAACTGTGAATCCGCCAAAAACCCGACATCCAAGGAAGGCCGCCTCATCAGCGGGCCACGGAAAACTGGAGATGACCAAACCTCCACCGCCACGCCAACACAAAGACGCCCATGCCATTCTGACCCACGAATCCACGCAGCGGTCTTTCAACCGCGGTATTCCATTGACGGTACACACCGCCGCGCTCAAAATACACACACAGCTCCAAAACACAGCCACATTGGACAATTTGAAATACACACACCTGACACACATACAAACAACACTCCCACACATCCAATCAACTATAAAACACACACCCACATCACCCACAAACCCCTACGACCGAAGATTAGAGACGAAGGAGAGAGAGACACATCACAGAATAGAGAGCTACATCACACAGAGGCACACTACACCATCACACACACCACATAGAAGCACAAAGCACCACACACCAACACACTCATCACCATATACACCACCCCACACCTCATCCACACCACCCCATGGCACCCCAAAGGCACCCACGCTTTTCGGACCAAGAACTCCGGGTCATGGTGGAGGAAATCATAAAAGTTGAACCCTAGCTCTTCGGCTCACAGGTGCAGCACACCACTATAGCCAGGAAGGCGGAGCTATGGCAGCGGATCGTGGAAAGGGTCAACGCGGTGGGACAGCATCCCAGAAATCGAGACGACATCCGCAAACGCTGGAACGACTTACGGGGAAAGGTGCGCTCGATGGTCTCGCGACACAACATCGCAGTGCAGAAGACTGGCGGGGGACCCCCACCCACTCCACCCGAATTCACAGCATGGGAGCAAGAGGTACTAAACATCCTGCATCCTGATGGCCTCGCTGGAGTACACGGAGGAATGGACTCTGGTAAGTACAATCTCAACTACTTCACCCCCCCTAGCATGCTAACCCCCACCACCACCCTCACCCCCAACCCCCCATCACACATCCTCCCTGAGAATGTCTCTCCAGCACAACCCACCCAACACCAACCCCTGCATGCCACCACAAACTATGGACACCCATCACCTAAGCATGACCACTGCACATACCCCCCCCCCCAAACACCCCCACAACACCTCCCCCAAGGGAATGACAGCACTGGGGGACAAGGGCACCCATAAATCGCACGCAATAGCACACACAGAAACAATAACCATACTCTCTTACCCCATGCAGGACCCGAACGCCAACACACCGGCCAGGAGGGTCCAGAAATGTCCATGCCCCCCCCGGAAGAGGCCCCCAGTGATGACAGCAGCTCTGTCGACCTGGAACCTGATGACCAGCCCGGACCATCGGGGACCTCTGGACAGTCGGTTCCCCACACACAGGCCACAGCAGACCCAACCCCCTCTGGGAACAACAGCACAGCTCCCACCCAGCGGGCCCATGCCTCTGTCTCTAGGACAGGTCAATCAGTGGTGTGTCTGCCACTACAGGGCACCCAGGCTAACCCACCACCCCAACAACAACAGGGACCTGGGGGCAGTGGTAGTGGGCACACCGTCCAGGGGACAGAGGCCGGGGGAAACAGGGCAACTCGGAGGGCTGCTGTGCGACAGGGGGGGGGGGGAGGAGAGGCCCAGGGAACCCACTCTCCAAGAGGCCCTCACCACCATCATGGCAGCCTACCACCACTCCCAAGAGACGATGGCGACGGTACTGGCCAGGTTCCAGGAGATCCAGGCACAGCAGGAGGAACGCTACATGGGGTTCACCAATCAACTCACCAACATCTCTACCGCTATGGGGAGCATAGTCCAGGCCCTCAACCGGATAGAAGACACGTTGCGGGACCATGTGGCACCACACAGGGCCCCTGTCACTAGCCCGGACCAGGAACAGCCTACCACCTCCGCCGGCGCTAGTGGACAGGAGGCCCCACCACAACGACAGGCCACCAGAACCCCACCTCCTGCTGAAGAACAACCACCCCGCAAGAGGAGCCTGAGATCCAAAAAATAGACAGAGTAGGATGTCAAGACCCCCGCCAGCATGAGATACCCCCTGAAGTCATCCCACTGTCCCACATTGCCACCCTGTCCAACCTTGAACTGCCCCTGCTCCATCCTTCCACAGGCATATGGACAATGCACCTGTGAGACTGAGAACTGGACTCTGCCATGGACATTACTCCACCCCCACCGATCACCGTGTTAATATCATGTACTATTATCTAGCACAAAAAATAAATCACTCAATGCACTGAAATCAATCAGGAGTCAGGCTGTATTATTTACAAATGTATAACACATTACCGATCAATTATGTTCTGTTAACTCTGTGCTGAACACATACCGAGATCAATAAGCATTAGTCCATGGGCTAACCAAGCAGAAGTCACGCAGTGGGTCATACAGCACTGAAAAGGGAAGGGAAAATCAAACATCAGTTTAAAAGAACTGGGGGGTCATAGACAAAGTTGAGAAGCAGGAGGCTTTCAGGAAAATTAAAATGGCGTGGGTGATTCTTACCTGTGTGCTACTGAAAATACTGTTGGATAACTCTGTCCCTGTTGTCTGTGTCGTCCTCTGAGTCTTCCTCCTCTTCACTCTCCGCAGGCTCCACAGCTGCTTCAACACCACCATCTGGACCATCCTCCTGCAGGAAAGGCACCTGACGTCGCAATGCCAGATTGTGAAGCATACAGCAGGCCACGATGATCTGGCACACCTTCTTTGGTGAGTACATCAGGGATCCCCCTGTCATATGCAGGCACCTAAACCTGGCCTTCAGGAGGCCAAAGGTCCTTTCTATGATCCTCCTAGTTCGCCCATGGGCCTCATTGTACCGTTCCTCAGCCCTGGTCCGGGGATTCCTCACTGGGGTCAATAGCCAAGGCAGGTTGGGGTAACCAGAGTCACCTATTAGCCACACACGTTGTCTCTGTAGCTGTTCCATCACATAAGGGATGCTGCTATTACGCATCACATACGCGTCATGCACTGAACCAGGGAACATGGCATTCACATGGGAGATGTACTGGTCAGCCAAACAGACCACCTGGACGTTCATAGAATGGTAACTTTTCCTGTTTCTGTACACCTGCTCATCGTCTTTTGGGGGGACTAAGGCTACATGGGTCCCATCAATGGCACCAATTATGTTGGGAATATGTCCAAGGGCATAAAAATCACCCTTCACAGTGGCCAAATCAACCTCCTCAGGGAATATAATGTAACTCCGCATGTGTTTCGTCAGGGCAGACAACACTCTAGACAAAACTTTTGAAAACATTGGCTGAGACATTCCAGATGACATGGCCACTGTTGTCTGGAATGAGCCACTTGCAAGAAAATGGAGGACTGACAGCACCTGCACCAGAGGGGGAATTCCTGTGGGTTGGCGGATGGGGGACATCAGGGCTGGCTCCGGCTGGGCACACAGTTCATGGATAGTGGCACGGTCAAGTCGGTATCGTAGTATGATGTGGCGTTCTTCCATTGTCGATAGGTCCACCAGCGGTCGGTACACGCGAGGATTCATCCTTCTCCTCGCAAGTCCCAGCGGACGGTGCCTAGGAATGACAACATGGAGCACAGAGTCAAGCTAATCACTGGTACGTTCACCACAGCTTGCATAGCACACGGTTATCTATGTATTGAAAGGCGAGTATGTGTGGCAATGCAAGGCCTAGGCCTGTGTGTCGCAGTAGAAATTATGCCATGTGGGCCCTTGAAATGGCGGCTGCCTGACCTGTGAAGTGGGACAATGGGATGTGAGGTCAATGCGCTGGCAGAGCACACCGTGGCGGTAGGCGGTCGAAGACCGCTATACGAAGCCGCATTGGTTAACATTGAAGCCTATGGGTTTCAGGAGCCAATGACGATGTGCGCCGGCGGTAGCGGTACGCACCGCCGCGGTACGCACCGCCACGGGCGTGACCGCCATTTTCTATCTGCTTATTCACTCGAGACCTGATCATCCACAGGAGAGGACCTATACTGCAAGTGCTGCTGTGACCTCGGTCTGGAAGAGACAATGGCTGCTGCGACTGGGGAAAGGGCCCCTGCCTTCACGTCTGAAGAGTTGGAGAAACTCGTGGATGGGGTCCTCCCCCAGTATGCGTTACTCTACGGTCCTCCAGACCAACAGGTAAGTACACCGGGTGCACATGGAATGGGCGATGCCTGTGTGGAGTGGGGTGGATGTAAGTTGGTGGGGTGGGGGGCGAATGAGGAGTGCAACGCACGACAAATGAGAGCATGTGCCATATGGCAAGGTTGGGGAGGGGGTGCCAATCACATCTAACATGCAGTAAGTTGATGAATGTTCCCTTCCCACCCTGTACATGTCACATAGGTCAGCGCCCATCAGAAAGTCGAGATTTGGCGTGCCATCGCCAAGGAAGTCCGGGCCCTGGGGGTCCACGTCAGACGGGGCACCCACTGCCGCAAGAGGTGGGAGGACATCCGCCGCGGAACCAGGAAGACCGCCGAGTCACTGCTGGGGATGGCCTCCCTACCTAGGAGGGGTGCCAGTCGTACCCTGACCCCCCTGATGTCCCGGATCCTGGCGGTGGCCTACCCTGATTTGGATGGGTGCTTGAGAGCATCACAGCAGACACAAGGGGGTGAGTATCAGCACATTCTGCTATCTTTCTGCGCAGTGGAGGTGTCTGGGTGGGGGAGGAGGGTTGTGGGTGACATTAGGCCAGGGCGCTTTCTGTAGTGTAGTCCTCTCCCTTAGGCATGGCCCTGTGCTCCCGGCCCCCACCTCTGTAGGGTGACAAGTACAGCTATTGATGGTCCAGCCTCACACATGTGCGCGTTTGTCGTCTCTTGACCTGTTGTCCTAGTCAGAAGTACTGAGTAGTGTACCCCGAATGCGCGGCTTAGTGCATGAGGCTCCTGTGTCTGTCCTCTCCGCCAACGGTGTTGACATTGCATGCGCTCAACCTGGTCTTCTTTTTTCTCCCCCCACCCTTCTTCTTCATCTTCTTGTGCATGTGTGCATTAGCATCATCAGGCGGAGGAGATTTGGCATCGGAGCACGAGGGAGCTGCAAGTCACAAGGCCCCGGTGGGCCCAGGAACAGACACCGAGGGCACCAGTGATCCGGAGGGCGAGGGGAGCACCACAACGGGGACCGGTGGTGAGAGCAGCGACACAGACACGTCCTCGGATGGGTGCTCCCTAGCGGTGGCGGCAACATCCGGGCCCCCCGCCTCTACAGGTACAGCCGCCACCCAGCGCACCAGCCCGCCCTCCCTGCAGCCCCTCAGCCTACGCTCCGTGCCCGCTCGCCCAGGAAGGTGGGCGTCTCCTTCGCCCCAGGCACCTCAGCCCCTGCCCCTGTCACCCCTGCTGCCCTCAGTGCGGAGCTCATTGACCTTGTGAGGACGCTCATTGTTGGGCAGACTACCCTTTTGAATGCCATCCAGGGGGTAGAAAGGGAGGTGCATCGGAGCAATGCCTACCTGGAGGGCATTAATTCGGGTCAGGCTGCCCATCAACGATCGTTCACTGCTCTGGCCTCAGCACTGACGGCAGCCATTGTCCCTGTTTCCAGCCTCCCTCTTCTGACTGCCTCCACCCTGTCTCTGTCTCCTGTTCCTCAGCCTATCCCATCCACACCATCTGACCAGCCTGCACACACCTCAACACCCAAGGGCAGCTCATCCAGACACAAGCACCACAGATCCCACAAACACTCACCCAAGCAACACCCAGATGCAGACATTCCAACAGTCACTACCACCCCTGTGTCCCCCTCCTCCTCATCTCCCTCCTCCCTCCCTGTGACGTCTACACTCACACCTGCATGCACACCAACATCAGCCAGTGCTTCCATCACCACCACACCCTCCTGTACAGTCCGCACGCGTGCAGTCACCACCCCCACTGCCATTTACACGTCCCCTGTGTCCTCTCCCACTGTGTCTGTCACCCCCTCTTCCAAGACACACAAACGCAGGCAGCCACCCACCCAACAGACATCCACCTCCCGACAGCCTACAGCACCAGCACCTTCACCCAATGACAGCACACCTGACTCTCCTACAACCACATCCTCTTCCTCCACTCCCCTCACCACTTCTCCTACCCTTTACCTTGGCCCTAAAAAACTTTTCCTGGCTAATCCTAACCTCTTTCCCTCCGATGACCTACCCCCTCCATCTGCAAAGAGTCCCAAGAGCACCACAGCCACCACCAGCCCAGCTTCGGGTGTCACTGTTGTGCATGGGTTCTGGAGTCCACCCTTTGCCAGCAGTGACACCTCAATCAGCAGCAAGAACACATCCAGCCCCCCCCCCGGCAAGAGGACCAGGAAACACAAGGGCCGCCGTGCGAGGACTGACACGGCTGCCCCCAAGGAGCAAAGTTCGCCTACTTCACCAGCCACAACATCTAGGGGAGGCAAGGGCCCGAGAGCCCCATCTAAGGAGCGTAAGGGCAGCAGGGCGGAGAAGTCAGCCAGCAGGAGCGCGGAGCAGGTGGGCCCCACATGCCACATCCCAGCTGTAAAGGAGGACACCAAAGGGCCCAGGACTCCGTCACCGAAGGGTCCAGAAACATCACGGTCGGAGGGCGATTGAGCAGGGAGTCCAGCCCAGGTCTGGCTCCCTTGACCTACTTGATGTGCATCGCTGAACAGGGCCCGCCGTGCAGAAGAGCACCGCTGAACAGGGCCCGCCGTGCAGAAGAGCACCGCTGAACAGGGCCCCGCCGTGCAGAAGAGCACCGCTGAACAGGGCCCCGCCGTGAAGATAGGCACCGCTGAACAGGGCCTGCCGTGCAGAAGAGCACCGCTGAACAGGGCCCCGCCGTGCAGAAGAGCACCGCTGAACAGGGCCCCGCCGTGAAGATAGGCACCGCTGAACAGGGCCCGCCGTGCAGAAGAGCACCGCTAAACAGGGCCCCGCCGTGCAGAAGAGCACCGCTGAACAGGGCCCGCCGTGAAGATAGGCACCGCTGAACAGGGCCCACCGTGCAGAAGAGCACCGCTGAACAGGGCCCTGCCATGAAGATAGGCACCGCTGAACAGGGCCCGCCGTGCAGAAGAGCACCGCTGAACAGGGCCCGCCGTGCAGAAGAGCACCCATGAACAGGGCCCCGCCGTGCAGAAGAGCACCGCTGAACAGGGCCCCGCCGTGAAGATAGGCACCGCTGAACAGGGCCCGCCGTGCAGAAGAGCACCGCTGAACAGGGCCCGCCGTGCAGAAGAGCACCGCTGAACAGGGCCCCGCCGTGCAGAAGAGCACCGCTGAACCTGGCCCCGCCGTGAAGATAGGCACCGCTGAACAGGGCCCGCCGTGCAGAAGAGCACCGCTGAACAGGGCCCCGCCGTGCAGAAGAGCACCGCTGAACAGGGCCCCGCCGTGAAGATAGGCACCGCTGAACAGGGCCCGCCGTCTCAAGCACTGCTCCGCTGGGCCCCGCCGTCTCAAGCACCGCTCCGCTGGGCCCTTCCTGTCAAGCACCGCTCCGCTGGGCACCGCCGTCTCAAGCACCGCTCCGCTGGGCCCCGCCGTCTCAAGCACCGCTCCGCTGGGCCCTTCCTGTCAAGCACCGCTCCGCTGGGCACCGCCGTCTCAAGCACAGCTCCGCTGGGCCCTTCCTGTCAAGCACCGCTCCGCTGGGCCCCGCCGTCTCAAGCACCGCTCCGCTGGGCCCTTCCTGTCAAGCACCGCTCCGCTGGGCCCTTCATCTCAAGCACTGTTTATGGTTCACTGTGCCCAACATGCCTCCTCCTTGACCATTGGAGACTGTCATCCACCTGATGGACTGTGGCTTTGCACTCCCCAGGATGGCACAGTGGGCAACCCACCCACTGTAGAGACTTGAGAGACTGTGGCTTTGCACTCCCCAGGATGGCACAGTGGGCAACCCACCCACTGTAGAGACTTGAGAGACTGTGGCTTTGCACTCCCCAGGATGGCACAGTGGGCAACCCACCCACTGTATAGACTTGAGAGACTGTGGCTTTGCACTCCCCAGGATGGTAAAGTGGGCAACCCACCCACTGTATAGACTTGAGAGACTGTGGCTTTGCACTCCCCAGGATGGTAAAGTGGGCAACCCACCCACTGTATAGACTTGAGAGACTGTGGCTTTGCACTCCCCAGGATGAAAAAGTGGGCAACCCACCCACTGTAGAGACTTGAGAGACTGTGGCTTTGCACTCCCCAGGATACATCAATGGGCATGGTGGCCCCTTCGTGGATCTGGCGTCGTGGACTCATGTGGCTGTGGTGCCCCCCCCTTCCCTTCCCCCTGAGGTGCCTGTAGTTTTTTCATCAGATGCCCCTGCAGTGTTCTCTCCAAAGGACTCAGGTATCCTGTGTGGGCTTTGCCCTTGTGTCGCTACACTGTAGCCCACGGACTGTTCTATTTAACTTTGATGTAGAGGACTAATTGCCTCGGTTCTCCATGGCAGTGTATATAGTATCATTTTGTTATGGATATTTTGCATAGTTGACCGATACATATCAGAGTCTATTTTTTATATAAATTTTTCTTCACAATTTAATTATGTCTTTGCATTTTTCAGGGGGGTTTGGGTGGTGTCACTGTGCATTGTTGCTCTGCATTGGTGTGTACATAGTTTGGGGGGTGGGGGTCGCATATGTGTGTGCCGTAAGCTTCCCTCCTCCCCCCTCCCGTGTGTCGTAGGTGCAGTACTCACCGTTGTCGTCTGCGCCGCCGTTCGTACTCGTGGTAGAGGAGAAGGTAGACGAGAGCAGGTAGGATGTTTAATTCGGGTTCCATGCTGTCCTCCGTACTCGTGGAGTGTGTTTTGGTGAGCGTTTTCCCGTCCGTAGTCTGTTTCCGCCGTGTTTTTATCGGCGGGGCTCCCGCCCCGGAAAAGGTGGCGGATTGGTGAGTTGTAATACTGTGGGCGGTACATTGTCTGCCGCCTGCCTGTTGGCGGTGACCGCCGCGCTGTTTGTCTGTACCGCCGTGGCGGTCGGAGTGTTAATGTGGCGGGCTGTGTTGGCGGTTGCCGCCAGGGTCAGAATTCCATTTTTTCGACCGCCGGCCTGTTGGCGGGTTGGCCGCCGCTTTATCACCGACCGCCAGGGTTAGAATCACCCCCTTTGTCTGTTATTGATAATGGCATGCATACCCTTTCTGACCGTGTTTACACGATTGACAGCATTGTCTCTTCTGCTATTGACACTATAAAATCAGACATGTCTTCTTTATATCATGGGCAGAGTCAGACACGATCTATCATGCAGCTGGGTTGGTCTCTTCAGACCTTGAAGGCGGGTCGCGTTCCATGGCAGCACATTCGTGCCAGGGAGATTTTTATCCCCTTTAATTTAACTCGTCAACAACAATTGATGGCTAAGAAGGAAGCGACGTATGTTATGTTAAATATTGAAAAGTTGGAGAAACTGCCTTTCACGGTGGCTGAGATTCCGTCAGCTGAGTGGTTGATTCATGGGGTTATTAATTTGCCTATCTCCACTCTGCAATTTACTTCTTGTTTGAAGCACATTCCGGTGGGTAGATATGAACTATTGGGTGACAGTTACATACACGAGGTGTGGGAGCTTCCTTTTCAGTACAGATGTGTTAATGGTTTGCAGGAGGTTTTTCTTAGCGGTAACAAATGCGAAGCTTCTGTTAGCCATTCCATGGTTTGTAAACAGCTGTCCTTGCACGGAGCGTGTAACACTTCGATTGCTAACTTAGCTTGTTATCTGAAGGGAGTTCCAGTCCCAGTAATTAAAAACACTTTCCAGGTGCTTTCTAACGGCAGTTACATTGTTCTTAACAGCGAACGCTGCTGTGGCATGCGTGCCGGAATAGTTTACGTCGTTGTCGTCAACAAGGCCGTTACGTGCTGCGGGAATGTGTTGTTTCCCCCTACTGAATTTAGGGAGGTAGCGGACATCTGGCCTCATATTGCTACTTCCAAGGTTGATTTCGACAAGTTGAGTCGGCTGAAAGCTTTATTGTTTCAAAAGCATGTGGCCCTTACATCTGCTAGCGAGACCTACGCACTTCAAGTGGCAAGGTCGTCGGCGGAGATACAGTCCCTTTTGAATACTAACTTTCCGAGTCACTTCGGTGAACTTGTGGGACGTATATTTAATGCATCCAGCACTGCTGGTGTTGCTCATTTTTTCAAAGCCGTTGGTGTTGGTTTCGTTCACACCTTCTCTTCCATATTCGGTTTGATACCCTCGGCTATACACTCTATTTTCGGAAGCATTTTTGGGGGTTTCCCAATTACTTTGGCTTTATTGGCTGGAGTTTTGCTGTTGTTACTATTTTTTCGCAATGGCTGTCCCGCTGCGACGAGATCCTATACTGCTGTTCCCGTCAGCGCAGCTGTGTCGTGAACGCATGATGCAGCGTTTTGGAGCTACACTCCTGGCTCATTTGGAGTGTGACTGATCTTTGTCATTCAGGCCGGTTTTGGATTGTGTGCAACCCGTGTTTCGATGTCTTTGGTGCTCGTTTGAACATGCACTGGCTTTCTGTCTCTCACTGCAGCGCTCTCCAGTGGTCGATCTTGATCTGTTGATGTTCCCGATTAGGGCTCATTCCCAGGCTTGTGTACTACGGTTGCGTTTGCTTCGTGAAGCGGATTATGAGATTCCCTTCCTGGAGGAAGATGGTTTTGTCTCTTTCCTTGGCACTACACGGGGTGCCGCCCTAAATGGTTTTGGGGCTTTGGAACACACCTGCTCCATGGTACTTTGTGGCGTGGATCTTCCGATATTGACATATCTCGAAGTGGAGGAGCTTCTACGTTCTATTGCTTCTGTCTGACAATTGGATTTTTTTTTTCTCTCTCCCGACTAAATTGACACTATATTGCAATTCGCTCTATCGTCACATGTTTCCTAAATTTATGACTTTGTTGTTTTCTCATCTTGTCGAAATGTTGGGTTTAAATTTAGGTCATGTTTTTTTATGTTATTAGAACCACTTGCTACCGACAAGGGGAGGGTGTAGTGTGGTCAGTTTTACGTATATTTTGCGCATTAGCTTCAGGCCTTAGGCCTCTGTGCACTTTGCCCTAAATAT
Organism: Pleurodeles waltl; assembly: GCF_031143425.1. Lineage (NCBI taxonomy): Eukaryota > Metazoa > Chordata > Amphibia > Caudata > Salamandridae > Pleurodeles > Pleurodeles waltl. The sequence goes on from NC_090450.1 coordinate 857,717,386, forward strand.
ATTTTATTCATTTGCTAACAGCTTAGAGCCTCTGTGCACTTTACTCTTTACAGAATAGCCAGTTCTACGGTGTTGTTTTTTATTCATATCACACTGTTTTGCCTACTTCAGCACTGGAGTTCTTCATAACATATTCACTCTGTGCTTTAGTCAAGGATACAGTCTGGTACATTGCTGATAGACGTGGTAGGAGTCTAGACTTGCCATTCCTGCGTAGGAACATTTTGTGATCACGATGACATGTTAGTTATAAAATCACTTCCTTGTCCCAATACATGCAAGAGGGAGATTCCGACCAGGGAACCACAACTAGACGCTGACTGCCTCGTTGCAGATGCGGAACCAGATCACAGGCCTTTGCTCAGGTATGAGTGTGTCCATCTCCCTAGTGATACAGAAAGGCAAGCTAGAAGCTTCACATGCTGTGCTCTAAATAGAACAAGCAGAGGGAGAGTAGAAACGGTTAGGAATTATGATAGCGTTATTCTTATGTTTTACTCTCCTGGTTACTATATCAATCCTACTATGTTGTATTGTTCTGGTTATTGCGGATCACGCCTTAATATCTAAAATACAGTCGTTTTATTAAAACATTTTATAAAACTTATACTGTCTTTGTCATTTGTATATGAGATCATATTGTGAATGAGAGAGTTGGTTTGGATCTGAGTGACCACGACTTCCCTGAGAAGTTCCAAAGATGTCATGCGCTCGGCTGCCCAATCATTTCTTCCCTAGGGGAGAAATGAGGCACTGCTAGTTAGCCGGAGCAACAACCGGATTTAGGGTGACAGAGTTCCTTACAAGTGGGTCAGACTCAGTCCCCCACACCGTTATCGATCCTGCTGCCTAGAAATCCAGTAGTCTCATTTAGGATAATGAGAGCCCACGCGACAGGGCAACTCATGAGGCTGGCCATGCTATCTATAGCATATCCTCCAATCTAGTGCTAAAAGGGGAACCACTTCAACCAGTGCCTGGTCGGATCCCTTCTCACTGCCTTTCTTTGTGGCAGTTTGATTATTTAGGGGAACCATGATCTCCTGTGCAACAGATTGAGAATAGATGCTGGAACAAGGTGTTCATACCCAAGCTAAGGAGTACCCTGATGGACTCCAAACCTACTAGGCTTGGTTCTGTAACAGAAAGGGACAGTGCTACTAGTTCATGGCTTAGGAGGATAGCTGATATTGTAGCCCCATCATGGCTTCAGGAAAAGTTCCAAAGGTCCACTCAGCACATTGGTTCTAACAGCAATTAGCTCAAGAAAGAGCTGCATGTAAGAAACCTGAAAATCTATCACAAAAATCTAAAGATCAAGGCAAACAGTACCTTTTAAACACACTGCTTTGAAGAGGCAGTGAATGATGGGAAGGAGATTTTCAAGATTGTCACCAACTTTACAGATCCTAATTCCTCATCCCCGCACCCCCCTGTGGTACCTATCCAGTCCTTATGCTCCCAACTTAGTGAGTTCTATTAGATGAAAATTATCAGAATTCTGTCCAATCTGTCAGGAGGGATGTGTGATTTGGGAGTGTCAGAACTGGGAAGCTTAGAGGTCCCAATTTCTCACACATGATGTTGACTTTTCTGGCTCCTTCTGTGGAGGAGGTAACAGCATCTTTTGGGAAGCGTAGGTCTTGGTGCCACATGGATCCCATACCTCCGCACATCTTGAAGTACATTTCAGATATTATTGCTCCGGTCTTTCAGGAGCTATTTTCCATTGCCTTCCAGGCAGCTAGAAAAGAGCTAATAAAAAAGGCAGATGCTGATCCAGAATCCTTAGCAAATTTCAGACCAGTTTCACTGCTTCCAGCAGCCTCAAAGGTGCTAGAGAACATAGTAAACCAACAACTCACCACCCTTGTGACTGAGAACAACCTACTACACACTTCCCAATCGGGATTCAGAGCCCCCATCGCACCAAGACCACATTATTGAAGGTTTCTGAGCACATCAAGTTTAGCTTAGATGCAAGATTTAATGTGGCTCTGGTGCTGTTGGAACTGTCAGCAGTATTTGATGCTGTTGGCCATACCATCCTGCTGTACAGGCTAGAGTATCGGAATTAGAGACTCTGCGCTCAGTTGGTTGGGCTCCTTCTTTGAGAGACGTGAACAGGTGGTTTGGATGTAGCTATTTGCTTCTGGAGGAAAAAGTTGAGGTCAGGAGTACTGCAAGGTTCTTCCCTGAGTCCCACATTATTCAACATTTACATGTCTTCTCTGGCATACTTACGGGAATCCTTCACATCAAGATCATATCTTATGCAGATGATACCCAACTCGTGCTCATGTATGATGGGAATCTAGCTGAGGCAAGGGCTGTGTTCACCCTCTTTGGCTGAAGCATAATAGAATGCAGTGCAACCCCGATTAGATGGGGGTCTTACTGTTTGGATGTGATCCACTTACAGGTTGGACTGGTGCTTGGCCTTACAGTGTGCCTCCGCCACCTCCGCCAATATCGGTCACTAGAGATTTTGGTGTGCTGTTTGATGCCCAGCTTCCGTTTGGTGCACAAGTGTTCGCTGTGGTGAAAACATGTTTTGGATTCTCATGTTGAAGAAGTTCCTTTATCTCCTACTTCATGTGGCCCAAAATACTGTTTTTAGGGCACTGATCTTATTTAGGTGAGATTATGCCAAAATCTTGCTTGTACCTAGGTATTTCAAAATATCTGAACCAACGGTTACAAGTGATGTAGAATATGGCAGTCCGGCTGCTATTGAAAATTCCAAAAGATACTTCAGTGTCACCATTTTGGCAAAGACTTCATTGGCTACTAGTTTACCAGCATGCAATGTATAGGGCTCTGACCTTAAGGCACCAAGCCTTCTATAATAGAGGGCCCTTGTACCTGAGCGAGCACATTCAGAGCTATAGCCCTGGTGGATCCTTGTATTATTACACTGCGGGTCTTATTGTGGTTCCCAGTTTTATGAAACAGCGGATGGGAGGTTCTTCCTTTACTGTCAAAGCGGCAGGCTTAGGAATCAAGCAGCATGTTCACCTGAGACTCGTCTCGGAAGAACCCAGATTCAAAAAAGAGCTGAAAACATATTTATTCAGATGTTAAAGGGGATAGAGGGCTGACAATTTACTGGCATACTCTTTGGTGGTACCAGTAAATAACAAGCATTTGCAATGCAACGGGTCTCGCGTTTGCCTGTGTTAGAGCTGATAGCGTTGTAAACTCCTAACCCAACTTTTCACTGGTAATGAAACCTATCGGCAAAAGTGCATTTATGTACGTAACCGAAAAAATGCAATTAACTGTGTAACAGGGTCGATATTATGTAAAGCGCTCGACTCCTGCCAAGCGATATCGCGCTGGGAAAATAGAGAAAAAGGAGTCCACAAGCCTGACAGAAAACAGCTAGCCTCGCATGTTTTCTGTACTTGATCTATGCTCGCGAGGAGGGCTATCCACTGGAAAAGGCATGACATATGCATGCCTTCCACTAATTAAATCAAGCAGATTCTAACAGGCAAGCCCACAAGCCAATGACAGACACTGACGTGACGTGGACAGGGCTCTGAGCCCTTTTTGATTACTAAAGCATCTCGCTTAGCGAAACACATGCGCAAGCGCATGCGACGCAGGCTCGACCCTAAAGAACAGGGACACTCTTGTGAGGAGGCGTGCACCATAAAAGTGCCCGCCATTCATTCATTCATTCATTGATTCGAAAAGCGAAAAAGCATAAGAAGCAAGTTCAAAAGAATCTAGAGGAGAGGGTGAGCTACACCAGTGAGAACAGAGAGGTATATTTGGTTATAAACAGACACTGGCATCCATTAAAGAGAGATATCCATTTAATTAACCATGTGAGTGAGAAACATAAAAAAATTGAGTCATAGCTGAGGAGTAGTATTATACTGTACAAACATAGTCAGCTTCATAAAAGACATTAGACATATATATTTGAAAAGATTAGCTGCATACATGTAGACCAGCGAAAATATATACCGGGACTGAAAGCAATTAAAGTTACTTAGGGGTCGCAGAGGTTTCAGTTGAGACCCCTGGGTGATCTCTGAGCTACCCCTCTTCACCCATTACATTGTTCTTGTGACCCCTGCTTTCTGTAGTGACTACGCAGCACCAGGAAAAGAGACATTTTTCCTGTGTGCTCCTCTCCTTTTGAAAGAAGAGCAGATTGTGGTGGGTCACTGATCGTATAAAAAGTTCCACAGTAACTGTTACAATTTGTCTGGTTGCAGAGTAACCCATATTACAGGCTAAGGGCCCATGGAAGCTTTCCTGCAGCAAGCCAAACAGAACCAAACTGCATACATTTAATCGACTTCAATGAAATCAACCTGTGAGGAAGCATTTTCATTGAACTGGCAATGTTAAAAGAGAGAACCACTGTGGGGAATCAGTTTTACAAAATCTTTGGTTGCCTATGCCTTTATCTAATAGTTAAATGGATTTACAATTCTGTTGTTTGAACTGAAACTGAACACAGGCCACTGTAGATATGTTTCACTTCATAAACTCAAAATATCAAAGAAACCAAGGCTTAAGGGGGGAGCATGGTGGTGGGGATCTAAAAGCTACAATTAGGGGATTTGCCATAAATCAGAAACAAGAAAGAAAGGGAGACCCCTTAGAAACCAAGGGGACATGGCCACAATGACAAACAAATAATAAAAATCCACTGGGCAAATTCACTTGAAGTGCAAACTATGCAAAACCTTTCTATACAACAGATAGAGGAAAACATATTGGCGGTCATTCTGACCCTGGCGGTCAAAGACCGCCAGGGCGGAGGACCGCGGGAGCACCGCCGACAGGCCGGCGGTGCTCCAATGGGGATTCCGACCGCGGCGGTAAAGCCGCGGTCGGACCAGCACCACTGGCGGGCTCCCGCCAGTGTACCGCCGCCCCATAGAATCCTCCAAGGCGGCGCAGCTTGCTGCGCCGCCGAGGGGATTCCGACCCCCCCTACCGCCATCCAGATCCCGGCGGTCCGACCGCCGGGATCCGGATGGCGGTAGGGGGGGTCGCGGGGCCCCTGGGGGCCCCTGCAGTGCCCATGCCACTGGCATGGGCATTTCAGGGGCCCCCGTAAGAGGGCCCCTAAATGTATTTCACTGTCTGCTGCGCAGACAGTGAAATACGCGACGGGTGCAACTGCACCCGTCGCACAGCTTCCACTCCGCCGGCTCGATTTCGAGCCGGCTTCATCGTGGAAGCCTCTTTCCCGCTGGGCTGGCGGGCGGCCTGAAGGCGACCGCCCGCCAGCCCAGCGGGAAAGTCAGAATTACCGCCGCGGTCTTTCGACCGCAGAACGGTAACCTGACGGCTGGAGGCCGCCCGCCAAGGTCAGAATGAGGGCCATTATGTGTTAAATATAAATGTAATGTAAAATGTAAAGGAAAGTTATTATATACACATCATAATGCACAACATGAAAAACACACAAATTTGAAGACATTACATCAACTTGAAATCTAAAAAACATATCACTGGAATTTTCTATCACACATCACCAGATATTAGATCCACTTAAATGTATTAAAATTTCTAAAATCCAGTGTGGCAAGAGATATACTTAATTGTTTGTCAACATGTTTTGGTTGGCAACATTGTAAAAAAAATATCTTCTTCAGGACAAATAATATATATATATTTAATTCTTGATTAAAAATCCCAGCAAATTACAGGTACACAAACCTGCCAAAAACAAACAAAAACATGTTACTCATCATCGATTATGCACATAAGACAAACCAGACATAACATTAGCACCTCAATCCCTGCTATTTCCAGGACACCGTTAAGCCCAGCTCCTGATGGTCCACAGCTATTTGGACATTGCAGCAGGTCTGACTGGAGTTCCTACCCTTAATGGGTGGATTCTTCACTGTGAATCACTGCACCAGCTACTGGACACATTACGTTTTTAATGGGCAGCACAGGTCCTTGACAGTAGTGGCTCTGTGGTGATGTCTACAGACCAGCACAGAGATTGTGAGGATTGTGGCCTCCAAGCTGAGTCTTCTTGTGGTGTCAGGCGACAGCTGCAGACACCAGTACATTTAGGGGCTTTCTTTTGGCAACTGTACCAATCACTTGGCTTATGGCAGGATTCTGGATGATAAAGACTTAAGGCCTGATTTAGATATCTGTGGATGAGTTACTCCGTCACAACAGTGGTGGATTTCATGTGTGTTAAATCTAAATCCTATAGGATATAATGAGATTTTGATTTTGTTGATGGGATATCCGTCACTGTTGCAACAGAGTAACTTGTCCACCACATCTAAATCACGCCCTTAATATTGTAATCAGTCATACTTCCAGTTCTTTAAGAACTGTGCAGAGATAGGAGGGGGGAGTTACAGCTTGGGCACTGTTGGTTTGCTCTCTTAGGATGATTAGCTTCCTCTAGGCTCTTCACACACTGGAAACATGCTAAGTCTCTCCTCCTGGACAGTCTGTCCTTCCCTCTCTCGGCAGGCAGGAAGGGATTTAGGTTCTTTAGGCAGATCCTCAGACTTTCCAGAAGTAAGGGATGACTTTAGGTGATATCCCCTCAAACATGCTGTCACACAAAAAAACATCAGTCCTGGCTATAGAACAGCTTTTTCAGTGCTATGGAGGACAAGCTCTTTCTTTGTCAACAAGAAACCCGGACCCACTTTACATGATGCACCCAGGACAAGAACAATATTCCATTGACAAATATGAGGACATGCTTGGTGATCCCTTCCAGATCATAGCGCAGGTTCTGGACCAGGTCTAAGGCTCTGTGCTCCCACCAGATTGTTGTCTTGCAAGGGCAACAATGAAAAGCACAATACTAGTTTAACATACAGCCGGGCACTCAAGTCAGGGGAACATGCCTGTATACCATTCAGGGGGCATTCCTGTCCCAAAAGGATGGGAATACATTATTTAATTGATCTTCAGTTTTCTAATATGAACAATGTTACATGTGGTTTCTCAGACATATAAACTGTATTGTTGAAGTGATTGTGATAGAGATTGGTCAATATAATATGACATTTTAGAAAATCTGTAAAGCATATTACATGTTATTATTGAATGTTGTAAATAAGTATAACAAGCAATAAGTTTATTAATTGAGTGTATGACTCCATATGTGAGAACTAAATATAGATAAGAGAGTATTATCTATTTATGAGAAAAGGATAGGTTTTCTGTGTCCAAAGGGCCACAAACTTCACAATATGTAGGGCATATGTATGGCCAAGTGGCACAGCACAGCAAGTCACATCCACATCACTCCCATGGAAACATCTCCCTGGTGTCGAGTAATGCAATAAACCACTTCACTATTGCATTACTCAAGATTTATGAAGCCACAGAGCCACTCAAGGTGGCCTTGCGCGGCTTCATAATTCTCATTTTTCATTTGCGTCACTCTTGCACCACTTTGTTTGGTGCAGGAGCATATGCAAAGGGGTTCTTAAATATGTCCTTCTGTAACTTAAGTTACCAATGACTTCCTATGTCTCCATGAACACTTAAGACATTTTCATTATTTTCATTATTGTACACCTCTCCTATCCTACTAAAATTTGAGGGAAAATGTTGTTCTTATATAAGGGTAGAAGAAGTCGCTGGAATACTGACCTTACCCATAATTTCCCTATATCCGATACAAAATGTACCCTGGGCCTGTTCGTCACATATCAATAGTGGACTGCAGCTCATAACATGCCACAACTAAATTGACAAATACTACATAGAGTGAACATAATACCACCTTCCTGGGTGCATGAATACAAAGCCATAGAGATCTGGTATTCTTATAGAGGCGAGCATGCATTGGTCAGAAGTCCATCTGCAAAGTATTTATGCACACCAATTTAGAAAAATAGAGTAAACTTTAATAAATTATTTGAGACCAAAACAATACAACTTAAATGACTAGAACTGGAGATATGTAATTTCAAAGTTTTAAGTAAAGAAATGGCAAAAACCACAAAGCACCAACTATGTTTATCTGGTCACGCTGAACCGGTACAAAGTCACAAGTTCAGGCTGACTACTATGGAGCGAGGGCCGGATACAGGGACCAAGTTATCCACACTAAACAAAGTATCTTAAATCCTGGTTATAGAGCGTTGCTAGATCCTGCGTTGAGGATGTGTTGCACTGTGGCGGGTCTGAGGAGCTGCAAGGATGTGATGTGAGATTCGGTATCAAGGATGCCTTGTACTGCAGCGGTTCAGAAGCAGAGCTGCGAGTAGATGCATTGTGCTGCATCGTTATGACCATAGATGGGCTGGTAGAGTACCTTCACACCCCATTCCAATGGCCCAGGACTAGGGTGGCATCACCTGGTGGCATGGCTCACAGCAGACAGAGTCCAAGTGCCAAGTTTTAGGAGGTTGGAGCATTTTGTGTCCCTGAGGCTCTTATCAGGAGGCCAGCCAACTAGCCCTTGGATTCACTTTGGGATTCCTGGGATCAAGATGCAGGTCCAGTCCTTTTCACTCAGGTAGTAGGGCAGCAAGGCTGTGGGGTCAATATGGAACAGAAAAGCACATGATTGGAGGCAAAACCACTGGCTGTGGGGTCAATATGGAATAGAGAAACACATGATTGGAGGCAAAACCATTGATTTATATGTTGGATCTAATTTAATTGTATCCATGTGATGGAAGCACGAAACATGGGACAGAGACATTAAACTTCAAAAACTTTGAACCAAGCTGAAGGCTATTGACGCCTCTTCAATTCTGGATTATTCCTTGTTTCACTTCTTTTTCTTTTTATGCTGGATACCATTTGAAAATAACTTTTGGAGTAATTGTAATGACATTAATTAGTATACTGATATTTATCATTTGTATAAGTCTATGATAGTAACGAGTGCCTCTTTGTTGTCTATAGTAGGGCAGCAAGGTAACAGAGTAGCAGTCTTTCTGACAGAGCAGCACAGCAGTCCTTCTGAGTCATCCACAGGTCCAGAGGTGTACTGATGAGTATGGTTAAAGGGTCCATTATTTATACCTGGCACCCACTTTGACGAAGGAGAAGGGTCTGAGGATTTTCACCCCCCAGCGATGTTTGAAATGCCCTGCCTTTCTGCCCTGGTTCCAGCTTGTCTTGGGTCACAAAAGACTAGTGTCAACCCCTTGAAGAGTGCTCAGGCAGTGCCTTTTTGATGTGTGAGTGTGGTAGGTGACAGCTCCTCCCCCTCATCAAGTCAGAGATGGTCCATTCTGCCAGCATCTGTTCCCCCTTTGTCTCACTGTTTAAGAGAAATACAAAAAGACCAACAGCAAGTCATAACTAGTTATGTGACCCAGGATACAGGCTTCAGGCACCAAATTGTTAAGACAAGGAAATTCCAACTTTCTAAAAGTAAGCAAAAAATGTGTGCCAGTGCAGACCAGGCATTAGCAATTTTGTTTAAGGCCACATAACTTATTTATTGTGGTCACAATTTTATTAAACTGTTCATAGAATATCTGAGTGTAACAGTCATATACAGATGAACCCAACACAAATACAACATGTGTCAAAAACTGTTAATCATAACCCACAAACAATTCAACCTGACATACAAAATGGCACATTAAAACACAGCACAGTAATTCCTGCTATGTCCCAGTTCTGGAAATTGTGAGCCCATTAGGAGTGTGTCTCTTATTGCATTAGGTGCTCCTGAGTGAATGGGTTATAACCATAGGGTGCAGTCCAGAGGTGAGTTCATATTGGACATTGAGCAGGGATATCACCAGTATCTTATATCCTTCAAATATTCCCTGTTTGCCAGAACAGTCTTTTAATAGCACTCCCTGGTGTCCAGAACTGTTGATGCGTTTCAAAACCCACAATGATTAAAGGTTCTTATCAGGACTCAGAACTGCTGGACACTGTAAGGAAGAGAAACACAAGTTGTGCAAAACAGCACGTTCCATCAAACACAGGAGAAAAGTCAGAACGTATTTATTAAAATACTCTATAATATGTAAGTCCATAAAACTGTACAACCTGTAACACAAGAAAGATTAAGGCTCAGATTCTGAAAGGTTTAGCATCGGGTTAGCATTACTTTTGTAATGCTAAACTTATGCGAAACTTTTTCTGGGATTCACATACCAGCGCAAATTGGCATTTGCGTTGGTTTGTGTGGCAAAGTAACGCAAAGCAACGCAAAATGCTGATTTGCATTACTTTACATCAAGGAGTCGTTACATGGGTGCTACATGGGTGCACCCATGCTTTTTGATGTAAGCCCTATTTTCAAACATCAGCAGAAAGGATTTAAACAAAAACTAATGCCACTGAAAAGCTGCACTGTACAGCACTCATATAAAGTAGGAAAAGCATTTCTAAATGTCTAGACATAGTATTTTGTACAGGAAGGATACTCTTCCAGTATGAAACCTATGCTAGACTCATGCACACACTGTAGCACTATGGCGCTAAGGTGACTACGTGGTGCACGGCAGCTGAAATCAGCACCAGAGCTATGGAGAGGGGAGGAGAGGGCCATTTATATGTTTATATGGTGATCTCCTACTCCCTCACTGTCACACACTGCAGAGCAGCAACTTTGGGTGCTGCACTGCATTGCCTGTCACTTCTCAGAATCTGGGCCTGAGTGTCTTGTTTTCCTGTTGTTTTCTCTCTGTTATTTTATATAAGGAAGTGAACTTAGGTTTTAATGTTAATCTCTGTGTCTTTAATGAAATCTTGATTCTCGTTTCATTTTATTTGGAGAATTGTCATTCCATCACAAGAACAGAAGCTACCATTGTGCATGTTGAATGCTCTTGAACATTAGACGTATGCACTATTGGTCTGAAGTAATGCCTTACAATGGTACTTGAATTAAACCAGCAGCCTTCATTATTTCTTCTAACCTTCTACCTGTCAAGAAAGATTTACTTGCTATAGCACCACTTGTTGAATGTGCTTCAAACTTTTCCACATAAATACCTGCTTGTCCCATAACCCATTTAATCCATCTTGCAATTGTTGCACTACTTACCGCTCAAAAGAGTTTTACATAAGACAATAACAATTGGTTTTCTCCATCCCTTCTATGTTCTAGAATTTGATTCTCGAAAGTCATGAAGCAATCTACCACTCAACACACAGCTTCATACAATCATCAAACCTTGGATAAAAAAAAACGTTCTGACATTGTTTTTGTTCTTTTCCAAATCTCAAAATATGTGCCATCTGCCCTATATAACCTGCTACTTACCTCTAAGGCCTTCACATCAATACTCTACTACATGAAATTCGACACTGTAGAGTGGACAATTTTACAGAAAGTCTCTTCAAATCCAAATACCTATTTCCTGGTCATGATTGGAATTAAGTTTGTATTTTATTGACATCCCACATGTACTCTACCTTGCCGGAAAGGCCTCATGAATTGCATACTTTTCACAACCCTACATACCATAATTCTCAACCCACTTATCTTCCACCAACCTGCGCATGACCAGCCAAAAGAGGCAATCTATGGCAACTCATTGATTTGTAACTTAGACCCTTTTCAAATTGTTCAAAAAATGCACCACCTTTACAACAAAAGCCTCCACAAGATCCAGGCTCCTTTCCAAGCATAAACATACCCTTACTCTCCAAATAAGTTTATACCTGTGTCTAGTCCCTAGTGTCCAAGACTCTTTGAGTAGCTCAACAGCCTTACTCAAAAGTTCCCTGCCCGTTCAGATCTCCTGATACCTTCCAAAATAAGAAGGTTCAATACTTTACTCTGCATCAACCGATGCTCCTCTCCTTCTCCATTTATTAGCAAACCTTTGCTTGATGTTATCAGAAAAGTTACCTTGCCAGTCGACTCCAGCACTGCTGGACACCATGCCTGGGAAACCTAAAAAAGAGTCACTGGTATCAAGAAACAGCTCTCTTTCCATACCTTAAAAAATTCTGTATAATGGCAAGCAGCTGAAAGACGTAGGCTCTCCATCTCCTTCCTACAGTGTTGGAAAGCATTCACTGGCCACGCTCCCGGGTCTGTCCTCCAACTAACATATTTTTCCACTTGAATTGTCAATCTGCTCACAGAAAGGTCTACTACTATAGGCCCCACACTTCCTTTATCTTTTTGAAACTTGTTTGACACAACCTCCAATCACTGAAATATTTCAGATTGTGCAAATTCCAATCCACAATCATATTAATCTGCTCCGGCAAATACTCTGCTTTTACACTTATCTTGTGTTTCACACAAAAATACCATAGTTCCTTGGCCAACTCTGACAACCCCCATGATCTTGTCCCTCCTAATCTGTTTATATGTGCTACTGCTGTGATATTTTTAATCTTCATTAGAACTGGTTGTCTTTCAGCTGTGTTTTGAAACTCTGCAAAGATACAACTCAGCTATCAATTCTAGACAATTTATATGTTTCTCTCTTTTCATCTCTGACCATTTCCCTTCTGTTTGTTGCTTTCCTAATTGCACTCCCCAGCCCATAAAGCTGGCATCTATCTCTAAAACAAAATCCGGGATACAACCCAAAATTTCCCGCCCATTCCAAGCCTCCAAAATGTCCTACCACCAATTTGGCTCCTACTTTGCTTCCTGAGTCAACTCTAAACTGTCTCCATGCCTCGTCTCAAGGATTTTACCTTCACGCTCTGTAAGGCACAATAATGTATTGGACCCAGAACTATGACCGGAATTAAAGATGAAAGCAAACCTATCACTCAAGCTAACTCTCTTAATGTTAACATTGTCTTCCTCCAAACCTTTCCAAGTTCCTTCTTGATCATTTAAATTTTTCTTCCTGGTAATTCCAACCCTACCTTTACTGAATCTATTCGAAGCCCTAAAAACTCTATCTGCTGTGAAGGTATTAAAAGTGATTTTTCCACATTTATTATGAAACTCAAACTTTCCTCACCACCAACAAATTATTTTCCAATTCCATCCACTCCTGGGATATTATCAATATGTTATCCAGATATACTATTAACTGTACTCCATATCCCTCAAATGGGTAATTATCACTTTCATTACCTTGGTAAAACATCAAGGAGCTGATGAAATACCAAAGGGTAAATAAAAAAACTGGTATAATCGTTTCCTTTATCTGAATTGGAAGTATGCTTGACTCATAACCTCCATCAAAATTAAAAAATAAGCATCCTTTGGATTCAGTCACGCCAGCCAATTGTTTTGGCAAGGGATGTCCCTCAAAAGATGGACTTCCTTCATCTTGGAATGTCTGTATACTAAAAATCTGTTCAAATCACTTAGATTTATCACTGGTCTCCACCCTTTGACTTTCTTTTCCACTAAGTGTGCTCACATACTGTTTCATATTCTCCTCTACTGTCAGTATTGCTTTTACGTCTATTTCCGTATTTACCACCTTCTCTTGCTCATTCGTCATTGTAACTGGCTTGGTTCGCTTCTATGTTGTGGTAACTTTTCAAAATCTATTTTGAAAGCTTGAATTGTTTTCAGTACCCATTGATCTTAATTTATTTCCAATCCTTCACAAAATGTCTCAGTCGACCACCCACTTTTTCTTGAAAAACAATCAAGAAGCCATTCCACTCGCCTTGAAAACTTGAAGAGGTTTGGCCGCGGCCTTGATTAGCTCTTCCTCTTCCCACTCTTCCGCTGCTGGGCTAGAAATTTGAAGAAGCCTGGTAGCCCCTTCCATATCCTCTATTTTAATAGAAGTACTGGGACCTTTGAAATCTTTGGCCAGCAAAAAGTTCCCTTCTTCCGGCCCTACCAAATACTCTCCCTCCAAGCACTTTTTGCATATTAAAGTGAGCTTTGCCAAAGCTGTGAAAGTTGACACATACTTCCCTGTACTCTTAACCATCCTGTTACCAAAAAGTAATCCTTTTGTATTTTCAGGTATCTCTCTTTCAGCAAAATCTCCCAACTTTGACTTTACCTTAATTAGAATTACTTTACTGGACAACATCACCACTGCGCTTTGACTACAACCCCTTAACAAATCTAAGTCATATAGAGTTTCAGGCACATGTACCACATATCCAAAATGCCTGCCAGAAGATCTAAAACATCTAATAATTTGTCTTGGCAGTGATTTACTGATGTTTCAGGCCCTTTATGAGGAACTCTTCCCAAACAAAACAAAAATGTAATAATCTCCGGATCCAAATTTGGGGTACACCTGGCTTTGTCCTCAATTACCGGCCTACCACATTTAATACACTTCTTATTTCCCTCTCCAATTACTTTTTAATCCATTCCCTAACAAACCTTGTAATGCGCTCTAGGTGCTTTTTGCGTGGGCTCTCATTATGCTAATGAGGCTGCTGGGTTTAGGTGGCAGCATCACCTGAATTGTGGGGAAGTGATTCCAATCCCACACCATGTGACAACTGTCAGTCTAATCCGTTTCTGGCCATCTAGCAATACTTCTTCTCTGCCTAAGAGCAGGGATGATTTGTGGCAACCAGGCACATGACAAGATGACTTCTCAGGGAAATCTTGGTATATCAGATCTCATCCTTTTCTCTCAGTTACATTAGTCCCACACATGGAAAGACAAACAGAAGCAGGAAATGGTTCAATAAGATTCATTGAAACAGCTGCATCTTAGGTAAAATGGCATGAAATGCAATAATGAGAATGATGAAACATACTAGAAGCAAAATGTTTACAAGGAAAGTGGAACACAGGAAAAGCCCCACTAAACTGTCACTATGAGTAATATATGCAATTCCTACCTAAGCTATGTTAGGGCACAGCAGGATAAGTCCTGATCCACCGTTCAGGATTCCAGCTTGGGTCATCCCCCATACCTGAGCAAGGAACCTGTTGTCCATAGAGACACCATCCCTACGTAGGCCAAGGAAACGGTAGTCTCAGCATTCAGCAGTAACAAAGTCAATCAGCATTTGGTTGTGATCACCTGGCTGGAGTCTCCCTCTAATGTGCATGGGACAGGGAAATGTTTCAATAATAAAACAGCTGATGTTCTGAGAAAATATCCCCATGGAAGGATGTGTATGTTTCTGTGAACGTTGGAGATGCAGTGTGCCACTTGTGCCGCCAATCCCATCTCACTGCAGCCTTGAGGAAAGCACAAAGTGAAAAGAACGTCTTGCTAAGAAATGCAATGCTTTCCTAGGTGAAAGAAGAACTAGAGAAAGAAAATAAAACAAAACCACAAATGTGGCTTATTCTGAAATAATAAAAATGAAGCAGATAAAAATGTTACTAGGCTAAAGGGCACAAGCAGCAGGTCTAGGTACTAAAATATTGTTGCCAGAGGCATCACTAAAATGACTATACAACAGTGCCACCATTCACCACTCCTTGGATGACGAATACCATAAGGAAAAAACATCTCCTCCTCTAATAGATCTTTCATCTCCTCCTCCTATGATCTTAAATCTCCAAAGGACTCCAAATCTTCATCAAAATCGCCATTTTGATATACTTATAAAATGTACTCATCCAAAACTTTATTATAATCAGATTTTGACCCATGGCCCAGTTTCATTTCATTGTAATTATCATTGATTTTCTCCTTGATATTCTCCTTCATGCTATTAAGGACACCTCTTGCATGCCTGCTGCTAAGGATACTTCTCTTTTTGATGTTGTTTAAACCATCCTTTTCCAGATTTGGTCATAACCGACCCATCAATATGTTTTTTTTTTTTATTTCTCTTACCCCTTTTCTCTGTCACCTATTTTTCTTGGAGAAAGACCAAAACTCGTATCTAGATCCCATGTCTTTTCTTCTGTTTGACATTATCATGTCTATAGTCTCCTTCACCTCAGACTTCATCTCCTTGCGTATAAGCTTTTTTAGGCTATTCTGACTCTGTCTTTCCTCTGAAAAACTAACGAGACCCTCCAGATCAAAAGCCATACTTCCGCTACAAACCTTTCCTCAATAAACGCACTAATATCTAAAATTAGAACCTTAATCCTCAACTTGCTACTTACCCTACTCTTCTAACTGAATTGTGCAGCTATCACTATCTTTCAAATCGTGTCGCGTGGGACAGTCCAATGCTGTTTACATTTATAAATCGTAGTTAGACCTGTGCGAGAATATTTTCTGATGGGTAGTTATTTTTAACAAGCAAGAAGCACGGACTCCGGTGCACAGATCACAGTGCACTGTCAGTACAACAGCTGAGGTATGCACTCGCTCTCACCTCCACCGCATGCCTAACCATTTTGAGCATGTCCAGCTCCACCTTAGCATGTGCTACACACTGGCCACACCAACAGGTCTTTGCGCTGTGCCGTCCGGAGCCCTCTTGCCTCAGAACAAACAAGTTTTTACCAATACTTTCTGCTATTGCTAATTCCATATACAAAAGCCAGCCCTTTATCAGAAATACGCTGAGAAGCCTACTCTTCCCTTTCAATTACATTAGAAGCAGGTTAGAACTTCACCATCAATAATATCAGAAATTTTTCAATCACACCTTTACCACTCTCTCTTTCATGGTACTTATGTTTGTTGAATTAGCATTTAGAAGAGGAAAGACATTATATGCAAGAAATATTTACAGTGTCTGCAGTGTTCGGGTTCTGGATTTTGTTTAAAAGTTCTTGAACAGTGCTGCTTGAAGTGACATTAAAAGATGTTATGCATAATGGTAACCTCAAGTCTTGTAATGAAATCTAAAACCATAGAGTACCAATGAGAAGACTTAGCATTTATTTGGTGAGTGTTTTCTGATTAAGGGGCCTTGGAAATTGGAGACTATAGAAACTATAGAATTGATAGTTTAGTTTATGGTTGCGGAATCTCACAAGTGTCTCAAAGGAAGCACGGTTCTAAAATAGAGGCACAAACAATACAAGTAAGGCTCATATTTAAGAAAAGTTATTGCCACCTTTGTGCCTTTTTTTACGTTAAAGCGGCGCTAACCTAGTGCCATATTTATATTTTGTCACTAGACCTGTCTAGCGGCAAAATTTCAGAGTTAGTATCATTTTTTGGGAGCACCACCCCCCTTGTCTCATTTAGCGACAAAGATATGTAAGGTAGGCATTCCCTTCCTAAAGCCGTCCAGCACCATATTTACTGACCAACGCAAAAACAACGCACATTAAGAAACCGGCCCAAAAAAATGACACAAAGTCTGATTAGCATCAAATTTTAACGCCTGGTCAGACCAGGCATTAAAATCAGGCCACACACTACTACTTAAGGAAAACACACAGAAGGAGCATTGGCAACCCCCAGGACAACATGGAGCTGTTAATGCTTCAGCTTGGCACACACCGCAGATGACAGCGATGACAACAGGTACCACCAGCACCACTACAGCAACCCCAACCACCACTACAGCAGCCACAAAGGCAGCGCAGAAGGTGGTAGAGGATATTTGAAGAGCACACAACCATGCTTGCACTCAGGGAACAAGATGTCATCAGAACCTACCTTCTGAAGCGGGAGTCCATTGTATACCTGCTGCACTATATTGCGCCAGACATCACAGCAAGAGTGGAAACTCAAACAACTATTCCACCCATGACCAAACTCCTGGTTGTCCTCCACATGCTGGAGTCAGGATCATTCCAGACAACGGGAGCACAAGTGGGTGGTGTCTCCCAGCCATCCTTCTCAGACGTCCTACCAAAGGTTCTGGACACAATCATCCTCTTCATACCCCACCAGATCTGCTTCCCCAACACCCAGCTACTGCAGCAGGAGACCAAGCAAGGTTGCTACCAAATTGCTGGGTTCCTACATGTGCTGGGTGCAATGGACTGCACCCATGCCCATCTTGTGTCACCTGCTGCAATGGAACACCTCTACAGGAACCGCAAACATGCCTATTCTATAAAAGTGCAGACCATTGTGGACTACCGTGGGCTCTTCACAAATATTGTAGCCAAATATCCTAGCAGTGTCCATGATGCCTACATATTCCGCCATTCCACCATCAACGAGTGGTTCCAGGATGGGCAATATGGCAATGGGCTACTTGTAGGTAAGCCACCATACTAATCATAACACACACAACACACCAACCTTGTAGGACAAACAAGACATACACCACACTAAACACACATGTGCAGGGAACACAGATGTACAGACAAAAACACATGTGCCACATGCAATACTACACCACATTTGTTGCACATCACATACACCCATATGTGTATATAATAGAAACAACCTGACTGGCACACCACGTGAAGGACAAGTGGAGCTAAGTCCCCTTTGCATCCAGAAGCTGAGCCCAAACCACTGCAAGTGTCTATTGGCTGACAACTAAGTACAGATCCCACACATAACACCTCAGACACAGCAGCGCACAATCTCAACGCAATGATCACTGAATGCACTGACACTCTAGCCTCCCTCCGGCTGACATCGGCCAATCGAGTACCTATGAAAGCCAGCTGGTTCACCACCAAACTCCAAAAATCAAAGGATACCCACAGCCGTTTCTAGAAAAAATGGAGGAACAGCCAAACCAGTGAAGACCTTGCCTCCTTCAGAGCTGCAACTGCTACCCACTGCCAGAACATCAAGAAAGCAAGGAAAAACACACTCTGGGATCGCATCAAATCCTCCATACAGAACTCTAAGGAACCCTTCTCTGTCATCAATTCACAAATCCCCCCTCCAAAGCCACCAGCATCCCCCGTCACAGGACCTCTGCGACAAACTTGCCACCTTTTTCCATCACAAGATCCAGGACATCTAAGACAGCTTCCTCCCGGAAAATCATGGAACCGGAACCTGCAACCGACCCACCCACCCAGAACCCACCCAGACCATCCACAGCTGGTTCAAACTCACCACGGAGGAAACAGTCAGCATCATGAACAGCACCCACTCCGGAGCCCCCAATGACTCCTGCCCACACCACATATACATCCAAAACACAATAAACTGCTCCATCAACACTGGCACCTTTCCAGAAGACTGGAAGCATGCTGAAATAGGCCCCCCCTGAAGAAACCTTCGGCAGACCCATCAGAACTAAAGAATTTCAGGGCCATCTCGCTGTTACCACACCCTGCCAAAGTACTGGAGAAAACAATCAACGCACAACTAGAGAATTTCATCAAGGCCAACAACTCCCTGGGCAGCTCCCATTCTGGTTTCCGCAGCAGCCACAGCACAAAGACAACCCTCCTGGCAGCCACTAAAGACATATGATTACTCCTACACCACAGCCACACCGCAGCTCTCATACTACTCAACCTCTCAGCAGCCTTCGACACGGTCTCCCACAGCACTCTACGCACCAGACTCCACGACATACGAATCCGTGAAGGTGCCCTGGAATGGATCCACTTCCTGCCTTTGTGGGAGGACTCGGAGGGTCATACTCCCACCCTACACAACCAGACCCACAGGGATCAACTGCGGAGTCCCCCAAGGATCCTCACTGAGTCCCACACTTTTCAACATAAACATGGCCCCTCTCGCAGCCATCGACTCCTCCCTATCCATGACACACAAGGTAAACTCAGTCTCCTCCTCCTGCTGGCACACACCTGCAAACTTCAGAAGATCTTTAGATGAATCTTCTCCCCTCCCCCCAGTGCCTTGAGTCCCTCACGGGTGAGTAGCCGTGCTTTACAAAAATTGATTGATTGATTGTTTGACCTAACAACGAATAGCTCAACTATGTGAATGGCAATGGCCATGTCAATGAAAAGAAAGTTGCATATAGGCACAGTCCCACATTTGTGAAGGTGTCGAAGCCTCCAGCGGCACCAATATCAAATGCCATCCAAGTGTTGCCATCACAAACTACATATCACCTATTCATGTGCACCTTTATCTGTCTGGTGCATTGTGCCGCATACATAGGAATACAACATCACCAGGAAGCAGATCTGGTGGGGTATGAGGAGGATGATTGCATCCAGACCATGGGGCAGATTTATGTGAAGTGGCACTGCACTTAGTCCAGCGCTACTTTTCTTGCGCCCCTTAGCACCTACCTAACGCCACCATGTGTGTGTTGTATACAATAAACGGCGCACCATGGTGCAGAGTTGGTGCAATAATGTCAAATTAGTGGATGCCACAGTAGGACTCTGTAGGTGTATTGAGAACATACCTGACCATTTCATGCACAGTACATAGGGACCCAATTAAAAATATGGTGTGCCCCTCCTAATGCCTGCTCTGTGCAGTGTCTGTGATAAATCATGTCTAGGAACCTTGGGGAGTCCTCTGCACCAATTTTGACACTCCTCTTATTGTGTGAATCTCACCCTTGTACACATGGCTGGCACTGGCATAATCTGCCACAAAGGGTCACTAAGGCCCTCATTCTGACCTTGGCGGGCGGCGGAGGCCGCCCGCCAAAGTCCCGCCGTCAGGTTACCGTTCCGCGGTCGAAAGACCGCGGCGGTAATTCTGACTTTCCCGCTGGGCTGGCGGGCGGTCGCCTTCAGACCGCCAGCCAGCCCAGCGGGAAAGAGGCTTCCACGAGGAAGCCGGCTCGGAATCGAGCCGGCGGAGTGGAAGCTGTGCGACGGGTGCAGTTGCACCCGTCGCGTATTTCACTGTCTGCGCAGCAGACAGTGAAATACTTGTAGGGGCCC
Organism: Pleurodeles waltl; assembly: GCF_031143425.1. Lineage (NCBI taxonomy): Eukaryota > Metazoa > Chordata > Amphibia > Caudata > Salamandridae > Pleurodeles > Pleurodeles waltl. Next base: position 857,737,907 of record NC_090450.1, read on the forward strand.
TCTTACGGGGGCCCCTGCAATGCCCATGCCAGTGGCATGGGCACTGCAGGGGCCCCCAGGGGCCCCGCGACCCCCCCTACCGCCATCCGGATCTCGGCGGTCCGACCGCCGGGATCTGGATGGCGGTAGGGGGGGTCGGAATCCCCGCGGCGGTGCAGCAAGCTGCGCCGCCGCGGAGGATTCAATGGGGCCGCGGTACACTGGCGGGACCCCGCCAGTGGTGCCGGTCCGACCGCGGCTTTACCGCCGCGGTCGGAATCCCCATTGGAGCACCGCCGGCCTGTCGGCGGTGCTCCCGCGGTCCTCCGCCCTGGCGGTCAAAGACCGCCAGGGTCAGAATGACCACCTAAGTGTCGCACTGCATGCGTAGTGCCACATGGTAACATGGAGGGTTGAGGTTGGCCTTGTGAGGCTACCATAGTGTCAATACAATTGACACTATTGTGGTGCAAGGAGATGGTAGGTTCCACTAACATCAGGACACAGCTTCAAATATGTACAACACAACACATATTTTGCATGGTCAAACTAAAGTCCAGATTAAATTGACAGTCACCAGGTCCTTGAGCCACAACCCACGATACTAATGTACACCACCACACCATGAAATCACTTTGCATCAGATTGTCCATCGTGTACTCACTCTCTAATACACATACCATTAGAATGTTGCTCATACCTCAGAGAGCAGGAAAAATATGCAACAGTTACAAGGATTGTTGGAACATAGGTTGTGATGTAAGAGGGTCCAGTGCCTCCATACCACACACCAACATCACGTAACTCACACTCACGTGGCTCTCGAAGGCCTAGATAAGTGCACCAGAAAAACAAAGTGGCGATAAGTAGGCATAGTGCAAAATCCTGGCCCTTTCACCACATCATGGCTACGTCGGGCAAGATGTATGCAAGGGGGGCATACATATGTTAGGGGTTGTGTCCAAATGGTGTATTTGAAAATAAGGAACTGAACTGTGTCACATCCCAGGCAGGTAGCAGTGAGGCCAACACTGACCACGTGTGACAAGAGGGAACACCATAGCTACCAATGGACCTTCATAGACTGTTCACGGTTCAGGGCAAAAGTTTGAGTCTAACCCTGCACTGTATATCAATGGCGTTACATACCGTGAATGTTATTGGCCCCAACCCTGCCACATGGTGTGCTGTACCTCAAATGTAGCACACACATTGGCTGTTGAGTGCGCTATGAGTCGCTAGACAAATGAAGCAGCAATGGGTGCTGATCCACTCTCCACACATATGCCCCATAGCCAGGAATGATCAATAAAATTTGAGACTGCACCACCACATGAATTTGTGAGTGGAATGTAGCACTTCATACATTCTAACACACATGTCACACAATTGTGCTTTCTTGACATATGCCAACCAAGTAAAGACTGATGTACCGGTGTATGGCCTAGGTAGCAAAGGGTTTGCAATTACCTACAGTAGTATGAATGACATCATCACACACCACATATGGAAATATATACCTCTCATTGACACATGCCTGACCAAGAGAAAGTGATCTACTGGGAGTAATACCCTAAACTGTCTAGGTCTTCCACATGCCAATCCGGTTTGGGATGTGCATGTAAGTCTTGCAATGTCCAAAAATGTCATACGCCCATCCTAAATTGTATGGGCGTATAAGGAGACAGAAATGTTGCATGTGGCAAATCAAAAATTCATAGCTGAGATAATTTCACACACTAACAAGATACACTCATGGTGACAATTATATAAGTTGTGGAATGCCCATGTACACCAAAGGATGTGGAAGAACAGCTGAGAGACTCCCTCAGACACTTGGAGATACAACATGGGGAGATCACTTGGACACTACACAAGTTCTTTGGCTGGTGTTATGTCATATATATGTGGAAGCCATGTAATCTTGCAAAGCCTGGAAATGAGAGGGAAACTATCACGTAGCCAGTAGTAGAAGATGTGTACATCTTCAAATTGCACAAGTCACATGTGGCATCCTGTCCATTTATGACCGAACAATGTTGTAGTAGAAGATGTGTACAGTGTTACCAGCCTAAAGAATGTCAGCAATGTAGGGCCAAATCAATTCCCACAAGATATGCAGTTAATGTTGGAGAAGGTACACACATAGACCAATACTGACTGTGCAATACAACAATGCTACCATGTGATCACCCAACATGTGTTCACAGAGGATGTCTAGGTCAGTACGTAACCCATTCATGTTTGCAACAACAACAACGATGTAGTTGTCCATCGCATACTATTCTGACAGAAGCCAGTGACAGATGACATAATCTGTCCCCTGGGTCAGAAAACATAAACAAATTACACTAGAGATACATGCCCTAACCAAGCTGCATATGGAAAATACAAACAATGTATAACCATTTGTGTCAGACCATGCCAAATGATGAGACATATCCTACATGTACAAGCAGCCAGTCTCCTGTACGTGATAGTGCAAGCCTGACTTCAGGTAGCCGAAAATAAATGGAAAATCCCAGGCCATGGAATCACATTTGTGCAGGTGTCTGTCGGCAGCGGACTGAGCATTCTGCTGCTGAAGAGCTAAAATGATGAGGGTAGATCCCTGCCCAACATCTCCTAACTCCCATGCTGAGGCTACATTGACTCTTGTCACAGTCGGGCCTGATGTATCTGCATAGTGGACTGAGCTGAGTGGAGCACCATCAATCTGCATCAAAACATGCAACCATGGGTCTGTTTGGGCACACAAAGTCCACGGAAGCAATGCCATCATTGTCTAACTGCAACCCTGCTACACAGTTGTATGCCATTGTATGTGACAGTCATAACAAACATGTTGTGGTCAATTGTATGTACCTAGTTTGTGCCTTGCGCACATATGTTTGATTTCTCAGCACACATGTACCACTTTAATGGTACAGGCCTGGTATTGTGTATTGGAGTATGATCAAAAGCCTACTTTCCACTAATGAAATTACACATGATCATACATAGACTTAAATGACCTTCAGATGTGTTCCCATATACGGAAACATAGGTGGCACTGATGTGAATACACAGCCACTAAACAATGTGCACCATATGTCCATGCAGGTTTAATTTCACATTAGAACACAGCTTTGGCATTCTTTACACATATTACACTGCACATGTCTTTCCACACACACATCACATCACATACCAACCTTCATTGACACATATGAGTACACCATCTCCTGTTCGTAGATGCATGGAGAACCATATGTTAGACGTGTAGCATAGCATCATGAACCCTGAACTACACAACACACCACAGTGTGGACACACATGCACTGACATTGCCATGGGTTACGTGAGTCGTGTAGTGGATCGATCCACTGCATCGGCTGAGTAGGATTTGTAAAGGGGATCACATGCATGAACATAGCCCATCATATCTAAAGTGGTGTTGTCAAACGTGCATTTGGAAATCAGACATGACAATGTGGTAGACCCACAATTATGTGTTACATCAAATATGTACACTCCCAGTACACACATGTGGTGATATGTATGTGGAAAAAGTCTACCAACACATGCACATATGCAAACAGTATTAATCATTGCATGCATCACACACACATACAAACATATGGTAACACATTCTGATGTTACCATTATATGAATGCACATACACACACCCGTAGCCATACCATACTGACAACATACATGCATAGCCCCTGTGATATGGTATGTGAATCTGGGTGCACTGTCAGCCTTTCCAACAAAATCCACGCATTCCCGTTATGCATCAAAACTTTTGATGCAAACCTCAATACTCCATACTACGCTATTCCAAAAAATGACACCTGGCCCCTGCACTTCATTCGCAAGTCAACAGGCCTTGTCAGCCTTCATTGGAAGCAATACCATGCATTTACCATAATGCGTCAACATTTTTCACGCAAACACCATTACTCCATAATCAACTAATCAACAAAATGACGCATGGCCCCTGCCCATCAATCACAAGTTGGCAGGCCTTGTCTGTCTTAATGGGAAAAAAACACGCATGACTGTCATGTGTCAATAAAAACAACACATATCAGAAAACGTGACACACACACCCAGGAAGTGATGAAACAGGACTGCCTTGCTGCATACATGGTACTGTGATTTCAATTTCACTTTGACTTTACAGTCTTTTTGTTGATGTTTGTGAGAGGGTGTGTGGAGCCGGTGCTGGTCGAGGAGTGGTGGTTTTTAAAAGCTTTGTGCTGTGTCCTGTTTCTGTCCTGTGCATTTTGATATTTTCCTGGATCTTGTGTAGTGTTTTTGTCCTGTTATTGTTATTGAATTGTGGGGTGTTTGTTGAGGGGTAGCGTATTGTGTTCGGGTATTTTGGGTTAGGTGCGGTAGTTTTGTATTTTATGGGGGCAGTGAAGGGAAACTGCAAAATGTCTAGGAAAGGGAGAGCACATAGGATGAGTGTAGATGAACTGGGAGGATTCATCTGGCTGGTTTGGCATTACCTCCCCATTATGTTGACTTTTGGTGGCCGGGTAAACCAGGTTTACCCAACAGTAGCATGAAAGCTGCAGTGGGGCAAGGTACTCCACCACCTATGCTGGATATTTGGAGTTGTGCACACCGACGACCAGATCAAACACCGTTAGGCAGACCTGATTGCAAAAGAGAAAGATCTTCTGGATCACCTAGGGATTCTGATTGGTGTACCAATTGGTAAGTACCCCATTTGCATACACATGACAGGGGGACATAAGGTTGACTGCAGGATGTTTTGTCAAAGGTCAGGACAGGAAGTTTTGTGTTTTAAGCAAATGGCATTGAAGAGAGCTTAGCTATGCACCGGGTACAGACAACTTGCACATTCCTCTTTCTGTACATTGTGTATCACATACAACCCTTAAAGTGTCAAATATCATATATTACTAGCTTAACCTATATCATAAACAAAAAAAAAGGTGTATGTGTATACATATATATCTATGTATTAAATATATATACATATATATATATACACACACACACATATACATATATATTTTGTTTAGGATATAGGTTAAGTTTGTATATGTGTAGTTTATGTTGTCCTACTCGTATCTTGTCTCTTAAGGGGGGTGGTGGGACAATGTTTAGTGTGTGGCGTTATATGTTTAAGATAAGTTTAGATTAGAATAGATAGCTGTAGGGGTAAGTTTCGATAAGTTAGTATAGGCTAGTTTAGTGTAGGATAGTGTCTAGGTTAGTGTTAGACCTGACAGCCTTAAGATGGTCACCCCTAACTTTTTGCCTGCCTCCCTCAACTTTTTTGACACAGTTTTTGCTGCCTTTTAGACTCTGCGCACTTTACCACTGCTAATCAGTGCTAGAGTGCATATGCTCTCTCTCTTTAAACATGGTAACCTTGGATCATACATTATTGGACTATTTAATTTACTTATAAGTCCCTAGTAATGTGCACTATATGTGCCTAGGGCCTGTAGATTAAATGCTACTAGTGGGCCTGCAGCACTGGTTGAGCCACCCACTTAAGTAGCCCCTTTTCCTTGTCTCAGGCCTGCCATTGCAAGGCCTGTGTGTGCCGTTTCACGGTCACCTCGACTTGGCATTTAAAAGTACTTGCCAAGCCTAAACCTCCCCTTTCTCCACTTATAAGTCACCTCCAATGTGTGCCCTAGGTAACCCCTAGAGCAGGGTGCTGTGTGGGGGAAAGGCAGGACATGTACCCGTGTAGTTTACATGTCCTGGTAGTGTAAAACTCCTGAATTCGTTTTTGCACTACTGTGAGGCCTGCTCCCTTCATAGGCTAACATTGGGGCTGCCCTCATACAGTATTGAAGTGGTAGCTGCTGATCTGAAAGGAGTAGGAAGGTCATATTTAGTATGGCCAGAATGGTAATATCAAATCCTGCTGACTGGTGAAGTTGGATTTAATATTACTATTCTAGAAATGCCACTTTTAGAAAGTGAGCATTTCTTTGCACTTAAATCTTTCTGTGCCTTACAATCCACGTCTGGCTGGGCTTGGTTGACAGCTCCTTGTGCATTCACTCAGACACACCCCAAACACAGGGTACTCAGCCTCACTTGCATACATCTGCATTTTGAATGGGTCTTCCTGGTCTGGGAGGGTGGTGGGCCTGCTCTCACACAAAGGACTGCCACACCCCCTACTGGGACCCTGGCAGACAGGATTGAACTGAAAGGGGACCTGGTGCACTTCTTAACCACTCTTTGAAGTCTCCCCCACTTCAAAGGCACATTTGAGTATAAAACAGGGCCTTTGCCCTACCTCATCAGACACTTACTGGAGAAGAAACCTGAACCAGAACCTGCATCCTGCCAAGAAGAACTGCCTGGATGCCTAAAGGACTCACCTGACTGCTTTCTACCAAGGACTGCTGCCTTGCTGTTGCCCTGCTGCCTTGCTGAACTCTTGTCTGGCTGTAAAAGTGCTCTCCAAGGGCTTGGATAGAGCTTGCCTCCTGTTACCTGAAGTCTCAGGACCAAAAAGACTTCTCTTTTTCATTTGAACTCTTCATGCGCTGAAAATTTCGACGCACAGCTTGCTCCACGGCAAGAAAAACACCACACACCAACGCTGATCGACGCAACGCCTTCGGGGCGACCGGAACTTCGACGCACGGCCTCGCAAGGACAACGCCGCCCGACTTCCAGAGGGGAAATCGACGCAACGTCTGCCGTGAGAGCGAAACTTCGACGCACAGCCCTGCGGAACGACGCACAGCCAGAAAACAAGCAGGAGAATCCACGCACAGACCCCGGGACATCTGGTAATCCCGCGACCCACAGAAAGAGACTGTCCGTGCGCCGAAAAAAGACGCTCGACTTCCCCGCGTGAAAAAATAACGACGCAAGTCCGTGTGTGCAGGGGAGAAATCGACGCACACACCATTTTTCCACGTATCTCTTCTTCTGCGGCCCTTTGCAGAGATTTTCCACCAGAAACCAGGTACTTTGTGCTTGAAAGAGACTTTGGGGGTCATTACAACCCTGGTGGACGGTGTTAAAGGTGCGTCAATACCGCAAACAGGCCGGCGGACAAAAAAGGGAATTATGACCCTGGCGGAAACCGCCAACAAAGACAGCCACTTTAACACACCGCCCGCCACGGCGGTACAGAGAAGCAGCACGGCGGACACCGCCAACAGACAGGCGGAAGACAATGTACCACCCAAAGTATCACAACCCGCCAATCCGCCACCTTTTCCGGGGCGGATTCACCGTGGATAAAAACACGGCGGAAACAGTTACTGCAATGGGAAAACGCTCACCTCAACACATCCCACGAGGAACGAGGACTCCATGGAGCCCGAATTACACATTCTTCCGGCCCTTGTATTCCTACTCATCTACGAAGACCAACAGTGGCGCGGCCGAAGACAACAGTGATTACAGCACCTACGACATGGGGGAGGGGGGAGGCAAAAGTTAGGGGGACACCCACGAAACACTCCCACCCCCACCCCCACCCTCACATATTACAACATACACACCAATGCATCCAAAAAAATCACAGTAACAACCCACAATCCCACCGGAAGAATGCAAAGACAAAGCGAAATCTGTTCAAACATTGTAATGTATCAATATACATGTCTGTCAAAAATATACAGATATATAAGAAAATCAGCCAGAAATATATACATTACGAGAAGTAGTGCAGATATGCACATAGCAATGTCCGTGCACCACTAGTCCAAAAAAGCATGGGCGAGGCTCACAAAAGATACCTGTCCTCAATCGGAGAGAACACTGCCGGGGCATCAGATAGAAATACTACAGGCACCTCAGGGGGAAGGGAAGGGGGGCACCTCAGCCAGATGACTGAAAAGCCAGATCCACGACGGGGCTCCATGCCCATTGATGTATCCTGGGGAGTGCAAAGCCACAGTCTCTCAAGTCTCTACACTGGGTGGGTTGCCCACTGCCATATCCTGGGGAGTGCAAAGGCACAGTCTCTCAAGTCTCTACAGTGGGTGGGTTGCCCACTGTAACATCCTGGGGAGTGCAAAGCCACAGTCTCTCAAGTCTCTACACTGGGTGGGTTGCCCACTGCCATATCCTGGGGAGTGCAAAGGCACAGTCTCTCAAGTCTCTACAGTGGGTGGGTTGCCCACTGTAACATCCTGGGGAGTGCAAAGCCACAGTCTCTCAAGTCTCTACACTGGGTGGGTTGCCCACTGCCATATCCTGGGGAGTGCAAAGCCACAGTCTCTCAAGTAGATAACATCCACCAGTGGCTCTGGAGGGGGACTGGTGGCCAGTCTCCCCGTGAAAGTTCCTGTCCCGTCACTGTCCCAGATGCACATGGGATAAGGATGCTTGATGTGGCGGTCTTTACATTCTTACCCGGTGCATGCCCTGTTCAGCGGTGCTTTGCCATGGCGGTGCTTGCCCTGTTCAGCGGTGCTGTGCCATGGCGGTGCTTGCCCTGTTCAGCTGTGCTTTGCCATGGTGCTGCTTGCCCTGTTCAGCGGTGCTTTGCCATGGCGGTCTCTGGACTGTTCAGCGGTGCTTTGCCATGGCGGTGCTTGCCCTGTTCAGCGGTGCTTTGCCATGGCGGTGCTTGCCCTGTTCAGCGGTGCTTTGCCATGGCAGTCTCTGGACTGTTCAGCGGTGCTTTGCCATGACGGTGATTGCCCTGTTCAGCGGTGCTTTGCCATGGCGGTGCTTGCCCTGTTCAGCGGTGCTTTGCCATGGCGGTCTCTGGACTGTTCAGCGGTGCTTTGCCATGGTGGTCTCTGGACTGTTCAGCGGTGCTTTGCCATGGCGGTGCTTGCCCTGTTCAGCGGTGCTTTGCCATGGCGGTGCTTGCCCTGTTCAGCGGTGCTTTGCCATGGCGGTCTCTGAACTGTTCAGCGGTGCTTTGCCATGGCGGTGCTTGCCCTGTTCAGCGGTGCTTTGCCATGGCGGTGCTTGCCCTGTTCAGCGGTGCTTTCCCATGGCGGTCTCTGGAACGGGCATTGGTGTGTGGCATGACGATCCCTAGACTGGGCATTGGTGTGTGGCATGACGTTCCATGGACTGGGCATTGGTGTGTGGCATGACGATACCCAGACTGGGCATTGGTGTCTGGCATGACGTTCCCTCATAGCGCACCGGGGCTGTGGCAGCCGGGTCCCTCCTGGGCACTGACTCCGGCGGTGGTCTCCTAACCAGTGACGATACTTGAGCCCTCCTGGGCACTGACTCCGGCGGTGGTCTCCTGACCAGTGACGATACTTGGGCCCTCCTGGGCAATGACTCCGGTGGTGGTCTCCTGACCAGTGACAATACTTGGGCCCTCCTGGGCACTGACTCCGGCGGTGGTCTCCTGACCAGTGACGATACTTGGGCCATTCTGGGCACTGACTCCGGCGGTGGTCTCCTGACCAGTGACGATAATTGGGCCCTCCTGGGCACTGACTCCGGCGGTGGTCTCCTGACAAGTGACGATACTTGGCCCCTCCTGGGCACTGACTCCGGCGGTGGTCTCCTGACCAGTGACGATACTTGGGCCCTCCTGGGTACTGACTCCTGCGGTGGCGGTGGTCTCCTGATCAGTGACGATACTTGGGCCCTCCTGGGCAATGACTTGGGCGGTGGTCTCCTGACCAGTGACAACGGTGCTGGCGGTGGCGTCTCGACCGCCGGGAATGATGCCGCCCTTCTCCGCCATGAGACTCACAACAGGCTGGGCAGACTTCCTCTGGCCCTTCCCCACCTTTGGCGGAGTCACAGCTGACTCTCCATCCCCTTGGGACCCCTGTGAGTTGTTTTCCCACCAGGAGTCTTCACCCGGTCCCGTCATCCACTTTCCAATTTCAGAGCCTTTACAGGGGGTGGGCTGCCAGTGCTTTGGCTCCGGGTCATACTGCCTGCCCTGGTGGCCGGTGCACTCCACATACCTTGAACAGGCACCACTGGTACTGGAGGCTTTTTGGCTGAGGCGCTACGACGGGACTGATGAATTGGAGGGGGGGGGCAAAAAGGTCAACTTTACACAGGGACAGTTTCTGACGAACACTGGGATGGGTAGTTGGAGGGGGTCTGGGAGTGGAGGAAGAGGAGGTGGTTGTTGGAGGTGTCACTTTAGGTGTTTTGGGTGCAGGTGCAGGTACTGGAGGCTGTCGTGAGGTGGATGGATGTTGGGTGTGTGGGTGCCCACGTTGGTGTACTTTGGGAGGGGGCGTCACAGACACACTGGGAGAGGACACAGGGGACGTGTAAATGTCAGTGGAGGTGGTGAGTGCAGGTGAGCAGCTTGTGGTGCTGGGTGTCCTGGTGCGATTCCTGGTGCCTATAGATGTGGTGCATGCAGGTGTGTGTGTAGACGAGACTGGGAGGGAGGAGGGAGAAGAGGAGGAGGGGGACACAGTGGAGGCAGTGGATGTTGCTGTTTCTGTATGTGGGTGGTGCTTGTGTGAGTGCCTGCGGGATGTGTGGTGCCTATGTTTGCCTGAGCTGCCCTGGTGTGTTGACGTGTGTGCAGGCTGGTCTGATGGTGTGCTTGGGATGGGCTGGGGTACAGGGGATTGGGTCTGGGTGGAGGAGGTTGGAGGGGGGAGGCTAGACACAGGGACAATGGCTGCCATCAGTGCTGAGGCCAGAGATTGCAGGGCATTCACAATGGTAGACTGCCCAACAGTGAGTGACCTGAGGAGGTCAATGGCCTCCTCACTGAGGGCAGCAGGGGTGACTGGGGCAGGGCCTGAGGTGCCTGGGGCAAAGGTGATGCCCACCCTCCTGGGTGAGCGGGCACAGGGCGAATGCTGAGGGGCTCTTGGGAGGGCGGTGCTGGTAGGGGAGGTGGCGGCTGTACCTGTAGAAGTGGGGTGCACAGATGGTGCCGCCACCACAAGGGAGCCCCCATCGGTGGACGAGTCCGTGCCGCTGCTTGGTGATCCGGTGGCCGACGTGAAGCTCCCCTCGCCCTCCGTCCCACTGGTGTATTCTGAGTCCGTGGTGTGGCCCTCCATGGCCATGTGGGATGCAGCTCCCTCGTGCTCCGGTGCCACTGTACCTCCGCCTGATGATGCTGATGCACAAAAGAACAGGGAGAGCACAAAAAGAGGGGGGGAAAGACAGAAGAAGAACAGGTTGAGTGCATGGCATACCGCTACCGTTGGCGGACAAGACAGACACAGCAGCCCCCTGCATTACGCCGTGCTCCTGGCCTCTGCATATGCAATTCCTGAGATATGGCCTACATCGCTATGGTGGACATCTGCACACATTGATGCCACAGGGTCAACTATACCTGTACTTGGCACTGTACTGAGGTGGGGTAGAGTGCCACATGGGCTGCATCACAGAAGGGCCTAGTCTACGCATTTCTGGCTGGCCTAGGTACACCCACAGCCCTCCTCCCCCTCTACTGCGCGCATAGTCCGCAGAATGAGGTTGTACTCACCCCCTTGTGTCTGCTGTGATGCCCTCAAGCGCCCATCCAACTCCGGGTAGCCCACCGCCAGGATCTGGAACATCAGGGGGGTCATAGCGTGACGGGCACCCCTCCCACGTTGGGAGGCCATCCCCAGCTGAGCCTCCGCCGTCTTCTTGCTGCAGCGGCAAATGTCCTCCCATCTCTTCCGGCAGTGGGTGCTCCGTCTGTGGTGGGCCCCCAGGGTCTGGACGTCCTTGGCGATGGCACGCCAAATGTCCCTCTTCTGGTGGGCGCTGACCTACATGACATGCACAAGGGAAGAAGAGAAGTCATTACCAACTGCACCGTCGATGTGAGTAGCCCCCCTCCCTACTCTAGCCATGTGGCCCATTCATTGACATGCATTAATGTTCCCTGAACTCTGCCCCCTTCCCTCTTCCACCCAGCCCTCTCCACCCAGGCCTAGCCCATACAACGTGCTCCCTGTGTACTAACCTGTTGGTCTGGAGGACCGTAGAGTAGCGTGTACTGGGGGAGGACCCCGTCTACCAGTTTCTCCAACTCCTGAGCAGTGAAGGCAGGGGCCCTTTCCCCAGACGCAGCAGCCATTGTCTCTTCCAGACCGAGGTCACAGCAGCACTTGCAGTGTAGGTCCTCTCCTGTCGAAGGTCAGGTATCTAGTGATTGAACAGATAGAAAATGGCGGTGACGTCCGCGGCGGTGACGTCCGCGGCGGTGCGTATCATCACCGCCGGCGCACCTGTTCATTGGCTCCTGGGACCCATAGGGTCCTATGTGAACCAATGCAGCATTGCGCCGCGGTCTACGACCGCCTACCGCGACGGTGTGCAATGCCAGCACAGTTACCCCACAATCCCATTGTCCCGGTGTAGAGGTCAGGCAGCCCCATTTCAGGGGCCCACATGGCTTCATTTGATTCTGCGTCACACATAGCTAGGCCTACACTCAACACACATACAGGAAGGGTTTTGTGTGTAGTGTCGTGTTCTGTGTAACTGTGGGTACATACCTGGATGAAAATTGACTTTATCGTCGCTCTTGTCCTTCGTAGGCGCCGTCAGCTGGGACATGGGAGAAGATGGCGGAATCCTCTTGTGTACCGACCGCTGGTGGACCTGTTGGCAATGGAAGAGCGACATGTCATCGTCACCTGCAGGTTTGACCGTGCCACAATCCAGGAACTATGTACCCACTTGGAGCCAGACCTGATGTCACCAATCCGCCATCCCACTGGAATTCCCCCTGACGTGCAGGTGCTGTCAGTGCTCCATTTCCTTGCAAGTGGCTCTTTTCAGACAACAGTGGCCATGGCATCAGGGATGTCCCAGCCTATGTTTTCCAACGTCTTGTCCAGAGTGTTGTCTGCCCTGCTGAAACACGTAAGGAGATACATCATTTTCCCTGAGGTGGAGGATTTGCCTACAGTTAAAGGTGAGTTCTATGCCCTTGGACATATCCCCAACGTCAGAGGTGCCATTGATGGGACCCATGTAGCTCTGGTCCCCCCCCACAGGAGTGAACAGGTGTACAGAAACAGGAAGAGTTATCATTCGATGAATGTACAGATGGTATGTTTGACAGACCAGTACATCTCCCAGGTTAATGCTATGTTCCCTGGCTCTGTGCATGACGCCTACATCCTGCGGAATAGCAGCATCCCTGATATGATGGGTCAACTCCAGAGGCACCGTGTATGTTACCCCAACCTTTCCTGGCTACTGATCCCAGTGAGGAATCCCAGGACCAGGGCAGAGGAACGGTACAATGAGGCCCATGGGCGGACTAAGAGGGTGATCGAACGCACCTTCAGCCTCCTTAAGGCCAGGTTCAGGTGCCTCCATATGACAGGTGGTTCCCTATTCTACTCACCGAAGAAGGTGTGCCAGATCATCATTGCCTGCTCGATGCTTCATAATTTGGCTTTACGACGCCAGGTGCCTTTTTTTCAGGATGATGGTCCAGATGACGGTGTTGCGGCAGCTGTGGAGCCTGTGGAGCCTGGGGACAGTGATGAGGAGGAAGCTGAGGAAGAAGACAACGACAACACAGAGTCAGTCATACAGCAATATTTCCAGTGACACACAGGTGAGAACACTTTCAGATTTTACATTACATTCACTGTCACACGTCTTCCTCTATCCTGTGTGTAATTACTTGGGATTATTTGGTAATTGAGTTGTTTCTTTCCATTACGGTTTCACAGGTGTGGTTACCAACGTGTGTCATCTACTTGCATCCTTCAAGGACTTTTGATGTGTGACATTGGTATGTTGCTTTTACATCTCACAACGCATTTTCACACTGTCATTGCTATTACATTTTAACAAATCATAGACTGACTCCAGATTGTTTTGTGTTTCAAGGGTGTTTATTGCAGTGCTCAGAATTGGGAGGGGGTTGTTACATGGTGATGGGTGATGACGGAGGAATGTCCATGGCAGAGTCCAGTCTATTAGTCTCACAGGTGCACTGCCCATCTGGGCATAGGAAGAGGAGCTGGGGCAGTTCAAGTATGGACAGGGTAACAAAGTGGGGCAGTGGGGGGACAATCAGGGTGGTCTCATTTCCTGGCGGGGGTCTTGCCATCTTTCTCTGTCCTGTTCCTGGATCTCAGGGCCCGCTTGCGTGGTTGTTGTCCGTCTGCAGGGGGTGGGGTGCTGGTGTGGTGGTCCTGTGGCGGGGCGTCCTGTCCACTAGCACCGGCGATGCAGACACTGAAAAGCGCAACGGGTGCTGCTGCACCCGTCGCACGCCTTCCACTCCGCCGGCTCGATTCCGAGCCGGCTTCCTTGTGGAAGGCGCTTTCCCGCTGGGCCGGCGGGCGATCTGAATCAGATCGCCCGCCGGCCCAGCGGGAAAGTCAGAATACCCCTCGCGGTCTATTGACCGCGGGGCGGTATTCAGACGGCTTCCGACGGGCGGGCGGCAACCGCCGCCCGCCTGGGTCGGAATGACCACCTTTATATCACTTTTCAGTGATATCTCTACAATTTCACATTGCGGGGGTCATTCTGACCCCGGCGGTCATGGACCGCCGGGGCCAGGGTTGGTGGGAGCACCGCCAACAGGCTGGCGGTGCCCCGCAGGGCATTGTGACCGCGGCGGTTTGGCCGCGGTCCGCTGCCCAAATGAATCCTCCATGGCGGCGCAGCGAGCTGCGCCGCCATGGAGGATTCTGACACTCCATACCACCATCCTGTCGGTATGGGGTGTCGTGGGGCCCCTGGGGGCCCCTGCAGTGCCCATGCCAATGGCATGGGCACTGCAGGGGCCCCCGTAAGAGGGCCCCACTTTGTATTTCAGTGTCTGCTTTGCAGACACTGAAATACGCGACGGTTGTCACTGCACCCGTCGCACCTTCCCACTCCGCCGGCTCAATTCTGAGCCGGCGTCCTCGTGGGAAGGGTGTTTTGCACAGGGCTGGCCGGCGGCCTTTTGGCGGTCGCCCGCCAGCCCAGTGCAAAACCCAAAATACCCTCAGCGGTCTTTCGACCGCGGAGCGGTATTTTGGAGGGGGGAACTCTGGCGGGCGGCCTCTGCCGCCCGCCAGGGTGAGAATCACCCCCTGCATCTTTATTCATTTTGACCTACAATTATCCTGATAAATATTATATATTTTTCTAAACACTGTGTGGTGTATTTTTGTGGTGCTATTTTGTGTTATTGTATGATTTATTGCACAAATACTTTACACATTGCCTTCTAAGTTAAGCCTGACTGCTCGTGCCAAGCTACCAGAGGGTGGGCACAGGATAATCTTGGATTGCTTGGACAGAGGGTAACCTGACTGCCAACCAAAAACCCCATTTCTAACAGTTAGGTTTTCATAAGGTGTTGTTTTAATGTTACAATACATTCTGTTTTGGACAATTAGGTCTCCATGTTGATGGAGTGTCTCAGTGTTCTCATGTGTGGCCTGGCCAAGTTATAGGAATGCCTTAGGGTATGCATTCTGTATTGATTTACATGTATGACTATGTGTATCCCGTATGACCAAGAAGCTATCAGATTGGCTGTAATATGACATCCGCTACTCAAAACATTTTCCATTCCCATTTCCTGACATTCACATTGTGTATGTATACAGATTCTTTGACAGGTAGGTATGGATCTTCAACAGCGATCTCTGAGGTCTGTCAGAAGACTTCTTGTAAAGTGTGGCATATTTTTCGAAAACTCATTTGGGGTATGTATCCTGGCACACTGACAGCTGACTATCACTGATCAAAATTGCCTCTTCTGTTCCACACATATTAGTAGTATTGGTGCTCTCTTCATGGAAAATTCCAGACACTTGGGGGCAAATTTATACTTTTTTTGTCCAGCACTACAAAATATAATTGTATTTTCTACGTTTGCGCCACAAATGCGATGCAAAAAAAGAATAAATATGGGCTTTGGTTCTGACCCAATAATGCCATATGTCAACTTGAATGGATATCTGTTAATTGCATGCTTTTAAGACTAAGGGGGTTATTCTAACTTTGGAGGAGTGTTAATCCGTCCCAAAAGTGACGGTAAAGTGACGGATATACCACCAGCCGTATTACGAATTCCATCATGTGGATTTCAAACTGAACACCGTCAGCTACTCTTTTCTAAAAGTTTCTCTAGAGCCTTGAAAAAGTCCGAGAGGACGAAACACGTGTTGGCTGTTTTGTTTCTCATCTATGCCTGTTCATTCTGAGGAGTCAGACTGTTAGTGTATCCTGCTATATACTTTTTCAGATGTGGACTTAAACATCTTTGAACTATGATTCAACTACCGATCACTGAGGATTAAACGTTTCATACTAAGTCACTAGACTTTGGACTCATTTGTTTGGAGTGCCCTGGTTTCTCTTTTCTTAGATATCTATTATCTTGCCTAACTTATTTTTCATACTGTGTTGATCTCATTACATTCACTTTTGTGAAATCATTTTGTCTTTGCATTATTCAGCCGAGATACGGGGTAAAATTGTTTTTATAATGCATCTGGTTGTGTGTATGGTGTGTGTGTTGTGTGCGTATGTGTCACTGTAGTTTTTCTCCCCCCTCTCTTGTGTGCTAGGCGGCTGATCTCACCGTCGTCGTCTTTGCCGGCATTGGTGTTCATGGTGGAGCAGAACGTAGAAGATCATCGGGAAGACATGCAGTTCTGGTTCCATGGCAGCGTGGTTGTTTCCTGTGTCTCCAATAGTGAGTCATTTCCCTTCTGAGCTCTGTTTCTGCCAGGCTTTTGATGTTGTTGGTACTGCCCCTGAAAAGGTGGCGGTTTGCAGGGTCAAAATATGGTGGGCAGAACATTGACTTCTGCCTGGCTGTAGGCAGCTACCGCCATGGTGGCTGTTGTTTCTGCCCTGGCGGTCGGTGTGGTACATTGGCTGTCTTTCAGATATCTTTCCGCCATGGTCATAATTTGGTAGTAGTTACCACCAGCCTGTTGGCGGTATTACTGCCAATTTATCACTGACTGCCAGAGTCATAATAAGGGCCTAAGTCCCTGATATTTTCTCAAGTGACTCAGCTCTGTGCAGTGGCAATATTAGTTGCACAGCACTGTGCCACTGTGGAAATGCAGGGATGCATCATGTTTACTAGAATACGTCACGCCTATGCGTTTACCCCAGATCTTGTGCAGATATGTTCTCCCTGCACCAAGTAGGCATCCTTTCACCATAGTGGAAGTGTGCCAGCGTTGCGGGGATAGATTGTTTATATGCAGGAAGGTGTTCCTTCCTGCACATAAACAATTTTTTATGGCAAGGTGGCATTTCTATGTGTGCTATAGGATACAGCATGCATGAGAAGTGCAATGACACCAGGAGGATGGAAAGGATTTTGGCTTGTTGTGCCATTCTGACACCACCCCTGTGGTGATGTTGACTTCAGTCAAATGTGCCTCCCCCTTCTGCCACTTGTGAGATTCCAGATAGTCCCCCTCCACATGTTACCCTGCATTTTTGTAGTTCTTGGTAGTCTGCACTGCAAGTCCAGTGACCAGCTCCTCTGGGATGGCCACTGCCACCATTTCCTCCAGCACATCCAGGACCTCCTGAGGTGTGGGATTTCCACCTCCAGTCTGCAGTGCTACCTTTTGGTTCTTGACCAGTTTCTCCTTAGTTCTGCGCTTGCAAGCATGCCAGCGCTTCTTGCAATCAGTGACAGTCCTCTTCACCTCTGCCACGCTGTTGACTTTATCTACTATTGCCTGCCATATAGTCTCTCTCCTACCTGTTGGCAATTTGGAGGTGATGAAGAGCTTTTGTTGGTGCACTGTCACCTCTCTGACTAAGATGTCATGCTCCTTCTAACTAAAGCAACACTTACGTTTCCTCTTCTTCTTCTCCTGACTCTTTACTGGACCCTCCTGGCTAGTACTTGGCTGATTGGGATTTCCCAGGGGTCTCTTCTGGCCTGCATCTCCATCTTGTCTTCCCGAACATTTGTTTTTTGCTTGCGTGTTGTTTTTTATGCTAATGCTGTTAAATATGGAGCTAACCCATTTGGTGTAAAAAACATGCCACAAAACATTCTAACACCACTTTTGTAGCATTAGAGTAATGTTTTCTTACGGCATGTCACAGTAGTTAGCTGTCTTTCTGTGGCAATATGGAAGTATTCATCCATTCTAAAATTAATGGTGATGGACCTGGCCTTTTTTGCAGTGTCATCCCAAAGCATTTTGCCTCCACCCCTCTTGCTTTGTTCAATTACTCTGTGCACTTTACTACTGCCAACCAGTGCTAAGGTCTTGTTCTCTGTCCCTAAAACCTGGTAAGATTGGCCTGCAGCTGATTGGTACATTTAGTTTGCGTGTAAGTCCCTAGTGTATGGGGTACATGTACCTATGGCCTGTAGATAAAATGCTACTAGTGGACTGGCAGCACTAAGGTTGCCACCCACTAAAGAAGCACTTTTTAAAAAAAAATCTGGACTGCTGCTGTAGCCTGAAGTGCAGTTTTAGGCTCCCATTTCAACCTAGCAAAATAAACCTTTTGTCAGGCCTAAATGGTCCCTTTTTACTGACAACTGCACAGCAGGTTGAATACTACTTTAAACACTGTAAGAATTGCAAACCTGGCTCATAGGGTAGGGCCTAATATGTTTGGCATGCAAAATTGGATGCAAAAATTTTGATTTGGGTGAGTTGTAAAGCTTACAGAAGAACATGAATTGTACAGTAGTCTGAAGTGGCGTTGTCACAAGGGCAACATGGCAAAGTAGGAAACTAAGATCCTCGCTCAGGAAAAGCTTCTAAAAAGTGCACAGTGCAAGATCTAAAACAACTAAGATAAAATGTGTGTTCAAGGTTAGCTATCCACGCTAGATATGGTTCTGGTCCTTCAGTAGTAATAATCCAAGAATATCTCATTACAGTGGCCACCGCTTTGGTGTGAACCTCCCAAAGGTCAGATGTGTGCCTGAGGAACACATTTTTGAGAAGGGTCTTAGAATTACTGTTAATTGTGTCTGGGGAATAAAATATATTCTGGGATCCACAGTTCAAGAAAAGCTTGTTTAACATAAGATAACCACAGGATCTTATCAATGTGGTCCAAAGTGATACAATCTTTTGTATCGAGTGTGAGAGTTTAGCCTTGGGGTGTGCATGTAGGGAAAGCCTAATTCTGAGTGCACAATGTACCTCGCAGAGATCTGAGGGATTGACAATGACCTCCATAGGAATCTATTTTCTAGGTTTTACAAATTCCCTTGATTAGTATAGCCCCTAAACTCCCACCCCTTAGGAACATTCAGAAAAACATTTGCTCTAATAAAGCTGGGTCATTTGTTTAAAAGGCTTGCGACCAAGTCTTTCCATGAATTCTATTGCTTCGGAGGCCCCAAGAAAATTCCGGGCTCTTTGATTTAAAAGGTTTCCCCACTTTAAATTGGAGTGAAATATAATGCCCAGATAATTACATTTTTTGTCTTTGTTAACTGGGGTCCGTCTCTCACATAGATTTTTGATCTTGTGCTTTTGGGACCACTAATCATGAGATAAGATTTCTGCTGGTTCACTTTTTAGCTAAGATTATTCCTAAAGCTAGTATGGGAGTCCAGTAAAATTTGGAGTCCATTTGCAGTATGAGTGATAAGGACAGCGTTATCAGCATTTAAAAGGACAGGGCAATTGCCAGCCTCAGCAAGTCCTTCCCTTTTTGCACAAACTCATAATCCAGGCCATTAATATGAAATAAAAATAGAAGAAGAACTAGAATGCAACCCTGTCTAATGTCTTTATTAGACTTGATAAATGAGGTACATTCCCCACCTTGACCATAGCAGACCTTTACAACCACAGCATAGGTGGTGCACACCTAGGTGCATTGCTGAGGTGCCCAGTGTCATTTTAAAAGCAAGCCTGCCTTGCTGGCTGCTTTTAAATTAAAGTTATATGCAAATTCGACTTTGGAATTAAAGGTACTTCCAAAGTCTTAAACTACCTTATTTTTACATATAAGTCACCCCTAAGGTGTGCCCTATGTGCCCCTAGGGCTGGGTGCCATGTAACTATAAGCAGGGACTTTATAAAAATAGATTTATAAGCCCTGGTGAGGTAAAAACAGCCAAATTCGTTTTTCCCTCATTGAAGTAAATGGCCTTCATAGGCTAGAATGGGCAGACTTTATTTTAAATTTTAAAGTCTCCTTAAATGTTACATACCAAGAATTTGGTATCAAATTGATTGTTGTAATAAATCCCACAACTTCCAGTTGTTGGATTTAATATAACTTGTCCAGGTAAAAAGTTTAGACTTTACCTAAAAAGTTGCCAATTTCAGCTCTGCATTGTTTTTGCTGCTGTGCTCTGATTGGCCAGCCTGCAGCAGCTTCTGCCAGGCTGCCTTGATGAGGTGTGAAGTGGCCAGACTTCACACAAAGGAATGTGCTTGGGGGAGAGAATCTCCCCTCAGCAGATGGTGAGGCAGGAAGGGGGAGGGCTGCCAAACTGGTCTTCAAAGGCAGAGAAGGACATTTGCAGCACCCAGCAACACCCCCACATCCTGCAACCCCAGACAGCTAGGTGCCCCCTTGATTAGATTAGGAGAGGGCAGGAGAGGGGTGTGTTTATGATTTTTAGCCACACCAGTGGGTGGGCTCAGCCAGATGTAACCTCCAAAAATCAGATTCATCCATGTTGGATTTTTAGAGACTGTTGCCTTCTGGGATGGATTTTTGCCACACTTCCCATGAAGTGGTCATCACAGGGGGACGACCCTGTCCCTGATTGGAGAACCAGGGCCCCCCTGCTTTTCACCCAGGAGCAAGGATAAAACTGGCAGACCTGCACCCACACCTCAGATCCCCTCCAGAATTCAACAAGAAAGGAACTAAAGAAGAAGAAGGACTGCCCTGCTGGACCCCTGGCCTGCACCTGGACCCTGCACTCAGAAGGACTGCACCAGCTGCACACTTGGGCTTCACCACAAGAAGGACTTTGCCTGGCTTCAACTGGTTCAAGGAGGGACTCCCTGTTTGCTACAGGTGAAAAATTGCTAAACCAGAGTCCCCTGCACCAACTCCTGAAGAAAGCGACCAGCTGACCACTGTCCAGTGGCCAAAAAGGAGTTTGCGCCAGGTGCATTCTGGGAGTTGAAGTCCGCACCCCCAAGGACCATCACAGAACTTCTGGACCCTTGGGGTGAGCTGTGGACCCCAAAAGAACCTTAAAAGAACATCTGGGTGAAGCCCCAGAAGTTTGGAAAAGATTGGAGAATTTTTGAAAAAAAGCTCCATAAAGTGACCGACCCGACGCGGAAATTCTAGCCGGCTTGCCTCAACCGCGACCCGGCCTGACTTCGTGGTTTGTCCCGGTAAAGAAAAACATCCAAAAAAGAGACTAAGGGCCTGATTCTAACTTTGGAGGACGGTGTTAAACCGTCCCAAAAGTGGCGGATATACCACCTACCGTATTACGAGTCCATTATATCCTATGGAACTCGTAATACGATAGGTGGTATATCCGTCACTTTTGGGACGGTTTAACACCGTCCTCCAAAGTTAGAGTCAGGCCCTAAGTCCGAACGTAAAAAGTTGACCGGGACCTCCCAGCCATCGTATCCGAGAAGGGCTCCATGGACGTCGGATCAAGATCCAGGTTTACCCCGGTCGAAGGATTTTCATCTCGAAAAAACGACTAAGTCCGAAGGTAAAAATCACCACCGAGGAAACCGACTTCGCGTATCCGGACAAGGGCTCCAGGAGGTCGGATTCAACTGGCAGGTTCGTCCCGGTGAAGAAAAACTTCAAAATAAAGACTAAGTCAGAAGGTAACTTTTTAACCGAGGCCTCCCGCGACTTGTAGCCGAGCAGGGCTCCATCGCGGTCGGCCTGAAAGTTTGACTTTGCCCCGGTCCTGGTGCAACCAGATGACCCGATTGGCGCTTTTTGTTTCTAAGCGCTAGAAAATAATAATACTTTAAAAATTCATATCTCCGGTTCCCCTGAACCGATTTTAATCGTTTTTGTGTCATTTTAAAGATAAAAATATAAGCTATTTTTATAAATTGGTTTTGGATTTTTAAACTGTTTCCTGTGTTTTATTTAATTACTGTTTTGTGATATTTGAATGCTTTACACTTTGTCTCCTAAGTTAAGCCTTGACGCTCGATGCCAAGCTACCAAGGGTAGAGCTGGGATTAATTTACTGAGACCTAACTGTACCTATGTGGAGGTTAGTGGCTTGTTGCTAGGTGTAGGTACCTACCTGCCCTACCAATAACCCATTTTCCAACAACCCCTTCTAAAATTTTGGAGGTAGAGTCCAGAAGAGATATGGGGCCTAGAAGGTTGGTTGATTCTTGTCACCCCTGTTAAAAGTGGGATTCCATTCATGATTTTAGCAGGTCACCCTTTGTTGCAGCTCAGACCCCATTAGCTATTAACAATTTATCAAGAAGGCCTCGTAAAGACAAGTAAAACATTTTAAAGTAAGGAGTGCTGGTTAACATTTTCAAGTTTGATATTTGAGATTTTAAGAGAAATCAGCCCTGTAAGCCCCCCTTTTGGCCTGCCCAATGATGATGGCATAGCTGGAGTACAAAGTGATTGATAACCATCTAAGTGAAAGTTCTCAGATGAGCAGGTCTTCTGACAACAAATTACATCAACGTTTTTACCTGTGATAGCCAATAGTCCTTTGACAGTTTTGAACTTATGCCAGCTATATTCCACAACAAGCTACAGAAGTCATCCGCATTTCATTCTGGGTATTGTTACTATTTAGCAAAAAATGTGGGCTAAGAAGAATTCTGTTTAAAGAGTAGTTTAGTCAGTCAATATCAGATAATCCAGACTGAGGGAAAATTAATTTGTAGTGGTTGAGGGTTAGTTGACTGAGCTCCCAATTTTGGCCTAAGCTAGGAGGTGTGTTTACTGCTCCTTGTATTTTTTTCAGGATAGGCCTCTAGAAGTAACCTAAGGGAAGGGCACAGACCCTGTCCTGGTTGCTCATTACATAGTTTAGATGATGCAAAAGAGGGGTCACCAGCCAGGGATTTTAAAAGTTGACGACTACGCAGTCACCTTTTGAATTTTTCAGCAAATAACCAATCAATTTAACTCTCTACCCCGTAAGTATATCACCCACTAAATCAGCAGGCCAACCAGAGTTTTTCTTCAACAATTGGACCACTTTATCTTTTGAATCCAACAGTCCTCATGATCATTTCCCACTTACGTTGGAATCCTTTCCAGTACAATAACATGTAGAGTACATTCAGGTGGGAATTGCAGATGTTGTAGAGGCCCCTCTTACAAGTAATCGACTGATGGCTTGGTAGTAGGTGAGGACAAGCATTATCACTTGTTTGTTCACAATTGCAGATATTTCTAGATATGGGGGGTCATTCTGACCTCGGCGGTAAAAGGCCCTTACCGCCGGTCAGAAGTCCGCCATTCTACCGCCGCGGCCGCGGTAAACCGCCACGGTCATTCTGACCACCAACTGGCAAACCGCCAAAAACCCGACATCCAAGGAAGGCCGCCTCATCAGCGGGCCGCGGAAAACTGGAGATGACCAAGCCTCCACCGTCACGCCAACACAAACACGCCCATGCCATTCTGACCCACGAATCCACGCGGCGGTCTTTCAACCGCGGTATTCCATTGGCGGTACACACCGCCGCGCTCAAAATACACACACAGCTCCAAAACACTGCCACATTGGACAATTTGAAATACACACACCTGACACACATACAAACAAAACTCCCACACATCCAATCAACTATAAAACACACACCCACATCACCCACAAACCCCCACTAGTTGGAAATTGGAGAGAAGGCGATAGAGATAGAGATAGAGATAGAGAGAGCGAGCACAGCAATCGAATACCCCAACACACACAGGAACCCAACTTCATCACCCACACCACATTTACGCACACATCACCACATATCACCACGCACATCACCACAAACACCACCCCACACCTCATCCACACCACCCCATGGCACCCCAAAGACACCCCAGGTTCTCGGACCAAGAACTCAGGCTCATGGTGGAGGAAATTATAAGGGTTGAGCCCCAGCTCTTCGGCACACAGGTGCAGCACACCACTATAGCAAGGAAGGCTGAGCTATGGCAAAGGATCGTAGACAGGGTCAACACTGTGGAACAGCATCCCAGAAATCGGGAAGATATCAGAAAGCGATGGAACGACCTACGGGGGAAGGTGCGCTCGATGATGTCGCGACACAACATCGCTGTGCAGAAGACTGGCGGCGGACCCCCACCCACTCCACCCCAATTCACAGCATGGGAGCAAGAGGTAGTAAACATCCTGCATCCTGATGGCCTCGCTGGAGTACACGGAGGAATGGACTCTGGTAAGTCGAATCTCAACTACTTCAACCCCCCAACCACCAGCATGCCAACCCCCCCCTCACCCCCAATCTCAACCCCCTAGCACACAACCTCCCTGCCAATGTCTCACCAGCACAACCCACCCTAAACCACACCAACCCCTGAATGCCAACACAAACCATAGACAGCCACCACCAAAGCATGACCATTGCACATACCCATACACCCCCCCCCTCACAACACCTCCCACAAGGGAATGCCAGCACTGGGGGACAAGGGCACTCAAAATGCACGCCATGGCACACACATAAACAATAACCATACTCCTTTACCCCTGCAGGGCCCGAACGCCAACACACCGCCACGGAGGGTCCAGATTTGTCCATCCCACCCCCAGAACAGGCCCCCAGCGAGGACAGCAGCTCTGTCGACCTTGAACCTGATGACCAGCCCGGACCATCGGGGACCTCTGGACAGTCGGTTCCCCACACACAGACACAGGCCACAGCAGACCCAACCCCCTCTGGGAACACCAGCACAGCTCCCACCCAGCGGGCCCATGCCTCTGTCTCCAGGACGCGTCAATCAGCGGTGTGTCCGCCACTACAGGGCACCCAGGCTGACCCAACACCCCAACAACAACAGGGACCTGGGGGCAATGGTAGTGGGCACACCGTCCAGGGGACAGAGGCCCGGGTAAATAGGGCAACTGGGAGGGCTGCTGTGCGACAGGGGGGGGAGGACAGGCCCAGGGAACCCACTCTCCAAGAGGCCCTCACCACCATCATGGGAGCATACCACCACTCCCAGGAGACGATGGCGACGGTACTGGCCAGGTTCACCGAGATCCAGGCACAGCAGGAGGAACGCTACATGGGGTTCAGCAATGAACTCAGAAATATCGCTACCGCCATGGGGACCATAGTCCAGGCCCTCAACCGGATAGAAAACACATTGCGGGACACTGTGGCACCACAAAGGGCCCCTGTCACTAGCCAGGAACAGCCTACCACCTCCGCCGGCGCTAGTGGTCAGGAGGCCCCCACAGAACGACGGGCCACCAGAACCCCACCTCCTGCTGAAGAACAACCACCCCGCAAGAGGAACCTGAGATCTCACAGGAAGACAGAGTAGGATGCCAACACCCCCGCCAGCATAAGATACCCCCTGATGTCATCCCACTGTCCCACAGTGTCACCCTGTCCAACCTTGAACTGCCCCTGCTCCATCCTTCCACAGGCATATGGAAAATGCACCTGTGAAACTGAGAACTGGGCTCTGCCATGGACATAACTCCACCCTCACCCATCACCGTTTTAATATCATGTACCAATATCTAGCACTAAAAATAAATCACTCATTGCACTGAAATCATTCAGGAGTCAGCCTGTATTATTTACAAATGTATAACACATTACTGATCAATAATGTTCAGTTATTTTTGTGATGACAACATACCGATGTCAATAAGCATTAGTCCATGGGCTAACCAAGCAGAAGTCACGCAGTGGGTCATACAGCACTGAAAAGGGAAGGGAAAATCAAACATTAGTTTAAAAGAACTGGGGGGAAATACACAAAGTAAAGATGCAGGGGGCTTTCAGGAAATGTTAAATGGCGTGGGTGATTCTTACCTGTGTGCTACCGAAAATACTGTTGGATAACTCTGTCCCTGTTGTCTGTGTCGTCCTCTTCGTCTTCCTCCTCTTCACTCTCCGCAGGCTCCACAGCTGCTTCAACACCACCATCTGGACCATCGTCCTGCAGGAAAGGCACCTGACATCGCAATGCCAGATTGTGAAGCATACAGCAGGCCACGATGATCTGGCACACCTTCTTTGGTGAGTACATCAAGGATCCCCCTGTCATATGCAGGCACCTAAACCTGGCCTTCAGGAGCCCAAAGGTTCTTTCTATGATCCTCCTAGTTCGCCCATGGGCCTCATTGTACCGTTCCTCTGCCCTGGTCCTGGGATTCCTCACTGGGGTCAATAGCCAAGGCAGGTTGGGGTAACCAGAGTCACCAATTAGCCACACACGTTGTCTCTGTAGCTGTTCCATCACATAAGGGATTCTGCTATTACACATCACATACGCGTCATGCACTGACCCAGGGAACTTGGCATTCACATGGGAGATGTACTGGTCAGCCAAACAGACCACCTGGACGTTCATAGAATGGTAACTTTTCCTGTTTCTGAACACCTGCTCATCGTCTTTTGGGGGTACTAAAGCCACATGGGTCCCATCAATGGCACCAATTATGTTGGGGATATGTCCAAGGGCATAAAAATCACCCTTCACAGTGGCCAAATCAACCTCCTCAGGGAATACAATGTAGCTCCGCATGTGTTTCGTCAGGGCAGACAACACTCTAGACAAAATTTTTGAAAACATAGGCTGAGACATTCCAGATGACATGGCCACTGTTGTCTGGAATGAGCCACTTGCCAAAAAATGGAGGACTGACAGAACCTGCACTAGAGGGGGAATTCCTGTGGGTTGGCGGATGGGGGACATCAGGGCTGGCTCCAGCTGGGCACACAGTTCATGGATAGTGGCTCGGTCAAGTCGGTATCGTAGTATGATATGGCGTTCTTCCATTGTCGACAGGTCCACCAGCGGTCGGTACACGCGAGGATTCATCCTTCTCCTCGGAAGTCCCAGCGGACGGTGCCTAGGAAGGACAACATGGAGCACAGAGTCAAGCAAATCACAGGTACGTTCACCACAGCATGGCTAGCACACGATTATCTATGTATTGAAAGGCGTGTATGTGTGGCAATGCAAGGCCTAGGCCTGTGTGACGCAGTACAAATTATGCAATGTGGGCCCTTGAAATGGCGGCTGCCTGACCTGTGAAGTGGGACAATGGGATGTGAGGTCAATGCGCTGGCGTGGCACACCATGGTGGTAGGCGGTCGAAGACCGCTATACGAAGCCGCATTGGTTAACATTGAAGCCTATGGGTTTCAGGAGCCAATGACGAGGTGCGCCGGCGGTCGCGGTACGCACCGCT
Organism: Pleurodeles waltl; assembly: GCF_031143425.1. NCBI lineage: Eukaryota > Metazoa > Chordata > Amphibia > Caudata > Salamandridae > Pleurodeles > Pleurodeles waltl. The sequence continues at coordinate 857,765,103 of NC_090450.1, forward strand.
GCGGTACGCACCGCCGCGGGCGTGACCGCCATTTTCTATCTGCTTAATCACTCGAGACCTGATCATCCACAGGAGCGGACCTATACTGCAAGTGCTGCTGTGACCTCGGTCTGGAAGTGACAATGGCTGCTGCGACTGGGGAAAGGGCCCCTGCCTTTACGTCTGAGGAGTTGGAGAAACTTGTGGATGGGGTCCTCCCCCAGTATGCGTTACTCTACGGTCCTCCAGACCAACAGGTAAGTACACTGGGTGCACATTGAATGGGCTATGCCTGTGTGGAGTGGGGTGGATGTAAGTTGGTGGGGTGGGGGGCGAATGAGGAGTGCAACGCACGACAGATGAGAGCATGTGCCATATGGCAAGGTTGGGGAGGGGGGGCCAATCACATCTAACATGCAGAAAATGTATGAATTTCCCACCCTGTACATGTCAAATAGGTCAGCGCCCATCAGAAAGTGGACATTTGGCGTGCCATCGCCAAGGAAGTCCGGGCCCTGGGGGTCCACGTCAGACGGGGCACCCACTGCCGCAAGAGGTGGGAGTACATCCGCCGCGGAACCAGGAAGACCGCCGAGTCACTGCTGGGGATGGCCTCCCAACCTAGGAGGGGTGCCAGTCGTACCCTGACCCCCCTGATGTCCCGGATCCTGGCGGTGGCCTACCCTGATTTGGATGGGCGCTTGAGGACATCACAGCAGACACAAGGGGGTGAGTATCAGCACATTCTGCTATCTTTATGCGCAGTGGAGGCGTCTGGGTGGGGGAGGAGGGTTGTGGGTGACATTAGGCCAGGGCGCTTTCTGTAGTGTAGTCCTCTCCTTTAGGCATGGCCCTGTGCTCCCGGACCCCACCTCTGTAGGGGGACAAGTACAGCTATCGATGGTCCAGCATCACACATGTGCGCGTTTGTCGTCTCTAGACCTGTTGTCCTAGTCAGAAGTACTGAGTAGTGTACCCCGAATGTGCGGCTTAGTGCATGAGGCTCCTGTGTCTGTCCTCTCCACCAACGGTGTTGACATTGCATGCACTCAACCTGGTCTTCGTTTTTCTCCCCCCACCCTTCTTCTTCATCTTCTTGTGCATGTGTGCATTAGCATCATCAGGCGGAGGAGAATTGGCATCGGAGCACGAGGGAGCTGCAAGTCACAAGGCCCCGGTGGGCCCAGGAACAGACACCGAGGGCATCAGTGATCCGGAGGGCGAGGGGAGCACCACAACGGGGACCGGTGGTGACACCAGCGACACCGACACGTCCTCGGATGGGAGCTCCCTAGCGGTGGCGGCAACATCCGGGCCCCTCGCCTCTACAGGTACAGCCGCCACCCAGCGCACCAGCCCCGCCCTCCCAGCAGCCCCTCAGCCTACGCTCCGTGCCCGCTCGCCCAGGAAGGCGGGCGTCTCCTTCGCCCCAGGCACCTCAGCCCCTGCCCCTGTCACCCCTGCTGCCCTCAGTGAGGAGGTCATTGACCTCCTTCAGACCATCATTGTTGGGCAGACTACCCTTTTGAATGCCATCCAGGGGGTAGAAAGGGAGGTGCATCGGAGCAATGCCTACCTGGAGGGCATTCATTCGGGTCAGGCTGCCCATCAACGATCGTTCAATGCTCTGGCCTCAGCACTGACGGCAGCCATTGTCCCTGTTTCCAGCCTCCCTCTTCTAACTGCCTCCACCCTGTCTCTGTCTCCTGTTCCTCAGCCTATCCCATCCACACCATCAGACCAGCCTGCACACACCTCAACACCCAAGGGCAGCTCATCCAGACACAAGCACCACAGAACCCACAAGCATTCACCCAAGCAACACCCAGATGCAGACATTCCAACAGTCACTACCACCTCTGTGTCCCCCTCCTCCTCGTCTCCCTCCTCCCTCCCTGTGACGTCTACACTCACACCTGCATGCACACCACCATCAGCCAGTGCTTCCATCACCAGCACACCCTCCAGTACAGTCCGCACACGTGCAGTCACCACCCCCACTACCATTTACACGTCCCCTGTGTCCTCTCCCACTGTGTCTGTCACCCCCTCATCCAAGACACACAAACGCAGGCAGACACCCACCCAACAGCCATCCACCTCACGACAGCCTCCAGCACAAGCACCTTCAACCAAAGACAGCACACCTGACTCTCCTACAACCACATCCTCTTCCTCCACTCCCATCACCACTTCTCCTACCCTTTACCTTGGTCCTAAAAAACTTTTCCTCGCTAATCTGAACCTCTTTCCCTCCCATGACCCACCCCCTCCATCTGCAAAGAGTCCCAAGAGCACCTCAGCCACCACCAGCCCAGCTTCGAGTGTCACTGTGGTGCATGGGTTCTGGAGTCCACCCTTTGCCAGCAGTGACACTTCAATCAGCAGCCAGGGGACAGCCAGCCCCCCCCCAGGCAAGAGGACCAGGAAACTAAAGGGCCGCCGTGAGAGGACTGACACGGCTGCCCCCAAGGAGCAAAGTTCACCCACTTCACCAGCCACAACATCTAGGGGAGGCAAGGGCCCTAGAGCCCCATCTAAGGAGCGAAAGGGCAGCAGGGCGGAGAAGTCAGCCAGCAGGAGCGCGGAGCAGGAGGGCCCCACAAGCCCCATCCCGGGTGTTAGGGAGGACACCAAAGGGCCCAGGACTCCGTCACCGAAGGGTCCAGCAACAGCACGGTCGGAGGGTGACTGAGCAGGGAGTCCAGGCCAGGTCTGGCTCCCTTGACTTACTGGACGAGCACCGCTGAAGAGGGCCCCGCCGTGCAGAAGAGCACCGCTGAAGAGGGCCCCGCCGTGCAGAAGAGCACCGCTGAACAGGGCCCCGCCGTGCAGAAGAGCACCGCTGAAGAGGGCCCCGCCGTGCAGAAGAGCACCGCTGAAGAGGGCCCCGCCGTGCAGAAGAGCACCGCTGAACAGGGCCCCGCCGTGCAGAAGAGCACCGCTGAACAGGGCCCCGCCGTGCAGAAGAGCACCGCTGAACAGGGCCCCGCCGTGCAGAAGAGCACTGTTGAAGAGGGCCCCGCCGTGCAGAAGAGCACCGCTGAAGAGGGCCCCGCCGTGCAGAAGAGCACCGCTGAACAGGGCCCGCCGTGCAGAAGAGCACCGCTGAACAGGGCCCCGCCGTGCAGAAGAGCACCGCTGAAGAGGGCCCCGCCGTGCAGAAGAGAACCGCTGAAGAGGGCCCCACCGTGCAGAAGAGCACCGCTGAAGAGGGCCCCGCCGTGCAGAAGAGCACCGCTGAACAGGGCCCGCCGTGCAGAAGAGCACCGCTGAAGAGGGCCCCGCCGTGCAGAAGAGCACCGCTGAACAGGGCCCCGCCGTGCAGAAGAGCACCGCTGAAGAGGGCCCCGCCGTGCAGAAGAGCACCACTGAACAGGGCCCCGCCGTGCAGAAGAGCACCGTTGAAGAGGGCCCCGCCGTGCAGAAGAGCACCGCTGAAGAGGGCCCCGCTGTGCAGAAGAGCACCGCTGAAGAGGGCCCCGCCGTGCAGAAGAGCACTGCTGAACAGGGCCCCGCCGTGCAGAAGAGCACCGCTGAACAGGGCCCTTCCTGTCAAGCACCGCTCCGCTGGGCCCCGCCGTCTCAAGCACCGCTCCGCTGGGCACCGCCGTCTCAAGCACCGCTCCGCTGAGCACCGGCGTCTCAAGCACCGCTCCGCTGGGCACCGGCGTCTCAAGCACCGCTCCGCTGGGCACCGCCGTCTCAAGCACCGCTCCGCTGAGCACCGGCGTCTCAAGCACCGCTCCGCTGGGCACCGCCGTCTCAAGCACCGCTCCGCTGGGCCCTTCCTGTCAAGCACCGCTCCGCTGGGCACCGCCGTCTCAAGCACCGCTCCGCTGGGCCCCACCGTCTCAAGCACCGCTCCGCTGGGCACCGCCATCTCAAGCACCGCTCCGCTGGGCACCGCCGTCAAAAGCACCGCTCCGCTGGGCACCGCCGTCTCAAGCACCGCTCCGCTGGGCACCGCCGTCTCAAGCACCGCTCCGCTGGGCCCTTCCTGTCAAGCACTGCTCCGCTGGGCACCGCCGTCTCAAGCACCGTTCCGCTGGGCCCCGCCGTCTCAAGCACCGCTCCACTGGGCACCGCCGTCTCAAGCACCGCTCCGCTGGGCCCTTCCTGTCAAGCACCGCTCCGCTGGGCACCGCCGTCTCAAGCACCGCTCCGCTGGGCACCGCCATCTCAAGCACCGCTCCGCTGGGCACCGCCGTCTCAAGCACCGCTCCGCTGGGCCCTTCCTGTCAAGCACCGCTCCGCTGGGCCCCGCCGTCTCAAGCACCGCTCCGCTGGGCACCGCCGTCTCAAGCACTGCTCCGCTGGGCCCTTCCTGTCAAGCACCGCTCCGCTGGGCACCGCCGTCTCAAGCACCGCTCCGCTGGGCACCGCCGTCTCAAGCACCGCTCCGCTGGGCCCTTCCTGTCAAGCACCGCTCCGCTGGGCACCGCCGTCTCAAGCACCGCTCCGCTGGGCACCGCCGTCTCAAGCACCGCTCCGCTGGGCCCTTCCTGCATGCACTGTTAACGGTTCACTGTGCCCACCATGCCTCCTCCTTGACCAGTGGAGACTGTAATCCACCTGATGGACTGTGGCTTTGCACTCCCCAGGATGGTACAGTGGGCAACCCACCCACTGTAGAGACTTGAGAGACTGTGGCTTTGCACTCCCCAGGATGTAACAGTGGGCAACCCACCCACTGTAGAGACTTGAGAGAGTGTGGCTTTGCACTCCCCAGGATGTAACAGTGGGCAACCCACCCACTGTAGAGACTTGAGAGACTGTGGCTTTGCACTCCCCAGGATGGTACAGTGGGCAACCCACCCACTGTAGAGACTTGAGAGACTGTGGCTTTGCACTCCCCAGGATGGTACAGTGGGCAAGCCACCCACTGTAGAGACTTGAGAGACTGTGGCTTTGCACTCCCCAGGATTGAACAGTGGCCATGGAGGCCCCTCGTGGATATGGCGTCGTGGACTCATCTGGCTGAGGTGCCCCCCCTTCCCTTCCCCCTGAGGTGCCTGTAGTTGTTTCATCAGATGCCCCTGCAATGTTCTCTCCAAAGGACTCAGGTCTCCTGTGTGGGCTTTGCCCTTGTGTTGTTACACTTTGGCCCACGGACACTTCGATTTTCTTTTGATGTGCAGGACTAATTGCCTCGGTTATCCATTGCACTGTATATAGAATTATTTTGATATTGATTTTTTGGCAAGTTGACCAATACTTTTCAGAGCCTATTTTGTAAATAAATTTTTATTCACAATTTAATTATGTCTTTGCATTTTTCAGGGGGGTTTGGGTGGTGTCACTGTGACTTGTTGCTCTGCATTGGTGTGTACATATTGGGGGGGTGGGAGTGTATCGCGTATGTGTGTGCCCGTAAGCTTTCCTCCTCCCCCCTCCCGTGTGTCGTAGGTGCAGTACTCACCGTTGTCGTCTGCGCCGGCGTTCGTACTCGTGGTAGATGAGCAGGTAGACGAGAGCAGGTAGGATGTTTAATTCGGGTTCCATGCTGTCCTCCTTCCTCGTGGAGTGTGTAGAGGTGCGCGTTTTCCCGTTCGTAGTCTGTTTCCGCCGTGTTTTTATCGGCGGTGCTCCCGCCCCGGAAAAGGTGGCGGATTGGTGAGTTATGATACTGTGGGCGGTACATTGTCTGCCGCCTGTCTGTTGGCGGTGACCGCCGCGCTGTTTGTCTGTACCGCCGTGGCGGGCGGAGTGTTAATGTGGCGGTCTGTGTTGGCGGTTCCCGCCAGGGTCAGAATTCCATTTTTTGGACCGCCAGCCTGTTGGCGGGTTGGCCGCCGCTTTATCACCGACCGCCAGGGTTAGAATCACCCCCATAGTTTCTGTTGGGATAGGGGTCAACAGAGTTACTGTGAGACTGTTGGGAATTAATGGGGCATTTAAAGATATACTGTATGTAATTTCTGGGGCTGAGGGGGAAACACAGAGTGCCTTTCCAATGTGGGCAATGCAACAAACACATTGTTACCATGTGTTTCTTCACCACACAAGGAGTTGCAATGACTTGATTTTAGGAATGCGTTGTTGGACTGGTGCTGGATTTTAAGTCCAACACCTTCCCTACTGTTGCACCGACTGGAGTTGGAATAGTAAATTATACTATTACAAAGTCCGGTGCTTCCCTAAGACAAGCCTTTGTATTGAAAGCGTGGTAAAGGCAACATGTAGTAATAACACATTTGTTGTACTGCCTGCATTGGAAAGGTATGTGTGCTAAGTGCATGCATGGCTCCGTCATACAACCGGCTGGAGCCGGGGCTGAAGGTGCTTATTTTGAGCCTCATTAAATGCTTGCACTTTGTTATCCACGTATTTGATTTGTTCAAGAATCTCACAGAAAAAGTCCCTCAGTAGACCCTCTATTCTACTAAAAAAGGTTTGCAAACCTCCATCAGCTGAGTCTGGGGGTCAAGCGCATCCAAATGAGGGAGGTTTACTAGTTTAATAATCGTGGAACTGCTACAGTCCTTGTCCCCCCGAGTGGATTCCTTCTCGCTAGCCATTGTTGGCGGACCTCTCAGCTGCCCAATCAGCAAAGCTCCCTTTTCAGAGAAATCACTTAGAAAATAGTGGACACACATCTGTCCACCTGTACCTAGGAAATGGAGATTCTTTGCATCCTTTACAGCCCACCTCTCAGCCTGGGATAGGAATAGAGACCGCACGGGCCCTTGCACTAGATAAGGTCTGTGCCTATCTTGATAATGATGATGTAGTTGGAGTTATATTATTAGACCTCACTGTTGCATCAATAACTCAGGGGAGCTGGGTACTTCTTCCACATTGTTAAATCTCCTGGAGTATTCCTGAACTCATCTCCTTTGATACACAAATCAACTCTGTCACTACTTCCAGTATTTGCATACTCAAAACCTACAGGAAAGAGCTTACTTTTGTGCATCTCCATCTTCATCCATCTTCATCCGTAGTTGAATTCAACATGCGTGCTTCTCCAATTGGCTATTGCTACATCTCATACCTGTTCCTTTATTCAGGTTAAAGAAATGTGGCCAAATGTTTAGTTTGGATAGATAACCTAATTGGCTGACATGTGATAAAAGAGTCAAGTTTAACGTTCTTTGTATTACGCACATAATCGTCTACAGCACTGAATGCTTCTCACTTAAACACCACTTTTCACTCCACCAATTGTCTCATTGCATGTGTTAAAATGCCTGCCTGTTGCTGCACATCCTGTTTATCAGTAAGGTTTGGGATAAATGATCGACCCTGTCCCTCATGTATCCCAAATCTTTAACAATGTGTCCTTGTCCCTGAGGGCCACCCCAGAGTATTTGCTTTTTAGGAAAATCGTTCATAACCTTCCTATTCTGCTGATCAACAATTCAAAACACCTTCTAATAGGAACCTTGCATGTAACCAGGGTGCAAAGCAACTACCTTAGGAGACTTTTAGAGAGGAGAGCTGACCTTCTAATCCTTGTCTGTTTCTGTTCTTTGTGAGGTACATGTGACAACATGGTGGCTTGACGGCTCTACCATATACAACTATCACTACTCACAACTAAGAGCCTGATGCAGATCTCTGCAGATGGAATACTCCATTACAAACATGACGTACATCCCATTTGCCGTATTATGATCTCCACAGGGTATCCGTCACGTTTGAGATGGAGTATTCCCCTCCTCCAAGATCTAAATGAGCTCCATAGTCTACTGAAATCACATGAGCTCTTCACAATCAATATAATTAGGCTTGTCAACTTTGTCAAGGTAATCACAATCAGCAGGAAGGTCCACCTCCTGATGGCAATGCATTCACGTTTGTTAAATAAGACTGAGAGAGCGTAGCTTATATAATTAATATTACCATGAAATGTTTATGAACTAATGTGTAATAATGCCGCATAGAAAATGTATTAATGTATTTTGCTAAAACGTGCACTTGAAATGTGCCGACGGGGAGTGGCCGTCAATATATACGGGGACTAATGAAACTGACTAATAATTATGAAATGTTTATTAAAATTGTGATTGTGCATTAATATTGAAAATCTATATGCTAAAGTTTTGCTAATAAATCATTAGGCTTTAGTTAGCATGAGTCGAGGCCTAGCTGCCTGGCTCTCATATTAAATGTGTTTTTCTAACGTGCAGTGTGCTGACTTGCTGAAGGACATGAACTCTTGTTTTTCTACCAACTAGAAGCTGAATGTAACTGTAGTAGATCCGTTCTCATGAAATTCGACTTGCTTGTAGAAACATTTTAGCTGAATGCAACAGTGTAGATTAATAGCAGGTACAAGGTCGCCTGAACCGGTAGAGACAATGGAGCCACTGACTGAAGATGTGCAAAAGACCACAAGACTATGAAATCATACCGGACATTCCACCCGCTGAAGACGTCAATCATAAGGACCAATAAAATACGTGAGAACTGTTATGGGGTGACAAATTCGATGAGCTAATGTGAAAACAATTGGTTAAAGATAGTGGGGTGCAACCCTTTGAGAAACCAAATTTTAGGGGAATGTACAACGAAAAGGGGATGAAAACCCTTGACACCAGGAAGTAAATTAGACTGGAGATCAGGAGAGAATAGGAGACTAGGAGAGAGTTAGGGAGATGCTGATGCGATTTGCTATGACCCAGACACTTTGTCACTCTGCATAGAGACTTTGCTGTTTGATTCTTAAAACCATTCTTGGCTTATATTGCCTGTTTACACTTTACCTCTTTATGAGGGAAGTGCCCCAATTTTCCCCATTGCTGTATTCCTGATGGCGAACCAACTGATGTCCTGAGGACGAAGACCGAACCTGAGTGCTGACCAAAATACGGAGGGTAACTATATGACAATGAAATTGTAATTGTCTGTTTGCTTTTCCTTTCTAGGTACCAACTGCTTCTTTTGACAGAGACCATAGTTAGATGTTTTCCAAATTGGTGTTATAAATTGTTTTGCATGAAGCCCAACATGCCAATGCTAATTCGAGGTTAGTTGAGAAGGGTTCACTAAACTGACGCAAATAGACGAATGACCAAATCTATGCTTTGTTGAATAACGTGATGATGATACTCTGCTAAAGATAACCTATGCTGACGCCGTGTTATATTCTAATGTTTGTGATTCTTGCTTTGATTAAATCTTATCAGAGTTACCATATTGTGACTATGCTAATGTGTTTCTTGGTTTTGAGACTAATAAACTTGCTAGTAGAATTGTAATCAATAGGGAATAAACTTCATAAAATCATATTAATCTGGTATGGTTATTCATGACTGAAAGGTCATGGTAGTCTTTCAAGTTTATTAAATGACTTTGAACAATTTGAATTGTCGTATTATTGTGAACTTTGATGACATTATTGACATATTGATTGACATGTTGATTAGCTATCTCGTCCTAAGGTGTCTTCAATCAGGGTCAAAAGATTCATTGGCCTAAAACGAGTCCCAAAGTGAGTAAAATAGTCATAAAGGGACGCGTTAACAGTTCTGGTAGCAGAACGACGGTTTAGGCCCTTTGGGGCCCTAGGACAGAGGATTATTGTTTTAAATAGTTTTTCGAGATAATGAAAATTTGAGGAATGATGCGTTTCTAAATTCCCCATGACTTTTCCGGAATCTCAGAGCCTGCCTAAGTGAGTTGGGTATGTTCTCGGCGTTTTAGTATGTGTGGTGTAGAATTTGTGCTTGCTCAGCTTATGCATATTGCAGGTATTTTGTGAAGTTTGACTGGATTTAGGTTAGGTTAGGTAATGCTGTTTTAGTAGGAGTGGGCGTACTCCGCAGTATGAGAGTAGGGAAGTCGGCGAACTTCATGTGGTGCTCAAAGATTATCCACGTGGTTGTTGTTGGTGGTGTACGGACCCGTCGTGGTCTAAGACTCCGGAGTCTATTGACAAGTGTAGGAGACATGTTGTAATTTGTGTGGTTTAATAGGTCAATCGGGCGTGGTCAACAAGTCGAGTTTGAGTCAAATTGTGTGAGTCAAACCTTCGATGAAGATTTGGCAAGTTCTAAAGTGCACTAGAGCAGACCATTGACAAGTCGAGAGTAGGATTTGCGGGTCGAATTCTGCTTGCAAGTGCGGGAGCTGAGAAGGAGAGAGTAGCGGCTGAGGCTTCAAGTGAAATCTGTGAAAAGTTCTGAAGCGATTGTGTTACCCTTCCTGTAGTAAACCGGCAAATTTGGGTTTTGCTGTTGAAAGGTGCTCGCAATATATTGCATTAGTTTTGTGCGAGGAGGACAAGCTGCAAGACTTTGTCAGCTGCAGTGTGTGTGAGTGTGACGTTAGTGGTGCTGCGCTGGGATAGGTCAGTCGTTGAGAGGGGTCACGCACGGATTGGCAGCCGTCCGTGAGAGGCAATAGGTTGAGAAAAGTGGGTGAAGAGCGTTCTGGGAATTAAAGTCACTTTCTTATTAAATATTGAACAGAAATAAAAGACGCAAAAATGAAATTTTTCAAGGCTTTAAAGAGTGCCTGGAAGGGAGATACATATATTATGGCGAGTGAAGGGGAGCCTACACCGCCTGAGGGTACTCCAGCTTATATTGTAATGGAGGAAAAGGGAGTCGCGCCATGTCTTTGGATGAAGCAGTGGCGCAAATTAACAGAGAAGGAGGGATGTTTAGCATTTCCGGAGCATGGAACGTTTAACACAAGAATTTTTGAGAACTTGAGGTGGATGTTAAGTGTGCAAAAGCCGCCTCCGAGACCAGCTCAGTGTGAGGCATTAGCAGTCTGGGATTTAATGGCCATATGACTGAGACAACAATAATTTGAAAGGAGAATGAAAAGGACAGAGAAGACTTTAGCTGAGGCTACATGGAACAATGAGAGCAGGATGTGGAGAAGAGGAATAGTTGACGGACTTAAATTGTTTCCGGCAATAACCCAGGAAGATGAGACACAGGAAAAGAAAGACACCTGTAAAACAGACAAGGGTTCTGGCAAGTCAAAGGCGACTCAGAGATCTTGGGTAAATGAAGATGATTCAGATGATAAAGAGTTTCTTAATCAGTTGTTACATGATCGCCCGCCACCATATGCTATAAATGACACTGCTCCGAGCACTAGTGCGGCTCCTGAGGATCCGGCACAGAATAAGGGAATTACAAATACAGTGCAGACAAGTGATACAGTTTTGATACAAAATGGTGTCAGTGTACCCACTGCACCAGACACGCAGATACAGTTACAGCCACCACAGATTCAAAGGATTTATCCAGATGTCCCTGTACTAGAGACAAATACGAGTCTGATGGTACCGCCTGATCCGATATACACGAGATCAAAGCTAGTGCACATTGAGCCAACTCCGCAATTGCTGCCCCAGCCACAGCAACAGCTAGTTCCGAGTTACAATACAGTTACAGGACCGCAATCATTAGCTACAGCACCTATGATGAATCAAGCTATGGGAGTTAATGCTCCACAGGGTTTGGGACCTGGTCAGACACCAGCTGCCATATCATTGCCAATTACTGTTGGTCCACCAGTACCGCTGTATGCGCAAGGTAAACCTGGCGTGTGTGATCAGGGAATAATGACCCAAGAGGCAATAAGAGGAGGGTTCACAGGAACTCCCCAAGTAATGACCCCAAGAGAACAAGCAGCAGAAGGACTCAGGTCTTTGCTAGACCTCAGTCCGATTGGGGCTCCATTAGAGACAATGAGGCAAGCAGGGTTAAGTGTGCTAGCCCCACAGACAATGAGTACAAATACGACACAGACACCATTGATGCAATCAGGAAACATTTTGTTGCAAGGCTTTTCCGCGCAACAGTTGAATGAATGGTTAGAAAAGCTCAACGCTTCACAAACTACTGCAGTGACCGCAGAGAGGTCAGAAAGGAAGAATACCTGAATTTTGTGAGACTGGGTGTAGAGGCCATGGAACTAGTGGAAGGAACAATGGGGGTGAACAGATTAGAGTCATACACAGAAGCAGAATTGAGGTATCTGTGCCCGAAAATCATTGAAGAAGTGGGCAAGGTGCATTAGAGGTTGGCAAACCTGGCAGATAAATACAACATTGATATTGAGAATGCTAAACATTTGAAAAGAAGTTACAGATTAGACTTTGATTCTAAAGATTTTGATCACATGAGGTCTACCGGAATGAAAGCGCATCTTAAAGAAATACTGCAAAGTGTGCAAATTTGGGGAGCCTTAGAGAAATGGGGAGGCAGATGGGCAAAGAAAAGAGATAAGGAGAAAGGCGAAGGTCCGGAACCAGAGCAGGCTAAAGCCGCACCGACATGGGGACAATAAAAATGTTGCCAATGAGAGAGACAGCTGGAGGGGTTATAGTCCATGTACCGTGGTCTAGGGGAGACATCCTGTCATTCACAAATGATTATCCCAGGTTGAGGGAGAAGCCAATAGAATGGTACCAGCAGACGGACAGGTTTGTGAAGTTGGCAAAATGTCTATGGGAGGACTTGAATACCCTGTTTGAGATTATAGTTCCACCTGACTCATGGCTTGAGTGCAAGAGATGTGTGGATTGGCCGACACAGGAACCGGCAAGGGATAAACCATCCGAGGAGGTGATGAAGTATTATCATAAAGTGATTGAGTTTTTGAAGCAGAAAGTGTTGCCGAAAGTGACTAATTGGCAGAAAATCGATCGAACATCACAGGAGGCCAAAGAATCGATTCATGCATGAGAGATTGTTGAAAGCATTCAAACATTACAGTGGCACTGAGGTAATTGAGCCGAAGGACATGAATCATCTTGTGTTTAGGTTTGTTGAAGGGCTGAGACCAGAGATTAGCCAGATGATTAAGAATCATTTGATCTGTTGGCAGGCAATGACGATTGATGAGGTGTTGCAGTATGCAAAATACTGCAGTGACGAAATTGAGTTGAAGCAGAGAAAGTTGAAAGAGAAGGTGATGGTGGTGCAGATTAAGGCTGTGCAAGCAGGGATGCAGGGAAATGGAGTACAGCAGGTAATACAGCAGCAACCGCAGGGGAATGGAGTGTTTCAGGCACAGCCAAGAGGTCGAGGTCGAGGAGGTTTTGTGAATTGTAGTCCATACTTGAACACCATTGTGGTTCAAAATGATGTGCAGGGGATGGAAAAGGTGTCACCATGTCACACGTGTGGGGGCGTGGGGCATTGGAAGCGGGAATGCCCAATGGTGGTGCAGGATGGTATTGTTCAACAAAGCAATGATGTCAGTATATTCAAAAATGTGAGGGGTCCAAAAATGAGGGGTCAAAATCAGAACTTCTAGAATAACATGGTACAAATGCAGGGGTTACAGCCCATGCAGCAAATGCAAATGCTGCGTGTTCAACCAACACAAATGCAGCAGGTACAACAGCAGGTTCCCATGGTACCTAGACAGCAAATGCAAATACCATTAGCTCCCATGGGACAGCAACAGGTGATGCTTCCTCAACAGGTCACAGGTCAAACAATGAGTCAAAATAACACAGTACAGCAGTTCCCATTGCGTGGTGAGGATGGAATAAACGATGAATGGTCGGATGATTGTTCAGACAATGAGGAGTGCAGGCTTGCAGCGTCCCTAGAGGTAGATCAGAGGGGACCCTATGTAGAGGGGAAGGTGATGGGTCATAAGGTTTTGTTCCTAGTTGATACAGGAGCTACACGCTCTACAATCAGAAGTGCAGAGGTTCCGAAATTACCACTTTCGGGGCGTACCATAAGAGTGGTAGGAGTAGCAAATCAGTTCCTGACAAATCCGATTACAGACCCAGTCCAAGTTGAGATTGGCAACTTCCAAAGATTGCACAAATTTGTAGTCTGTGATTCTAGTCCAGTATCCCTACTGGGAAGAGACTTACTGAGTAAAACGAGGTGTTCAATTACCTGCTCCAATGAAGGGATTGAAGTGCAGACAAACAGTGATGATGAAGGGGACGATGGCCAGTTTCTAGAGCTAGAGACAGAGACTGCAAATGAGGACTACCCTTTGATAACCTTATTCCCAATGCTTACATGAACAGACTTGCCTCCTGAGTTGCAGGGAACAGTAACAGAGAAAGTGTGGGACCTGACAGGAAAAGAAGTGGGGCTGATAAAAGAAGTAGAACAGGTCAAAGTACAGGTTAAGCCGAATGCAGTATTTCCTCCGGTACCGCAGTGCCACATGGCACAAGATGTCCTCCTTCAGGTAGCGCAGATAATTGCAGACTTTGTGAAGCAAGGGGTTCTGAAAGAAGTGCTGAGTAGTTCATGTAATTCACCAATAATGGGTTTGAAAAAGCCTTGTGGGAAGGTTCGAATTGTGCAAGATTTGAGGAAAATAAATGAGATTGTGGTAAAATGCTGCCCCATAGTGCCAAATCCAGCTGTGATCATGTTTCAGGTTCCGTGTGATGCAGAGTGGTTCACAGTTGTGGACCTGTCTCAAGCATTCCTTTCGGTGCCTCTTCATGAGGATAGCCAATGTCTCTTCAGTTTCAAATTCCTGGATAAGGTGTACAGTTGGTGCAGAATTCCTCAAGGGTTTTCTGAGTCACCTTCCATCTTCAATCAGATATTGAAGAAGGATTTGGAGTTGTTAGAACTGCCTTTCAGCTCGACCCTAGCACAGTACATTGATGATTTGTTAATTGCGTCCAGAACAAAAGACGACTGCATGTATGACACAATTGTCTTACTGAACCATTTGGGAAAGAACGGACATAAAGGTGGTCATTATAACATTGACGGTTAAAGCCGCTTACCGCCGTGCAGAAGACCGCCAACATACCGCCGCGGCTGCGGAATTCCGCCACAGCTATTATGACCCACATCTCGAAATCCGACAAAATTCAGACACCCACACAAGTCCGCCACACCAAAGGTCAGTGATAAACTGGCAAAAAAAAAAACTCCACTGTCACGCCAACCGAAATACGCCCACACTATCACGACACACGAATCCACGCGGTGGTCTTTCAACCGCGGTATTCCATTGGCGGTACACACCGCCACGCTCAAAATACACACACACATACAAAACACCGCCACATTGGACAATTTCAAATACACACACCTGAGACACATACACACACCACTCCCACACACCCATTACAATATAAAACACACACCCACAAACCCCTACGACCGCTATTACAGAGAGAAGGCCAGAGAGAGACACCACCATCCACAAACTAGCAGCCACAGGCACTCAACACCAATACTCACACAACTTCCACGCACAAAACACCACACACCACTACATATCACCACACTTATCATCACACACACCACCCCACACATCACCTACACCACCCCATGGCACGGCAAAGACACCCCAGGTTCTCGGAGGAGGAGCTCAGGGTCATGGTGGAGGAAATTGTCCGGGTAGAGCCACAGCTATTTGGATCCCAGGTGCAGCACACCTCAATTGCAAGGAAGATGGAGCTATGGAGAAGAATAGTCGACAGGGTCAACGCAGTGGGACAACACCCAAGAAATCGGGACGACATCAGGAAGAGGTGGAACGACCTACGGGGGAAGGTGCGTTCCGTGGTCTCAAGACACCACTTGGCGGTTCAGCGGACTGGCGGCGGACCCCTACCTCCTCCTCCACAACTAACAGCATGGGAGGAGCAGGTCTTGGCGATTCTGCATCCTGAGGGCCTCGCAGGAGTCAGTGGAGGAATGGACTCTGGTAAGTCAAACCTTTACTAATATATCCCCCAACCTTCCTGCATGCCATCATACACTCCTACAAGTACCCTCACCCTCAGCACTCCACCAACTCACATATACCCCACTATCACAAACCACCCATCCCAACACCAAGCCCTGCATGCAACCCCAACGCATGGACACCCATCACTAAAGCATGCCCACTGCACATACCCATACAACCCCCTAAACCATCATCACACAAGTCCCCACATAGGAATGCAAGCACTGGGGTACACTGGTCACCCACCCATTGCCCACCATGACACACACAGATGCAATAATTAAGGTTTTACACCCCTGCAGGACCACTACCCAACGTCACCAGACAGGAGGGTCCAGGCATCTTCACCCCACCCACAGAAGAGGCCCACAGTGATGACAGCAGCTCTGTCCAACTGGATCCAGATGACCAGCCCGGACCATAGTGGGCCTCGGGACAGTCGGTTCACCTAGCACAGGAACAGGCCACCACAGACCTTCCACCCTCTGGTAACACCAGCACAGCACCCACCCAGCGGGCCCATACCTCCGTGCCCAGGACACGTCAATCAGCTGTGTGTTCACCACTACAGGAAAACCAGGATAACCCACCACCCCAACAACAACAGGGACCTGGGGGCAGTGGCAGTGGGCACACGGTCCAGGGGACGGAGGCCCAGGAACACAGGGGAACTGGGAGGGCTGCTGTGCTTCAGGGGGCGGACAGGCCAAGGGAACCCACTCTCCACGAGGCCCTCTCCTCCATCATGGGAGCATACCACCACTCCCAGGAAACGATGGCAACGGTCCTGGACAAGTTTCAGGAGACCCAGTGCATGCGGGAGGAACAGTATCTGTGGTTCAGGGAGGAGCTCAGAACCATCAGCTCCGCCCTGGGCACCATCGTAGGGGTGCTGAAGGAAATACTAAACACCAGTAGAGACACTGTGGCACTCCAAGGGGCCCCTGACACTAGCATGGACGATGAACTGCCCACCACCTCCGCCGGCGCTAGTGGACAGGAGGCACCGCCACAGGACCACCACACCAGCACCCCACCCCCTGCAGATGGAGAACCACCCCACAAGCGGTCCCTGAGATCCAGGAACAAGACAGAGCACGATGCCAAGACCCCTGCCAAGAAATAAGACCACCCTGATTGTCAACCCACTGTCCCACTTTGTCACCCTGTCCATATTGGAACTGCCCCAGCTCCACTTCCTGTGCCCATATGGGCAATGCACCTATGAGACAAAATAGACTGAACTCTGCCATGGACACTCCTCCGCCATCAACCCTCACCATTTAACTCCCCCTCCAATATTTTGCATTTAAATAAACTCACCTAAAGCACCAAGATCGGGAGTCTGGAGCACCTAGATCTGGACCACTGACCCTCGGGTAGGTCGCTCCCCTGCTCACGCAGCGCCTCCAGTCCCTGACTGCCTTCCTCTCCTGTGAGTGTGCTCCCCCCTTCTTGCCCGTGTACCCCGAGTGCTTGTGCTTGTGCTGACTAAAAATCCCTTTTTTCTCCTTGTATCCCGTGCGTGTGCCCCCAAGTGACTGAAATTCCCTTTTCTCTCCTTGTATCCTGTGCGTGTGCCCCCGAGTGCCGTGCGCCGTCCTCCCCTCTCAGCCCCTCCTTTTTAGTAGATTTTAGTAGGCTCTTGTTCCCTTTTCGCCGTCTTGCCGCTTTTTCCCGCCGCTCCTACCGCGCTTTTCCCGCCGTTTTTTGCCGCTCTTTTTTGCTGCTCTTTTTCCCCGCTTCCAGCTCCCCTGCCCGCCCACCTCCCGCCTCCCAGCTGACCCCGCCTCCCCACCTACCCCTTAAATGGCGGCCGCTGCGAGGCAGAGGTAGCGACCACTGACCCTCGGGTAGGTCGCTCCCCTGCTCACGCAGCGCCTCCAGTCCCTGACTGCCTTCCTCTCCTGTGAGTGTGCTCCCCCCTTCTTGCCTGTGTACCCCGAGTGCTTGTGCTTGTGCTGGTGCTGACTAAAAATCCCTTTTTTCTCCTTGTATCCCGTGCGTGTGCCCCCGAGTGACTGAAATTCCCTTTTCTCTCCTTGTATCCCGTGCGTGTGCCCCCGAGTGCCGTGCGCCGTCCTCCCCTCTCAGCCCCTCCTTTTTAGTAGATTTTAGTAGGCTCTTGTTCCCTTTTCGCCGTCTTGCCGCTTTTTCCCGCCGCTCCTACCGCGCTTTTCCCGCCGTTTTTTGCCGCTCTTTTTTGCCGCTTCCAGCTCCCCTGCCCGCCCACCTCCCGCCTCCCAGCTGACCCCGCCTCCCCACCTACCCCTTAAATGGCGGCCGCTGCGAGGCAGAGGTAGCGACCACTGACCCTCGGGTAGGTCGCTCCCCTGCTCACGCAGCGCCTCCAGTCCCTGACTGCCTTCCTCTCCTGTGAGTGTGCTCCCCCCTTCTTGCCCGTGTACCCCGAGTGCTTGTGCTTGTGCTGACTAAAAATCCCTTTTTTCTCCTTGTATCCCGTGCGTGTGCCCCCGAGTGACTGAAATTCCCTTTTCTCTCCTTGTATCCCGTGCGTGTGCCCCCGAGTGCCGTGCGCCGTCCTCCCCTCTCAGCCCCTCCTTTTTAGTAGATTTTAGTAGGCTCTTGTTCCCTTTTCGCCGTCTTGCCGCTTTTTCCCGCCGCTCCTACCGCGCTTTTCCCGCCGTTTTTTGCCGCTCTTTTTTCCCGCTTCCAGCTCCCCTGCCCGCCCACCTCCTGCCTCCCAGCTGACCCCACCTCCCCACCTACCCCTTAAATGGCGGCCGCTGCGAGGCAGAGGTAGCGACCACTGACCCTCGGGTAGGTCGCTCCCCTGCTCACGCAGCGCCTCCAGTCCCTGACTGCCTTCCTCTCCTGTGAGTGTGCTCCCCCCTTCTTGCCCGTGTACCCCAAGTGCTTGTGCTTGTGCTGGTGCTGACTAAAAATCCCTTTTTTCTCCTTGTATCCCGTGCGTGTGCCCCCGAGTGACTGAAATTCCCTTTTCTCTCCTTGTATCCCGTGCGTGTGCCCCCGAGTGCCGTGCGCCGTCCTCCCCTCTCAGCCCCTCCTTTTTAGTAGTTTTGTAGTAGTAGTAGTCTTGTTCCCTTTTCGCCGTCTTGCCGCTTTTTCCCGCCGCTCCTACCGCGCTTTTCCCGCCGTTTTTTGCCGCTCTTTTTTCCCGCTTCCAGCTCCCCTGCCCGCCCACCTCCCGCCTCCCAGCTGACCCCGCCTCCCCACCTACCCCTTAAATGGCGGCCGCTGCGAGGCCGCGCAGTGGACGCGCGCAGCGGGCGCGCCGCTGGGGCGCCAAAGGCGCCCCTAAGGCAAGCCCGTCTGCGCCCGTCCGCGCCTGGACCGCGCCCAGCGCCCGAACCCCTGGCCCCCGTGCCCCCCGCTTGACCTATGACTCCGCCACCCTCGCCAACCTCAACCCCGGCCGCGCGCCGGGCTGCTACCGCGCCACCCCGAAACGAACCCACGGACCCTTCACCTGCAGCAACTGCCGCTTCACCTGCCTACGGACCCACACCGCCACCACCAAGAACGACGCCCCCGGAAGCAACCTCAAATGCATCCTGGTCAACACCCGCTCCGTCCACAGGCACGCCATCGAACTGTGGAACCTCATCAACTCAACGAACCCAGACATCGCCTTCCTCACCGAGACCTGGTTGAACCCCTCCTCGGCACCCGACATCGCCATTGCCATCCCCGACGGCTACAAAATCATCCGGAGAGACCGCTTCAACCGCACCGGAGGAGGCATCGCCATCGCACACAAAAGCTCCATCAGCATCTCGACCCACACCGACAACTCACTTCCCGACGCCGAACACCTCCACTTCGCGATCCACATCGACCCCAAGACAACCCTAAGAGGCACCCTCATGTACAGACCACCAGGACCCCACACCAAGTTCAGCGAAGACATCGCAGACTTCGTCAACCCCCACGCACTCTCATCCACCGACTACATCCTCCTAGGAGACCTCAACTTTCACCTGGAGAACCACACCGACAACAACACCACCGCCGTTCTAGACAACCTCGCCAACCTGGGACTGAAACAACTGGTCAACACCCCCACCCACTACGCCGGACACACGCTCGACCCCATCTTCTCCTCAAGCAAACACATCACCTTCAGCCACACCACCGAACTCACATGGTCGGACCACAGCTGCGTCCACTTCAGCTTCAAGAAAACCACCGTGCATCACCACACCCGGCAACCACCAAAAAGACACTGGAACCGAATCACCACAGAACAACTCGCAGCAACGCTCTCCCTGAACCAACCCACCAGCACCAGCAACCCCAACGAGGCCGCCAACAACCTCACCAACTGGATCTCCGACTGCGCCAACCTCCTGGCCCCTCTGAAGACCCAAACCAACACCAACAACCACAAGAAAAACTCCTGGTTCACCACCGAACTCAAAAACTCCAAGAAAGAATGCCTCCTCCGCGAGAAGACATGGCGCCTCAACCCGACAGAGGAAAACCTGACAGCTCTCAAGGACACCACCCGCCAACACCACCAACGCCTCCGCACCGCACGAAAAACAGCCTACCAGAACAGACTTGACAACAACGCCCACAACAGCAAGGAACTATTTGGCATCGTCAAAGAGCTCTCCAACCCGGACGCAGAAACCAACCCCATCCCTCCCTCACAGGACCTCTGCGACTCCCTCGCGACCTTCTTCCACCGTAAGATGGCCGACATCTACAACAGCTTCATGACCACCAACATGAACCCGCCCCCGGAAGCCGCAAACGACATCTCCACCATCCTCGCCTGGAACCCTACCACCACCGAGGAAACCACCCGCGTCATGAACTCGATCCACTCGGGATCACCCTCCGACCCCTGTCCTCACCACATTTACAACAAGGCCGACAACATCATCGCACCCCACCTCCGAGACGTCATCAACGCCTCCCTCACCACCGCTACCTTCCCTGAAAGCTGGAAACACGCAGAACTCAACGCCCTCTTAAAGAAACCTACAGCAGACCCCACCGAACTCAAAAACTTCCGGCCTATCTCCCTCCTACCGTTCCCCGCCAAAGTGATTGAGAAAATCGTCAACGCTCAACTCACCGCCGCCCTGGAAACCTCCGACTCCCTCGACTCCACTCAGTTCGGATTCAGGGCCAACCACAGCACCGAAACCGCCCTCATCGCAGCCACGGACGACATCCGAGCCCTGACCGACAAGGGTGAAACCGTGGCCCTCATTCTCGTGGATCTCTCTGCAGCCTTCGACACGGTCTGCCACCGCACCCTGATAGACCGCCTCTGCAGCGCCGGCATCAGAGGCAAGGCCCTGGAATGGGTCATCTCCTTCCTCTCCGGAAGAACCCAGAGAGTCCGCCTCCCCCCCTTCAGATCCGCAGCCACAGAGATCATCTGCGGCGTACCCCAAGGATCCTCCCTCAGCCCCACCCTATTCAACGTCTACATGACCCCCCTGGCAAACATCGCACGCAAACACAGACTCGACATCATATCCTACGCCGACGACACCCAGCTCATCTTATCCCTCACCAACAACCCCACATCAGCAAGGACCAGACTGCACGACGGCATGAAGGAAGTACCGACATGGATGACAGACAGCCGACTGAAATTGAACACAGATAAAACGGAGGTCCTCATCCTCGGCCCTACCCCCTCCGCATGGGACGACTCCTGGTGGCCCCCCGCCCTAGGCAGCACTCCCCAACCGACCAACCACGCACGCAACCTCAGCTTCATCCTGGACTCCTCCCTCTCGATGACCAGACAGGTCAACTCGGTGACCTCAGCGTGCTTCAACACCCTCCGCATGCTCCGCAAGATCTTCCGCTGGATCCCCATCGACACCAGGAAGACCTTCACCCACGCCCTCGTCACCAGCCGCCTGGACTACGGGAACACTCTGTACGCCGGCATCACCACCAAGCTGCAGAGGAAACTTCAACGGATCCAGAACGCCGCAGCACGACTCATCCTGGACATACCTCGCCACCACCACATCTCCAGATACCTGAGAAAACTCCATTGGCTCCCGGTCAACAAGAGGATCACCTTCAGACTCCTCACCCACGCACACAAAGCCCTCTACAACCTCGGACCCAAACTCATCAACTCCCGCGTCGCCTTCTACACTCCTCCGCGCACTCTGCGCTCCACCGGTCAGGCCTTGGCAGCCGTTCCCTGCATCCGCAAAACCACCGCCGGAGGAAAATCCTTCTCTTTTCTGGCAGCGAAGACCTGGAACTCCCTGCCCAGTCACCTTCGCGCCATACCCGAACACCTCCCCTTCAGAAGGCAGCTCAAGACCTGGCTCTTCGAGCACTGACCCCCTCCCCCCCAGCGCCTTGAGACCCTTATGGGTGAGTAGCAGGCTTTATAAATGTGATTGATTGATTGATTGAGTCTGTCTGTGATTTTGAAATAGTGTATTTGCAATTACAGTGACAAAATTTCCAGGAATTAGTAATGTCAACATACCTATTTCACACAGCTCTAGTCCATGAGGAATCTAAGCAGATGACACACGTTGGGACCCACACCTGTGAAACCGTAAGGGAAAGTGACAACTCAGTGACCATACACTGGGTGAAATCTACAGACAGGATAGAGGTAGAAGTGTAAAAGTACTTGTAGTAGGCAGGAATGTATTCTCACCTGTGTTTCACTGGAAATATTGCTGGATGACTGAGTCCCTGTTGTCAATGTCTTCTTCCTCTGCTTCCTCCTCATCACTGTCCACAGGCTCCACAGCTGCCACAACACCGCCATCTGGACCATCCTCCTGCAGAAAAGGCACCTGTCGTCGCAAAGCCAAATTATGAAGCATACAGCAGGCCACAATGACCTGACACACCTTCTTTGGTGAGTAGAATAGGGATCCACCTGTCATATGGAGGCACCTGAACCTGGCCTTCAAGAGGCCCAAGGTGCATTCGATCAGCCTCCTAGTCCGCCCATGGGCCTCATTGTAGCGTTTCTCTGCCCTGGTCCTGGGATTCCTCACTGGGGTCAGTAGCCATGACAGGTTGGGGTAACCAGAGTCCCCTAATAGCCACACCTGGTGCCTCTGTAGTAGACCCATCACATAAGGGATGCTGCTATTCCACAGGATGTAGGCGTCATGCACTAAGCCAGGGAACATGGCATTCACATGGGAGATGTACTGGTCTGCCAAACATACCATCTGTACATTCATGGAATGATAACTCTTCCGGTTTCTGTACACCTGTTCACTCCTGTGGCGGGGGACCAAAGCCACATGGGAACCATCAATGGCACCTATGATGTTGGGGATTTGTCCAAGGGCATAAAAGTCACCTTTCACTGTAGGCAAATCCTCCACCTGAGGGAAAACGATGTAGCTCTGCATATGTTTCAGAAGGGCAGACAACACTCTGGACAACACGTTGGAAAACATCGGCTGGGACATCCCTGATGCTATGGCCACTGTTGTTTGAAATGACCCACGTGCAAGGAAATGGAGCACTGATAGCACCTGCACTTGAAGGGGGATTCCTGTGGGATGGCAGATTGCTGACATCAGGTCTGCCTCCAACTGGCTACACAGTTCCTGGATTGTGGCACAATCAAACCTGTAGGTGATGATCAAATGTCTTTCCTCCATTGTCGACAGGTCCACCAGTGGTCGGTACATCGGAGGATTCCGCCATCTCCTCACATGTCCCAGCGGACGGTGCCTATGAAAGACAACAACGAGCACAGAGTCAAACAACTCAGAGGTATGTACCCACAGTATGCACAGAACACCAATCATACACAAAATGTGGCCTGTATGTGTGTTGAGACTAGGCCTAGGTATGTGTGACGCAGTTGGTAATTAGGCCATGTGGGCCCCTGAAATGGTGGCTGCCTGACCTCTAAAGCGGGACAATGGGATGTGAGGTAACAGCGCTGGCGTTGTACACCGTTGCAGTAGGCGGGCGAAGACCGTGGAGCAATGCTGCATTGGTTGACATTGGACCCTATGGGTCCCAGGAGCCAATGACGATGTACGCCGGCGGTGATGGTACGCACCGCTGCGGATGTGACCGCCATTTTCGAACTGTTTAATCACTCGATACCTGATCTTCGACAGGAGAGGACCTACACTGCAAGTGCTGCTGTGACCTCGGTCTGGATGAGACAATGGCTCGTGCGTCTGGGGAAAGGGCCCCTGCCTTCACTGCAGAGGAGTTGGAGAAGCTCGTCGAGGGGGTCCTCCCCCAGTACACGCTACTCTACGGTCCTCCAGACCAACAGGTAAGTACACAGGGAGCATGTTGTATGGGCTATGCCTGTGTGGAGAGGGCTGGTTGTAAGAAGGAAGGGGGCAGAGTTCTGAGTGCATGAAAGACGGTGAATGCATGTGCCACATGGCAAGGTTAGGGATGGGGGCCACTCACTTTGACGGTGCAGTTGTTCATGACTTCTCTTCTTCCCCTGTACATTTCATGTAGGTCAGCGCCCACCAGAAGAAGGATATTTGGCGTGCCATCGCCAAGGACGTCCGGACCCTGGGGGTCCACCACAAACGGAGCACCCACTGCCGGAAGAGATGGGAGGACATTCGCCGCTGGAGCAAGAAGACGGCGGAGGCTCAGCTGGGGATGGCCTCCCAACGTGGGAGGGGTGCCCGTTGAACCATGATCCCCCTGATGTTCCGGATCCTGGTGGCAGCCTACCCTGAGTTGGATGGTCGCTTGAGGGCAACACAGCAGACACAAGGGGGTGAGTACACTATCATTCAGCTGACTTTGCGCGCAGTGAAGGTGTCTGGGTGGGGGAGGAGGACTGTGGGTTCCCCTAGGCCAGGGTGAGTTCCGTAGGCTAGGCCCATTCATAAGGCATGGCCCTGTGTCCCCCCACCCCACCTCTGTAGAGTGCCAAGTACAGCTATTCATGCCCCAGGGTCATCTATGTGTGCAGATGTCGTCCATAGCCTTGTAGGCCATTTCCCAGGAATTGCACTGTAGAGGCCAACAGCGCGACGTAGTGCAGGGGGCTGCTGTGTCTGTATTGTCCGCCAACGGTAGCGGAAAGCCATGCACTCAACCTGTCTTTCTACTCTTTCCCCCCCTTTTTTTTGCAGTCTGTTCTTGTGTGCATTAGCATCATCAGGCGGAGGTAGAGTGGCACCGGAGCATGAGGGAGCTGCATCCCACATGGACATGGAGGCCCACACTACGGACTCAGAATACACCAGTGGAACGGAGGGCGAGGGGAGCACCACGGCGGTCACAGGATCTGCAACCAGTGACACAGACTCGTCCTCCGATGGGAGCTCCCTTGTGGTGGCGGCAACATCTGTGCCCAACACTACTACAGGTACAGCCGCCACCCCCCCCCCTACCAGCACCGCCCTCCCAGCAGCCCCTCAGCATTTGCCTCTGACCGCTCACCCAGGAGGGTGGGCATCACCTTCGCCCCAGGCACCTCAGCCCCTGCCCCTGTGACCTCTGCTGCCCTCAGTGTGGAGGCTATTGACCTCCTCAGGTCCCTCACTGTTGGGCAGTCTACTATTTTGAATGCCATCCAGGGTGTAGAAAGGGAGTTGCAACACACAAATGCATTCCTGGAGGGCATTCATTCTGGTCAGGCTGCCCTTCATCGAACCCTTCAAACTCTGGCCTCAGCACTGATGGCAGCCATTGTCCCTGTGTCTAGCCTCCCCCCTCCAACTTCCTCCACCCAGACCCAATCCCCTGTACGTCTGCCTATCCCAAGCACACCATCAGACCAGCCTGCACACACCTCACCACACAAGGGAAGCTCAGGCAAACATAAGCACCACACATCCCACAGGCACTCACGCAAGCATCACACACATACAGACATACCAACATCCACTGCCTCCACTGTGTACCACTCCTCCTCGTCTCCCTCCTCCCTCCCAGTCTCGTCTACACACACACCTGCATGCACTACCACTACAGCCACTACGTCCCGCACCAGCACACCCACCACCACACCCCGCTCACGTGCACTCACCACCCCCACAACCATTTACACGTCCCCTGTGTCCTCTCTCAGTGTGTCTGTGACGCCCCCTCTGAAGATACACAAACGCAGACACACACCCACCCAACAGCCATCCACCTCACGACAGCCTCCAGGGCCATCACCTGCACCCAAATCCACAAAACTTACACCTCCTACAACCACAACCTCTTCCTCCACTCCCAAACCCCCTCCAGCTACCTGTCCCAGTGTGTCCCAAAAACTTTTCCTGTCCCCACTTCACCTATTTCCCCCCCCAGCACCTCAGCCAAAAAATCTCCGGGACCAGCGGTGCCTGTTGTTACAGGTATGTGGAGTGCACCGGCCACCAGGGCAGCCAGTGTGGCATGGAGCCACAGCACAGCCAGTCCCCCCCCTGTGAAGCACCAGAACTTGGACAGTGCCTGGCGGGAGAGGGGGAAGACTCCAGCCAGCCAAGCCGCTCATAAGGGTCCTGGGGGAGTGTGGACTCAGCTGTTACTCCTCCCAAGGTGGGGAAGGTGCAGAAGAAACCTGCAAAGTCTGGGAGGAGCAGCACGGCGGAGAAGACCGCCATCATCCCCGCTGGCCAGGAGGCCACCGGCAGCTCCATCATCACTGCCCAGGAGGCCACCGCCAGCCCCATCGTCCCTGCCCAGGAAGAGGCCACCGCCAAACCCATTGTCACTGCCCAGGAAGAGGCCACCGCCAGCCCCATCGTCACTGCCCAGGAAGAGGCCACCGCCAGCCCCATAGTCACTGCCCAGGAAGAGGCCACCGCCAGCCCCATAGTCACTGCCCAGGAAGAGGCCACCGCCAGCACCATCGCCACTGCCCAAGAAGAGGCCACCGCCAGCCCCATCGTCACTGCCCAGGAGGGCCCCGAAAGCCACAGCCCAGCCGACCCATGAAGGACCGCCAGCCACAGCCCAGCTGGGCAATGACGGACCGCCATGGCAAGCACTGCTGAACAGGGCAAGCACCGCTGAACAGGTCAGAAACTGCCAACTCAAGCACTGCTGAACAGGGCAAGGACCGCTGAACTGGGCAAGGACCGCCATGGCAAGCACCGCTGAACAGGGCAAGCACTGCTGAACAGGTCAGAAACTGCCAATTCAAGCACCGCTGAACAAGGCAAGGACCGCTGAACAGGGCAAAGACCGCCATGGCAATCACCGCTGAACAGGGCAAGCACTGCTGAACAGGGCAAAGACCGCTGAACAGGGCAAGGACCGCTGAACAGGGCAAAGACCGCTGAACAGGGCAAGGACCACTGAACAGGGCAAAGACTGCCATGGCAAGCACCGCTGAACAGGGCAAGCACCGCTGAACAGGTTAGAAACTGCCAACTCAAGCACCGCTGAACAGGGCAAAGACCGCCATGGAAAACACTGCTAGCCCATTTGCGGCAGGGGCAGTGACTCAACTTGGACCGTCACGGGGTGAGTGCTGCACTCTGGGCACCAGTCCCCCTTCCAGAACCAGTGGAGACATGCATCGTCTTGAGAGACAGTGGCTTTGCACTCCCCAGAATGGTACAGTGGGCAAACCAACCACTGTAGAGACTTGAGAGACTGTGGCTTTGCACTCCCCAGGATGGTACAATGGGCAAACCAACCACTGTAGAGACTTGAGAGACTGTGGCTTTGCACTCCCCAGGATGGTACAGCGGGCAAACCAACCACTGTAGAGACTTGAGAGACTGTGGCTTTGCACTCCCCAGGATGGTACAGTGGGCAAACCAACCACTGTAGAGACTTGAGAGACTGTGGCTGTGCACTCCCCAGGATGGTACAGTGGGCAAACCAGCCACTGTAGAGACTTGAGAGACTGTGGCTTTGCACTCCCCAGGATTGATCAATGGGCATGGAGCCCCCTCGTGGATCTGGCGCTGTGCACTCATCCGGCTGAGGTGCCCCCCCTTCCCTTCCCCCTGAGATGCCTGTTGTATTTCTATCTGATGCCCCAGCAGTGTTCTCTCCATCATGTTCGGGTATCTTTTGTGGGCCTCGCCCATGCATTTTGGGCCCAGTGGTCCACGGACTATGAATGATGCAAAACCTGCATGGTGTATATTTTATTTATAGTGTACATATATATATATATGTATATTTTTGCTTACTGATTTTTGATATATTACAATAGTTACACTAATTTCCTTTTGTCTTTGCATTCTTCCGGGGGGGTTGGGGGGTGTTACTGTAATGTATAGATAAGCATTGGTGTGTGTGTTGTAGTGGGTGAGGGTCGGGTGGGGGTTGGGGTGTTGAGTGTGTGTGTCCCTGTTTTTTGCCTCCCCCTCCCCTATGTCGTAGGTGCAGTACTCACTGTGCTCTTCGCCACCGGCGTTGGTGATCCTCGTAGAAGAGCAGGAAGACTAGCGCTGGAAGAATTTGAAGTTCCGGCTCCATGCTGTCCTCCTTCCTCGTGGAGTGTGTAGAGGTGAGCGTTTTTCTTCTAAATGCCTGTTTCCGCTGTGTTTTTATCCGCATTGTATCCGCTCCGGAAAAGGTGGCAGATTGGCCTGTCATAATAGTGTGAGCGGTACATTGTCTCCCGCCTGTCTGTTGGCGGTGACCGCCAAGCTGTTGGTCTGTACCACCGTGGCGGTCTGAGTGTTAAAGTGGCTAACTTTGTTGGCGGTTTCCGCACGGTCGTAATTGCAAAATTTTTACCACCGGCCTGTTGGCGGTCTTACCGCCACTTTAACACCGTCCGCCAGGGTTGTAATGACCCCCAAAGTGTCCCCAAAGAAGCTGCAATACTGTCAGAGAGAGGTGAAGTACTTAGGTCACCTGATTGAGAAAGAGTCAAGGAAAATATCCAAAGAAAGAGTGACAGCCATATTGCAGATGAATCCCCCGAAAACCAAGAGAGATGTCAGGATGTTTTTGGGAATGGTGGGCTACTGTCGTCAGTGGATTCCCAACTTCTCGATTATCTCTAAACCATTGGTGAAACTGACAGGCAAGGAAGTTCAGGATGACCCGGGTAACATAATCTTGTCCGAGAAAGAGATGAAGGCATTCATGGAATTGAGAGAATGTATGTGCAGGGCACAATCTTTAGGTATGCCTGATTACACAAAGCCTTTTCTACTGTTTTGCCATGAACGTGATGCATGTTCTTTGACTGTTTTAACACAGGTCCATGGAGGTGCACACCGCCCAGTAGCATATTCTTCAGCTACTTTGGACCCAGTCGCAGCAGCCTTACCAGGTTGTTTGCGTGCAGTTGCAGCAGTTGGTAAAAGCCTCACACAGTGTGAAGGCATAGTGATGGGACATTCCTTAACAGTAATGGTTCCACATTCAGTTGAAATTCTGCTAACCCGAACCAAGACACAGCATATGACAAATGCTAGGTTGACTAAATACGAGACCGTTATACTGGGGTCTCCAAATGTGTCCCTCAAGAGATGTACTGTATTGAACCCGGCAACTTTACTTCCTATTGAAAATGCAGACATTAATTATGCTGAGGAAGTGGAACATGATTGTCTTGAGGTAGCAGAACTATGTACCAAACCAAGACCTGACATCAAAGATACCCAATTGGAAGAAAATGACTATATTATGTTTGTTGATGGTTCATGCTTGAGAGACTCAGTAGGAGTACTGAGAGCTGGATATGCCGTGTGTACAATCACTGGTATTTTAGAAGCTTCTTGGCTTGAAAGAGTGTACTCTGCACAAGTGGCTGAATTAATTGCCCTTACTAAGGCATGCCACGCAGCTGAAAACCTGAAAGTCACTATCTATACTGACAGCAGATACGGATTTGGAATTGTACATGATTTTGGCCAACTATGGTCACAGAGGGGTTTCATGACCTCTTCTGGTTCACCAGTGAAAAATGGCGAAAAGATTAAGGATTTGTTGCATGCGATTCAGTTACCTCTTGAAATTGCCGTGGTGAAATGCAATGCTCATGTTAAGTCACAAGACTTTGTGTCAATGGGAAACGGCTATGCAGATCAAGTCGCAAGGTTTTGCGCATTGAACTGTATATCGTTCCGAGATCAGTGGGAATTGTTACCTGAAACTGAGAATTAAACATGTTTGAATTTTGCATTAAGGGTGGTTGACACATTAGATGAGCTAAAATCACTGCAGGGGCGTGCTGGCAAAGAAGAGAACCGCTCCTGGCAGAGTGTACAAAGAGCTGATGACTTATGGGTCTCAGAGGAGGGGAAAATGGTTTTGCCAAACAGTCTTCTGTCACAGTTTGCGAGGTTCTATCATGGCCAAGCCCATATAGGGAGAGACGCAAGGATCAGGTTGTTCAAAATAAATTGGTTCAATCCAAAATTCAGACAAGCTGCAGAGGTTATCTGTCACAGGTGCATCATCTGTCAACAGATGAATGCAGGAAAAGGGAAGGTGGTAAATATAAGCCACATTGGGAGAGCTGGTGGTCCATTTTGCAGGATGCAGATGGACTTCATTGAAATGCCTGTGTGTGGAGGACTGAGATATGTGTTGGTGATTGTGTGTGTTTTTAGTCACTGGATTGAAGCTTACCCTACACGTACGAATGACAGTCTAACAGTAGCCAAGTTGCTGCTTAGGGAGTTGATGCCACGTTTCGGATTCCCGATCTCTTTAGAGTCAGATGGGGGCAGACACTTCGACAATGAGGTGATTAAGCTCTTGTGTGCCGCATTGAACATTGAGCAGAAGCTGCACTGTAGCTATCGCCCTGAAGCATCAGGACTAGTGGAACAGATTAATGGTACCTTGAAGTCGAGAATGGCAAAAATGTGTGCAGCTACCAATCTGAAATGGCCAGATGCATTGCCCTTAGTGCTGATGTCAATGAGAAACACACCTGACAAGAAAACAGGACTATCTCCTCATGAGATTTTGATGGGTCGAGCTATGCTGTCGCGTAGGCTCTCATTATCCTAATGAGACTACTGGATTTTTGGGTGGCAGGATCGTTCACAGTGTGGGGGACTAAGTCTAACCCACGGCGAAGGACCCTTGTCACCCCAAATCCGGGTTGAGCTCCGGCTAACTAGCAGTGCCTCATCTCTCCCAAAGGGAAGAGACAATTGGGCAGCCGAGCGCATGACATCTTAGGGCTTCCCAGGTAAGTAGTGGTCACTCAAATCCCAACCAGTTCTCTCATACACAGTGTGGTCTCATATATAAATGAAGGCAGTTTGAGTTCTAAAGATTGGTTTAATAAAACGACTGCATTTTAGATAACAAGGCGTGAGCCGCAATAACCAGAACCATACAACACAGTAGGATTGAAATAGTAACGAGGAGAGTGAAACATAAGAATAACGGTATCTTAGTGCTACTAGATTACGTTCTCTCTTCTAAGTTCTATTTTGAGCACAGCATGTTAAGCTCTAAGCCTGCCTTTCAGGCTCCCCTGGGAGGACATCAACCCTCATACCTGAGCAAAGGCCTGTGATCGGGATCAGCATCTGCAACAGGGCAGTCAGCGTCTAGTTGTGGTTCCCTGGTCGGAATCTCCCTCTTACGTGTACCAGGACTAGGAAGTGTTTTTATAACTAACATGCTGGTGTTCTAAGAAACATCCCTACGTAAGAATGTGTACTTTCTACGAACCCTAAAGACTAAACTTCTACCACGTCTATCGGCAATGTACCAGACTGTATCCTTGACTGAAGCACAGAGCGAGCAAGAATGTATTGTTTGAGAACTCCAGTGCTGAAGTAAACTAAACAGTGTGATAGAAGAAAATAAAACAAGACCGTGAAACTGGTTATTGTAAAATAACAGTGCGAGGCTAAATAAAATGCATCTAGGACAAAGTGCACAGAGGCCTAATACTTTAAGCAAACGCGCAAAAGCTACATTAAAAAATGGCCACACTACGCCCTCCCCTTGTCGGTAGAAAGTGGTTAAGCCGAAGCTAAAAAATGCCCTATATTAAAAAAATTAACTAAAACCTTATATTATTTCAACAAGTCAAGAGGACACCAAAGCACAGTAATCCTAAATTTGAAAATAGGCATGCGGCTAAGAGCCAAATTCATGTAACAGTGTCAATTTAGACCAATTCCAATTCAAAAAGTAGTCATGGAAAGCAGGAGGTTCTCCACTTCGGCAGATGACAAGACCGGAAAATCCACGCCAAAGACTATTAAGGAGCAGGTGTGTTCCAAAGCCCCAGAATCAACCAAGGCGGCATCCCGTACACAGTCCGTAAACGAGTTAATATCAACTTCCTCCAGGAAGGGTATCTCGTAATCAGCCTCACGAAGCAAACGCAGCCGCAGCACACATGTCTGGGAATGAGCCCTCATCGGGAACATCAGCAGATCAGCATCAACCACTGGGGGGCGTCATTGTGAGAGACAGACGTCTAGTGCATGTTCAAAAGAGCACCAACGGCACCGAAACACGGGCTGCACACAATCCAAAACCGGTCTGAATGACAGAGACCAGTCACACTCCAAATGTCCCAGGAGTGTTGCTCCAAAGTGCTGCATCATGCGTTCACGACACAGCTGCGCTGATGGGAGCGCCCACATTCGCCCTTGTTGCGGCGGGACAGCCATTGCGGAAAAACAACAGCAACAGCAAAATGCCGGCTAATAAAGCCAATGTGATCCAAAATCCCCCAAAAATGCTTCAGAAAATTGAATGAATAGCCGAAGGTATTAAACCGAATATGGAAGAGAAGGTGTGAACGAAACCAACACCTACGGCTTTGAAAAATGTGCCAATCCAGCTGTGCTGGACGCATTAAATATACGTCCCACGAGTTCACCAAAGTGGCTTGGAAAGTTGTTATTTAACAGGGACTGTGTTTCTGCTGATGACCTTGCCACCTGAAGTGCGTAGGTCTCGCGTGCAGATGTAAGGGCCACATGCTTCTGAAACAATAAAGCCTTTAGTCTACTTAACTTGTTGAAATTCACCTTGGAAGTAGCAATGTGAGGCCAGATATCTGCTAACTCCCATAATTTAGTGGGGGGAAACAACACATTCCCGCAGCAAGTAACGACCTTGGTGACCGAAATAATGTAAACTATTCCGGCCCTCATGCCACAACAGTCTTCACTATTGAGGAGGACGTAGCTGCCGTTTGAAAGCACCTGGAATGTGCGTTTAATCAAGGGGACCGGAACTCCCTTCAGATAGCAAGCCAAGTTCGCAACTGAGGCATTACATGCCCCATGCAAGGACAGCTGCTTACAAATCATCGAATGGCTGACTGAAGTCTTGCATTCACTACCGCTAAGAAAAACCTCTCTCATGCCATTGAGACATTTGTACAAGAAGGGAAGTTCCTACACCTCATGTATATAACTATCTCCCAGCTTTTCATATCTGCCTACCGGAACATGTTTTAAACAAGAAGTGAATTGTAGTGTAAAAATAGGCAGATTAATAACACCATGTATCAACCACTCAGCTGAGGGAATCTCAGCCATGGTAAAAGGCAATCTTTCCAATTTTTCAATGTTAAGCATGACATAAGTCGCCTCCTCCTTAGCCATCAGTTGTTGTTGTCGTTTCAAATTAAAGGAAGAAAAGATCTCCCTGGCACTGATGCGCTGCCACGGAACGCGACCCGCCTTCAATGTCTGAAGTGTCCAACCCAACTGCATAATGGACCTTGTTTGACTTTTTCCATGATATGAAGAAGAAATATCAGATCGTATAATGTCTATAGCAGAAGAAACAATGTTGTCAATGGTATGTATTCGGTCGGACAAGGTGTGAATTCCATTATCCACAACAGCTAATGCCTTTTTAAAATTTTACTGATCTATTTGCCTTAACCGGGCTGCAGCCTCTTGTTGGGAAAGTTTCCATCTTTCATTGTACACTTCATACAAGAAACGCTTCCTACGTGGTGTCTTCGGGCCTGAAAAAAATCTTTCAAGTCAGTGTTATTAGACAGGAGAGTGAGATGTGTCTTGACTGCATCTAGCGAGGATGATTTTAACCATTGTTGATACAATTTTCCCACACTATATGTAGTAATAATTTCAGCATGTTCAGGTGATATGTAGCGAGGGTCTGCCCGACTCGTCCTGAAACCCCCCGAGGAGGTGACAAAACGTTGATGACACCCATTGGTGTCTATAGGCCACAATAACCACGCGCCCGAACGTGTCAATGAAGTGTTAAATGTACCATTCTGTACCCAGTCTGTAAGCTCACTAAAGGTGGCATTTATATATTTCTGCCAATCAATAATTTTTGTAGGGACAGGTATACTAGGCATATTCAATTCTCTAATTGTTGCTAAGCCCAAACAGCTAGTCTGTTGTACTGTTTCATTTAAAAAAAATCATTTGGATGGGAATGAGACATGCTCTAAACAATGTTTCTCTACCCTGTCTGCCAATGTTTTGTTCCCCAAACACTTTTCAAATCAACAGTATTTGACCAATATTCGTAACCTTCAATCGACAGTCGGGAAACAAAAGAATCTGAGTATATGAATTTCGTATTAGTCAACAACATTTGCTTATCTTAAGACGGAGTTAACTTAAAATAATATGACTTAGCATTCATTTGATGATGCCCAGAAAAATACGTAAATTTGTCTGAATATGTTTTAGAACTCCCTTGCGGGGGAGTTGGGCAATGCTCCCATTGCGTATAGTCAAATATCGTTTTCGGACTACTTGCTTTATGTATAAAATGGTGCCCATAATAATTATAGCAAAACATGTCACCATAATTGTCTTTAAACTGGTAAACATCTTCATTCTCATAGACAGTATAGTATTGCAATTCAGTCATCATTGAATTAACTGTCTTCACATCCCAATCATCAGATACAATGCCTGGTATTACTATATAATTCATAGATAACTTTAGAACATACGGTATTTGAATTATCTCAGTGGGACCGTATATATCAAACATTACTTTATCCCACACAATCCCATCCGGAATTGGTACTGCAGAAATGTTCACAAAGGACAAGTCTCTTCGAACATTATGTGATGAAAAATGTGGCTTCAACACCTCGTGCCTAAGACTCTTGCTGTTAAGGATTGCTTTAAATCGCGATTTAAATGCTCCACGACAGAATTTCCCTCGGGATGAAATGGAGACGAGAACTGGAGCTGGACCCCCAACGAAACCATGGTGTCCCTGAATGCCCTTGAGGCAAAAGCAGGGCCCTGGTCCGAATGGAACGCTGCAACTGCATATGTACCGACAAAGACACGCAAATCTTTAATAACAGTTTGAGCATCAGCCGAGCACTGTGGCCATACCCACACAAATCTGGAGCAAGAATCTACAGCCACCAGTATATATTTGTATGCACTATCCGGTGTGAGTGGACCGCAATGATCCAAGTACACACATTGTAATGGTCTGTTTGATATTAAGAGGGGTGTCTGCGGCGGCGCTTAGCTGTTGAAACTTGAATTTGTTGACAGATGTTACAACAAAGGATATACTGCTTAGTCTCTTTATAGAGACCAGGCCACCAGTAACGGGCCTGTAATAGCGAAATTGTGGCGGCCACACCAGCATGTGCAGATGCCACCCCCTCATGCGCTGCATTAATCAATTAAGGTCTTACAACTTTATTGGGGATCTCGCGTACACCTACACCTGGAATTTTAACCTCAGCATTTAGCATACTTCCCATAAAGTATTGGTATTTATTAGGAAATCCTTTAGGATAAGGCGTGCCATCAGCCGTAGCTTTTATGGCAGCCAGAATCTCTGTGTCTGGTTTGGAACTCGAACGAGTCACTGCGGCTACAGTGGCAACTGCCACTGCTGACTTTGCGGCTTCATCAGCCAGAATATTAACAGCAACGTGTATTCCAACGCGCTGGTGTCCAAGAGTATGTACAACATGGACTTTGGGTAGTGTCTCCTTCAGGTCTGCTACCTTCCCCCACAGTAGTCTGTGTTTTATGGTGTTGCCCTTTGAATCTCTGAACCCATTCAAGCGCCAGTAATGTAGGTATTCATTAAAAGACTGAACACAATAATACGAATCACAAACAATCAGTGTGAACTGTGTCGGATCCGTATGTTCTAATGCCATCAATAGAGCTTTCAGCTCAGCCAATTGTGCAGTACGGTCCCCTAAAGTCTGTGTATAAGTATGTTGGGGGCAGAATTTCTCCCCCTCCATATGGCCGCTCACTACTGCACATGCAGCAGAATATTGGTGTTTTGTCCCCACCGCCGGTTGGGCAGAGCCATCGGTGTACATGACTACTTGATATTGATTAATAGGCAACGTGTCAGCGGGAACTAGATATTCAACTTCATATTGCAGAAATTCATGAGTCTGTAACTTTGAGTCAAAAATGTAATCTACATCAGTGGCTGTTAAAGACGTAGCCCATTGTATCCATCGTGGGTGCAGTGCTTTCACGTTAGGAACACTTACTTTTGTAACAGCCTCTAGGGCCGGAATAGGGGAAACGACTATAATGCGTTTACCCTGGGCAAGAGGTCGTTCTTTAATAACAGCCATCTGTACAGCAGTGAGAATTTTCTCTGTTGGTGCGAATCGTTGTTCAGCAGCCGAATACAAGTGGGACTTGTATCCAATCGGGACTGTCTCACCTTCATTAAATGTGACATACGTAAACCCAATGGCCCCAGCTATCACCCTGATGACCAAATGCGTCTTATTGTCCCGTGTATGTAAATGTTTCGCAGCTAGGAGATCTGTTTGTAACTCCCGAAGAGTATGTGTATGTTTAATTGTCCAGAATTTGCTAGAAAAATCAGGACGTATTAATTCGTATAAAGGTTTTATGCGTGTAGCATAATCAGGAATGTATGTTCTGCCAAAATTTAGAAAGCCCAACAATGATTAAAGTTTCTTAATCGTATTAGGTGGTTGCAATTGTGCACATTTTTCTAAAAAATTGTGGCGCTAGGCTCTTACCTTCATTTGACAGCTCATATCCCAGGAATATGACGCTGAGGAAGGCAATTTTTGATTTTTTGAAGATAAATTTATAGCCAATTTTGGCAAACCCAACAACAATGCGGGCTACCCGTCTTAAATGTTGTAGTAACTCGTCATCCGTGAGATATATATCATCTACATATGACAATGCTTCAGGGTCCAACCCGTGTAAAATTTCAGTCACACGAGCCGCAAACAGTCCCGGGCTATTCTTATACCCCTGAGGCAAACAACAGAATTTTTTCTGGGAACCTAACGCACTAAAACTTGTAAGATCCCTACTTTCGGGTGCTATATTCTGGCAGAAGAAACCATTTGAGATGTCTAAAGTAATTTTGTATTTTTTTTCGCACAATGTTGTTCATCAGTGCAGCGCTATGTGAATTTTGTATAGCATATGTACGTGTATGTCCGTTCAAATGCCTGTAGTCTAAGACTATTCTATATGAATGGTCCGGTTTAGCTACAGGGAATAAGGGATTATTCATCGGCGAGACACAGGGTTCAATTACTCCCTGGTATTCTAATTGCGTAAGTATTTCTCTCACCGGTGCCCTGGCTTCATGTTTTATTGGATATTGCGGTTGTGGCTGAGGTTCACCTTTAATCAGAATTACATGATATGGAGAATCCCTATCCCACCCTACGTGATTTCTATATAAGGCAGGTGCTTGTGCTAGAGGCCATTTGATGCTATAGGACTCTGCGAGTTCCCCTGGAACAAGTGGTGAGAACGAAGGTTTAATAACCTCCTCCCCAACTGGGCAGGTGCGAACAAAGTCAGGCGGCCAATCCTGTTCAGCCAGCAAAATGTCATATATCTTGACTACACGATCCCAAAAGATTGCGTTTGTAGTGCATTCAATGTCTC
This sequence comes from Pleurodeles waltl, assembly GCF_031143425.1. Classification (NCBI taxonomy): domain Eukaryota; kingdom Metazoa; phylum Chordata; class Amphibia; order Caudata; family Salamandridae; genus Pleurodeles; species Pleurodeles waltl. Next base: position 857,802,461 of record NC_090450.1, read on the forward strand.
CTTCCAATTTTAAAGTTACTGTATATACCCTATCAAGTTAAGAGACACGCATATCTGCTGTTTCAACTTGTATGAAGTCATCAGTTGCTTTCACCTCCAGATGCTCTAGAAGATTCCGGCGAACTATTGTGACCTCTGCCGTGCTGTCTAGCAGTGCTAGAGCCCATGTCTTGTTCTTCAAGAGAACTCTCTTCCTGTGTGGCATGTCTAACTGAGACTGCCGCCACTTTTTTCTTTTTAAACTGTTGTTTTTGTTGTATCGGTTTCTCTTCCTTCTTGACAGAAACCTCTGAAGAGCGTTGTGATTCCTGTCTCGGTTTCACGTACTCAGTTCTCCGCTCTGACCGCCCACCTCTCTCATTTCTCTTTTCCGATGAGTCCTGAAAGGATCGAGATTGGCATGTATCAGTGTATTGATATCTATCAGGCGTTTTCAAGTTATCCCTATTTCTGAGATTATACCTAGTCTGCGGGGTCTCCGCTCGCGGGGATTCTCCCCTTTCTTTTTTAGGTGTCTGTTGTTTTTTCTCCCAGCGCTTTTTATTACCCTCAGGTTGCTGTTTAGTATTATCTTTACTAATTTTCCCTTGAAACTGTGATTTCTGTGGTCTAGCCCCTAGGCTATCTCGACCGATACTGGAATATGTTTCCGCTATTATTTTAGGCCGTTCCCGCTCCTCATCCAGTTGCGGGACGTCACGAAGACGCATACGCACCGCTAGTGCAACTGCCTCCCCTTTAAGACTACTTAATATTATTGAAGAAACCGTGTCAAAATTGCCCATCAGTTGCATTCCCAAATCTAAGGCTGGGGCAGCCCCGTATTCATCCTGAATCTGTTTAAGCACTTCCGGTAGGTTTGCTAATGTCGGTGTACCGTGTGCTGGTGTGTAGAGCGAGGCAAACACCGTGCCCCATGTATTACAATGTCCCACTGTGGGAACCATGGCGAATGGTAAACACATAGTTAATATTCTATGTTTGTCCTGAGGTCCCGTATGGGGAAATACCACCTCCAGTGTATTAATTTTCTGTGCCAGCCAAAATGGAGTCTCCTCCCGTTTTGCTGGAACTTTACCCATGATGGAGTGTACAGTCGCCGGGTTTATACCTGGAGCTACTGCATGTGGTTGTGCTGGAGCAGCACGCGCTGGGTTTGTATTTAGTGTCTGCATCACAAATTGTACTAAGCGTCTATATGTAACCGTTAAGTCTGTATATAAACGACGAACTTCAGCCACTGGCATGTTTGCAACCGCAGGATGTGGTGTATATGTGGCCAATAAAGGCCAGGTCGGACCATCATTACTTAGAGGACCTAACCTTACTGGCAATATTGCATGGGGTAGGGCACCATCAAACCAATTATTATGTTCTTGATAAGATAGAGGTATCTCTAGGTATGCGTACGCCCTGTACTGGCCAGGCGCGTTCGCAACCGTATATGTGTGAAATGTATTTGTATTCCCATCAACTGCTGGAAATGTGACCCAAGAGTAAAAAAGTTCTGTTCTATAGGCTGCATGGGTGGCCACCACAAACGTGACTGGACCCCCCTGGATCGTAAGACCATGTGCAAGCAAATGTGCAGTGAGCGGCTGTCTCATATTAAGAGCTATTTGTATTACCTGGGGATTTGCCATTAGAAAAACAGCGATGGTTCAGAGAAGGCACACCAAAAACGGGGTCTTTCCTTTTAAAGTTCAAGCTTGAACAACCATCCGCTATATCTAGGGTTACCTATATCGCGGTGGTGGAAGTCCTCAGTGCCATGGACGTCTCCATTAAAGTAACTGAGGGATCATTATAATATATGAGACCGAGAGAGACTGGTGGACCTGAAAATTAGAGCCAGACCAATCGTTGGCAGAGCCATGTCGCGTAGGCTGTCATTATCCTAATGAGACTACTGGATTTTTGGGTGGCAGGATCGTTCACAGTGTGGGGGACTAAGTCTAACCCACGGCGAAGGACCCTTGTCACCCCACATCCGGGTTGAGCTCCGGCTAACTAGCATTGCCTCATCTCTCCCAAAGGGAAGAGACAATTGGGCAGCCGAGCGCATGACATCTTAGGGCTTCCCAGGGAAGTCGTGGTCACTCAGATCCCAACCAGTTCTCTCATACACAGTGTGGTCTCATATATAAATGACAAAGGCAGTTTGAGTTTTAAAGATTGGTTTAATAAAACAACTGTATTTTAGATAACAAGGCGTGAGCCGCAATAACCAGAACCATACAACACAGTAGGATTGAAATAGTAACGAGGAGAGTGAAGCATAAGAATAACGCTATCATAGTGCTACTAGATTACGTTCTCTCTTCTAAGTTCTATTTTGAGCACAGCATGTTAAGCTCTAAGTCTGCCTTTCAGGTTCCCCCGGGAGGACATCAACCCTCGTACCTGAGCAAAGGCCTGTGATAGGGATCAGCATCTGCAACAGGGCAGTCAGCGTCTAGTTGTGGTTCCCTGGTCGGAATCTCCCTCTTACGTGTACCAGGACTAGGAAGTGTTTTTATAACTAACATGCCGGTGTTCTAAGAAACGTCCCTACGTAAGAATGTGTACTTTCTACGAACCCTAAAGACTAAACTTCTACCACGTCTATCGGCAATGTACCAGACTGTATCCTTGACTGAAGCACAGAGCGAGCAAGAATGTATTGTTTGAGAACTCCAGTGCTGAAGTAAACTAAACAGTGTGATAGAAGAAAATAAAACAAGACCGTGAAACTGGTTATTGTAAAATAACAGTGCGAGGCTAAATAAAATGCATCTAGGACAAAGTGCACAGAGGCCTAATACTTTAAGCAAACGCGCAAAAGCTACATTAAAAAATGGCCACACTACAATGCGATTACCCGCAGTACCTGCAAATGCTCTTGTGAATATCACGGATGATATGGTGTTGAACTACTGCAAGGGTCTGGCTGATGTGGTCTGCTCTTTTTCTCACCAGGTAGAGGCTAACACATTGCCACCGATCAGTGATCCAGCTCACACCCTGAAAGCCGGTGACTGGGTTGTCGTCAAGAAACACGTGAGGAAGTCGTGCTTGTAGCCGCGTTGGAAGGGACCATATCAAGTAATACTGACAACTACTACTGCTGTGAAATGTGCAGGCATTCCGAATTGGATACATGCCAGTCACACAAAGAAAGTGACGTGTCTGACTGATGAGGAACTTGAATTATCCAAAACAGCAGCTGCAGAAAAGGAAGTCTCAGGGCCGGAGAGTATTCAAAGGGGAACTGAGACTGAAGGAGAGCCCACTGAGGACGGCTTAGTCACTCAAAGTGAGTTCCAGAGGGGTAACAGTGAGCCTATCTCAGCTGAGGTAACAGGGGAACCAACACAAAGAGAGGTTCTCCCAGAAGCAGACGGATACGGGTTTGAAGTTGAACCCTGAAGGCGAGGGGGAAGAGGCAGAGGGAGGTCAAGGTGTTCTGACTCCTCCTAAGCCGGTTGCAGGTCCATCAAGAGAAAACACCATAGCAAAAGAGGAGGGCGCTGTTCAATGTTCTGAAAGGCCAAGCAGGAAGAAAACGCATAAAGGAGATAACTGGCCGAAGCATCAAGCTGCAGGAGAGAAAGTGGTCCCTTGTGATACAATAGAGGAAGAAGTTGACTCAACCAGAAAAGAGGATCTCATTGAAGGAGAGTTACAAAGTGAACGCAAACTGAAAAGAAAGAGAGTCGCAAACAGAAGATACGCAGGTCCTGAATGGGTGTATGCAACAACAGCTGATTGGCAACAAGAATTTTTGGTGTTCTGTTTTGATCGAGAGGTACCAGGTCAATACTACGGCACCTGAATTCAACTCTAGAAAGAGACTGTGGTAAAATATGAAAATTAAAATTGAAAACTGAGAAACTGAGAGAAGATACTAATAAATTACCAGATGTGACACTGTAACCCTGAATTGACTCTGAAAACCGATTATGACAAATTGCTAACCTGATTTGACAAAGGGGGTCCTGGAGTGAGTGAAACGATGTATATACTCGCAGAGAGAGAGAGACTTTGCACAAGAAAAAAAAAGAGCTTTTATATCGTCCTCAAGTTGATTGTTTGCTTTGTTTTATTTTGCTATCTGATTCTTTACAGATCATGAGTTACACTAAAAGTAAAAGTAAAAAGGGTAGGATGTGTGGTTGGTTGAGTGCTCTTCTAGGTATTGTATGTGCAATAATAATTATAGGTGTGATTGTGGGAATGCCATGGATGGATAAGAAAGTGACTAACCATGCTTCAAAACCTGAGACTGCTACATTAACACCATGGGAGAAGTTTGAGCAGGATGCAAAATACTTGCATGAGGGAACTAATTCAAAAGGGGAACTATCTACTAATGTCTTCTATCGCTTGTTGATTGAGTATGTTGACACAATAGATTCAAAGAATTGTTATGTGTGCACAAAGATTCCTTCGTCAGTACAAGAAGGGGTTACTTATCATAGTCTGCCACTTACTTACGGGATAAGCTGTAGTGTGCTGTTTACAAGATTTTATGATCAAGAGCATGTGCCATACTTCTACTCTAACTTAGATGTAGTGTTTTCCTTTGTGCTCGTGATTGAGTTTCTAAATAAATTAGCTAAAGAACACAGCATAAAATTAGTTAGGTTTTTTTTTGAGCCGACACTGACATTTGGAACAGCTTATGCGCACCGCAATAATCTAACCTGCTTACTAACACCTGTAGAGAAGAGCTTCTTAGATCACACTGAAGATAGAAGAAAGGCATTAAAGGAAAGGCTAGAAAAGGGATTAGAAAAACGCACGCTTGCAAATGATTATGCTTACACCGCAATAAAGACACAGGGCAAGCTAGCTATAGATGCATTACATGTAGGTAGGCTTTGTATATATAGGCCGAAATCTGAACTTGACACTTTATTTGTGGGAATGAGTGAATGCAGGCATGTGTTTTTGTTTCAGAGTAAATGGACATTCATGTTAAATGGACAGGATCCAGCGGTCCCTGGGATCTATTATATATGTGGTCTTAATGCTTATTACCGTCTTCCAAAGGGATGGTATGGGACATGTTATTTGGGAATAGTTTTCCCAAAGATTTACCAGATCGACGACTTAAAACAAATTCCTAAACTGTCTGAATTACAACATGCTAGACAAAAGAGAGAGACAGCGGCTGCTGTCGTTGGTGACATATTTGGAGCCATAATTCCTTCAGTAGGGGTTATTTTAAACTCCATAAAGATTCAAAAGTTGTCTACTGCAAACTTCACAGGGGCTATACTCCTGATGGATACTGAACTTGCTGCGAAAAGAGCTATGACTCTTTAAAACCGGCTTGCTTTAGACATTCTTTTAGCAAAGAGTGGCCGAGTCTGTAAGATGCTTAATGAGCGCCATTGTTGTGCGTTCATACCAGATAACAGCAAAAAGATTAGAGGTATGCTTACTAACCTAACAAGAGATAGCGCAGATTTGAAGGACCTGAAGGAACCTGGTGTTTAGGAAAAAGTTGGGAAAGGAATTACCAGAGTAGGCAATTGGTTTAGTAATATTTGGAATGGGGTTCTTGCAAAAATATTAGGGGGTCTACTGATTTTTCTGATTTGTTTATGGGGATTATGGTTATCATGTAAAGTTAATGAAAGAATTAAAAACAATTTGACAAAATGAAACAAAAGAAATGAAGAAAATGAAAGGGAGAAAATGTTTAATGAAATTTGGGAAAGCTCACACAAAGGACAGGATGTTGAAATGTGCATAATGCAGAAAGTGAAAGGTTAAGAAGGGAAAGGTTCATGTGATGACAAGTGTCATCAGAGGAGAGACTGAGAGAGCGTAGCTTATATAATTAATATTAACATGAAATGTTTATGAACTAATGTGTAATAATGCCGCATAGAAAATGTATTAATGTATTTTGCTAAAACGTGCACTTGAAAAGTGCCCGGGAGTGGCCGTCAATATATACGGGGACTAATGAAACTGACTAAAAATTATGAAATGGTTATTAAAATTGTGATTGTGCATTAATATTGAAAATCTATATGCTAAAGTTTTGCTAATAAATCATTAGGCTTTAGTTACATGAGTCGAGGCCTAGCTGCCTGGCTCTCATATTAACCCCTTAGCTGCTGGGCCTTTTCCTCCCCAGTGCTGAGCCCTTTTTTGGCTATTTGGGGTAGTTCGCGCTTAGGGCTTCATAACTTTTTGTCCACATAAGCTAACCGCGCCAAATTTGCGTCCTTTTTTTCGAACATCCTATGGATTCTAATGGTACCCAGAGTTTGTGGTTTCCCCTGGAGGAGACCAAGAAAATAGCCAAAATACAGTGAAAATTTTGTTTTTTCCAAAAAAATGGGAAAAAAGGGCTGCCGAACAAGGCTTGTGGCTTTTTCCCTGAAAATGCCATCAACAAAGGGTTTCTTGTGCTGAAATCACTAGCTTCCCACCTTTCAGGAACGGGCAGACTTGAATCAGAAAAACACATTTTTCAACACAAATTTGGCATTTTACTGGGACATACCCCATTTTTACTATATTTGGTGCTTTCAGCCTCCTTCCAGTTAGTGACAGGAATGGGTGTGAAACCGATGCTGGATCCCGGAATGCTAAACATTTCTGAAAACTAGACAAAATTCTGAATTCAGCAAGGGGTCATTTGTGTAGATCCTACAAGGTTTTCCTACAGAAAATAACAGCTGAAATAAAAAAATATTGAAATTGAGCTGAAAACAACAGCCATTTTTCTTTATGTTTTACTCTGTAACTTTTTCCTGCGATGTCAGATTTCTGAAAGCAATATACCGTTTTGTCTGCAGGACTCTTCTGGTTGCGGGGATATAAAGGGCTTGTAGGTTCATCAAGAACCCTAGGTACCCAGAGCCAATAAATGAGCTGCACCCTGCAGTTGGTTTTCATTCTATACTGGGTATACAGCAATTCATTTGTTGAAATATGAAGAGTGAAAAAGAGGTATCAAGAAAACCTTTGCATTTCCAAAATGGGATCAAGATAAGGTTTTGAGGAGCAGTGGTTATTTGCACATCGCTGAATTCCGAGGTGCCCATACTAGCATGTGAATTGCAGGGCATTTCTCAAATAGACGTCTTTTTTACACACTCTCTTATATTTGGAAGGAAAAAATGTAGAGAAAGATAAGGGACAATAACACTTGTTTTACTATTCTATGTTCCCCCAAGTCTCCCGATAAAAATGATACCTCACTTGTGTGGGTAGGGCTAGTGCCCGCGACAGGAAATGCCCCAAAACACAACATGGACACATCCAATTTTTTTTATAGAAAACAGAGCTGTTTTTTTCAAAGTGCCTACCTGTAGATTTTGGCCTCTAGCTCAGCCGGCTCCTAGGGAAACCTACCAAACCTGTGCATTTCTGAAAACTAGAGACCTAGGAGAATCCAAGGAGGGGTGACTTGTGGGGCTCGGACCAGGTTCTGTTACCCAGAATCCTTTGCAAACCTCAAAATTTGGCTAAAAAAACACATGTTCCTCACATTTCTGTGGCAGAAAGTTCTGGAATCTGAGAGAAGCCACAAATTTCCTTCCACGCAGCGTTCCCCCAAGTCTCCCGATAAAAATGATACCTCATTTGTGTGGGTAGGCCTAGCGCCCGCGACAGGAAACGCCCCAAAGCGCAACGTGGACACATACAAATTTTTGGAAGAAAACAGAGGTGTTTTTTGCGAAGTGCCTACCTGTAGATTTTGGCCTCTAGCTCAGCCGGCACCTAGGGAAACCTAACAAACCTGTGCATTTCTGAAAACTAGAGACCTAGCGGAATCCAAGGAGGGGTGACTTGCGGGGCTCGGACCAGGTTCTGTTACCCAGAATCCTTTGCAAACCTCAAAAAGTGGCTAAAAAAACAAGTTTTCCTCACATTTCGGTGACAGAAAGTTCTGGAATCTGAGAGGAGCCACAAATTTCCTTCCACCCAGCGTTCCCCCAAGTCTCCCGATAAAAATGATACCTCACTTGTGTGGGTAGGCCTAGCGCCCGCGACAGGAAACGCCCCAAATGCAACATGGACACATACAAATTTTTGGAAGAAAACAGAGGTGTTTTTTGCGAAGTGCCTACCTGTAGATTTTGGCCTCTAGCTCAGCCGGCACCTAGGGAAACCTACCAAACCTGTGCATTTCTGAAAACTAGAGACCTAGGGGAATCCAAGGAGGGGTGACTTGTGGGGCTCGGACCAGGTTCTGTTACCCAGAATCCTTTGCAAACCTCAAAATTTGGCTAAAAAAACACATGTTCCTCACATTTCTGTGGCAGAAAGTTCTGGAATCTGAGAGAAGCCACAAATGTCCTTCCACGCAGCGTTCCCCCAAGTCTCCCGATAAAAATGATACCTCACTTGTGTGGGTAGGCCTAGCGCTCGCGACAGGAAACGCCCCAAAGCGCAACGTGGACACATACAATTTTTTTTTTAAAAAACAGAGGTGTTTTTTGCAAAGTGCCTACCTGTAGATTTTGGCCTCTAGCTCAGCCGGAACCTAGGGAAACCTACCAAACCTGTGCATTTCTGAAAACTAGAGACCTAGGGGAATCCAAGGAGGGGTGACTTGTGGGGCTCGGACCAGGTTCTCTTACCCAGAATCCTTTGCAAACCTCAAAAAGTGGCTAAAAAAACAAGTTTTCCTCACATTTCGGTGACAGAAAGTTCTGGAATCTGAGAGGAGCCACAAATTTCCTTCCACCCAGCGTTCCCCCAAGTCTCCCGATAAAAATGATACCTCACTTGTGTGGGTAGGCCTAGCGCTCGCGACAGGAAACGCCCCAAAGCGCAACGTGGACACATACAATTTTTTTTAAAAAAAACAGAGGTGTTTTTTGCAAAGTGCCTACCTGTAGATTTTGGCCTCTAGCTCAGCCGGAACCTAGGGAAACCTACCAAACCTGTGCATTTCTGAAAACTAGAGACCTAGGGGAATCCAAGGAGGGGTGACTTTTGGGGCTCGGACCAGGTTCTCTTACCCAGAATCCTTTGCAAACCTCAAAAAGTGGCTAAAAAAACAAGTTTTCCTCACATTTCGGTGACAGAAAGTTCTGGAATCTGAGAGGAGCCACAAATTTCCTTCAACCCAGCGTTCCCCCAAGTCTCCCGATAAAAATGATACCTCACTTGTGTAGGTAGGCCTAGCGCTCGTGACAGGAAACGTCCCAAAGCGCAACGTGGACACATCCACATTTTTTTAAGAAAACAGAGGTGTTTTTTGCAAAGTGCCTACCTGTAGATTTTGGCCTCTAGCTCAGCCGGCACCTAGGGAAACCTACCAAACCTGTGCATTTCTGAAAACTAGAGACCTAGGGGAATCCAAGGAGGGGTGTCTTGCGGGGCTCGGACCAGGTTCTGTTACCCAGAATCCTTCGCAAACCTCAAAAAGTGGCTAAAAAAACAAGATTTCCTCACATTTCGGTGACAGAAAGTTCTGGAATCTGAGAGGAGCCACAAATTTCCTTCCACGCAGCGTTCCCCCATGTCTCCCGATAAAAATGATACCTCACTTGTGTGGGTAGGCCTAGCGCCCGCGTCAGGAAACGCCCCAAAGCGCAACGTGGACACATACAAATTTTTGGAAGAAAACAGAGGTGTTTGTTGCGAAGTGCCTACCTGTAGATTTTGGCCTCTAGCTCAGCCGGCACCTAGGGAAACCTACCAAACCTGTGCATTTCTGAAAACTAGAGACCTAGGGGATTCCAAGGAGGGGTGACTTGCGGGGCTCGGACCAGGTTCTGTTACCCAGAATCCTTCGCAAACCTCAAAAAGTGGCTAAAAAAACAAGTTTTCCTCACATTTCGGTGACAGAAAGTTCTGGAATCTGAGAGGAGCCACAAATTTCCTTCAACCCAGCGTTCCCCCAAGTCTCCCGATAAAAATGATACCTCACTTGTGTAGGTAGGCCTAGCGCTTGTGACAGGAAACGCCCCAAAGCGCAACGTGGACACATCCACATTTTTTTAAGAAAACAGAGGTGTTTTTTGCAAAGTGCCTACCTGTAGATTTTGGCCTCTAGCTCAGCCGGCACCTAGGGAAACCTACCAAACCTGTGCATTTCTGAAAACTAGAGACCTAGGGGAATCCAAGGAGGGGTGACTTGCGGGGTTCGGACCAGGTTCTGTTACCCAGAATCCTTCGCAAACCTCAAAAAGTGGCTAAAAAAACAAGATTTCCTCACATTTCGGTGACAGAAAGTTCTGGAATCTGAGAGGAGCCACAAATTTCCTTCCACGCAGCGTTCCCCCATGTCTCCCGATAAAAATGATACCTCACTTGTGTGGGTAGGCCTAGCGCCCGCGTCAGGAAACGCCCCAAAGCGCAACGTGGACACATACAAATTTTTGGAAGAAAACAGAGGTGTTTGTTGCGAAGTGCCTACCTGTAGATTTTGGCCTCTAGCTCAGCCGGCACCTAGGGAAACCTACCAAACCTGTGCATTTCTGAAAACTAGAGACCTAGGGGAATCCAAGGAGGGGTGACTTGTGGGGCTCGGACCAGGTTCTGTTACCCAGAATCCTTTGCAAACCTCAAAATTTGGCTAAAAAAACACATGTTCCTCACATTTCTGTGGCAGAAAGTTCTGGAATCTGAGAGAAGCCACAAATGTCCTTCCACGCAGCGTTCCCCCAAGTCTCCCGATAAAAATGATACCTCACTTGTGTGGGTAGGCCTAGCGCTCGCGACAGGAAACGCCCCAAAGCGCAACGTGGACACATACAATTTTTTTTTTAAAAAACAGAGGTGTTTTTTGCAAAGTGCCTACCTGTAGATTTTGGCCTCTAGCTCAGCCGGAACCTAGGGAAACCTACCAAACCTGTGCATTTCTGAAAACTAGAGACCTAGGGGAATCCAAGGAAGGGTGACTTGTGGGGCTCGGACCAGGTTCTCTTACCCAGAATCCTTTGCAAACCTCAAAAAGTGGCTAAAAAAACAAGTTTTCCTCACATTTCGGTGACAGAAAGTTCTGGAATCTGAGAGGAGCCACAAATTTCCTTCCACCCAGCGTTCCCCCAAGTCTCCCGATAAAAATGATACCTCACTTGTGTGGGTAGGCCTAGCGCTCGCGACAGGAAACGCCCCAAAGCGCAACGTGGACACATACAATTTTTTTTAAAAAAAACAGAGGTGTTTTTTGCAAAGTGCCTACCTGTAGATTTTGGCCTCTAGCTCAGCCGGAACCTAGGGAAACCTACCAAACCTGTGCATTTCTGAAAACTAGAGACCTAGGGGAATCCAAGGAGGGGTGACTTTTGGGGCTCGGACCAGGTTCTCTTACCCAGAATCCTTTGCAAACCTCAAAAAGTGGCTAAAAAAACAAGTTTTCCTCACATTTCGGTGACAGAAAGTTCTGGAATCTGAGAGGAGCCACAAATTTCCTTCAACCCAGCGTTCCCCCAAGTCTCCCGATAAAAATGATACCTCACTTGTGTAGGTAGGCCTAGCGCTCGTGACAGGAAACGTCCCAAAGCGCAACGTGGACACATCCACATTTTTTTAAGAAAACAGAGGTGTTTTTTGCAAAGTGCCTACCTGTAGATTTTGGCCTCTAGCTCAGCCGGCACCTAGGGAAACCTACCAAACCTGTGCATTTCTGAAAACTAGAGACCTAGGGGAATCCAAGGAGGGGTGACTTGCGGGGTTCGGACCAGGTTCTGTTACCCAGAATCCTTCGCAAACCTCAAAAAGTGGCTAAAAAAACAAGATTTCCTCACATTTCGGTGACAGAAAGTTCTGGAATCTGAGAGGAGCCACAAATTTCCTTCCACGCAGCGTTCCCCCATGTCTCCCGATAAAAATGATACCTCACTTGTGTGGGTAGGCCTAGCGCCCGCGTCAGGAAACGCCCCAAAGCGCAACGTGGACACATACAAATTTTTGGAAGAAAACAGAGGTGTTTGTTGCGAAGTGCCTACCTGTAGATTTTGGCCTCTAGCTCAGCCGGCACCTAGGGAAACCTACCAAACCTGTGCATTTCTGAAAACTAGAGACCTAGGGGATTCCAAGGAGGGGTGACTTGCGGGGCTCGGACCAGGTTCTGTTACCCAGAATCCTTCGCAAACCTCAAAAAGTGGCTAAAAAAACAAGTTTTCCTCACATTTCGGTGACAGAAAGTTCTGGAATCTGAGAGGAGCCACAAATTTCCTTCAACCCAGCGTTCCCCCAAGTCTCCCGATAAAAATGATACCTCACTTGTGTAGGTAGGCCTAGCGCTTGTGACAGGAAACGCCCCAAAGCGCAACGTGGACACATCCACATTTTTTTAAGAAAACAGAGGTGTTTTTTGCAAAGTGCCTACCTGTAGATTTTGGCCTCTAGCTCAGCCGGCACCTAGGGAAACCTACCAAACCTGTGCATTTCTGAAAACTAGAGACCTAGGGGAATCCAAGGAGGGGTGACTTGCGGGGTTCGGACCAGGTTCTGTTACCCAGAATCCTTCGCAAACCTCAAAAAGTGGCTAAAAAAACAAGATTTCCTCACATTTCGGTGACAGAAAGTTCTGGAATCTGAGAGGAGCCACAAATTTCCTTCCACGCAGCGTTCCCCCATGTCTCCCGATAAAAATGATACCTCACTTGTGTGGGTAGGCCTAGCGCCCGCGTCAGGAAACGCCCCAAAGCGCAACGTGGACACATACAAATTTTTGGAAGAAAACAGAGGTGTTTGTTGCGAAGTGCCTACCTGTAGATTTTGGCCTCTAGCTCAGCCGGCACCTAGGGAAACCTACCAAACCTGTGCATTTCTGAAAACTAGAGACCTAGGGGATTCCAAGGAGGGGTGACTTGCGGGGTTCGGACCAGGTTCTGTTACCCAGAATCCTTCGCAAACCTCAAAAAGTGGCTAAAAAAACAAGTTTTCCTCACATTTCGGTGACAGAAAGTTCTGGAATCTGAGAGGAGCCACAAATTTCCTTCCACCCAGCGTTCCCCCAGGTCTCCCGATAAAAATTATACCTCACTTGTGTGGGTAGGCCTAGCGCCCGCGACAGGAAACGCCCCAAAGCGCAACGTGGACACATACAAATTTTTGGAAGAAAACAGAGGTGTTTTTTGCGAAGTGCCTACCTGTAGATTTTGGCCTCTAGCTCAGCCGGCACCTAGGGAAACCTACCAAACCTGTGCATTTCTGAAAACTAGAGACCTAGGGGAATCCAAGGAGGGGTGACTTGCGGGGCTCGGACCAGGTTCTGTTACCCAGAATCCTTTGCAAACCTCAAAAAGTGGCTAAAAAAACAAGTTTTCCTCACATTTCGGTGACAGAAAGTTCTGGAATCTGAGAGGAGCCACAAATATCCTTCCACCCAGCGTTCCCCCAAGTCTCCCGATAAAAATGATACCTCACTTGTGTGGGTAGGCCTAGCGCCCGCGACAGGAAACGCCCCAAAGCGCAACGTGGACACATACAAATTTTTAGAAGAAAACAGAGGTGTTTTTTGCGAAGTGCCTACCTGTAGATTTTGGCCTCTAGCTCAGCCGGCACCTAGGGAAACCTACCAAACCTGTGCATTTCTGAAAACTAGAGACCTAGGGGAATTCAAGGAGGGGTGACTTGCGGGGCTCGGACCAGGTTCTGTTACCCAGAATCCTTTGCAAACCTCAAAAAGTGGCTAAAAAAACAAGTTTTCCTCACATTTCGGTGACAGAAAGTTCTGGAATCTGAGAGGAGCCACAAATTTCCTTCCACCCAGCATTCCCCCAAGTCTCCCGATAAAAATGATGCCTCACTTGTGTGGGTAGGCCTAGCGCCCGCGACAGGAAACGCCCCAAAGCGCAACGTGGACACATACAAATTTTTGGAAGAAAACAGAGGTGTTTTTTGCGAAGTGCCTACCTGTAGATTTTGGCCTCTAGCTCAGCCGGCACCTAGGGAAACCTACCAAACCTGTGCATTTCTGAAAACTAGAGACATAGGGGATTCCAAGGAGGGGTGACTTGTGGGGCTCGGACCAGGTTCTGTTACCCAGAATCCTTTGCAAACCTCAAAAAGAGGCTAAAAAAACAAGTTTTCCTCACATTTCGGTGACAGAAAGTTCTGGAATCTGAGAGGAGCCACAAACTTCGTTCCACCCAGCATTCCCCCAAGTCTCCCGATAAAAATGATACCTCACTTGTGTGGGTAGGCCTAGCGCCCGCGACAGGAAACGCTCCAAAGCGCAACGTGGACACATACAAATTTTTGGAAGAAAACAGAGGTGTTTTTTGCGAAGTGCCTACCTGTAGATTTTGGCCTCTAGCTCAGCCGGCACCTAGGGAAACCTACCAAACCTGTGCATTTCTGAAAACTAGAGACCTAGGGGATTCCAAGGAGGGGTGACTTGCGGGGCTCGGACCAGGTTCTGTTACCCAGAATCCTTTGCAAACCTCAAAAAGTGGCTAAAAAAACAAGTTTTCCTCACATTTCGGTGACAGAAAGTTCTGGACTCTGAGAGGAGCCACAAACTTCCTTCCACCCAGCGTTCCCCCAAGTCTCCCGATAAAAATGATACCTCACTTGTGTGGGTAGGCCTAGCGCCCGCGACAGGAAACGCCCCAAAGCGCAACGTGGACACATACAAATTTTTGGAAGAAAACAGAGGTGTTTTTTGCGAAGTGCCTACCTGTAGATTTTGGCCTCTAGCTCAGCCGGCACCTAGTGAAGCCTACCAAACCTGTGCATTTCTGAAAACTAGAGACCTAGGGGAATCCAAGGAGGGGTGACTTGCGGGGCTCGGACCAGGTTCTGTTACCCAGAATCCTTTGCAAACCTCAAAAAGTGGCTAAAAAAACAAGTTTTCCTAACATTTCGGTGACAGAAAGTTCTGGAATCTGAGAGGAGCCACAAATATCCTTCCACCCAGCGTTCCCCCAAGTCTCCCGATAAAAATGATACCTCACTTGTGTGGGTAGGCCTAGCGCCCGCGACAGGAAACGCCCCAAAGCGCAACGTGGACACATACAAATTTTTAGAAGAAAACAGAGGTGTTTTTTGCGAAGTGCCTACCTGTAGATTTTGGCCTCTAGCTCAGCCGGCACCTAGGGAAACCTACCAAACCTGTGCATTTCTGAAAACTAGAGACCTAGGGGAATTCAAGGAGGGGTGACTTGCGGGGCTCGGACCAGGTTCTGTTACCCAGAATCCTTTGCAAACCTCAAAAAGTGGCTAAAAAAACAAGTTTTCCTCACATTTCGGTGACAGAAAGTTCTGGAATCTGAGAGGAGCCACAAATTTCCTTCCACCCAGCGTTCCCCCAAGTCTCCCGATAAAAATGATACCTCATTTGTGTGGGTAGGCCTAGCGCCCGCGACAGGAAACGCCCCAAAGCGCAACGTGGACACATACAAATTTTTGGAAGAAAACAGAGGTGTTTTTTGCGAAGTGCCTACCTGTAGATTTTGGCCTCTAGCTCAGCCGGCACCTAGGGAAACCTAACAAACCTGTGCATTTCTGAAAACTAGAGACCTAGCGGAATCCAAGGAGGGGTGACTTGCGGGGCTCGGACCAGGTTCTGTTACCCAGAATCCTTTGCAAACCTCAAAAAGTGGCTAAAAAAACAAGTTTTCCTCACATTTCGGTGACAGAAAGTTCTGGAATCTGAGAGGAGCCACAAATTTCCTTCCACCCAGCGTTCCCCCAAGTCTCCCGATAAAAATGATACCTCACTTGTGTGGGTAGGCCTAGCGCCCGCGACAGGAAACGCCCCAAATGCAACATGGACACATACAAATTTTTGGAAGAAAACAGAGGTGTTTTTTGCGAAGTGCCTACCTGTAGATTTTGGCCTCTAGCTCAGCCGGCACCTAGGGAAACCTACCAAACCTGTGCATTTCTGAAAACTAGAGACCTAGGGGAATCCAAGGAGGGGTGACTTGTGGGGCTCGGACCAGGTTCTGTTACCCAGAATCCTTTGCAAACCTCAAAATTTGGCTAAAAAAACACATGTTCCTCACATTTCTGTGGCAGAAAGTTCTGGAATCTGAGAGAAGCCACAAATGTCCTTCCACGCAGCGTTCCCCCAAGTCTCCCGATAAAAATGATACCTCACTTGTGTGGGTAGGCCTAGCGCTCGCGACAGGAAACGCCCCAAAGCGCAACGTGGACACATACAATTTTTTTTTTAAAAAACAGAGGTGTTTTTTGCAAAGTGCCTACCTGTAGATTTTGGCCTCTAGCTCAGCCGGAACCTAGGGAAACCTACCAAACCTGTGCATTTCTGAAAACTAGAGACCTAGGGGAATCCAAGGAGGGGTGACTTGTGGGGCTCGGACCAGGTTCTCTTACCCAGAATCCTTTGCAAACCTCAAAAAGTGGCTAAAAAAACAAGTTTTCCTCACATTTCGGTGACAGAAAGTTCTGGAATCTGAGAGGAGCCACAAATTTCCTTCCACCCAGCGTTCCCCCAAGTCTCCCGATAAAAATGATACCTCACTTGTGTGGGTAGGCCTAGCGCTCGCGACAGGAAACGCCCCAAAGCGCAACGTGGACACATACAATTTTTTTTAAAAAAAACAGAGGTGTTTTTTGCAAAGTGCCTACCTGTAGATTTTGGCCTCTAGCTCAGCCGGAACCTAGGGAAACCTACCAAACCTGTGCATTTCTGAAAACTAGAGACCTAGGGGAATCCAAGGAGGGGTGACTTTTGGGGCTCGGACCAGGTTCTCTTACCCAGAATCCTTTGCAAACCTCAAAAAGTGGCTAAAAAAACAAGTTTTCCTCACATTTCGGTGACAGAAAGTTCTGGAATCTGAGAGGAGCCACAAATTTCCTTCAACCCAGCGTTCCCCCAAGTCTCCCGATAAAAATGATACCTCACTTGTGTAGGTAGGCCTAGCGCTCGTGACAGGAAACGTCCCAAAGCGCAACGTGGACACATCCACATTTTTTAAAGAAAACAGAGGTGTTTTTTGCAAAGTGCCTACCTGTAGATTTTGGCCTCTAGCTCAGCCGGCACCTAGGGAAACCTACCAAACCTGTGCATTTCTGAAAACTAGAGACCTAGGGGAATCCAAGGAGGGGTGTCTTGCGGGGCTCGGACCAGGTTCTGTTACCCAGAATCCTTCGCAAACCTCAAAAAGTGGCTAAAAAAACAAGATTTCCTCACATTTCGGTGACAGAAAGTTCTGGAATCTGAGAGGAGCCACAAATTTCCTTCCACGCAGCGTTCCCCCATGTCTCCCGATAAAAATGATACCTCACTTGTGTGGGTAGGCCTAGCGCCCGCGTCAGGAAACGCCCCAAAGCGCAACGTGGACACATACAAATTTTTGGAAGAAAACAGAGGTGTTTGTTGCGAAGTGCCTACCTGTAGATTTTGGCCTCTAGCTCAGCCGGCACCTAGGGAAACCTACCAAACCTGTGCATTTCTGAAAACTAGAGACCTAGGGGATTCCAAGGAGGGGTGACTTGCGGGGCTCGGACCAGGTTCTGTTACCCAGAATCCTTCGCAAACCTCAAAAAGTGGCTAAAAAAACAAGTTTTCCTCACATTTCGGTGACAGAAAGTTCTGGAATCTGAGAGGAGCCACAAATTTCCTTCAACCCAGCGTTCCCCCAAGTCTCCCGATAAAAATGATACCTCACTTGTGTAGGTAGGCCTAGCGCTTGTGACAGGAAACGCCCCAAAGCGCAACGTGGACACATCCACATTTTTTTAAGAAAACAGAGGTGTTTTTTGCAAAGTGCCTACCTGTAGATTTTGGCCTCTAGCTCAGCCGGCACCTAGGGAAACCTACCAAACCTGTGCATTTCTGAAAACTAGAGACCTAGGGGAATCCAAGGAGGGGTGACTTGCGGGGTTCGGACCAGGTTCTGTTACCCAGAATCCTTCGCAAACCTCAAAAAGTGGCTAAAAAAACAAGATTTCCTCACATTTCGGTGACAGAAAGTTCTGGAATCTGAGAGGAGCCACAAATTTCCTTCCACGCAGCGTTCCCCCATGTCTCCCGATAAAAATGATACCTCACTTGTGTGGGTAGGCCTAGCGCCCGCGTCAGGAAACGCCCCAAAGCGCAACGTGGACACATACAAATTTTTGGAAGAAAACAGAGGTGTTTGTTGCGAAGTGCCTACCTGTAGATTTTGGCCTCTAGCTCAGCCGGCACCTAGGGAAACCTACCAAACCTGTGCATTTCTGAAAACTAGAGACCTAGGGGAATCCAAGGAGGGGTGACTTGTGGGGCTCGGACCAGGTTCTGTTACCCAGAATCCTTTGCAAACCTCAAAATTTGGCTAAAAAAACACATGTTCCTCACATTTCTGTGGCAGAAAGTTCTGGAATCTGAGAGAAGCCACAAATGTCCTTCCACGCAGCGTTCCCCCAAGTCTCCCGATAAAAATGATACCTCACTTGTGTGGGTAGGCCTAGCGCTCGCGACAGGAAACGCCCCAAAGCGCAACGTGGACACATACAATTTTTTTTTTAAAAAACAGAGGTGTTTTTTGCAAAGTGCCTACCTGTAGATTTTGGCCTCTAGCTCAGCCGGAACCTAGGGAAACCTACCAAACCTGTGCATTTCTGAAAACTAGAGACCTAGGGGAATCCAAGGAAGGGTGACTTGTGGGGCTCGGACCAGGTTCTCTTACCCAGAATCCTTTGCAAACCTCAAAAAGTGGCTAAAAAAACAAGTTTTCCTCACATTTCGGTGACAGAAAGTTCTGGAATCTGAGAGGAGCCACAAATTTCCTTCCACCCAGCGTTCCCCCAAGTCTCCCGATAAAAATGATACCTCACTTGTGTGGGTAGGCCTAGCGCTCGCGACAGGAAACGCCCCAAAGCGCAACGTGGACACATACAATTTTTTTTAAAAAAAACAGAGGTGTTTTTTGCAAAGTGCCTACCTGTAGATTTTGGCCTCTAGCTCAGCCGGAACCTAGGGAAACCTACCAAACCTGTGCATTTCTGAAAACTAGAGACCTAGGGGAATCCAAGGAGGGGTGACTTTTGGGGCTCGGACCAGGTTCTCTTACCCAGAATCCTTTGCAAACCTCAAAAAGTGGCTAAAAAAACAAGTTTTCCTCACATTTCGGTGACAGAAAGTTCTGGAATCTGAGAGGAGCCACAAATTTCCTTCAACCCAGCGTTCCCCCAAGTCTCCCGATAAAAATGATACCTCACTTGTGTAGGTAGGCCTAGCGCTCGTGACAGGAAACGTCCCAAAGCGCAACGTGGACACATCCACATTTTTTTAAGAAAACAGAGGTGTTTTTTGCAAAGTGCCTACCTGTAGATTTTGGCCTCTAGCTCAGCCGGCACCTAGGGAAACCTACCAAACCTGTGCATTTCTGAAAACTAGAGACCTAGGGGAATCCAAGGAGGGGTGACTTGCGGGGTTCGGACCAGGTTCTGTTACCCAGAATCCTTCGCAAACCTCAAAAAGTGGCTAAAAAAACAAGATTTCCTCACATTTCGGTGACAGAAAGTTCTGGAATCTGAGAGGAGCCACAAATTTCCTTCCACGCAGCGTTCCCCCATGTCTCCCGATAAAAATGATACCTCACTTGTGTGGGTAGGCCTAGCGCCCGCGTCAGGAAACGCCCCAAAGCGCAACGTGGACACATACAAATTTTTGGAAGAAAACAGAGGTGTTTGTTGCGAAGTGCCTACCTGTAGATTTTGGCCTCTAGCTCAGCCGGCACCTAGGGAAACCTACCAAACCTGTGCATTTCTGAAAACTAGAGACCTAGGGGATTCCAAGGAGGGGTGACTTGCGGGGCTCGGACCAGGTTCTGTTACCCAGAATCCTTCGCAAACCTCAAAAAGTGGCTAAAAAAACAAGTTTTCCTCACATTTCGGTGACAGAAAGTTCTGGAATCTGAGAGGAGCCACAAATTTCCTTCAACCCAGCGTTCCCCCAAGTCTCCCGATAAAAATGATACCTCACTTGTGTAGGTAGGCCTAGCGCTTGTGACAGGAAACGCCCCAAAGCGCAACGTGGACACATCCACATTTTTTTAAGAAAACAGAGGTGTTTTTTGCAAAGTGCCTACCTGTAGATTTTGGCCTCTAGCTCAGCCGGCACCTAGGGAAACCTACCAAACCTGTGCATTTCTGAAAACTAGAGACCTAGGGGAATCCAAGGAGGGGTGACTTGCGGGGTTCGGACCAGGTTCTGTTACCCAGAATCCTTCGCAAACCTCAAAAAGTGGCTAAAAAAACAAGATTTCCTCACATTTCGGTGACAGAAAGTTCTGGAATCTGAGAGGAGCCACAAATTTCCTTCCACGCAGCGTTCCCCCATGTCTCCCGATAAAAATGATACCTCACTTGTGTGGGTAGGCCTAGCGCCCGCGTCAGGAAACGCCCCAAAGCGCAACGTGGACACATACAAATTTTTGGAAGAAAACAGAGGTGTTTGTTGCGAAGTGCCTACCTGTAGATTTTGGCCTCTAGCTCAGCCGGCACCTAGGGAAACCTACCAAACCTGTGCATTTCTGAAAACTAGAGACCTAGGGGATTCCAAGGAGGGGTGACTTGCGGGGTTCGGACCAGGTTCTGTTACCCAGAATCCTTCGCAAACCTCAAAAAGTGGCTAAAAAAACAAGTTTTCCTCACATTTCGGTGACAGAAAGTTCTGGAATCTGAGAGGAGCCACAAATTTCCTTCCACCCAGCGTTCCCCCAGGTCTCCCGATAAAAATTATACCTCACTTGTGTGGGTAGGCCTAGCGCCCGCGACAGGAAACGCCCCAAAGCGCAACGTGGACACATACAAATTTTTGGAAGAAAACAGAGGTGTTTTTTGCGAAGTGCCTACCTGTAGATTTTGGCCTCTAGCTCAGCCGGCACCTAGGGAAACCTACCAAACCTGTGCATTTCTGAAAACTAGAGACCTAGGGGAATCCAAGGAGGGGTGACTTGCGGGGCTCGGACCAGGTTCTGTTACCCAGAATCCTTTGCAAACCTCAAAAAGTGGCTAAAAAAACAAGTTTTCCTCACATTTCGGTGACAGAAAGTTCTGGAATCTGAGAGGAGCCACAAATATCCTTCCACCCAGCGTTCCCCCAAGTCTCCCGATAAAAATGATACCTCACTTGTGTGGGTAGGCCTAGCGCCCGCGACAGGAAACGCCCCAAAGCGCAACGTGGACACATACAAATTTTTAGAAGAAAACAGAGGTGTTTTTTGCGAAGTGCCTACCTGTAGATTTTGGCCTCTAGCTCAGCCGGCACCTAGGGAAACCTACCAAACCTGTGCATTTCTGAAAACTAGAGACCTAGGGGAATTCAAGGAGGGGTGACTTGCGGGGCTCGGACCAGGTTCTGTTACCCAGAATCCTTTGCAAACCTCAAAAAGTGGCTAAAAAAACAAGTTTTCCTCACATTTCGGTGACAGAAAGTTCTGGAATCTGAGAGGAGCCACAAATTTCCTTCCACCCAGCATTCCCCCAAGTCTCCCGATAAAAATGATGCCTCACTTGTGTGGGTAGGCCTAGCGCCCGCGACAGGAAACGCCCCAAAGCGCAACGTGGACACATACAAATTTTTGGAAGAAAACAGAGGTGTTTTTTGCGAAGTGCCTACCTGTAGATTTTGGCCTCTAGCTCAGCCGGCACCTAGGGAAACCTACCAAACCTGTGCATTTCTGAAAACTAGAGACATAGGGGATTCCAAGGAGGGGTGACTTGTGGGGCTCGGACCAGGTTCTGTTACCCAGAATCCTTTGCAAACCTCAAAAAGAGGCTAAAAAAACAAGTTTTCCTCACATTTCGGTGACAGAAAGTTCTGGAATCTGAGAGGAGCCACAAACTTCGTTCCACCCAGCATTCCCCCAAGTCTCCCGATAAAAATGATACCTCACTTGTGTGGGTAGGCCTAGCGCCCGCGACAGGAAACGCTCCAAAGCGCAACGTGGACACATACAAATTTTTGGAAGAAAACAGAGGTGTTTTTTGCGAAGTGCCTACCTGTAGATTTTGGCCTCTAGCTCAGCCGGCACCTAGGGAAACCTACCAAACCTGTGCATTTCTGAAAACTAGAGACCTAGGGGATTCCAAGGAGGGGTGACTTGCGGGGCTCGGACCAGGTTCTGTTACCCAGAATCCTTTGCAAACCTCAAAAAGTGGCTAAAAAAACAAGTTTTCCTCACATTTCGGTGACAGAAAGTTCTGGACTCTGAGAGGAGCCACAAACTTCCTTCCACCCAGCGTTCCCCCAAGTCTCCCGATAAAAATGATACCTCACTTGTGTGGGTAGGCCTAGCGCCCGCGACAGGAAACGCCCCAAAGCGCAACGTGGACACATACAAATTTTTGGAAGAAAACAGAGGTGTTTTTTGCGAAGTGCCTACCTGTAGATTTTGGCCTCTAGCTCAGCCGGCACCTAGTGAAGCCTACCAAACCTGTGCATTTCTGAAAACTAGAGACCTAGGGGAATCCAAGGAGGGGTGACTTGCGGGGCTCGGACCAGGTTCTGTTACCCAGAATCCTTTGCAAACCTCAAAAAGTGGCTAAAAAAACAAGTTTTCCTAACATTTCGGTGACAGAAAGTTCTGGAATCTGAGAGGAGCCACAAATATCCTTCCACCCAGCGTTCCCCCAAGTCTCCCGATAAAAATGATACCTCACTTGTGTGGGTAGGCCTAGCGCCCGCGACAGGAAACGCCCCAAAGCGCAACGTGGACACATACAAATTTTTAGAAGAAAACAGAGGTGTTTTTTGCGAAGTGCCTACCTGTAGATTTTGGCCTCTAGCTCAGCCGGCACCTAGGGAAACCTACCAAACCTGTGCATTTCTGAAAACTAGAGACCTAGGGGAATTCAAGGAGGGGTGACTTGCGGGGCTCGGACCAGGTTCTGTTACCCAGAATCCTTTGCAAACCTCAAAAAGTGGCTAAAAAAACAAGTTTTCCTCACATTTCGGTGACAGAAAGTTCTGGAATCTGAGAGGAGCCACAAATTTCCTTCCACCCAGCGTTCCCCCAAGTCTCCCGATAAAAATGATACCTCACTTGTGTGGGTAGGCCTAGCGCCCGCGACAGGAAACGCCCCAAAGCGCAACGTGGACACATACACATTTTTGGAAGAAAACAGAGGTGTTTTTTGCGAAGTGCCTACCTGTAGATTTTGGCCTCTAGCTCAGCCGGCACCTAGGGAAACCTACCAAACCTGTGCATTTCTGAAAACTAGAGACCTAGGGGAATCCAAGGAGGGGTGACTTGCGGGGCTCGGACCAGGTTCTGTTACCCAGAATCCTTTGCAAACCTCAAAAAGTGGCTAAAAAAACAAGTTTTCCTCATATTTCGGTGACAGAAAGTTCTGGAATCTGAGAGGAGCCACAAATTTC
This sequence comes from Pleurodeles waltl, assembly GCF_031143425.1. Classification (NCBI taxonomy): domain Eukaryota; kingdom Metazoa; phylum Chordata; class Amphibia; order Caudata; family Salamandridae; genus Pleurodeles; species Pleurodeles waltl. The sequence goes on from NC_090450.1 coordinate 857,825,712, forward strand.
CTTCCACCCAGCGTTCCCTCAAGTCTCCCGATAAAAATGATACCTCACTTGTGTGGGTAGGCCTAGCGCCCGCGACAGGAAACGCCCCAAAGCGCAACGTGGACACATACAAATTTTTGGAAGAAAACAGAGGTGTTTTTTGCGAAGTGCCTACCTGTAGATTTTGGCCTCTAGCTCAGCCGGCACCTAGGGAAACCTACCAAACCTGTGCATTTCTGAAAACTAGACACATAGGGGATTCCAAGGAGGGGTGACTTGTGGGGCTCGGACCAGGTTCTGTTACCCAGAATCCTTTGCAAACCTCAAAAAGAGGCTAAAAAAACAAGTTTTCCTCACATTTCGGTGACAGAAAGTTCTGGAATCTGAGAGGAGCCACAAACTTCGTTTCACCCAGCATTCCCCCAAGTCTCCCGATAAAAATGATACCTCACTTGTGTGGGTAGGCCTAGCGCCCGCGACAGGAAACGCCCCAAAGCGCAACGTGGACACATACAAATTTTAGGAAGAAAACAGAGGTGTTTTTTGCGAAGTGCCTACCTGTAGATTTTGGCCTCTAGCTCAGCCGGCACCTAGGGAAACCTACCAAACCTGTGCATTTCTGAAAACTAGAGACCTAGGGGATTCCAAGGAGGGGTGACTTGCGGGGCTCGGACCAGGTTCTGTTACCCAGAATCCTTTGCAAACCTCAAAAAGTGGCTAAAAAAACAAGTTTTCCTCACATTTCGGTGACAGAAAGTTCTGGACTCTGAGAGGAGCCACAAACTTCCTTCCACCCAGCGTTCCCCCAAGTCTCCCGATAAAAATGATGCATCACTTGTGTGGGTAGGCCTAGCGCCCGCGACAGGAAACGCCCCAAAGCGCAACGTGGACACATACAAATTTTTGGAAGAAAACAGAGGTGTTTTTTGCGAAGTGCCTACCTGTAGATTTTGGCCTCTAGCTCAGCCGGCACCTAGGGAAACCTACCAAACCTGTGCATTTCTGAAAACTAGAGACCTAGGGGAATCCAAGGAGGGGTGACTTGCGGGGCTCAGACCAGGTTCTGTTACCCAGAATCCTTTGCAAACCTCAAAAAGTGGCTAAAAAAACAAGTTTTCCTCACATTTCGGTGACAGAAAGTTCTGGAATCTGAGAGGAGCCACAAATTTCCTTCCACCCAGCGTTCCCCCAAGTCTCCCGATAAAAATGATACCTCACTTGTGTGGGTAGGCCTAGCGCCCGAGACAGGAAACACCCCAAAGCGCAACGTGGACACATACAAATTTTTGGAAGAAAACAGAGGTGTTTTTTGCGAAGTGCCTACCTGTAGATTTTGGCCTCTAGCTCAGCCGGCACCTAGGGAAACCTACCAAACCTGTGCATTTCTGAAAACTAGAGACCTAGGGGAATCCAAGGAGGGGTGACTTGCGGGGCTCGGACCAGGTTCTGTTACACAGAATCCTTTGCAAACCTCAAAAAGTGGCTAAAAAAACAAGTTTTCCTCACATTTCGGTGACAGAAAGTTCTGGAATCTGAGAGGAGCCACAAATTTCCTTCCACCCAGCGTTCCCCCAAGTCTCCCGATAAAAATGATACCTCACTTGTGTGGGTAGGCCTAGCGCCCGCGACAGGAAACGCCCCAAAGCGCAACGTGGACACATACAAATTTTTGGAAGAAAACAGAGGTGTTTTTTGCGAAGTGCCTACCTGTAGATTTTGGCCTCTAGCTCAGCCGGCACCTAGGGAAACCTACCAAACCTGTGCATTTCTGAAAACTAGAGACCAAGGGGAATCCAAGGAGGGGTGACTTGCGGGGCTCGGACCAGGTTCTGTTACCCAGAATCCTTTGCAAACCTCAAAAAGTGGCTAAAAAAACAAGTTTTCCTCACATTTCGGTGACAGAAAGTTCTGGAATCTGAGAGGAGCCACAAATTTCCTTCCACCCAGCGTTCCCCCAAGTCTCCCGATAAAAATGATACCTCACTTGTGTGGGTAGGCCTAGTGCCCGCGACAGGAAACGCCCCAAAGCGCAACGTGGACACATACAAATTTTTGGAAGAAAACAGAGGTGTTTTTTGCGAAGTGCCTACCTGTAGATTTTGGCCTCTAGCTCAGCCGGCACCTAGGGAAACCTACCAAACCTGTGCATTTCTGAAAACTAGAGACCTAGGGGATTCCAAGGAGGGGTGACTTGCGGGGCTCGGACCAGGTTCTGTTACCCAGAATCCTTTGCAAACCTCAAAAAGAGGCTAAAAAAACAAGTTTTCCTCACATTTCGGTGACAGAAAGTTCTGGAATCTGAGAGGAGCCACAAACTTCGTTCCACCCAACATTCCCCCAAGTCTCCCGATAAAAATGATACCTCACTTGTGTGGGTAGGCCTAGCGCCCGTGACAGGAAACGCCCCAAAGCGCAACGTGGACACATACAAATTTTTGGAAGAAAACAGAGGTGTTTTTTGCGAAGTGCCTACCTGTAGATTTTGGCCTCTAGCTCAGCCGGCACCTAGGGAAACCTACCAAACCTGTGCATTTCTGAAAACTAGAGACCTAGGGGAATCCAAGGAGGGGTGACTTGCGGGGTTCGGACCAGGTTCTGTTACCCAGAATCCTTCGCAAACCTCAAAAAGTGGCTAAAAAAACAAGTTTTCCTCACATTTCGGTGACAGAAAGTTCTGGACTCTGAGAGGAGCCACAAATTTCCTTCCACCCAGCGTTCCCCCAAGTCTCCCGATAAAAATGATACCTCACTTGTGTGGGTAGGCCTAGTGCCCGCGACAGGAAACGCCCCAAAGCGCAACGTGGACACATACAAATTTTTGGAAGAAAACAGAGGTGTTTTTTGCGAAGTGCCTACCTGTAGATTTTGGCCTCTAGCTCAGCCGGCACCTAGGGAAACCTACCAAACCTGTGCATTTCTGAAAACTAGAGACCTAGGGGATTCCAAGGAGGGGTGACTTGCGGGGCTCGGACCAGGTTCTGTTACCCAGAATCCTTTGCAAACCTCAAAAAGAGGCTAAAAAAACAAGTTTTCCTCACATTTCGGTGACAGAAAGTTCTGGAATCTGAGAGGAGCCACAAACTTCGTTCCACCCAACATTCCCCCAAGTCTCCCGATAAAAATGATACCTCACTTGTGTGGGTAGGCCTAGCGCCCGCGACAGGAAACGCCCCAAAGCGCAACGTGGACACATACAAATTTTTAGAAGAAAACAGAGGTGTTTTTTGCGAAGTGCCTACCTGTAGATTTTGGCCTCTAGCTCAGCCGGCACCTAGGGAAACCTACCAAACCTGTGCATTTCTGAAAACTAGAGACCTAGGGGATTCCAAGGAGGGGTGACTTGCGGGGCTCGGACCAGGTTCTGTTACCCAGAATCCTTTGCAAACCTCAAAAAGTGGCTAAAAAAACAAGTTTTCCTCACATTTCGGTGACAGAAAGTTCTGGACTCTGAGAGGAGCCACAAACTTCCTTCCACCCAGCGTTCCCCCAAGTCTCCCGATAAAAATGATGCCTCACTTGTGTGGGTAGGCCTAGCGCCCGCGACAGGAAACGCCCCAAAGCGCAACGTGGACACATACAAATTTTTGGAAGAAAACAGAGGTGTTTTTTGCGAGGTGCCTACCTGTAGATTTTGGCCTCTAGCTCAGCCGGCACCTAGGGAAACCTACCAAACCTGTGCATTTCTGAAAACTAGAGACCAAGGGGAATCCAAGGAGGGGTGACTTGCGGGGCTCGGACTAGGTTCTGTTACCCAGAATCCTTTGCAAACCTCAAAAAGTGGCTAAAAAAACAAGTTTTCCTCACATTTCGGTGACAGAAAGTTCTGGAATCTGAGAGGAGCCACAAATTTCCTTCCACCCAGCGTTCCCCCAAGTCTCCCGATAAAAATGATACCTCACTTGTGTGGGTAGGCCTAGTGCCCGCGACAGGAAACGCCCCAAAGCGCAACGTGGACACATACAAATTTTTGGAAGAAAACAGAGGTGTTTTTTGCGAAGTGCCTACCTGTAGATTTTGGCCTCTAGCTCAGCCAGCACCTAGGGAAACCTACCAAACCTGTGCATTTCTGAAAACTAGAGACCTAGGGGAATCCAAGGAGGGGTGACTTGCGGGGTTCGGACCAGGTTCTGTTACCCAGAATCCTTCGCAAACCTCAAAAAGTGGCTAAAAAAACAAGTTTTCCTCACATTTCGGAGACAGAAAGTTCTGGAATCTGAGGGGAGCCACAAATTTCCTTCCACGCAGCGTTCCCCCAAGTCTCCCGATAAAAATTATACCTCACTTGTGTGGGTAGGCCTAGCGCCCGCGTCAGCAAACGCCCCAAAGCGCAACGTGGACACATACAAATTTTTGGAAGAAAACAGAGGTGTTTGTTGCGAAGTGCCTACCTGTAGATTTTGGCCTCTAGCTTAGCCGGCACCTAGGGAAACCTACAAAACCTGTGCATTTCTGAAAACTAGAGACCTAGGGGATTCCAAGGAGGGGTGACTTGCGGGGTTCGGACCAGGTTCTGTTACCCAGAATCCTTCGCAAACCTCAAAAAGTGGCTAAAAAAACAAGTTTTCCTCACATTTCGGTGACAGAAAGTTCTGGAATCTGAGAGGAGCCACAAATTTCCTTCCACCCAGCGTTCCCCCAAGTCTCCCGATAAAAATGATACCTCACTTGTGTGGGTAGGCCTAGCGCCCGAGACAGGAAACACCCCAAAGCGCAACGTGGACACATACAAATTTTTGGAAGAAAACAGAGGTGTTTTTTGCGAAGTGCCTACCTGTAGATTTTGGCCTCTAGCTCAGCCGGCACCTAGGGAAACCTACCAAACCTGTGCATTTCTGAAAACTAGAGACCTAGGGGAATCCAAGGAGGGGTGACTTGCGGGGCTCGGACCAGGTTCTGTTACCCAGAATCCTTTGCAAACCTCAAAAAGTGGCTAAAAAAACAAGTTTTCCTCACATTTCGGTGACAGAAAGTTCTGGAATCTGAGAGGAGCCACAAATTTCCTTCCACCCAGCGTTCCCTCAAGTCTCCCGATAAAAATGATACCTCACTTGTGTGGGTAGGCCTAGCGCCCGCGACAGGAAACGCCCCAAAGCGCAACGTGGACACATACAAATTTTTGGAAGAAAACAGAGGTGTTTTTTGCGAAGTGCCTACCTGTAGATTTTGGCCTCTAGCTCAGCCGGCACCTAGGGAAACCTACCAAACCTGTGCATTTCTGAAAACTAGAGACCAAGGGGAATCCAAGGAGGGGTGACTTGCGGGGCTCGGACCAGGTTCTGTTACCCAGAATCCTTTGCAAACCTCAAAAAGTGGCTAAAAAAACAAGTTTTCCTCACATTTCGGTGACAGAAAGTTCTGGAATCTGAGAGGAGCCACAAATTTCCTTCCACCCAGCGTTCCCCCAAGTCTCCCGATAAAAATGATACCTCACTTGTGTGGGTAGGCCTAGTGCCCGCGACAGGAAACGCCCCAAAGCGCAACGTGGACACATACAAATTTTTGGAAGAAAACAGAGGTGTTTTTTGCGAAGTGCCTACCTGTAGATTTTGGCCTCTAGCTCAGCCGGCACCTAGGGAAACCTACCAAACCTGTGCATTTCTGAAAACTAGAGACCTAGGGGATTCCAAGGAGGGGTGACTTGCGGGGCTCGGACCAGGTTCTGTTACCCAGAATCCTTTGCAAACCTCAAAAAGAGGCTAAAAAAACAAGTTTTCCTCCCATTTCGGTGACAGAAAGTTCTGGAATCTGAGAGGAGCCACAAACTTCATTCCACCCAGCATTCCCCCAAGTCTCCCGATAAAAATGATACCTCACTTGTGTGGGTAGGCCTAGCGCCCGCGACAGGAAACGCCCCAAAGCGCAACGTGGACACATACAAATTTTTGGAAGAAAACAGAGGTGTTTTTTGCGAAGTGCCTACCTGTAGATTTTGGCCTCTAGCTCAGCCGGCACCTAGGGAAACATACCAAACCTGTGTATTTCTGAAAACTAGAGACCTAGGGGAATCCAAGGAGGGGTGACTTGCGGGGTTCGGACCAGGTTCTGTTACCCAGAATCCTTCGCAAACCTCAAAAAGTGGCTAAAAAAACAAGTTTTCCTCACATTTCGGTGACAGAAAGTTCTGGAATCTGAGAGGAGCCACAAATTTCCTTCCACGCAGCGTTCCCCCAAGTCTCCCGATAAAAATGATACCTCACTTGTGTGGGTAGGCCTAGCGCCCGCGTCAGCAAACGCCCCAAAGCGCAACGTGGACACATACAAATTTTTGGAAGAAAACAGAGGTGTTTGTTGCGAAGTGCCTACCTGTAGATTTTGGCCTCTAGCTCAGCCGGCACCTAGGGAAACCTACCAAACCTGTGCATTTCTGAAAACTAGAGACCTAGGGGATTCCAAGGAGGGGTGACTTGCGGGGTTCGGACCAGGTTCTGTTACCCAAAATCCTTCGCAAACCTCAAAAAGTGGCTAAAAAAACAAGTATTCCTCACATTTCGGTGACAGAAAGTTCTGGAATCTGAGAGGAGCCACAAATTTCCTTCCACCCAGCGTTCCCCCAAGTCTCCCGATAAAAATGATACCTCACTTGTGTGGGTAGGCCTAGCGCCCGCGACAGGAAACGCCCCAAATGCAACATGGACACATACAAATTTTTGGAAGAAAACAGAGGTGTTTTTTGCGAAGTGCCTACCTGTAGATTTTGGCCTCTAGCTCAGCCGGCACCTAGGGAAACCTACCAAACCTGTGCATTTCTGAAAACTAGAGACCTAGGGGAATCCAAGGAGGGGTGTCTTGCGGGGCTCGGACCAGGTTCTGTTACCCAGAATCCTTTGCAAACCTCAAAAAGTGGCTAAAAAAACAAGTTTTCCTCACATTTCGGTGACAGAAAGTTCTGGAATCTGAGAGGAGCCACAAATTTCCTTCCACCCAGCGTTCCCCCAAGTCTCCCGATAAAAATGATACCTCACTTGTGTGGGTAGGCCTAGCGCCCGCGACAGGAAACACCCCAAAGCGCAACGTGGACACATACAAATTTTTGGAAGAAAACAGAGGTGTTTTTTGCGAAGTGCCTACCTGTAGATTTTGGCCTCTAGCTCAGCCGGCACCTAGGGAAACATACCAAACCTGTGCATTTCTGAAAACTAGAGACCTAGGGGAATCCAAGGAGGGGTGACTTGCGGGGTTCGGACCAGGTTCTGTTACCCAGAATCCTTCGCAAACCTCAAAAAGTGGCTAAAAAAACAAGTTTTCCTCACATTTCGGTGACAGAAAGTTCTGGAATCTGAGAGGAGCCACAAATTTCCTTCCACGCAGCGTTTCCCCAAGTCTCCCGATAAAAATGATACCTCACTTGTGTGGGTAGGCCTAGCGCCCGCGTCAGCAAACGCCCCAAAGCGCAACGTGGACACATACAAATTTTTGGAAGAAAACAGAGGTGTTTGTTGCGAAGTGCCTACCTGTAGATTTTGGCCTCTAGCTCAGCCGGCACCTAGGGAAACCTACCAAACCTGTGCATTTCTGAAAACTAGAGACCTAGGGGATTCCAAGGAGGGGTGACTTGCGGGGTTCGGACCAGGTTCTGTTACCCAAAATCCTTCGCAAACCTCAAAAAGTGGCTAAAAAAACAAGTATTCCTCACATTTCGGTGACAGAAAGTTCTGGAATCTGAGAGGAGCCACAAATTTCCTTCCACCCAGCGTTCCCCCAAGTCTCCCGATAAAAATGATACCTCACTTGTGTGGGTAGGCCTAGCGCCCGCGACAGGAAACGCCCCAAATGCAACATGGACACATACAAATTTTTGGAAGAAAACAGAGGTGTTTTTTGCGAAGTGCCTACCTGTAGATTTTGGCCTCTAGCTCAGCCGGCACCTAGGGAAACATACCAAACCTGTGCATTTCTGAAAACTAGAGACCTAGGGGAATCCAAGGAGGGGTGACTTGCGGGGTTCGGACCAGGTTCTGTTACCCAGAATCCTTCGCAAACCTCAAAAAGTGGCTAAAAAAACAAGTTTTCCTCACATTTCGGTGACAGAAAGTTCTGGAATCTGAGAGGAGCCACAAATTTCCTTCCACGCAGCGTTCCCCCAAGTCTCCCGATAAAAATGATACCTCACTTGTGTGGGTAGGCCTAGCGCCCGCGTCAGCAAACACCCCAAAGCGCAACGTGGACACATACAAATTTTTGGAAGAAAACAGAGGTGTTTGTTGCGAAGTGCCTACCTGTAGATTTTGGCCTCTAGCTCAGCCGGCACCTAGGGAAACCTACCAAACCTGTGCATTTCTGAAAACTAGAGACCTAGGGGATTCCAAGGAGGGGTGACTTGCGGGGTTCGGACCAGGTTCTGTTACCCAGAATCCTTCGCAAACCTCAAAAAGTGGCTAAAAAAACAAGTATTCCTCACATTTCGGTGACAGAAAGTTCTGGAATCTGAGAGGAGCCACAAATTTCCTTCCACCCAGCGTTCCCCCAAGTCTCCCGATAAAAATGATACCTCACTTGTGTGGGTAGGCCTAGCGCCCGCGACAGGAAACGCCCCAAATGCAACATGGACACATACAAATTTTTGGAAGAAAACAGAGGTGTTTTTTGCGAAGTGCCTACCTGTAGATTTTGGCCTCTAGCTCAGCCGGCACCTAGGGAAACCTACCAAACCTGTGCATTTCTGAAAACTAGAGACCTAGGGGAATCCAAGGAGGGGTGTCTTGTGGGGCTCGGACCAGGTTCTGTTACCCAGAATCCTTTGCAAACCTCAAAAAGTGGCTAAAAAAACAAGTTTTCCTCACATTTCGGTGACAGAAAGTTCTGGAATCTGAGAGGAGCCACAAATTTCCTTCCACCCAGCGTTCCCCCAAGTCTCCCGATAAAAATGATACGTCACTTGTGTGGGTAGGCCTAGCGCCCGCGACAGGAAACACCCCAAAGCGCAACGTGGACACATACAAATTTTTGGAAGAAAACAGAGGTGTTTTTTGCGAAGTGCCTACATGTAGATTTTGGCCTCTAGCTCAGCCGGCACCTAGGGAAACCTACGAAACCTGTGCATTTCTGAAAACTAGAGACCTAGGGGAATCCAAGGAGGGGTGACTTGCGGGGCTCGGACCAGGTTCTGTTACCCAGAATCCTTTGCAAACCTCAAAAAGTGGCTAAAAAAACAAGTTTTCCTCACATTTCGGTGACAGAAAGTTCTGGAATCTGAGAGGAGCCACAAATTTCCTTCCACCCAGCGTTCCCCCAAGTCTCCCGATAAAAATGATACCTCACTTGTGTGAGTAGGCCTAGCGCCCGCGACAGGAAACGCCCCAAAGCGCAACGTGGACACATACAAATTTTTGGAAGAAAACAGAGGTGTTTTTTGCGAAGTGCCTACCTGTAGATTTTGGCCTCTAGCTCAGCCGGCACCTAGGGAAACCTACCAAACCTGTGCATTTCTGAAAACTAGAGACCAAGGGGAATCCAAGGAGGGGTGACTTGCGGGGCTCGGACCAGGTTCTGTTACCCAGAATCCTTTGCAAACCTCAAAAAGTGGCTAAAAAAACAAGTTTTCCTCACATTTCGGTGACAGAAAGTTCTGGAATCTGAGAGGAGCCACAAATTTCCTTCCACCCAGCGTTCCCCCCAAGTCTCCCGATAAAAATGATACCTCACTTGTGTGGGTAGGCCTAGTGCCCGCGACAGGAAACACCCCAAAGCGCAATGTGGACACATACAAATTTTTGGAAGAAAACAGAGGTGTTTTTTGCGAAGTGCCTACCTGTAGATTTTGGCCTCTAGCTCAGCCGGCACCTAGGGAAACCTACCAAACCTGTGCATTTCTGAAAACTAGAGACCTAGGGGATTCCAAGGAGGGGTGACTTGCGGGGCTCGGACCAGGTTCTGTTACCCAGAATCCTTTGCAAACCTCAAAAAGAGGCTAAAAAAACAAGTTTTCCTCACATTTCGGTGACAGAAAGTTCTGGAATCTGAGAGGAGCCACAAACTTCGTTCCACCCAACATTCCCCCAAGTCTCCCGATAAAAATGATACCTCACTTGTGTGGGTAGGCCTAGCGCCCGCGACAGGAAACGCCCCAAAGCGCAACGTGGACACATACAAATTTTTGGAAGAAAACAGAGGTGTTTTTTGCGAAGTGCCTACCTGTAGATTTTGGCCTCTAGCTCAGCCGGCACCTAGGGAAACCTACCAAACCTGTGCATTTCTGAAAACTAGAGACCTAGGGGAATCCAAGGAGGGGTGACTTGCGGGGTTCGGACCAGGTTCTGTTACCCAGAATCCTTCGCAAACCTCAAAAAGTGGCTAAAAAAACAAGATTTCCTCACATTTCGGTGACAGAAAGTTCTGGAATCTGAGAGGAGCCACAAATTTCCTTCCACCCAGCGTTCCCCCAAGTCTCCCGATAAAAATGATACCTCACTTGTGTGGGTAGGCCTAGCGCCCGCGACAGGAAACGCCCCAAATGCAACATGGACACATACAAATTTTTGGAAGAAAACAGAGGTGTTTTTTGCGAAGTGCCTACCTGTAGATTTTGGCCTCTAGCTCAGCCGGCACCTAGGGAAACCTACCAAACCTGTGCATTTCTGAAAACTAGAGACCTAGGGGAATCCAAGGAGGGGTGTCTTGCGGGGCTCGGACCAGGTTCTGTTTCCCAGAATCCTTTGCAAACCTCAAAAAGTGGCTAAAAAAACAAGTTTTCCTCACATTTCGGTGACAGAAAGTTCTGGAATCTGAGAGGAGCCACAAATTTCCTTCCACCCAACGTTCCCCCAAGTCTCCCGATAAAAATGATACCTCACTTGTGTGGGTAGGCCTAGCGCCCGCGACAGGAAACACCCCAAAGCGCAACGTGGACACATACAAATTTTTGGAAGAAAACAGAGGTGTTTTTTGCGAAGTGCCTACCTGTAGATTTTGGCCTCTAGCTCAGCCGGCACCTAGGGAAACCTACCAAACCTGTGCATTTCTGAAAACTAGAGACCTAGGGGAATCCAAGGAGGGGTGACTTGCGGGGCTCGGACCAGGTTCTGTTACCCAGAATCCTTTGCAAACCTCAAAAAGTGGCTAAAAAAACAAGTTTTCCTCACATTTCGGTGACAGAAAGTTCTGGAATCTGAGAGGAGCCACAAATTTCCTTCCACCCAGCGTTCCCCCAAGTCTCCCGATAAAAATGATACCTCACTTGTGTGGGTAGGCCTAGCGCCCGCGACAGGAAACGCCCCAAAGCGCAACGTGGACACATACAAATTTTTGGAAGAAAACAGAGGTGTTTTTTGCGAAGTGCCTACCTGTAGATTTTGGCCTCTAGCTCAGCCGGCACCTAGGGAAACCTACCAAACCTGTGCATTTCTGAAAACTAGAGACCAAGGGGAATCCAAGGAGGGGTGACTTGCGGGGCTCGGACCAGGTTCTGTTACCCTGAATCCTTTGCAAACCTCAAAAAGTGGCTAAAAAAACAAGTTTTCCTCACATTTCGGTGACAGAAAGTTCTGGAATCTGAGAGGAGCCACAAATTTCCTTCCACCCAGCGTTCCCCCAAGTCTCCCAATAAAAATGATACCTCACTTGTGTGGGTAGGCCTAGTGCCCGCGACAGGAAACACCCCAAAGCGCAACGTGGACACATACAAATTTTTGGAAGAAAACAGAGGTGTTTTTTGCGAAGTGCCTACCTGTAGATTTTGGCCTCTAGCTCAGCCGGCACCTAGGGAAACCTACCAAACCTGTGCATTTCTGAAAACTAGAGACCTAGGGGATTCCAAGGAGGGGTGACTTGCGGGGCTCGGACCAGGTTCTGTTACCCAGAATCCTTTGCAAACCTCAAAAAGAGGCTAAAAAAACAAGTTTTCCTCACATTTCGGTGACAGAAAGTTCTGGAATCTGAGAGGAGCCACAAATTTCCTTCCACCCAGCGTTCCCCCAAGTCTCCCGATAAAAATGATACCTCACTTGTGTGGGTAGGCCTAGCGCCCGCGACAGGAAACGCCCCAAAGCGCAACATGGACACATACAAATTTTTGGAAGAAAACAGAGGTGTTTTTTGCGAAGTGCCTACCTGTAGATTTTGGCCTCTAGCTCAGCCGGCACCTAGGGAAACCTACCAAACCTGTGCATTTCTGAAAACTAGAGACCTAGGGGAATCCAAGGAGGGGTGTCTTGCGGGGCTCGGACCAGGTTCTGTTACCCAGAATCCTTTGCAAACCTCAAAAAGTGGCTAAAAAAACAAGTTTTCCTCACATTTTGGTGACAGAAAGTTCTGGAATCTGAGAGGAGCAACAAATTTCCTTCCACCCAGCGTTCCCCCAAGTCTCCCGATAAAAATGATACCTCACTTGTGTGGGTAGGCCTAGCGCCCGCGACAGGAAACGCCCCAAAGCGCAACGTGGACACATACACATTTTTAGAAGAAAACAGAGGTGTTTTTTGCGAAGTGCCTACCTGTAGATTTTGGCCTCTAGCTCAGCCGGCACCTAGGGAAACCTACCAAACCTGTGCATTTCTGAAAACTAGAGACCTAGGGGAATCCAAGGAGGGGAGACTTGCGGGGCTTGGACCAGGTTCTGTTACCCAGAATCCTTTGCAAACCTCAAAAAGTGGCTAAAAAAACAAGTTTTCCTCACATTTCGGTGACAGAAAGTTCTGGAATCTAAGAGGAGCCACAAATTTCCTTCCACCCAGCGTTCCCCCAAGTCTCCCGATAAAAATGATACCTCACTTGTGTGGGTAGGCCTAGCGCCCGCGACAGGAAACGCCCCAAAGCGCAACGTGGACACATACAAATTTTTGGAAGAAAACAGAGGTGTTTTTTGCGAAGTGCCTACCTGTAGATTTTGGCCTCTAGCTCAGCCGGCACCTAGGGAAACCTACCAAACCTGTGCATTTCTGAAAACTAGAGACCTAGGGGAATCCAAGGAGGGGTGACTTGCGGGGCTCGGACCAGGTTCTGTTACCCAGAATCCTTTGCAAACCTCAAAAAGTGGCTAAAAAAACAAGTTTTCCTCATATTTCGGTGACAGAAAGTTCTGGAATCTGAGAGGAGCCACAAATTTCCTTCCACCCAGCGTTCCCCCAAGTCTCCCGATAAAAATGATACCTCATTGTGTGGGTAGGCCTAGCGCCCGCGACAGGAAACGCCCCAAAGTGCAACGTGGACACATACAAATTTTTGGAAGAAAACAGAGGTGTTTTTTGCGAAGTGCCTACCTGTAGATTTTGGCCTCTAGCTCAGCCGGCACCTAGGGAAACCTACCAAACCTGTGCATTTCTGAAAACTAGAGACCTAGGGGATTCCAAGGAGGGGTGACTTGCGGGGCTCGGACCAGGTTCTGTTACCCAGAATCCTTTGCAAACCTCAAAAAGAGGCTAAAAAAACAAGTTTTCCTCACATTTCGGTGACAGAAAGTTCTGGAATCTGAGAGGAGCCACAAATTTCCTTCCACCCAGCGTTCCCTCAAGTCTCCCGATAAAAATGATACCTCACTTGTGTGGGTAGGCCTAGCGCCCGCGACAGGAAACGCCCCAAAGCGCAACGTGGACACATACAAATTTTTGGAAGAAAACAGAGGTGTTTTTTGCGAAGTGCCTACCTGTAGATTTTGGCCTCTAGCTCAGCCGGCACCTAGGGAAACCTACCAAACCTGTGCATTTCTGAAAACTAGAGACCTAGGGGATTCCAAGGAGGGGTGACTTGCGGGGCTCGGACCAGGTTCTGTTACCCAGAATCCTTTGCAAACCTCAAAAAGAGGCTAAAAAAACAAGTTTTCCTCACATTTCGGTGACAGAAAGTTCTGGAATCTGAGAGGAGCCACAAATTTCCTTCCACCCAGCGTTCCCTCAAGTCTCCCGATAAAAATGATACCTCACTTGTGTGGGTAGGCCTAGTGCCCGAGACAGGAAACGCCCCAAAGCGCAACGTGGACACATACAAATTTTTGGAAGAAAACAGAGGTGTTTTTTGCGAAGTGCCTACCTGTAGATTTTGGCCTCTAGCTCAGCCGGCACCTAGGGAAACCTACCAAACCTGTGCATTTCTGAAAACTAGAGACCTAGGGGATTCCAAGGAGGGGTGACTTGCGGGGCTCGGACCAGGTTCTGTTACCCAGAATCCTTTGCAAACCTCAAAAAGAGGCTAAAAAAACAAGTTTTCCTCACATTTCGGTGACAGAAAGTTCTGGAATCTGAGAGGAGCCACAAACTTCATTCCACCCAGCATTCCCCCAAGTCTCCCGATAAAAATGATACCTCACTTGTGTGGGTAGGCCTAGCGCCCGCGACAGGAAACGCCCCAAAGCGCAACGTGGACACATACAAATTTTTGGAAGAAAACAGAGGTGTTTTTTGCGAAGTGCCTACCTGTAGATTTTGGCCTCTAGCTCAGCCGGCACCTAGGGAAACCTACCAAACCTGTGCATTTCTGAAAACTAGAGACCTAGGGGAATCCAAGGAGGGGTGACTTGCGGGGTTCGGACCAGGTTCTGTTACCCAGAATCCTTCGCAAACCTCAAAAAGTGGCTAAAAAAACAAGTTTTCCTCACATTTCGGTGACAGAAAGTTCTGGAATCTGAGAGGAGCCACAAATTTCCTTCCACCCAGCGTTCCCCCAAGTCTCCCGATAAAAATGATACCTCACTTGTGTGGGTAGGCCTAGCGCCCGCGACAGGAAACGCCCCAAAGCGCAACATGGACACATACAAATTTTTGGAAGAAAACAGAGGTGTTTTTTGCGAAGTGCCTACCTGTAGATTTTGGCCTCTAGCTCAGCCGGCACCTAGGGAAACCTACCAAACCTGTGCATTTCTGAAAACTAGAGACCTAGGGGAATCCAAGGAGGGGTGTCTTGCGGGGCTCGGACCAGGTTCTGTTACCCAGAATCCTTTGCAAACCTCAAAAAGTGGCTAAAAAAACAAGTATTCCTCACATTTCGGTGACAGAAAGTTCTGGAATCTGAGAGGAGCCACAAATTTCCTTCCACCCAGCGTTCCCCCAAGTCTCCCGATAAAAATGATACCTCATTGTGTGGGTAGGCCTAGCGCCCGCGACAGGAAACGCCCCAAAGCGCAACGTGGACACATACAAATTTTTGGAAGAAAACAGAGGTGTTTTTTGCGAAGTGCCTACCTGTAGATTTTGGCCTCTAGCTCAGCCGGCACCTAGGGAAACCTACCAAACCTGTGCATTTCTGAAAACTAGAGACCTAGGGGATTCCAAGGAGGGGTGACTTGCGGGGCTCGGACCAGGTTCTGTTACCCAGAATCCTTTGCAAACCTCAAAAAGAGGCTAAAAAAACAAGTTTTCCTCACATTTCGGTGACAGAAAGTTCTGGAATCTGAGAGGAGCCACAAATTTCCTTCCACCCAGCGTTCCCTCAAGTCTCCCGATAAAAATGATACCTCACTTGTGTGGGTAGGCCTAGCGCCCGCGACAGGAAACGCCCCAAAGCGCAACGTGGACACATACAAATTTTTGGAATAAAACAGAGGTGTTTTTTGCGAAGTGCCTACCTGTAGATTTTGGCCTCTAGCTCAGCCGGCACCTAGGGAAACCTACCAAACCTGTGCATTTCTGAAAACTAGAGACCTAGGGGATTCCAAGGAGGGGTGACTTGCGGGGCTCGGACCAGGTTCTGTTACCCAGAATCCTTTGCAAACCTCAAAAAGAGGCTAAAAAAACAAGTTTTCCTCACATTTCGGTGACAGAAAGTTCTGGAATCTGAGAGGAGCCACAAATTTCCTTCCACCCAGCGTTCCCTCAAGTCTCCCGATAAAAATGATACCTCACTTGTGTGGGTAGGCCTAGTGCCCGAGACAGGAAACGCCCCAAAGCGCAACGTGGACACATACAAATTTTTGGAAGAAAACAGAGGTGTTTTTTGCGAAGTGCCTACCTGTAGATTTTGGCCTCTAGCTCAGCCGGCACCTAGGGAAACCTACCAAACCTGTGCATTTCTGAAAACTAGAGACCTAGGGGATTCCAAGGAGGGGTGACTTGCGGGGCTCGGACCAGGTTCTGTTACCCAGAATCCTTTGCAAACCTCAAAAAGAGGCTAAAAAAACAAGTTTTCCTCACATTTCGGTGACAGAAAGTTCTGGAATCTGAGAGGAGCCACAAACTTCATTCCACCCAGCATTCCCCCAAGTCTCCCGATAAAAATGATACCTCACTTGTGTGGGTAGGCCTAGCGCCCGCGACAGGAAACGCCCCAAAGCGCAACGTGGACACATACAAATTTTTGGAAGAAAACAGAGGTGTTTTTTGCGAAGTGCCTACCTGTAGATTTTGGCCTCTAGCTCAGCCGGCACCTAGGGAAACCTACCAAACCTGTGCATTTCTGAAAACTAGAGACCTAGGGGAATCCAAGGAGGGGTGACTTGCGGGGTTCGGACCAGGTTCTGTTACCCAGAATCCTTCGCAAACCTCAAAAAGTGGCTAAAAAAACAAGTTTTCCTCATATTTCGGTGACAGAAAGTTCTGGAATCTGAGAGGAGCCACAAATTTCCTTCCACGCAGCGTTCCCCCAAGTCTCCCGATAAAAATGATACCTCACTTGTGTGGGTAGGCCTAGCGCCCGCGACAGGAAACGCCCCAAAGCGCAACGTGGACACATACAAATTTTTGGAAGAAAACAGAGGTGTTTTTTGCGAAGTGCCTACCTGTAGATTTTGGCCTCTAGCTCAGCCGGCACCTAGGGAAACCTACCAAACCTGTGCATTTCTGAAAACTAGAGACCTAGGGGAATCCAAGGAGGGGTGACTTGCGGGGTTCGGACCAGGTTCTGTTACCCAGAATCCTTCGCAAACCTCAAAAAGTGGCTAAAAAAACAAGTTTTCCTCACATTTCGGTGACAGAAAGTTCTGGAATCTGAGAGGAGCCACAAATTTCCTTCCACCCAGCGTTCCCCCAAGTCTCCCGATAAAAATGATACCTCACTTGTGTGGGTAGGCCTAGCGCCCGCGACAGGAAACGCCCCAAATGCAACATGGACACATACAAATTTTTGGAAGAAAACAGAGGTGTTTTTTGCGAAGTGCCTACCTGTAGATTTTGGCCTCTAGCTCAGCCGGCACCTAGGGAAACCTACCAAACCTGTGCATTTCTGAAAACTAGAGACCTAGGGGAATCCAAGGAGGGGTGTCTTGCGGGGCTCGGACCAGGTTCTGTTACCCAGAATCCTTTGCAAACCTCAAAAAGTGGCTAAAAAAACAAGTTTTCCTCACATTTCGGTGACAGAAAGTTCTGGAATCTGAGAGGAGCAACAAATTTCCTTCCACCCAGCGTTCCCCCAAGTCTCCCGATAAAAATGATACCTCACTTGTGTGGGTAGGCCTAGCGCCCGCGACAGAAAACGCCCCAAAGCGCAACGTGGACACATACACATTTTTAGAAGAAAACAGAGGTGTTTTTTGCGAAGTGCCTACCTGTAGATTTTGGCCTCTAGCTCAGCCGGCACCTAGGGAAACCTACCAAACCTGTGCATTTCTGAAAACTAGAGACCTAGGGGAATCCAAGGAGGGGAGACTTGCGGGGCTTGGACCAGGTTCTGTTACCCAGAATCCTTTGCAAACCTCAAAAAGTGGCTAAAAAAACAAGTTTTCCTCACATTTCGGTGACAGAAAGTTCTAGAATCTGAAAGGAGCCACAAATTTCCTTCCACCCAGCGTTCCCCCAAGTCTCCCGATAAAAATGATACCTCACTTGTGTGGGTAGGCCTAGCGCCCGCGACAGGAAACGCCCCAAAGCGCAACATGGACACATACAAATTTTTGGAAGAAAACAGAGGTGTTTTTTGCGAAGTACCTACCTGTAGATTTTGGCCTCTAGCTCAGCCGGCACCTAGGGAAACCTACCAAACCTGTGCATTTCTGAAAACTAGAGACCTAGGGGAATCCAAGGAGGGGTGAATTGCGGGGCTCGGACCAGGTTCTGTTACCCAGAATCCTTTGCAAACCTCAAAAAGAGGCTAAAAAAACAAGTTTTCCTCACATTTCGGTGACAGAAAGTTCTGGAATCTGAGAGGAGCCACAAACTTCGTTCCACCCAGCATTCCCCCAAGTCTCCCGATAAAAATGATACCTCACTTGTGTGGGTAGGCCTAGCGCCCGCGACAGGAAACGCCCCAAAGCGCAACGTGGACACATACAAATTTTTGGAAGAAAACAGAGGTGTTTTTTGCGAAGTGCCTACCTGTAGATTTTGGCCTCTAGCTCAGCCGGCACCTAGGGAAACCTACCAAACCTGTGCATTTCTGAAAACTAGAGACCTAGGGGAATCCAAGGAGGGGTGACTTGCGGGGCTCGGACCAGGTTCTGTTACCGAGAATCCTTTGCAAACCTCAAAAAGTGGCTAAAAAAACAAGTTTTCCTCACATTTCGGTGACAGAAAGTTCTGGAATCTGAGAGGAGCCACAAATTTCCTTCCACCCAGCGTTCCCCCAAGTCTCCCGATAAAAATGATACCTCACTTGTGTGGGTAGGCCTAGCGCCCGCGACAGGAAACACCCCAAAGCGCAACGTGGACACATACAAATTTTTGGAAGAAAACAGAGGTGTTTTTTGCGAAGTGCCTACCTGTAGATTTTAGCCTCTAGCTCAGTCGGCACCTAGGGAAACCTACCAAACCTATGCATTTCTGAAAACTAGAGACCTAGGGGAATCCAAGGAGGGGTGACTTGCGGGGCTCGGACCAGGTTCTGTTACCGAGAATCCTTTGCAAACCTCAAAAAGTGGCTAAAAAAACAAGTTTTCCTCACATTTCGGTGACAGAAAGTTCTGGAATCTGAGAGGAGCCACAGATTTCCTTCCACCCAGCGTTCCCCCAAGTCTCCCGATAAAAATGATACCTCACTTGTGTGGGTAGGCCTAGCGCCCGCGACAGGAAACGCCCCAAAGCGCAACGTGGACACATACAAATTTTTGGAAGAAAACAGAGGTGTTTGTTGCGAAGTGCCTACCTGTAGATTTTGGCCTCTAGCTCAGCCGGCACCTAGGGAAACCTACCAAACCTGTGCAT
The DNA here is from genome assembly GCF_031143425.1 of Pleurodeles waltl. Taxonomy (NCBI): domain Eukaryota; kingdom Metazoa; phylum Chordata; class Amphibia; order Caudata; family Salamandridae; genus Pleurodeles; species Pleurodeles waltl. Next base: position 857,844,686 of record NC_090450.1, read on the forward strand.
TTCTGAAAACTAGAGATCTAGGGGATTCCAAGGAGGGGTGACTTGCGGGGTTCGGACCAGGTTCTGTTACCCAGAATCCTTCGCAAACCTCAAAAAGTGGCTAAAAAAACAAGTTTTCCTCACATTTCGGTGACAGAAAGTTCTGGAATCTGAGAGGAGCCACAGATTTCCTTCCACCCAGCGTTCCCCCAAGTCTCCCGATAAAAATGATACCTCACTTGTGTGGGTAGGCCTAGCGCCCGCGACAGGAAACACCCCAAAGCGCAACGTGGACACATACAAATTTTTGGAAGAAAACAGAGGTGTTTTTTGCGAAGTGCCTACCTGTAGATTTTGGCCTCTAGCTCAGCCGGCACCTAGGGAAACCTACCAAACCTGTGCATTTCTGAAAACTAGAGACCTAGGGGAATCCAAGGAGGGGAGACTTGCGGGGCTTGGACCAGGTTCTGTTACCCAGAATCCTTTGCAAACCTCAAAAAGTGGCTAAAAAAACAAGTTTTCCTCTCATTTCGGTGACAGAAAGTTCTGGAATCTAAGAGGAGCCACAAATTTCCTTCCACCCAGCGTTCCCCCAAGTCTCCCGATAAAAATGATACCTCACTTGTGTGGGTAGGCCTAGCGCCCGCGACAGGAAACGCCCCAAAGCGCAACGTGGACACATACAAATTTTTGGAAGAAAACAGAGGTGTTTTTTGCGAAGTGCCTACCTGTAGATTTTGGCCTCTAGCTCAGCCGGCACCTAGGGAAACCTACCAAACCTGTGCATTTCTGAAAACTAGAGACCTAGGGGAATCCAAGGAGGGGTGACTTGCGGGGCTCGGACCAGGTTCTGTTACCCAGAATCCTTTGCAAACCTCAAAAAGTGGCTAAAAAAACAAGTTTTCCTCATATTTCGGTGACAGAAAGTTCTGGAATCTGAGAGGAGCCACAAATTTCCTTCCACCCAGCGTTCCCCCAAGTCTCCCGATAAAAATGATACCTCATTGTGTGGGTAGGCCTAGCGCCCGCGACAGGAAACGCCCCAAAGCGCAACGTGGACACATACAAATTTTTGGAAGAAAACAGAGGTGTTTTTTGCGAAGTGCCTACCTGTAGATTTTGGCCTCTAGCTCAGCCGGCACCTAGGGAAACCTACCAAACCTGTGCATTTCTGAAAACTAGAGACCTAGGGGATTCCAAGGAGGGGTGACTTGCGGGGCTCGGACCAGGTTCTGTTACCCAGAATCCTTTGCAAACCTCAAAAAGAGGCTAAAAAAACAAGTTTTCCTCACATTTCGGTGACAGAAAGTTCTGGAATCTGAGAGGAGCCACAAATTTCCTTCCACCCAGCGTTCCCTCAAGTCTCCCGATAAAAATGATACCTCACTTGTGTGGGTAGGCCTAGTGCCCGAGACAGGAAACGCCCCAAAGCGCAACGTGGACACATACAAATTTTTGGAAGAAAACAGAGGTGTTTTTTGCGAAGTGCCTACCTGTAGATTTTGGCCTCTAGCTCAGCCGGCACCTAGGGAAACCTACCAAACCTGTGCATTTCTGAAAACTAGAGACCTAGGGGATTCCAAGGAGGGGTGACTTGCGGGGCTCGGACCAGGTTCTGTAACCCAGAATCCTTTGCAAACCTCAAAAAGAGGCTAAAAAAACAAGTTTTCCTCACATTTCGGTGACAGAAAGTTCTGGAATCTGAGAGGAGCCACAAACTTCATTCCACCCAGCATTCCCCCAAGTCTCCCGATAAAAATGATACCTCACTTGTGTGGGTAGGCCTAGCGCCCGCGACAGGAAACGCCCCAAAGCGCAACGTGGACACATACAAATTTTTGGAAGAAAACAGAGGTGTTTTTTGCGAAGTGCCTACCTGTAGATTTTGGCCTCTAGCTCAGCCGGCACCTAGGGAAACCTACCAAACCTGTGCATTTCTGAAAACTAGAGACCTAGGGGAATCCAAGGAGGGGTGACTTGCGGGGTTCGGACCAGGTTCTGTTACCCAGAATCCTTCGCAAACCTCAAAAAGTGGCTAAAAAAACAAGTTTTCCTCATATTTCGGTGACAGAAAGTTCTGGAATCTGAGAGGAGCCACAAATTTCCTTCCACGCAGCGTTCCCCCAAGTCTCCCGATAAAAATGATACCTCACTTGTGTGGGTAGGCCTAGCGCCCGCGACAGGAAACGCCCCAAAGCGCAACGTGGACACATACAAATTTTTGGAAGAAAACAGAGGTGTTTTTTGCGAAGTGCCTACCTGTAGATTTTGGCCTCTAGCTCAGCCGGCACCTAGGGAAACCTACCAAACCTGTGCATTTCTGAAAACTAGAGACCTAGGGGAATCCAAGGAGGGGTGACTTGCGGGGTTCGGACCAGGTTCTGTTACCCAGAATCCTTCGCAAACCTCAAAAAGTGGCTAAAAAAACAAGTTTTCCTCACATTTCGGTGACAGAAAGTTCTGGAATCTGAGAGGAGCCACAAATTTCCTTCCACCCAGCGTTCCCCCAAGTCTCCCGATAAAAATGATACCTCACTTGTGTGGGTAGGCCTAGCGCCCGCGACAGGAAACGCCCCAAATGCAACATGGACACATACAAATTTTTGGAAGAAAACAGAGGTGTTTTTTGCGAAGTGCCTACCTGTAGATTTTGGCCTCTAGCTCAGCCGGCACCTAGGGAAACCTACCAAACCTGTGCATTTCTGAAAACTAGAGACCTAGGGGAATCCAAGGAGGGGTGTCTTGCGGGGCTCGGACCAGGTTCTGTTACCCAGAATCCTTTGCAAACCTCAAAAAGTGGCTAAAAAAACAAGTTTTCCTCACATTTCGGTGACAGAAAGTTCTGGAATCTGAGAGGAGCAACAAATTTCCTTCCACCCAGCGTTCCCCCAAGTCTCCCGATAAAAATGATACCTCACTTGTGTGGGTAGGCCTAGCGCCCGCGACAGAAAACGCCCCAAAGCGCAACGTGGACACATACACATTTTTAGAAGAAAACAGAGGTGTTTTTTGCGAAGTGCCTACCTGTAGATTTTGGCCTCTAGCTCAGCCGGCACCTAGGGAAACCTACCAAACCTGTGCATTTCTGAAAACTAGAGACCTAGGGGAATCCAAGGAGGGGAGACTTGCGGGGCTTGGACCAGGTTCTGTTACCCAGAATCCTTTGCAAACCTCAAAAAGTGGCTAAAAAAACAAGTTTTCCTCACATTTCGGTGACAGAAAGTTCTAGAATCTGAAAGGAGCCACAAATTTCCTTCCACCCAGCGTTCCCCCAAGTCTCCCGATAAAAATGATACCTCACTTGTGTGGGTAGGCCTAGCGCCCGCGACAGGAAACGCCCCAAAGCGCAACATGGACACATACAAATTTTTGGAAGAAAACAGAGGTGTTTTTTGCGAAGTGCCTACCTGTAGATTTTGGCCTCTAGCTCAGCCGGCACCTAGGGAAACCTACCAAACCTGTGCATTTCTGAAAACTAGAGACCTAGGGGAATCCAAGGAGGGGTGACTTGCGGGGCTCGGACCAGGTTCTGTTACCCAGAATCCTTTGCAAACCTCAAAAAGAGGCTAAAAAAACAAGTTTTCCTCACATTTCGGTGACAGAAAGTTCTGGAATCTGAGAGGAGCCACAAACTTCGTTCCACCCAGCATTCCCCCAAGTCTCCCGATAAAAATGATACCTCACTTGTGTGGGTAGGCCTAGCGCCCGCGACAGGAAACGCCCCAAAGCGCAACGTGGACACATACAAATTTTTGGAAGAAAACAGAGGTGTTTTTTGCGAAGTGCCTACCTGTAGATTTTGGCCTCTAGCTCAGCCGGCACCTAGGGAAACCTACCAAACCTGTGCATTTCTGAAAACTAGAGACCTAGGGGAATCCAAGGAGGGGTGACTTGCGGGGCTCGGACCAGGTTCTGTTACCGAGAATCCTTTGCAAACCTCAAAAAGTGGCTAAAAAAACAAGTTTTCCTCACATTTCGGTGACAGAAAGTTCTGGAATCTGAGAGGAGCCACAAATTTCCTTCCACCCAGCGTTCCCCCAAGTCTCCCGATAAAAATGATACCTCACTTGTGTGGGTAGGCCTAGCGCCCGCGACAGGAAACACCCCAAAGCGCAACGTGGACACATACAAATTTTTGGAAGAAAACAGAGGTGTTTTTTGCGAAGTGCCTACCTGTAGATTTTAGCCTCTAGCTCAGTCGGCACCTAGGGAAACCTACCAAACCTATGCATTTCTGAAAACTAGAGACCTAGGGGAATCCAAGGAGGGGTGACTTGCGGGGCTCGGACCAGGTTCTGTTACCGAGAATCCTTTGCAAACCTCAAAAAGTGGCTAAAAAAACAAGTTTTCCTCACATTTCGGTGACAGAAAGTTCTGGAATCTGAGAGGAGCCACAGATTTCCTTCCACCCAGCGTTCCCCCAAGTCTCCCGATAAAAATGATACCTCACTTGTGTGGGTAGGCCTAGCGCCCGCGACAGGAAACACCCCAAAGCGCAACGTGGACACATACAAATTTTTGGAAGAAAACAGAGGTGTTTTTTGCGAAGTGCCTACCTGTAGATTTTGGCCTCTAGCTCAGCCGGCACCTAGGGAAACCTACCAAACCTGTGCATTTCTGAAAACTAGAGACCTAGGGGAATCCAAGGAGGGGAGACTTGCGGGGCTTGGACCAGGTTCTGTTACCCAGAATCCTTTGCAAACCTCAAAAAGTGGCTAAAAAAACAAGTTTTCCTCTCATTTCGGTGACAGAAAGTTCTGGAATCTAAGAGGAGCCACAAATTTCCTTCCACCCAGCGTTCCCCCAAGTCTCCCGATAAAAATGATACCTCACTTGTGTGGGTAGGCCTAGCGCCCGCGACAGGAAACGCCCCAAAGCGCAACGTGGACACATACAAATTTTTGGAAGAAAACAGAGGTGTTTTTTGCGAAGTGCCTACCTGTAGATTTTGGCCTCTAGCTCAGCCGGCACCTAGGGAAACCTACCAAACCTGTGCATTTCTGAAAACTAGAGACCTAGGGGAATCCAAGGAGGGGTGACTTGCGGGGCTCGGACCAGGTTCTGTTACCCAGAATCCTTTGCAAACCTCAAAAAGTGGCTAAAAAAACAAGTTTTCCTCATATTTCGGTGACAGAAAGTTCTGGAATCTGAGAGGAGCCACAAATTTCCTTCCACCCAGCGTTCCCCCAAGTCTCCCGATAAAAATGATACCTCATTGTGTGGGTAGGCCTAGCGCCCGCGACAGGAAACGCCCCAAAGCGCAACGTGGACACATACAAATTTTTGGAAGAAAACAGAGGTGTTTTTTGCGAAGTGCCTACCTGTAGATTTTGGCCTCTAGCTCAGCCGGCACCTAGGGAAACCTACCAAACCTGTGCATTTCTGAAAACTAGAGACCTAGGGGATTCCAAGGAGGGGTGACTTGCGGGGCTCGGACCAGGTTCTGTTACCCAGAATCCTTTGCAAACCTCAAAAAGAGGCTAAAAAAACAAGTTTTCCTCACATTTCGGTGACAGAAAGTTCTGGAATCTGAGAGGAGCCACAAATTTCCTTCCACCCAGCGTTCCCTCAAGTCTCCCGATAAAAATGATACCTCACTTGTGTGGGTAGGACTAGCGCCCGCGACAGGAAACGCCCCAAAGCGCAACGTGGACACATACAAATTTTTGGAATAAAACAGAGGTGTTTTTTGCGAAGTGCCTACCTGTAGATTTTGGCCTCTAGCTCAGCCGGCACCTAGGGAAACCTACCAAACCTGTGCATTTCTGAAAACTAGAGACCTAGGGGATTCCAAGGAGGGGTGACTTGCGGGGCTCGGACCAGGTTCTGTTACCCAGAATCCTTTGCAAACCTCAAAAAGAGGCTAAAAAAACAAGTTTTCCTCACATTTCGGTGACAGAAAGTTCTGGAATCTGAGAGGAGCCACAAATTTCCTTCCACCCAGCGTTCCCTCAAGTCTCCCGATAAAAATGATACCTCACTTGTGTGGGTAGGCCTAGTGCCCGAGACAGGAAACGCCCCAAAGCGCAACGTGGACACATACAAATTTTTGGAAGAAAACAGAGGTGTTTTTTGCGAAGTGCCTACCTGTAGATTTTGGCCTCTAGCTCAGCCGGCACCTAGGGAAACCTACCAAACCTGTGCATTTCTGAAAACTAGAGACCTAGGGGATTCCAAGGAGGGGTGACTTGCGGGGCTCGGACCAGGTTCTGTTACCCAGAATCCTTTGCAAACCTCAAAAAGAGGCTAAAAAAACAAGTTTTCCTCACATTTCGGTGACAGAAAGTTATTGAATCTGAGAGGAGCCACAAACTTCATTCCACCCAGCATTCCCCCAAGTCTCCCGATAAAAATGATACCTCACTTGTGTGGGTAGGCCTAGCGCCCGCGACAGGAAACGCCCCAAAGCGCAACGTGGACACATACAAATTTTTGGAAGAAAACAGAGGTGTTTTTTGCGAAGTGCCTACCTGTAGATTTTGGCCTCTAGCTCAGCCGGCACCTAGGGAAACCTACCAAACCTGTGCATTTCTGAAAACTAGAGACCTAGGGGAATCCAAGGAGGGGTGACTTGCGGGGTTCGGACCAGGTTCTGTTACCCAGAATCCTTCGCAAACCTCAAAAAGTGGCTAAAAAAACAAGTTTTCCTCATATTTCGGTGACAGAAAGTTCTGGAATCTGAGAGGAGCCACAAATTTCCTTCCACGCAGCGTTCCCCCAAGTCTCCCGATAAAAATGATACCTCACTTGTGTGGGTAGGCCTAGCGCCCGCGACAGGAAACGCCCCAAAGCGCAACGTGGACACATACAAATTTTTGGAAGAAAACAGAGGTGTTTTTTGCGAAGTGCCTACCTGTAGATTTTGGCCTCTAGCTCAGCCGGCACCTAGGGAAACCTACCAAACCTGTGCATTTCTGAAAACTAGAGACCTAGGGGAATCCAAGGAGGGGTGTCTTGCGGGGCTCGGACCAGGTTCTGTTACCCAGAATCCTTTGCAAACCTCAAAAAGTGGCTAAAAAAACAAGTTTTCCTCACATTTCGGTGACAGAAAGTTCTGGAATCTGAGAGGAGCAACAAATTTCCTTCCACCCAGCGTTCCCCCAAGTCTCCCGATAAAAATGATACCTCACTTGTGTGGGTAGGCCTAGCGCCCGCGACAGAAAACGCCCCAAAGCGCAACGTGGACACATACACATTTTTAGAAGAAAACAGAGGTGTTTTTTGCGAAGTGCCTACCTGTAGATTTTGGCCTCTAGCTCAGCCGGCACCTAGGGAAACCTACCAAACCTGTGCATTTCTGAAAACTAGAGACCTAGGGGAATCCAAGGAGGGGAGACTTGCGGGGCTTGGACCAGGTTCTGTTACCCAGAATCCTTTGCAAACCTCAAAAAGTGGCTAAAAAAACAAGTTTTCCTCACATTTCGGTGACAGAAAGTTCTAGAATCTGAAAGGAGCCACAAATTTCCTTCCACCCAGCGTTCCCCCAAGTCTCCCGATAAAAATGATACCTCACTTGTGTGGGTAGGCCTAGCGCCCGCGACAGGAAACGCCCCAAAGCGCAACATGGACACATACAAATTTTTGGAAGAAAACAGAGGTGTTTTTTGCGAAGTGCCTACCTGTAGATTTTGGCCTCTAGCTCAGCCGGCACCTAGGGAAACCTACCAAACCTGTGCATTTCTGAAAACTAGAGACCTAGGGGAATCCAAGGAGGGGTGACTTGCGGGGCTCGGACCAGGTTCTGTTACCCAGAATCCTTTGCAAACCTCAAAAAGAGGCTAAAAAAACAAGTTTTCCTCACATTTCGGTGACAGAAAGTTCTGGAATCTGAGAGGAGCCACAAACTTCGTTCCACCCAGCATTCCCCCAAGTCTCCCGATAAAAATGATACCTCACTTGTGTGGGTAGGCCTAGCGCCCGCGACAGGAAACGCCCCAAAGCGCAACGTGGACACATACAAATTTTTGGAAGAAAACAGAGGTGTTTTTTGCGAAGTGCCTACCTGTAGATTTTGGCCTCTAGCTCAGCCGGCACCTAGGGAAACCTACCAAACCTGTGCATTTCTGAAAACTAGAGACCTAGGGGAATCCAAGGAGGGGTGACTTGCGGGGCTCGGACCAGGTTCTGTTACCGAGAATCCTTTGCAAACCTCAAAAAGTGGCTAAAAAAACAAGTTTTCCTCACATTTCGGTGACAGAAAGTTCTGGAATCTGAGAGGAGCCACAAATTTCCTTCCACCCAGCGTTCCCCCAAGTCTCCCGATAAAAATGATACCTCACTTGTGTGGGTAGGCCTAGCGCCCGCGACAGGAAACACCCCAAAGCGCAACGTGGACACATACAAATTTTTGGAAGAAAACAGAGGTGTTTTTTGCGAAGTGCCTACCTGTAGATTTTAGCCTCTAGCTCAGTCGGCACCTAGGGAAACCTACCAAACCTATGCATTTCTGAAAACTAGAGACCTAGGGGAATCCAAGGAGGGGTGACTTGCGGGGCTCGGACCAGGTTCTGTTACCGAGAATCCTTTGCAAACCTCAAAAAGTGGCTAAAAAAACAAGTTTTCCTCACATTTCGGTGACAGAAAGTTCTGGAATCTGAGAGGAGCCACAAATTTCCTTCCACCCAGCGTTCCCCCAAGTCTCCCGATAAAAATGATACCTCACTTGTGTGGGTAGGCCTAGCGCCCGCGACAGGAAACGCCCCAAAGCGCAACGTGGACACATACAAATTTTTGGAAGAAAACAGAGGTGTTTGTTGCGAAGTGCCTACCTGTAGATTTTGGCCTCTAGCTCAGCCGGCACCTAGGGAAACCTACCAAACCTGTGCATTTCTGAAAACTAGAGATCTAGGGGATTCCAAGGAGGGGTGACTTGCGGGGTTCGGACCAGGTTCTGTTACCCAGAATCCTTCGCAAACCTCAAAAAGTGGCTAAAAAAACAAGTTTTCCTCACATTTCGGTGACAGAAAGTTCTGGAATCTGAGAGGAGCCACAGATTTCCTTCCACCCAGCGTTCCCCCAAGTCTCCCGATAAAAATGATACCTCACTTGTGTGGGTAGGCCTAGCGCCCGCGACAGGAAACACCCCAAAGCGCAACGTGGACACATACAAATTTTTGGAAGAAAACAGAGGTGTTTTTTGCGAAGTGCCTACCTGTAGATTTTGGCCTCTAGCTCAGCCGGCACCTAGGGAAACCTACCAAACCTGTGCATTTCTGAAAACTAGAGACCTAGGGGAATCCAAGGAGGGGTGACTTGCGGGGCTCGGACCAAGTTCTGTTACCCAGAATCCTTTGCAAACCTCAAAAAGTGGCTAAAAAAACAAGTTTTCCTCACATTTCGGTGACAGAAAGTTCTGGAATCTGAGAGGAGCCACAAATTTCCTTCCACGCAGCGTTCCCCCAAGTCTCCCGATAAAAATGATACCTCACTTGTGTGGGTAGGCCTAGCGCCCGCGTCAGCAAACACCCCAAAGCGCAACGTGGACACATACACATTTTTGGAAGAAAACAGAGGTGTTTGTTGCGAAGTGCCTACCTGTAGATTTTGGCCTCTAGCTCAGCCGGCACCTAGGGAAACCTACCAAACCTGTGCATTTCTGAAAACTAGAGACCTAGGGGATTCCAAGGAGGGGTGACTTGCGGGGTTCGGACCAGGTTCTGTTACCCAGAATCCTTCGCAAACCTCAAAAAGTGGCTAAAAAAACAAGTATTCCTCACATTTCGGTGACAGAAAGTTCTGGAATCTGAGAGGAGCCACAAATTTCCTTCCACCCAGCGTTCCCCCAAGTCTCCCGATAAAAATAATACCTCACTTGTGTGGGTAGGCCTAGCGCCCGCGACAGGAAACGCCCCAAATGCAACATGGACACATACAAATTTTTGGAAGAAAACAGAGGTGTTTTTTGCGAAGTGCCTACCTGTAGATTTTGGCCTCTAGCTCAGCCGGCACCTAGGGAAACCTACCAAACCTGTGCATTTCTGAAAACTAGAGACCTAGGGGAATCCAAGGAGGGGTGTCTTGCGGGGCTCGGACCAGGTTCTGTTACCCAGAATCCTTTGCAAACCTCAAAAAGTGGCTAAAAAAACAAGTTTTCCTCACATTTCGGTGACAGAAAGTTCTGGAATCTGAGAGGAGCAACAAATTTCCTTCCACCCAGCGTTCCCCCAAGTCTCCCGATAAAAATGATACCTCACTTGTGTGGGTAGGCTTAGCGACGGCGACAGGAAACGCCCCAAAGCGCAACGTGGACACATACACATTTTTAGAAGAAAACAGAGGTGTTTTTTGCGAAGTGCCTACCTGTAGATTTTGGCCTCTAGCTCAGCCGGCACCTAGGGAAACCTACCAAACCTGTGCATTTCTGAAAACTAGAGACCTAGGGGAATCCAAGGAGGGGAGACTTGCGGGGCTTGGACCAGGTTCTGTTACCCAGAATCCTTTGCAAACCTCAAAAAGTGGCTAAAAAAACAAGTTTTCCTCACATTTCGGTGACAGAAAGTTCTGGAATCTGAGAGGAGCCACAAATTTCCTTCCACCCAGCGTTCCCCCAAGTCTCCCGATAAAAATGATACCTCACTTGTGTGGGTAGGCCTAGCGCCCGCGACAGGAAACGCCCCAAAGCGCAACGTGGACACATACAAATTTTTGGAAGAAAACAGAGGTGTTTTTTGCGAAGTGCCTACCTGTAGATTTTGGCCTCTAGCTCAGCCGGCACCTAGGGAAACCTACCAAACCTGTGCATTTCTGAAAACTAGAGACCTAGGGGAATCCAAGGAGGGGTGACTTGCGGGGCTCGGACCAGGTTCTGTTACCCAGAATCCTTTGCAAACCTCAAAAAGTGGCTAAAAAAACAAGTTTTCCTCATATTTCGGTGACAGAAAGTTCTGGAATCTGAGAGGAGCCACAAATTTCCTTCCACCCAGCGTTCCCCCAAGTCTCCCGATAAAAATGATACCTCACTTGTGTGGGTAGGCCTAGCGCCCGCGACAGGAAACGCCCCAAAGCGCAACGTGGACACATACAAATTTTTGGAAGAAAACAGAGGTGTTTTTTGCGAAGTGCCTACCTGTAGATTTTGGCCTCTAGCTCAGCCGGCACCTAGGGAAACCTACCAAACCTGTGCATTTCTGAAAACTAGAGACCTAGGGGAATCCAAGGAGGGGTGACTTGCGGGGCTCGGACCAGGTTCTGTTACCCAGAATCCTTTGCAAACCTCAAAAAGTGGCTAAAAAAACAAATTTTCCTCATATTTCGGTGACAGAAAGTTCTGGAATCTGAGAGGAGCCACAAATTTCCTTCCACCCAGCGTTCCCTCAAGTCTCCCGATAAAAATGATACCTCACTTGGGTGGGTAGGCCTAGCGCCCGCGACAGGAAACGCCCCAAAGCGCAACGTGGACACATACAAATTTTTGGAAGAAAACAGAGGTGTTTTTTGCGAAGTGCCTACCTGTAGATTTTGGCCTCTAGCTCAGCCGGCACCTAGGGAAACCTTCCAAACCTGTGCATTTCTGAAAACTAGAGACCTAGGGGATTCCAAGGAGGGGTGACTTGCGGGGTTCGGACCAGGTTCTGTTACCCAGAATCCTTCGCAAACCTCAAAAAGTGGCTAAAAAAACAAGTATTCCTCACATTTCGGTGACAGAAAGTTCTGGAATCTGAGAGGAGCCACAAATTTCCTTCCACCCAGCGTTCCCCCAAGTCTCCCGATAAAAATGATACCTCACTTGTGTGGGTAGGCCTAGCGCCCGCGACAGGAAACGCCCCAAATGCAACATGGACACATACAAATTTTTGGAAGAAAACAGAGGTGTTTTTTGCGAAGTGCCTACCTGTAGATTTTGGCCTCTAGCTCAGCCGGCACCTAGGGAAACCTACCAAACCTGTGCATTTCTGAAAACTAGAGACCTAGGGGAATCCAAGGAGGGGTGTCTTGCAGGGCTCGGACCAGGTTCTGTTACCCAGAATCCTTTGCAAACCTCAAAAAGTGGCTAAAAAAACAAGTTTTCCTCACATTTCGGTGACAGAAAGTTCTGGAATCTGAGAGGAGCAACAAATTTCCTTCCACCCAGCGTTCCCCCAAGTCTCCCGATAAAAATGATACCTCACTTGTGTGGGTAGGCCTAGCGCCCGCGACAGGAAACGCCCCAAAGCGCAACGTGGACACATACACATTTTTAGAAGAAAACAGAGGTGTTTTTTGCGAAGTGCCTACCTGTAGATTTTGGCCTCTAGCTCAGCCGGCACCTAGGGAAACCTACCAAACCTGTGCATTTCTGAAAACTAGAGACCTAGGGGAATCCAAGGAGGGGAGACTTGCGGGGCTTGGACCAGGTTCTGTTACCCAGAATCCTTTGCAAACCTCAAAAAGTGGCTAAAAAAACAAGTTTTCCTCACATTTCGGTGACAGAAAGTTCTGGAATCTGAGAGGAGCCACAAATTTCCTTCCACCCAGCGTTCCCCCAAGTCTCCCGATAAAAATGATACCTCACTTGTGTGGGTAGGCCTAGCGCCCGCGACAGGAAACGCCCCAAAGCGCAACGTGGACACATACAAATTTTTGGAAGAAAACAGAGGTGTTTTTTGCGAAGTGCCTACCTGTAGATTTTGGCCTCTAGCTCAGCCGGCACCTAGGGAAACCTACCAAACCTGTGCATTTCTGAAAACTAGAGACCTAGGGGAATTCAAGGAGGGGTGACTTGCGGGGCTCGGACCAGGTTCTGTTACCCAGAATCCTTTGCAAACCTCAAAAAGTGGCTAAAAAAACAAGTTTTCCTCACATTTCGGTGACAGAAAGTTCTGGAATCTGAGAGGAGCCACAAATTTCCTTCCACCCAGCGTTCCCCCAAGTCTCCCGATAAAAATGATACCTCACTTGTGTGGGTAGGCCTAGCGCCCGCGACAGGAAACGCCCCAAAGCGCAACGTGGACACATACAAATTTTTGGAAGAAAACAGAGGTGTTTTTTGCGAAGTGCCTACCTGTAGATTTTGGCCTCTAGCTCAGCCGGCACCTAGGGAAACCTACCAAACCTGTGCATTTCTGAAAACTAGAGACCTAGGGGAATCCAAGGAGGGGTGACTTGCGGGGCTCGGACCAGGTTCTGTTACCCAGAATCCTTTGCAAACCTCAAAAAGTGGCTAAAAAAACAAATTTTCCTCATATTTCGGTGACAGAAAGTTCTGGAATCTGAGAGGAGCCACAAATTTCCTTCCACCCAGCGTTCCCTCAAGTCTCCCGATAAAAATGATACCTCACTTGTGTGGGTAGGCCTAGCGCCCGCGAAAGGAAACGCCCCAAAGCGCAACGTGGACACATACAAATTTTTGGAAGAAAACAGAGGTGTTTTTTGCGAAGTGCCTACCTGTAGATTTTGGCCTCTAGCTCAGCCGGCACCTAGGGAAACCTACCAAACCTGTGCATTTCTAAAAACTAGAGACATAGGGGATTCCAAGGAGGGGTGACTTGCGGGGCTCGGACCAGGTTCTGTTACCCAGAATCCTTCGCAAACCTCAAAAAGTGGCTAAAAAAACAAGTTTTCCTCACATTTCGGTGACAGAAAGTTCTGGAATCTGAGAGGAGCCACAAATTTCCTTCCACCCAGCGTTCCCCCAAGTCTCCCGATAAAAATGATACCTCACTTGTGTGGGTAGGACTAGCGCCCGCGACAGGAAACACCCCAAAGCGCAACGTGGACACATACAAATTTTTGGAAGAAAACAGAGGTGTTTTTTGCGAAGTGCCTACCTGTAGATTTTGGCCTCTAGCTCAGCCGGCACCTAGGGAAACCTACCAAACCTGTGCATTTTTGAAAACTAGAGACCTAGGGGAATCCAAGGAGGGGTGACTTGCGGGGCTCGGACCAGGTTCTGTTACCCAGAATCCTTTGCAAACCTCAAAAAGTGGCTAAAAAAACAAGTTTTCCTCACATTTCGGTGACAGAAAGTTCTGGAATCTGAGAGGAGCCACAAATTTCCTTCCACCCAGCATTCCCCCAAGTCTCCCGATAAAAATGATACCTCACTTGTGTGGGTAGGCCTAGCGCCCGCGACAGGAAACGCCCCAAAGCGCAACGTGGACACATACAAATTTTTGGAAGAAAACAGAGGTGTTTTTTGCGAAGTGCCTACCTGTAGATTTTGGCCTCCAGCTCAGCCGGCACCTAGTGAAACCTACCAAACCTGTGCATTTCTGAAAACTAGAGACCTAGGGGAATCCAAGGAGGGGTGACTTGCGGGGCTCGGACCAGGTTCTGTTACCCAGAATCCTTTGCAAACCTCAAAAAGTGGCTAAAAAAACAAGTTTTCCTCACATTTCGGTGACAGAAAGTTCTGGAATCTGAGAGGAGCCACAAATTTCCTTCCACCCAGCATTCCCCCAAGTCTCCCGATAAAAATGATACCTCACTTGTGTGGGTAGGCCTAGCGCCCGCGACAGGAAACGCCCCAAAGCGCAACGTGGACACATACACATTTTTGGAAGAAAACAGAGGTGTTTGTTGCGAAGTGCCTACCTGTAGATTTTGGCCTCTAGCTCAGCCGGCACCTAGGGAAACCTACCAAACCTGTGCATTTCTGAAAACTAGAGACCTAGGGGATTCCAAGGAGGGGTGACTTGCGGGGCTCGGACCAGGTTCTGTTACCCAGAATCCTTCGCAAACCTCAAAAAGTGGCTAAAAAAACAAGTTTTCCTCACATTTCGGTGACAGAAAGTTCTGGAATCTGAGAGGAGCCACAAATTTCCTTCCACCCAGCGTTCCCCCAAGTCTCCCGATAAAAATGATACCTCACTTGTGTGGGTAGGACTAGCGCCCGCGACAGGAAACACCCCAAAGCGCAACGTGGACACATACAAATTTTTGGAAGAAAACAGAGGTGTTTTTTGCGAAGTGCCTACCTGTAGATTTTGGCCTCTAGCTCAGCCGGCACCTAGGGAAACCTACCAAACCTGTGCATTTTTGAAAACTAGAGACCTAGGGGAATCCAAGGAGGGGTGACTTGCGGGGCTCGGACCAGGTTCTGTTACCCAGAATCCTTTGCAAACCTCAAAAAGTGGCTAAAAAAACAAGTTTTCCTCACATTTCGGTGACAGAAAGTTCTGGAATCTGAGAGGAGCCACAAATTTCCTTCCACCCAGCGTTCCCCCAAGTCTCCCGATAAAAATGATACCTCACTTGTGTGGGTAGGACTAGCGCCCGCGACAGGAAACACCCCAAAGCGCAACGTGGACACATACAAATTTTTGGAAGAAAACAGAGGTGTTTTTTGCGAAGTGCCTACCTGTAGATTTTGGCCTCTAGCTCAGCCGGCACCTAGGGAAACCTACCAAACCTGTGCATTTTTGAAAACTAGAGACCTAGGGGAATCCAAGGAGGGGTGACTTGCGGGGCTCGGACCAGGTTCTGTTACCCAGAATCCTTTGCAAACCTCAAAAAGTGGCTAAAAAAACAAGTTTTCCTCACATTTCGGTGACAGAAAGTTCTGGAATCTGAGAGGAGCCACAAATTTCCTTCCACCCAGCATTCCCCCAAGTCTCCCGATAAAAATGATACCTCACTTGTGTGGGTAGGCCTAGCGCCCGCGACAGGAAACGCCCCAAAGCGCAACGTGGACACATACAAATTTTTGGAAGAAAACAGAGGTGTTTTTTGCGAAGTGCCTACCTGTAGATTTTGGCCTCTAGCTCAGCCGGCACCTAGGGAAACCTACCAAACCTGTGCATTTCTGAAAACTAGAGACCTAGGGGAATCCAAGGAGGGGTGACTTGCGGGGCTCGGACCAGGTTCTGTTACCCAGAATCCTTTGCAAACCTCAAAAAGTGGCTAAAAAAACAAGTTTTCCTCATATTTCGGTGACAGAAAGTTCTGGAATCTGAGAGGAGCCACAAATTTCCTTCCACCCAGCGTTCCCCCAAGTCTCCCGATAAAAATGATACCTCACTTGTGTGGGTAGGCCTAGCGCCCGCGACAGGAAACGCCCCAAAGCGCAACGTGGACACATACAAATTTTTAGAAGAAAACAGAGGTGTTTTTTGCGAAGTGCCTACCTGTAGATTTTGGCCTCTAGCTCAGCCGGCACCTAGGGAAACCTACCAAACCTGTGCATTTCTGAAAACTAGAGACCTAGGGGAATTCAAGGAGGGGTGACTTGCGGGGCTCGGACCAGGTTCTGTTACCCAGAATCCTTTGCAAACCTCAAAAAGTGGCTAAAAAAACAAGTTTTCCTCACATTTCGGTGACAGAAAGTTCTGGAATCTGAGAGGAGCCACAAATTTCCTTCCACCCAGCGTTCCCCCAAGTCTCCCGATAAAAATGATACCTCACTTGTGTGGGTAGGCCTAGCGCCCGCGACAGGAAACGCCCCAAAGCGCAACGTGGACACATACAAATTTTTGGAAGAAAACAGAGGTGTTTTTTGCGAAGTGCCTACCTGTAGATTTTGGCCTCTAGCTCAGCCGGCACCTAGGGAAACCTACCAAACCTGTGCATTTCTGAAAACTAGAGACCTAGGGGAATCCAAGGAGGGGTGACTTGCGGGGCTCGGACCAGGTTCTGTTACCCAGAATCCTTTGCAAACCTCAAAAAGTGGCTAAAAAAACAAATTTTCCTCATATTTCGGTGACAGAAAGTTCTGGAATCTGAGAGGAGCCACAAATTTCCTTCCACCCAGCGTTCCCTCAAGTCTCCCGATAAAAATGATACCTCACTTGTGTGGGTAGGCCTAGCGCCCGCGAAAGGAAACGCCCCAAAGCGCAACGTGGACACATACACATTTTTGGAAGAAAACAGAGGTGTTTTTTGCGAAGTGCCTACCTGTAGATTTTGGCCTCTAGCTCAGCCGGCACCTAGTGAAACCTACCAAACCTGTGCATTTCTGAAAACTAGAGACCTAGGGGAATCCAAGGAGGGGTGACTTGCGGGGCTCGGACCAGGTTCTGTTACCCAGAATCCTTTGCAAACCTCAAAAAGTGGCTAAAAAAACAAGTTTTCCTCACATTTCGGTGACAGAAAGTTCTGGAATCTGAGAGGAGCCACAAATTTCCTTCCACCCAGCATTCCCCCAAGTCTCCCGATAAAAATGATACCTCACTTGTGTGGGTAGGCCTAGCGCCCGCGACAGGAAACGCCCCAAAGCGCAACGTGGACACATACAAATTTTTGGAAGAAAACAGAGGTGTTTGTTGCGAAGTGCCTACCTGTAGATTTTGGCCTCTAGCTCAGCCGGCACCTAGGGAAACCTACCAAACCTGTGCATTTCTGAAAACTAGAGACCTAGGGGATTCCAAGGAGGGGTGACTTGCGGGGCTCGGACCAGGTTCTGTTACCCAGAATCCTTCGCAAACCTCAAAAAGTGGCTAAAAAAACAAGTTTTCCTCACATTTCGGTGACAGAAAGTTCTGGAATCTGAGAGGAGCCACAAATTTCCTTCCACCCAGCGTTCCCCCAAGTCTCCCGATAAAAATGATACCTCACTTGTGTGGGTAGGACTAGCGCCCGCGACAGGAAACACCCCAAAGCGCAACGTGGACACATACAAATTTTTGGAAGAAAACAGAGGTGTTTTTTGCGAAGTGCCTACCTGTAGATTTTGGCCTCTAGCTCAGCCGGCACCTAGGGAAACCTACCAAACCTGTGCATTTTTGAAAACTAGAGACCTAGGGGAATCCAAGGAGGGGTGACTTGCGGGGCTCGGACCAGGTTCTGTTACCCAGAATCCTTTGCAAACCTCAAAAAGTGGCTAAAAAAACAAGTTTTCCTCACATTTCGGTGACAGAAAGTTCTGGAATCTGAGAGGAGCCACAAATTTCCTTCCACCCAGCGTTCCCCCAAGTCTCCCGATAAAAATGATACCTCACTTGTGTGGGTAGGACTAGCGCCCGCGACAGGAAACACCCCAAAGCGCAACGTGGACACATACAAATTTTTGGAAGAAAACAGAGGTGTTTTTTGCGAAGTGCCTACCTGTAGATTTTGGCCTCTAGCTCAGCCGGCACCTAGGGAAACCTACCAAACCTGTGCATTTTTGAAAACTAGAGACCTAGGGGAATCCAAGGAGGGGTGACTTGCGGGGCTCGGACCAGGTTCTGTTACCCAGAATCCTTTGCAAACCTCAAAAAGTGGCTAAAAAAACAAGTTTTCCTCACATTTCGGTGACAGAAAGTTCTGGAATCTGAGAGGAGCCACAAATTTCCTTCCACCCAGCATTCCCCCAAGTCTCCCGATAAAAATGATACCTCACTTGTGTGGGTAGGCCTAGCGCCCGCGACAGGAAACGCCCCAAAGCGCAACGTGGACACATACAAATTTTTGGAAGAAAACAGAGGTGTTTTTTGCGAAGTGCCTACCTGTAGATTTTGGCCTCTAGCTCAGCCGGCACCTAGGGAAACCTACCAAACCTGTGCATTTCTGAAAACTAGAGACCTAGGGGATTCCAAGGAGGGGTGACTTGCGGGGTTCGGACCAGGTTCTGTTACCCAGAATCCTTCGCAAACCTCAAAAAGTGGCTAAAAAAACAAGTTTTCCTCACATTTCGGTGACAGAAAGTTCTGGAATCTGAGAGGAGCCACAAATTTCCTTCCACCCAGCGTTCCCCCAAGTCTCCCGATAAAAATGATACCTCACTTGTGTGGGTAGGCCTAGCGCCCGCGACAGGAAACGCCCCAAAGCACAACGTGGACACATACAAATTTTTGGAAGAAAACAGAGGTGTTTTTTGCGAAGTGCCTACCTGTAGATTTTGGCCTCTAGCTCAGCCGGCACCTAGGGAAACCTACCAAACCTGTGCATTTCTGAAAACTAGAGACCAAGGGGAATCCAAGGAGGGGTGACTTGCGGGGCTCGGACCAGGTTCTGTTACCCAGAATCCTTTGCAAACCTCAAAAAGTGGCTAAAAAAACAAGTTTTCCTCACATTTCGGTGACAGAAAGTTCTGGAATCTGAGAGGAGCCACAAACTTCGTTCCACCCAGCATTCCCCCAAGTCTCCCGATAAAAATGATACCTCACTTGTGTGGGTAGGCCTAGCGCCCGCGACAGGAAACGCCCCAAAGCGCAACGTGGACACATACACATTTTTGGAAGAAAACAGAGGTGTTTTTTGCGAAGTGCCTACCTGTAGATTTTGGCATCTAGCTCAGCCGGCACCTAGGGAAACCTACCAAACCTGTGCATTTCTGAAAACTAGAGACCTATGGGAATCCAAGGAGGGGTGACTTGCGGGGTTCGGACCAGGTTCTGTTACCCAGAATCCTTCGCAAACCTCAAAAAGTGGCTAAAAAAACAAGTTTTCCTCACATTTCGGTGACAGAAAGTTCTGGAATCTGAGAGGAGCCACAAATTTCCTTCCACGCAGCGTTCCCCCAAGTCTCCCGATAAAAATGATACCTCACTTGTGTGGGTAGGCCTAGCGCCCGCGTCAGCAAACGCCCCAAAGCGCAACGTGGACACATACAAATTTTTGGAAGAAAACAGAGGTGTTTGTTGCGAAGTGCCTACCTGTAGATTTTGGCCTCTAGCTCAGCCGGCACCTAGGGAAACCTACCAAACCTGTGCATTTCTGAAAACTAGAGACCTAGGGGATTCCAAGGAGGGGTGACTTGCGGGGTTCGGACCAGGTTCTGTTACCCAGAATCCTTCGCAAACCTCAAAAAGTGGCTAAAAAAACAAGTATTCCTCACATTTCGGTGACAGAAAGTTCTGGAATCTGAGAGGAGCCACAAATTTCCTTCCACCCAGCGTTCCCCCAAGTCTCCCGATAAAAATGATACCTCACTTGTGTGGGTAGGCCTAGCGCCCGCGACAGGAAACGCCCCAAATGCAACATGGACACATACAAATTTTTGGAAGAAAACAGAGGTGTTTTTTGCGAAGTGCCTACCTGTAGATTTTGGCCTCTAGCTCAGCCGGCACCTAGGGAAACCTACCAAACCTGTGCATTTCTGAAAACTAGAGACCTAGGGGAATCCAAGGAGGGGTGACTTGCGGGGTTCGGACCAGGTTCTGTTACCCAGAATCCTTCGCAAACCTCAAAAAGTGGCTAAAAAAACAAGTTTTCCTCACATTTCGGTGACAGAAAGTTCTGGAATCTGAGAGGAGCCACAAATTTCCTTCCACCCAGCGTTCCCCCAAGTCTCCCGATAAAAATGATACCTCACTTGTGTGGGTAGGACTAGCGCCCGCGACAGGAAACACCCCAAAGCGCAACGTGGACACATACAAATTTTTGGAAGAAAACAGAGGTGTTTTTTGCGAAGTGCCTACCTGTAGATTTTGGCCTCTAGCTCAGCCGGCACCTAGGGAAACCTACCAAACCTGTGCATTTTTGAAAACTAGAGACCTAGGGGAATCCAAGGAGGGGTGACTTGCGGGGCTCGGACCAGGTTCTGTTACCCAGAATCCTTTGCAAACCTCAAAAAGTGGCTAAAAAAAAAAGTTTTCCTCACATTTCGGTGACAGAAAGTTCTGGAATCTGAGAGGAGCCACAAATTTCCTTCCACCCAGCATTCCCCCAAGTCTCCCGATAAAAATGATACCTCACTTGTGTGGGTAGGCCTAGCGCCCGCGACAGGAAACGCCCCAAAGCGCAACGTGGACACATACAAATTTTTGGAAGAAAACAGAGGTGTTTTTTGCGAAGTGCCTACCTGTAGATTTTGGCCTCTAGCTCAGCCGGCACCTAGGGAAACCTACCAAACCTGTGCATTTCTGAAAACTAGAGACCAAGGGGAATCCAAGGAGGGGTGACTTGCGGGGCTCGGACCAGGTTCTGTTACCCAGAATCCTTTGCAAACCTCAAAAAGTGGCTAAAAAAAAAGTTTTCCTCACATTTCGGTGACAGAAAGTTCTGGAATCTGAGAGGAGCCACAAATTTCCTTCCACCCAGCGTTCCCCCAAGTCTCCCGATAAAAATGATACCTCACTTGTGTGGGTAGGCCTAGTGCCCGCGACAGGAAACGCCCCAAAGCGCAACGTGGACACATACAAATTTTTGGAAGAAAACAGAGGTGTTTGTTGCGAAGTGCCTACCTGTAGAGTTTGGCCTCTAGCTCAGCCGGCACCTAGGGAAACCTACCAAACCTGTGCATTTCTGAAAACTAGAGACCTAGGGGATTCCAAGGAGGGGTGACTTGCGGGGTTCGGACCAGGTTCTGTTACCCAGAATCCTTCGCAAACCTCAAAAAGTGGCTAAAAAAACAAGTTTTCCTCACATTTCGGTGACAGAAAGTTCTGGAATCTGAGAGGAGCCACAAATTTCCTTCCACCCAGCGTTCCCCCAAGTCTCCCGATAAAAATGATACCTCACTTGTGTGGGTAGGCCTAGTGCCCGCGACAGGAAACGCCCCAAAGCGCAACGTGGACACATACAAATTTTTGGAAGAAAACAGAGGTGTTTTTTGCGAAGTGCCTACCTGTAGATTTTGGCCTCTAGCTCAGCCGGCACCTAGGGAAACCTACCAAACCTGTGCATTTCTGAAAACTAGAGACCTAGGGGATTCCAAGGAGGGGTGACTTGCGGGGCTCGGACCAGGTTCTGTTACCCAGAATCCTTTGCAAACCTCAAAAAGAGGCTAAAAAAACAAGTTTTCCTCACATTTCGGTGACAGAAAGTTCTGGAATCTGAGAGGAGCCACAAACTTCGTTCCACCCAGCATTCCCCCAAGTCTCCCGATAAAAATGATACCTCACTTGTGTGGGTAGGCCTAGCGCCCGCGACAGGAAACGCCCCAAAGCGCAACGTGGACACATACACATTTTTGGAAGAAAACAGAGGTGTTTTTTGCGAAGTGCCTACCTGTAGATTTTGGCATCTAGCTCAGCCGGCACCTAGGGAAACCTACCAAACCTGTGCATTTCTGAAAACTACTGTAGAGACCCATGGGAATCCAAGGAGGGGTGACTTGCGGGGTTCGGACCAGGTTCTGTTACCCAGAATCCTTCGCAAACCTCAAAAAGTGGCTAAAAAAACAAGTTTTCCTCACATTTCGGTGACAGAAAGTTCTGGAATCTGAGAGGAGCCACAAATTTCCTTCCACGCAGCGTTCCCCCAAGTCTCCCGATAAAAATGATACCTCACTTGTGTGGGTAGGCCTAGCGCCCGCGTCAGCAAACGCCCCAAAGCGCAACGTGGACACATACAAATTTTTGGAAGAAAACAGAGGTGTTTGTTGCGAAGTGCCTACCTGTAGATTTTGGCCTCTAGCTCAGCCGGCACCTAGGGAAACCTACCAAACCTGTGCATTTCTGAAAACTAGAGACCTAGGGGATTCCAAGGAGGGGTGACTTGCGGGGTTCGGACCAGGTTCTGTTACCCAGAATCCTTCGCAAACCTCAAAAAGTGGCTAAAAAAACAAGTATTCCTCACATTTCGGTGACAGAAAGTTCTGGAATCTGAGAGGAGCCACAAATTTCCTTCCACCCAGCGTTCCCCCAAGTCTCCCGATAAAAATGATACCTCACTTGTGTGGGTAGGCCTAGCGCCCGCGACAGGAAACGCCCCAAATGCAACATGGACACATACAAATTTTTGGAAGAAAACAGAGGTGTTTTTTGCGAAGTGCCTACCTGTAGATTTTGGCCTCTAGCTCAGCCGGCACCTAGGGAAACCTACCAAACCTGTGCATTTCTGAAAACTAGAGACCTAGGGGAATCCAAGGAGGGGTGTCTTGCGGGGCTCGGACCAGGTTCTGTTACCCAGAATCCTTTGCAAACCTCAAAAAGTGGCTAAAAAAACAAGTTTTCCTCACATTTCGGTGACAGAAAGTTCTGGAATCTGAGAGGAGCAACAAATTTCCTTCCACCCAGCGTTCCCCCAAGTCTCCCGATAAAAATGATACCTCACTTGTGTGGGTAGGCCTAGCGCCCGCGACAGGAAACGCCCCAAAGCGCAACGTGGACACATACACATTTTTAGAAGAAAACAGAGGTGTTTTTTGCGAAGTGCCTACCTGTAGATTTTGGCCTCTAGCTCAGCCGGCACCTAGGGAAACCTACCAAACCTGTGCATTTCTGAAAACTAGAGACCTAGGGGAATCCAAGGAGGGGAGACTTGCGGGGCTTGGACCAGGTTCTGTTACCCAGAATCCTTTGCAAACCTCAAAAAGTGGCTAAAAAAACAAGTTTTCCTCACATTTCGGTGACAGAAAGTTCTGGAATCTGAGAGGAGCCACAAATTTCCTTCCACCCAGCATTCCCCCAAGTCTCCCGATAAAAATGATACCTCACTTGTGTGGGTAGGCCTAGCGCCCGCGACAGGAAACGCCCCAAAGCGCAACGTGGACACATACAAATTTTTGGAAGAAAACAGAGGTGTTTATTGCGAAGTGCCTACCTGTAGATTTTGGCCTCTAGCTCAGCCGGCACCTAGGTAAACCTACCAAACCTGTGCATTTCTGAAAACTAGAGACCTAGGGGAATCCAAGGAGGGGTGACTTGCGAGGCTCGGACCAGGTTCTATTACCCAGAATCCTTTGCAAACCTCAAAAAGTGGCTAAAAAAACAAGTTTTCCTCATATTTCGGTGACAGAAAGTTCTGGAATCTGAGAGGAGCCACAAATTTCCTTCCACCCAGCGTTCCCCCAAGTCTCCCGATAAAAATGATACCTCACTTGTGTGGGTAGGCCTAGCGCCCGCGACAGGAAACGCCCCAAAGCGCAACGTGGACACATACAAATTTTTGGAAGAAAACAGAGGTGTTTTTTGCGAAGTGCCTACCTGTAGATTTTGGCCTCTAGCTCAGCCGGCACCTAGGGAAACCTACCAAACCTGTGCATTTCTGAAAACTAGAGACCTAGGGGAATCCAAGGAGTGGTGACTTGCGGGGCTCGGACCAGGTTCTGTTACCCAGAATCCTTTGCAAACCTCAAAAAG
Source organism: Pleurodeles waltl (assembly GCF_031143425.1). Taxonomy (NCBI): domain Eukaryota; kingdom Metazoa; phylum Chordata; class Amphibia; order Caudata; family Salamandridae; genus Pleurodeles; species Pleurodeles waltl. The sequence goes on from NC_090450.1 coordinate 857,868,526, forward strand.
TGGCTAAAAAAAAAAGTTTTCCTCACATTTCGGTGACAGAAAGTTCTGGAATCTGAGAGGAGCCACAAATGTCCTTCCACCCAGCGTTCCCCCAAGTCTCCCGATAAAAATGATACCTCACTTGTGTAGGTAGGCCTAGCGCCCGCGACAGGAAACGCCCCAAAGCGCAACGTGGACGCATACAACTTTTTGGAAGAAAACAGAGGTGTTTTTTGCGAAGTGCCTACCTGTAGATTTTGGCCTCTAGCTCAGCCGGCACCTAGGGAAACCTACCAAACCTGTGCATTTCTGAAAACTAGAGACCTAGGGGATTCCAAGGAGGGGTGACTTGCGGGGCTCGGACCAGGTTCTGTTACCCAGAATCCTTTGCAAACCTCAAAAAGTGGCTAAAAAAACAAGTTTTCCTCACATTTCGGTGACAGAAAGTTCTGGAATCTGAGAGGAGGCACAAATTTCCTTCCACCCAGCGTTCCCCCAAGTCTCCCGATAAAAATGATACCTCACTTGTGTGGGTAGGCCTAGCGCCCGCGACAGGAAACGCCCCAAAGCGCAACGTGGACACATACACATTTTTGGAAGAAAACAGAGGTGTTTTTTGCGAAGTGCCTACCTGTAGATTTTGGCATCTAGCTCAGCCGGCACCTAGGTAAACCTACCAAACCTGTGCATTTCTGAAAACTAGAGACCTAGGGGAATCCAAGGAGGGGTGACTTGCGAGGCTCGGACCAGGTTCTATTACCCAGAATCCTTTGCAAACCTCAAAAAGTGGCTAAAAAAACAAGTTTTCCTCATATTTCGGTGACAGAAAGTTCTGGAATCTGAGAGGAGCCACAAATTTCCTTCCACCCAGCGTTCCCCCAAGTCTCCCGATAAAAATGATACCTCACTTGTGTGGGTAGGCCTAGCGCCCGCGACAGGAAACGCCCCAAAGCGCAACGTGGACACATACAAATTTTTGGAAGAAAACAGAGGTGTTTTTTGCGAAGTGCCTACCTGTAGATTTTGGCCTCTAGCTCAGCCGGCACCTAGGGAAACCTACCAAACCTGTGCATTTCTGAAAACTAGAGACCAAGGGGAATCCAAGGAGGGGTGACTTGCGGGGCTCGGACCAGGTTCTGTTACCCAGAATCCTTTGCAAACCTCAAAAAGTGGCTAAAAAAAAAGTTTTCCTCACATTTCGGTGACAGAAAGTTCTGGAATCTGAGAGGAGCCACAAATTTCCTTCCACCCAGCGTTCCCCCAAGTCTCCCGATAAAAATGATACCTCACTTGTGTGGGTAGGCCTAGTGCCCGCGACAGGAAACGCCCCAAAGCGCAACGTGGACACATACAAATTTTTGGAAGAAAACAGAGGTGTTTGTTGCGAAGTGCCTACCTGTAGAGTTTGGCCTCTAGCTCAGCCGGCACCTAGGGAAACCTACCAAACCTGTGCATTTCTGAAAACTAGAGACCTAGGGGATTCCAAGGAGGGGTGACTTGCGGGGTTCGGACCAGGTTCTGTTACCCAGAATCCTTCGCAAACCTCAAAAAGTGGCTAAAAAAACAAGTTTTCCTCACATTTCGGTGACAGAAAGTTCTGGAATCTGAGAGGAGCCACGAATTTCCTTCCACCCAGCGTTCCCCCAAGTCTCCCGATAAAAATGATACCTCACTTGTGTGGGTAGGCCTAGTGCCCGCGACAGGAAACGCCCCAAAGCGCAACGTGGACACATACAAATTTTTGGAAGAAAACAGAGGTGTTTTTTGCGAAGTGCCTACCTGTAGATTTTGGCCTCTAGCTCAGCCGGCACCTAGGGAAACCTACCAAACCTGTGCATTTCTGAAAACTAGAGACCTAGGGGATTCCAAGGAGGGGTGACTTGCGGGGCTCGGACCAGGTTCTGTTACCCAGAATCCTTTGCAAACCTCAAAAAGAGGCTAAAAAAACAAGTTTTCCTCACATTTCGGTGACAGAAAGTTCTGGAATCTGAGAGGAGCCACAAACTTCGTTCCACCCAACATTCCCCCAAGTCTCCCGATAAAAATGATACCTCACTTGTGTGGGTAGGCCTAGCGCCCGCGACAGGAAACGCCCCAAAGCGCAACGTGGACACATACACATTTTTGGAAGAAAACAGAGGTGTTTTTTGCGAAGTGCCTACCTGTAGATTTTGGCATCTAGCTCAGCCGGCACCTAGGTAAACCTACCAAACCTGTGCATTTCTGAAAACTAGAGACCTAGGGGAATCCAAGGAGGGGTGACTTGCGAGGCTCGGACCAGGTTCTATTACCCAGAATCCTTTGCAAACCTCAAAAAGTGGCTAAAAAAACAAGTTTTCCTCATATTTCGGTGACAGAAAGTTCTGGAATCTGAGAGGAGCCACAAATTTCCTTCCACCCAGCGTTCCCCCAAGTCTCCCGATAAAAATGATACCTCACTTGTGTGGGTAGGCCTAGCGCCCGCGACAGGAAACGCCCCAAAGCGCAACGTGGACACATACAAATTTTTGGAAGAAAACAGAGGTGTTTTTTGCGAAGTGCCTACCTGTAGATTTTGGCCTCTAGCTCAGCCGGCACCTAGGGAAACCTACCAAACCTGTGCATTTCTGAAAACTAGAGACCTAGGGGAATCCAAGGAGTGGTGACTTGCGGGGCTCGGACCAGGTTCTGTTACCCAGAATCCTTTGCAAACCTCAAAAAGTGGCTAAAAAAAAAAGTTTTCCTCACATTTCGGTGACAGAAAGTTCTGGAATCTGAGAGGAGCCACAAATTTCCTTCCACCCAGCATTCCCCCAAGTCTCCCGATAAAAATGATACCTCACTTGTGTGGGTAGGCCTAGCGCCCGCGACAGGAAACGCCCCAAAGCGCAACGTGGACACATACAAATTTTTGGAAGAAAACAGAGGTGTTTTTTGCGAAGTGCCTACCTGTAGATTTTGGCCTCTAGCTCAGCCGGCACCTAGGGAAACCTACCAAACCTGTGCATTTCTGAAAACTAGAGACCAAGGGGAATCCAAGGAGGGGTGACTTGCGGGGCTCGGACCAGGTTCTGTTACCCAGAATCCTTTGCAAACCTCAAAAAGTGGCTAAAAAAAAAGTTTTCCTCACATTTCGGTGACAGAAAGTTCTGGAATCTGAGAGGAGCCACAAATTTCCTTCCACCCAGCGTTCCCCCAAGTCTCCCGATAAAAATGATACCTCACTTGTGTGGGTAGGCCTAGTGCCCGCGACAGGAAACGCCCCAAAGCGCAACGTGGACACATACAAATTTTTGGAAGAAAACAGAGGTGTTTGTTGCGAAGTGCCTACCTGTAGAGTTTGGCCTCTAGCTCAGCCGGCACCTAGGGAAACCTACCAAACCTGTGCATTTCTGAAAACTAGAGACCTAGGGGATTCCAAGGAGGGGTGACTTGCGGGGTTCGGACCAGGTTCTGTTACCCAGAATCCTTCGCAAACCTCAAAAAGTGGCTAAAAAAACAAGTTTTCCTCACATTTCGGTGACAGAAAGTTCTGGAATCTGAGAGGAGCCACAAATTTCCTTCCACCCAGCGTTCCCCCAAGTCTCCCGATAAAAATGATACCTCACTTGTGTGGGTAGGCCTAGTGCCCGCGACAGGAAACGCCCCAAAGCGCAACGTGGACACATACAAATTTTTGGAAGAAAACAGAGGTGTTTTTTGCGAAGTGCCTACCTGTAGATTTTGGCCTCTAGCTCAGCCGGCACCTAGGGAAACCTACCAAACCTGTGCATTTCTGAAAACTAGAGACCTAGGGGATTCCAAGGAGGGGTGACTTGCGGGGCTCGGACCAGGTTCTGTTACCCAGAATCCTTTGCAAACCTCAAAAAGAGGCTAATAAAACAAGTTTTCCTCACATTTCGGTGACAGAAAGTTCTGGAATCTGAGAGGAGCCACAAACTTCATTCCACCCAGCATTCCCCCAAGTCTCCCGATAAAAATGATACCTCACTTGTGTGGGTAGGCCTAGCGCCCGCGACAGGAAACGCCCCAAAGCGCAACGTGGACACATACACATTTTTGGAAGAAAACAGAGGTGTTTTTTGCGAAGTGCCTACCTGTAGATTTTGGCATCTAGCTCAGCCGGCACCTAGGGAAACCTACCAAACCTGTGCATTTCTGAAAACTAGAGACCCATGGGAATCCAAGGAGGGGTGACTTGCGGGGTTCGGACCAGGTTCTGTTACCCAGAATCCTTCGCAAACCTCAAAAAGTGGCTAAAAAAACAAGTTTTCCTCACATTTCGGTGACAGAAAGTTCTGGAATCTGAGAGGAGCCACAAATTTCCTTCCACGCAGCGTTCCCCCAAGTCTCCCGATAAAAATGATACCTCACTTGTGTGGGTAGGCCTAGCGCCCGCGTCAGCAAACGCCCCAAAGCGCAACGTGGACACATACAAATTTTTGGAAGAAAACAGAGGTGTTTGTTGCGAAGTGCCTACCTGTAGATTTTGGCCTCTAGCTCAGCCGGCACCTAGGGAAACCTACCAAACCTGTGCATTTCTGAAAACTAGAGACCTAGGGGATTCCAAGGAGGGGTGACTTGCGGGGTTCGGACCAGGTTCTGTTACCCAGAATCCTTCGCAAACCTCAAAAAGTGGCTAAAAAAACAAGTATTCCTCACATTTCGGTGACAGAAAGTTCTGGAATCTGAGAGGAGCCACAAATTTCCTTCCACCCAGCGTTCCCCCAAGTCTCCCGATAAAAATGATACCTCACTTGTGTGGGTAGGCCTAGCGCCCGCGACAGGAAACGCCCCAAATGCAACATGGACACATACAAATTTTTGGAAGAAAACAGAGGTGTTTTTTGCGAAGTGCCTACCTGTAGATTTTGGCCTCTAGCTCAGCCGGCACCTAGGGAAACCTACCAAACCTGTGCATTTCTGAAAACTAGAGACCTAGGGGAATCCAAGGAGGGGAGACTTGCGGGGCTTGGACCAGGTTCTGTTACCCAGAATCCTTTGCAAACCTCAAAAAGTGGCTAAAAAAACAAGTTTTCCTCACATTTCGGTGACAGAAAGTTCTGGAATCTGAGAGGAGCCACAAATTTCCTTCCACCCAGCATTCCCCCAAGTCTCCCGATAAAAATGATACCTCACTTGTGTGGGTAGGCCTAGCGCCCGCGACAGGAAACGCCCCAAAGCGCAACGTGGACACATACAAATTTTTGGAAGAAAACAGAGGTGTTTATTGCGAAGTGCCTACCTGTAGATTTTGGCCTCTAGCTCAGCCGGCACCTAGGTAAACCTACCAAACCTGTGCATTTCTGAAAACTAGAGACCTAGGGGAATCCAAGGAGGGGTGACTTGTGAGGCTCGGACCAGGTTCTATTACCCAGAATCCTTTGCAAACCTCAAAAAGTGGCTAAAAAAACAAGTTTTCCTCATATTTCGGTGACAGAAAGTTCTGGAATCTGAGAGGAGCCACAAATTTCCTTCCACCCAGCGTTCCCCCAAGTCTCCCGATAAAAATGATACCTCACTTGTGTGGGTAGGCCTAGCGCCCGCGACAGGAAACGCCCCAAAGCGCAACGTGGACACATACAAATTTTTGGAAGAAAACAGAGGTGTTTTTTGCGAAGTGCCTACCTGTAGATTTTGGCCTCTAGCTCAGCCGGCACCTAGGGAAACCTACCAAACCTGTGCATTTCTGAAAACTAGAGACCTAGGGGAATCCAAGGAGTGGTGACTTGCGGGGCTCGGACCAGGTTCTGTTACCCAGAATCCTTTGCAAACCTCAAAAAGTGGCTAAAAAAAAAAGTTTTCCTCACATTTCGGTGACAGAAAGTTCTGGAATCTGAGAGGAGCCACAAATGTCCTTCCACCCAGCGTTCCCCCAAGTCTCCCGATAAAAATGATACCTCACTTGTGTAGGTAGGCCTAGCGCCCGCGACAGGAAACGCCCCAAAGCGCAACGTGGACGCATACAACTTTTTGGAAGAAAACAGAGGTGTTTTTTGCGAAGTGCCTACCTGTAGATTTTGGCCTCTAGCTCAGCCGGCACCTAGGGAAACCTACCAAACCTGTGCATTTCTGAAAACTAGAGACCTAGGGGATTCCAAGGAGGGGTGACTTGCGGGGCTCGGACCAGGTTCTGTTACCCAGAATCCTTTGCAAACCTCAAAAAGTGGCTAAAAAAACAAGTTTTCCTCACATTTCGGTGACAGAAAGTTCTGGAATCTGAGAGGAGGCACAAATTTCCTTCCACCCAGCGTTCCCCCAAGTCTCCCGATAAAAATGATACCTCACTTGTGTGGGTAGGCCTAGCGCCCGCAACAGGAAACGCCCCAAAGCGCAACGTGGACACATACACATTTTTGGAAGAAAACAGAGGTGTTTTTTGCGAAGTGCCTACCTGTAGATTTTGGCATCTAGCTCAGCCGGCACCTAGGTAAACCTACCAAACCTGTGCATTTCTGAAAACTAGAGACCTAGGGGAATCCAAGGAGGGGTGACTTGCGAGGCTCGGACCAGGTTCTATTACCCAGAATCCTTTGCAAACCTCAAAAAGTGGCTAAAAAAACAAGTTTTCCTCATATTTCGGTGACAGAAAGTTCTGGAATCTGAGAGGAGCCACAAATTTCCTTCCACCCAGCGTTCCCCCAAGTCTCCCGATAAAAATGATACCTCACTTGTGTGGGTAGGCCTAGCGCCCGCGACAGGAAACGCCCCAAAGCGCAACGTGGACACATACACATTTTTAGAAGAAAACAGAGGTGTTTTTTGCGAAGTGCCTACCTGTAGATTTTGGCCTCTAGCTCAGCCGGCACCTAGGGAAACCTACCAAACCTGTGCATTTCTGAAAACTAGAGACCTAGGGGAATCAAAGGAGGGGAGACTTGCGGGGCTTGGACCAGGTTCTGTTACCCAGAATCCTTTGCAAACCTCAAAAAGTGGCTAAAAAAACAAGTTTTCCTCACATTTCGGTGACAGAAAGTTCTGGAATCTGAGAGGAGCCACAAATTTCCTTCCACCCAGCATTCCCCCAAGTCTCCCGATAAAAATGATACCTCACTTGTGTGGGTAGGCCTAGCGCCCGCGACAGGAAACGCCCCAAAGCGCAACGTGGACACATACAAATTTTTGGAAGAAAACAGAGGTGTTTATTGCGAAGTGCCTACCTGTAGATTTTGGCCTCTAGCTCAGCCGGCACCTAGGTAAACCTACCAAACCTGTGCATTTCTGAAAACTAGAGACCTAGGGGAATCCAAGGAGGGGTGACTTGCGAGGCTCGGACCAGGTTCTATTACCCAGAATCCTTTGCAAACCTCAAAAAGTGGCTAAAAAAACAAGTTTTCCTCATATTTCGGTGACAGAAAGTTCTGGAATCTGAGAGGAGCCACAAATTTCCTTCCACCCAGCGTTCCCCCAAGTCTCCCGATAAAAATGATACCTCACTTGTGTGGGTAGGCCTAGCGCCCGCGACAGGAAACGCCCCAAAGCGCAACGTGGACACATACAAATTTTTGGAAGAAAACAGAGGTGTTTTTTGCGAAGTGCCTACCTGTAGATTTTGGCCTCTAGCTCAGCCGGCACCTAGGGAAACCTACCAAACCTGTGCATTTCTGAAAACTAGAGACCTAGGGGAATCCAAGGAGTGGTGACTTGCGGGGCTCGGACCAGGTTCTGTTACCCAGAATCCTTTGCAAACCTCAAAAAGTGGCTAAAAAAAAAAGTTTTCCTCACATTTCGGTGACAGAAAGTTCTGGAATCTGAGAGGAGCCACAAATGTCCTTCCACCCAGCGTTCCCCCAAGTCTCCCGATAAAAATGATACCTCACTTGTGTAGGTAGGCCTAGCGCCCGCGACAGGAAACGCCCCAAAGCGCAACGTGGACGCATACAACTTTTTGGAAGAAAACAGAGGTGTTTTTTGCGAAGTGCCTACCTGTAGATTTTGGCCTCTAGCTCAGCCGGCACCTAGGGAAACCTACCAAACCTGTGCATTTCTGAAAACTAGAGACCTAGGGGATTCCAAGGAGGGGTGACTTGCGGGGCTCGGACCAGGTTCTGTTACCCAGAATCCTTTGCAAACCTCAAAAAGTGGCTAAAAAAACAAGTTTTCCTCACATTTCGGTGACAGAAAGTTCTGGAATCTGAGAGGAGGCACAAATTTCCTTCCACCCAGCGTTCCCCCAAGTCTCCCGATAAAAATGATACCTCACTTGTGTGGGTAGGCCTAGCGCCCGCGACAGGAAACGCCCCAAAGCGCAACGTGGACACATACACATTTTTGGAAGAAAACAGAGGTGTTTTTTGCGAAGTGCCTACCTGTAGATTTTGGCATCTAGCTCAGCCGGCACCTAGGTAAACCTACCAAACCTGTGCATTTCTGAAAACTAGAGACCTAGGGGAATCCAAGGAGGGGTGACTTGCGAGGCTCGGACCAGGTTCTATTACCCAGAATCCTTTGCAAACCTCAAAAAGTGGCTAAAAAAACAAGTTTTCCTCATATTTCGGTGACAGAAAGTTCTGGAATCTGAGAGGAGCCACAAATTTCCTTCCACCCAGCGTTCCCCCAAGTCTCCCGATAAAAATGATACCTCACTTGTGTGGGTAGGCCTAGCGCCCGCGACAGGAAACGCCCCAAAGCGCAACGTGGACACATACAAATTTTTGGAAGAAAACAGAGGTGTTTTTTGCGAAGTGCCTACCTGTAGATTTTGGCCTCTAGCTCAGCCGGCACCTAGGGAAACCTACCAAACCTGTGCATTTCTGAAAACTAGAGACCTAGGGGAATCCAAGGAGTGGTGACTTGCGGGGCTCGGACCAGGTTCTGTTACCCAGAATCCTTTGCAAACCTCAAAAAGTGGCTAAAAAAAAAAGTTTTCCTCACATTTCGGTGACAGAAAGTTCTGGAATCTGAGAGGAGCCACAAATGTCCTTCCACCCAGCGTTCCCCCAAGTCTCCCGATAAAAATGATACCTCACTTGTGTGTGTAGGCCTAGCGCCCGCGACAGGAAACGCCCCAAAGCGCAACGTGGACACATACACATTTTTGGAAGAAAACAGAGGTGTTTTTTGCGAAGTGCCTACCTGTAGATTTTGGCATCTAGCTCAGCCGGCACCTAGGGAAACCTACCAAACCTGTGCATTTCTGAAAACTAGAGACCTAGGGGATTCCAAGGAGGGGTGACTTGCGGGGCTCGGACCAGGTTCTGTTACCCAGAATCCTTTGCAAACCTCAAAAAGTGGCTAAAAAAACAAGTATTCCTCACATTTCGGTGACAGAAAGTTCTGGAATCTGAGAGGAGCCACAAATTTCCTTCCACCCAGCGTTCCCCCAAGTCTCCCGATAAAAATGATACCTCACTTGTGTGGGTAGGCCTAGCGCCCGCGACAGGAAACGCCCCAAAGCGCAACGTGGACACATACAAATTTTTAGAAGAAAACAGAGGTGTTTTTTGCGAAGTGCCTACCTGTAGATTTTGGCCTCTAGCTCAGCCGGCACCTAGGGAAACCTACCAAACCTATGCATTTCTGAAAACTAGAGACCTAGGGGAATCCAAGGAGGGGTGACTTGCGGGGCTTGGACCAGGTTCTGTTACCCAGAATCCTTTGCAAACCTCAAAAAGAGGCTAAAAAAACAAGTTTTCCTCACATTTCGGTGACAGAAAGTTCTGGAATCTGAGAGGAGCCACAAATTTCCTTCCACCCAGCGTTCCCCCAAGTCTCCCAATAAAAATGATACCTCACTTGTGTGGGTAGGCCTAGCGCCCGCGACAGGAAACGCCCCAAAGCGCAACGTGGACACATACACATTTTTGGAAGAAAACAGAGGTGTTTTTTGCGAAGTATCTACCTGTAGATTTTGGCCTCTACCTCAGCCGGCACCTAGGGAAACCTACCAAACCTGTGCATTTCTGAAAACTAGAGACCTAGGGGAATCCAAGGAGGGGTGACTTGCGGGGCTCGGACCAGGTTCTGTTACCCAGAATCCTTTGCAAACCTCAAAAAGAGGCTAAAAAAACAAGTTTTCCTCACATTTCGGTGACAGAAAGTTCTGGAATCTGAGAGGAGCCACAAATTTCCTTCCACCCAGCGTTCCCCCAAGTCTCCCGATAAAAATGATACCTCACTTGTGTGGGTAGGCCTAGCGCCCGCGACAGGAAACGCCCCAAAGCGCAACGTGGACACATACAAATTTTTGGAAGAAAACAGAGGTGTTTTTTGCGAAGTGCCTACCTGTAGATTTTGGCCTCTAGCTCAGCCGGCACCTAGGGAAACCTACCAAACCTGTGCATTTCTGAAAACTAGAGACCAAGGGGAATCCAAGGAGGGGTGACTTGCGGGGCTCGGACCAGGTTCTGTTACCCAGAATCCTTTGCAAACCTCAAAAAGTGGCTAAAAAAAAAGTTTTCCTCACATTTCGGTGACAGAAAGTTCTGGAATCTGAGAGGAGCCACAAATTTCCTTCCACCCAGCGTTCCCCCAAGTCTCCCGATAAAAATGATACCTCACTTGTGTGGGTAGGCCTAGTGCCCGCGACAGGAAACGCCCCAAAGCGCAACGTGGACACATACAAATTTTTGGAAGAAAACAGAGGTGTTTGTTGCGAAGTGCCTACCTGTAGAGTTTGGCCTCTAGCTCAGCCGGCACCTAGGGAAACCTACCAAACCTGTGCATTTCTGAAAACTAGAGACCTAGGGGATTCCAAGGAGGGGTGACTTGCGGGGTTCGGACCAGGTTCTGTTACCCAGAATCCTTCGCAAACCTCAAAAAGTGGCTAAAAAAACAAGTTTTCCTCACATTTCGGTGACAGAAAGTTCTGGAATCTGAGAGGAGCCACAAATTTCCTTCCACCCAGCGTTCCCCCAAGTCTCCCGATAAAAATGATACCTCACTTGTGTGGGTAGGCCTAGTGCCCGCGACAGGAAACGCCCCAAAGCGCAACGTGGACACATACAAATTTTTGGAAGAAAACAGAGGTGTTTTTTGCGAAGTGCCTACCTGTAGATTTTGGCCTCTAGCTCAGCCGGCACCTAGGGAAACCTACCAAACCTGTGCATTTCTGAAAACTAGAGACCTAGGGGATTCCAAGGAGGGGTGACTTGCGGGGCTCGGACCAGGTTCTGTTACCCAGAATCCTTTGCAAACCTCAAAAAGAGGCTAATAAAACAAGTTTTCCTCACATTTCGGTGACAGAAAGTTCTGGAATCTGAGAGGAGCCACAAACTTCGTTCCACCCAGCATTCCCCCAAGTCTCCCGATAAAAATGATACCTCACTTGTGTGGGTAGGCCTAGCGCCCGCGACAGGAAACGCCCCAAAGCGCAACGTGGACACATACACATTTTTGGAAGAAAACAGAGGTGTTTTTTGCGAAGTGCCTACCTGTAGATTTTGGCATCTAGCTCAGCCGGCACCTAGGGAAACCTACCAAACCTGTGCATTTCTGAAAACTAGAGACCCATGGGAATCCAAGGAGGGGTGACTTGCGGGGTTCGGACCAGGTTCTGTTACCCAGAATCCTTCGCAAACCTCAAAAAGTGGCTAAAAAAACAAGTTTTCCTCACATTTCGGTGACAGAAAGTTCTGGAATCTGAGAGGAGCCACAAATTTCCTTCCACGCAGCGTTCCCCCAAGTCTCCCGATAAAAATGATACCTCACTTGTGTGGGTAGGCCTAGCGCCCGCGTCAGCAAACGCCCCAAAGCGCAACGTGGACACATACAAATTTTTGGAAGAAAACAGAGGTGTTTGTTGCGAAGTGCCTACCTGTAGATTTTGGCCTCTAGCTCAGCCGGCACCTAGGGAAACCTACCAAACCTGTGCATTTCTGAAAACTAGAGACCTAGGGGATTCCAAGGAGGGGTGACTTGCGGGGTTCGGACCAGGTTCTGTTACCCAGAATCCTTCGCAAACCTCAAAAAGTGGCTAAAAAAACAAGTATTCCTCACATTTCGGTGACAGAAAGTTCTGGAATCTGAGAGGAGCCACAAATTTCCTTCCACCCAGCGTTCCCCCAAGTCTCCCGATAAAAATGATACCTCACTTGTGTGGGTAGGCCTAGCGCCCGCGACAGGAAACGCCCCAAATGCAACATGGACACATACAAATTTTTGGAAGAAAACAGAGGTGTTTTTTGCGAAGTGCCTACCTGTAGATTTTGGCCTCTAGCTCAGCCGGCACCTAGGGAAACCTACCAAACCTGTGCATTTCTGAAAACTAGAGACCTAGGGGAATCCAAGGAGGGGAGACTTGCGGGGCTTGGACCAGGTTCTGTTACCCAGAATCCTTTGCAAACCTCAAAAAGTGGCTAAAAAAACAAGTTTTCCTCACATTTCGGTGACAGAAAGTTCTGGAATCTGAGAGGAGCCACAAATTTCCTTCCACCCAGCATTCCCCCAAGTCTCCCGATAAAAATGATACCTCACTTGTGTGGGTAGGCCTAGCGCCCGCGACAGGAAACGCCCCAAAGCGCAACGTGGACACATACAAATTTTTGGAAGAAAACAGAGGTGTTTATTGCGAAGTGCCTACCTGTAGATTTTGGCCTCTAGCTCAGCCGGCACCTAGGTAAACCTACCAAACCTGTGCATTTCTGAAAACTAGAGACCTAGGGGAATCCAAGGAGGGGTGACTTGTGAGGCTCGGACCAGGTTCTATTACCCAGAATCCTTTGCAAACCTCAAAAAGTGGCTAAAAAAACAAGTTTTCCTCATATTTCGGTGACAGAAAGTTCTGGAATCTGAGAGGAGCCACAAATTTCCTTCCACCCAGCGTTCCCCCAAGTCTCCCGATAAAAATGATACCTCACTTGTGTGGGTAGGCCTAGCGCCCGCGACAGGAAACGCCCCAAAGCGCAACGTGGACACATACAAATTTTTGGAAGAAAACAGAGGTGTTTTTTGCGAAGTGCCTACCTGTAGATTTTGGCCTCTAGCTCAGCCGGCACCTAGGGAAACCTACCAAACCTGTGCATTTCTGAAAACTAGAGACCTAGGGGAATCCAAGGAGTGGTGACTTGCGGGGCTCGGACCAGGTTCTGTTACCCAGAATCCTTTGCAAACCTCAAAAAGTGGCTAAAAAAAAAAGTTTTCCTCACATTTCGGTGACAGAAAGTTCTGGAATCTGAGAGGAGCCACAAATGTCCTTCCACCCAGCGTTCCCCCAAGTCTCCCGATAAAAATGATACCTCACTTGTGTAGGTAGGCCTAGCGCCCGCGACAGGAAACGCCCCAAAGCGCAACGTGGACGCATACAACTTTTTGGAAGAAAACAGAGGTGTTTTTTGCGAAGTGCCTACCTGTAGATTTTGGCCTCTAGCTCAGCCGGCACCTAGGGAAACCTACCAAACCTGTGCATTTCTGAAAACTAGAGACCTAGGGGATTCCAAGGAGGGGTGACTTGCGGGGCTCGGACCAGGTTCTGTTACCCAGAATCCTTTGCAAACCTCAAAAAGTGGCTAAAAAAACAAGTTTTCCTCACATTTCGGTGACAGAAAGTTCTGGAATCTGAGAGGAGGCACAAATTTCCTTCCACCCAGCGTTCCCCCAAGTCTCCCGATAAAAATGATACCTCACTTGTGTGGGTAGGCCTAGCGCCCGCAACAGGAAACGCCCCAAAGCGCAACGTGGACACATACACATTTTTGGAAGAAAACAGAGGTGTTTTTTGCGAAGTGCCTACCTGTAGATTTTGGCATCTAGCTCAGCCGGCACCTAGGTAAACTTACCAAACCTGTGCATTTCTGAAAACTAGAGACCTAGGGGAATCCAAGGAGGGGTGACTTGCGAGGCTCGGACCAGGTTCTATTACCCAGAATCCTTTGCAAACCTCAAAAAGTGGCTAAAAAAACAAGTTTTCCTCATATTTCGGTGACAGAAAGTTCTGGAATCTGAGAGGAGCCACAAATTTCCTTCCACCCAGCGTTCCCCCAAGTCTCCCGATAAAAATGATACCTCACTTGTGTGGGTAGGCCTAGCGCCCGCGACAGGAAACGCCCCAAAGCGCAACGTGGACACATACACATTTTTAGAAGAAAACAGAGGTGTTTTTTGCGAAGTGCCTACCTGTAGATTTTGGCCTCTAGCTCAGCCGGCACCTAGGGAAACCTACCAAACCTGTGCATTTCTGAAAACTAGAGACCTAGGGGAATCAAAGGAGGGGAGACTTGCGGGGCTTGGACCAGGTTCTGTTACCCAGAATCCTTTGCAAACCTCAAAAAGTGGCTAAAAAAACAAGTTTTCCTCACATTTCGGTGACAGAAAGTTCTGGAATCTGAGAGGAGCCACAAATTTCCTTCCACCCAGCATTCCCCCAAGTCTCCCGATAAAAATGATACCTCACTTGTGTGGGTAGGCCTAGCGCCCGCGACAGGAAACGCCCCAAAGCGCAACGTGGACACATACAAATTTTTGGAAGAAAACAGAGGTGTTTATTGCGAAGTGCCTACCTGTAGATTTTGGCCTCTAGCTCAGCCGGCACCTAGGTAAACCTACCAAACCTGTGCATTTCTGAAAACTAGAGACCTAGGGGAATCCAAGGAGGGGTGACTTGCGAGGCTCGGACCAGGTTCTATTACCCAGAATCCTTTGCAAACCTCAAAAAGTGGCTAAAAAAACAAGTTTTCCTCATATTTCGGTGACAGAAAGTTCTGGAATCTGAGAGGAGCCACAAATTTCCTTCCACCCAGCGTTCCCCCAAGTCTCCCGATAAAAATGATACCTCACTTGTGTGGGTAGGCCTAGCGCCCGCGACAGGAAACGCCCCAAAGCGCAACGTGGACACATACAAATTTTTGGAAGAAAACAGAGGTGTTTTTTGCGAAGTGCCTACCTGTAGATTTTGGCCTCTAGCTCAGCCGGCACCTAGGGAAACCTACCAAACCTGTGCATTTCTGAAAACTAGAGACCTAGGGGAATCCAAGGAGTGGTGACTTGCGGGGCTCGGACCAGGTTCTGTTACCCAGAATCCTTTGCAAACCTCAAAAAGTGGCTAAAAAAAAAAGTTTTCCTCACATTTCGGTGACAGAAAGTTCTGGAATCTGAGAGGAGCCACAAATGTCCTTCCACCCAGCGTTCCCCCAAGTCTCCCGATAAAAATGATACCTCACTTGTGTAGGTAGGCCTAGCGCCCGCGACAGGAAACGCCCCAAAGCGCAACGTGGACGCATACAACTTTTTGGAAGAAAACAGAGGTGTTTTTTGCGAAGTGCCTACCTGTAGATTTTGGCCTCTAGCTCAGCCGGCACCTAGGGAAACCTACCAAACCTGTGCATTTCTGAAAACTAGAGACCTAGGGGATTCCAAGGAGGGGTGACTTGCGGGGCTCGGACCAGGTTCTGTTACCCAGAATCCTTTGCAAACCTCAAAAAGTGGCTAAAAAAACAAGTTTTCCTCACATTTCGGTGACAGAAAGTTCTGGAATCTGAGAGGAGGCACAAATTTCCTTCCACCCAGCGTTCCCCCAAGTCTCCCGATAAAAATGATACCTCACTTGTGTGGGTAGGCCTAGCGCCCGCGACAGGAAACGCCCCAAAGCGCAACGTGGACACATACACATTTTTGGAAGAAAACAGAGGTGTTTTTTGCGAAGTGCCTACCTGTAGATTTTGGCATCTAGCTCAGCCGGCACCTAGGGAAACCTACCAAACCTGTGCATTTCTGAAAACTAGAGACCTAGGGGATTCCAAGGAGGGGTGACTTGCGGGGCTCGGACCAGGTTCTGTTACCCAGAATCCTTTGCAAACCTCAAAAAGTGGCTAAAAAAACAAGTATTCCTCACATTTCGGTGACAGAAAGTTCTGGAATCTGAGAGGAGCCACAAATTTCCTTCCACCCAGCGTTCCCCCAAGTCTCCCGATAAAAATGATACCTCACTTGTGTGGGTAGGCCTAGCGCCCGCGACAGGAAACGCCCCAAAGCGCAACGTGGACACATACAAATTTTTAGAAGAAAACAGAGGTGTTTTTTGCGAAGTGCCTACCTGTAGATTTTGGCCTCTAGCTCAGCCGGCACCTAGGGAAACCTACCAAACCTTTGCATTTCTGAAAACTAGAGACCTAGGGGAATCCAAGGAGGGGTGACTTGCGGGGCTTGGACCAGGTTCTGTTACCCAGAATCCTTTGCAAACCTCAAAAAGAGGCTAAAAAAACAAGTTTTCCTCACATTTCGGTGACAGAAAGTTCTGGAATCTGAGAGGAGCCACAAATTTCCTTCCACCCAGCGTTCCCCCAAGTCTCCCGATAAAAATGATACCTCACTTGTGTGGGTAGGCCTAGCGCCCGCGACAGGAAACGCCCCAAAGCGCAACGTGGACACATACAAATTTTTGGAAGAAAACAGAGGTGTTTTTTGCGAAGTGCCTACCTGTAGATTTTGGCCTCTAGCTCAGCCGGCACCTAGGGAAACCTACCAAACCTGTGCATTTCTGAAAACTAGAGACCTAGGGGAATCCAAGGAGGGGTGACTTGCGGGGTTCGGACCAGGTTCTGTTACCCAGAATCCTTCGCAAACCTCAAAAAGTGGCTAAAAAAACAAGTTTTCCTCACATTTCGGTGACAGAAAGTTCTGGAATCTGAGAGGAGCCACAAATTTCCTTCCACGCAGCGTTCCCCCAAGTCTCCCGATAAAAATGATACCTCACTTGTGTGGGTAGGCCTAGCGCCCGCGACAGGAAACGCCCCAAAGCGCAACGTGGACACATACACATTTTTGGAAGAAAACAGAGGTGTTTTTTGCGAAGTGCCTACCTGTAGATTTTGGCCTCTAGCTCAGCCGGCACCTAGGGAAACCTACCAAACCTGTGCATTTCTGAAAACTAGAGACCTAGGGGATTCCAAGGAGGGGTGACTTGCGGGGTTCGGACCAGGTTCTGTTACCCAGAATCCTTCGCAAACCTCAAAAAGTGGCTAAAAAAACAAGTATTCCTCACATTTCGGTGACAGAAAGTTCTGGAATCTGAGAGGAGCCACAAATTTCCTTCCACCCAGCGTTCCCCCAAGTCTCCCGATAAAAATGATACCTCACTTGTGTGGGTAGGCCTAGCGCCCGCGACAGGAAACGCCCCAAATGCAACATGGACACATACAAATTTTTGGAAGAAAACAGAGGTGTTTTTTGCGAAGTGCCTACCTGTAGATTTTGGCCTCTAGCTCAGCCGGCACCTAGGGAAACCTACCATACCTGTGCAGTTCTGAAAACTAGAGACCTAGGGGAATCCAAGGAGGGGTGTCTTGCGGGGCTCGGACCAGGTTCTGTTACCCAGAATCCTTTGCAAACCTCAAAAAGTGGCTAAAAAAACAAGTTTTCCTCACATTTCGGTGACAGAAAGTTCTGGAATCTGAGAGGAGCCACAAATTTCCTTCCACCCAGCGTTCCCCCAAGTCTCCCGATAAAAATGATACCTCACTTGTGTGGGTAGGCCTAGCGCCCGCGACAGGAAACGCCCCAAAGCGCAACGTGGACACATACAAATTTTTGGAAGAAAACAGAGGTGTTTTTTGCGAAGTGCCTACCTGTAGATTTTGGCCTCTAGCTCAGCCGGCACCTAGGGAAACCTACCAAACCTGTGCATTTCTGAAAACTAGAGACCTAGGGGAATCCAAGGAGGGGTGACTTGCGGGGCTCGGACCAGGTTCTGTTACCCAGAATCCTTTGCAAACCTCAAAAAGTGGCTAAAAAAACAAGTTTTCCTCATATTTCGGTGACAGAAAGTTCTGGAATCTGAGAGGAGCCACAAATTTCCTTCCACCCAACGTTCCCCCAAGTCTCCCGATAAAAATGATACCTCACTTGTGTGGGTAGGCCTAGCGCCCGCGGCAGGAAACGCCCCAAAGCGCAACGTGGACACATACACATTTTTGGAAGAAAACAGAGGTGTTTTTTGCGAAGTGCCTACCTGTAGATTTTGGCCTCTAGCTCAGCCGGCACCTAGGGAAACCTACCAAACCTGTGCATTTTTGAAAACTAGAGACCTAGGGGAATCCAAGGAGGGGTGACTTGCGGGGCTCGGACCAGGTTCTGTTACCCAGAATCCTTTGCAAACCTCAAAAAGTGGCTAAAAAAACAAGTTTTCCTCACATTTCGGTGACAGAAAGTTCTGGAATCTGAGAGGAGCCACAAATTTCCTTCCACCCAGCGTTCCCCCAAGTCTCCCGATAAAAATGATACCTCACTTGTGTGGGTAGGCCTAGTGCCCGCGACAGGAAACGCCCCAAAGCGCAACGTGGACACATACAAATTTTTGGAAGAAAACAGAGGTGTTTTTTGCGAAGTGCCTACCTGTAGATTTTGGCCTCTAGCTCAGCCGGCACCTAGGGAAACCTACCAAACCTGTGCATTTCTGAAAACTAGAGACCTAGGGGATTCCAAGGAGGGGTGACTTGCGGGGCTCGGACCAGGTTCTGTTACCCAGAATCCTTTGCAAACCTCAAAAAGAGGCTAAAAAAACAAGTTTTCCTCACATTTCGGTGACAGAAAGTTCTGGAATCTGAGAGGAGCCACAAACTTCGTTCCACCCAGCATTCCCCCAAGTCTCCCGATAAAAATGATACCTCACTTGTGTGGGTAGGCCTAGCGCCCGCGACAGGAAACGCCCCAAAGCGCAACGTGGACACATACACATTTTTGGAAGAAAACAGAGGTGTTTTTTGCGAAGTGCCTACCTGTAGATTTTGGCCTCTAGCTCAGCCGGCACCTAGGGAAACCTACCAAACCTGTGCATTTCTGAAAACTAGAGACCTATGGGAATCCAAGGAGGGGTGACTTGCGGGGTTCGGACCAGGTTCTGTTACCCAGAATCCTTCGCAAACCTCAAAAAGTGGCTAAAAAAACAAGTTTTCCTCACATTTCGGTGACAGAAAGTTCTGGAATCTGAGAGGAGCCACAAATTTCCTTCCACGCAGCGTTCCCCCAAGTCTCCCGATAAAAATGATACCTCACTTGTGTGGGTAGGCCTAGCGCCCGAGTCAGCAAACGCCCCAAAGCGCAACGTGGACACATACAAATTTTTGGAAGAAAACAGAGGTGTTTGTTGCGAAGTGCCTACCTGTAGATTTTGGCCTCTAGCTCAGCCAGCACCTAGGGAAACCTACCAAACCTGTGCATTTCTGAAAACTAGAGACCTAGGGGATTCCAAGGAGGGGTGACTTGCGGGGTTCGGACCAGGTTCTGTTACCCAGAATCCTTCGCAAACCTCAAAAAGTGGCTAAAAAAACAAGTATTCCTCACATTTCGGTGACAGAAAGTTCTGGAATCTGAGAGGAGCCACAAATTTCCTTCCACCCAGCGTTCCCCCAAGTCTCCCGATAAAAATGATACCTCACTTGTGTGGGTAGGCCTAGCGCCCGCGACAGGAAACGCCCCAAATGCAACATGGACACATACAAATTTTTGGAAGAAAACAGAGGTGTTTTTTGCGAAGTGCCTACCTGTAGATTTTGGCCTCTAGCTCAGCCGGCACCTAGGGAAACCTACCAAACCTGTGCATTTCTGAAAACTAGAGACCTAGGGGAATCCAAGGAGGGGTGTCTTGCGGGGCTCGGACCAGGTTCTGTTACCCAGAATCCTTTGCAAACCTCAAAAAGTGGCTAAAAAAACAAGTTTTCCTCACATTTCGGTGACAGAAAGTTCTGGAATCTGAGAGGAGCAACAAATTTCCTTCCACCCAGCGTTCCCCCAAGTCTCCCGATAAAAATGATACCTCACTTGTGTGGGTAGGCCTAGCGCCCGCGACAGGAAACGCCCCAAAGCGCAACGTGGACACATACACATTTTTAGAAGAAAACAGAGGTGTTTTTTGCGAAGTGCCTACCTGTAGATTTTGGCCTCTAGCTCAGCCGGCACCTAGGGAAACCTACCAAACCTGTGCATTTCTGAAAACTAGAGACCTAGGGGAATCCAAGGAGGGGAGACTTGCGGGCTGTGGACCAGGTTCTGTTACCCAGAATCCTTTGCAAACCTCAAAAAGTGGCTAAAAAAACAAGTTTTCCTCACATTTCGGTGACAGAAAGTTCTGGAATCTGAGAGGAGCCACAAATTTCCTTCCACCCAGCATTCCCCCAAGTCTCCCGATAAAAATGATACCTCACTTGTGTGGGTAGGCCTAGCGCCCGCGACAGGAAACGCCCCAAAGCGCAACGTGGACACATACAAATTTTTGGAAGAAAACAGAGGTGTTTATTGCGAAGTGCCTACCTGTAGATTTTGGCCTCTAGCTCAGCCGGCACCTAGGTAAACCTACCAAACCTGTGCATTTCTGAAAACTAGAGACCTAGGGGAATCCAAGGAGGGGTGACTTGCGGGGCTCGGACCAGGTTCTATTACCCAGAATCCTTCGCAAACCTCAAAAAGTGGCTAAAAAAACAAGTTTTCCTCATATTTCGGTGACAGAAAGTTCTGGAATCTGAGAGGAGCCACAAATTTCCTTCCACCCAGCGTTCCCCCAAGTCTCCCGATAAAAATGATACCTCACTTGTGTGGGTAGGCCTAGCGCCCGCGACAGGAAACGCCCCAAAGCGCAACGTGGACACATACACATTTTTGGAAGAAAACAGAGGTGTTTTTTGCGAAGTGCCTACCTGTAGATTTTGACCTCTAGCTCAGCCGGCACCTAGGGAAACCTACCAAACCTGTTCATTTCTGAAAACTAGAGACCTAGGGGATTCCAAGGAGGGGTGACTTGCGGGGCTCGGACCAGGTTCTGTTACCCAGAATCCTTTGCAAACCTCAAAAAGTGGCTAAAAAAACAAGTTTTCCTCACATTTCGGTGACAGAAAGTTCTGGAATCTGAGAGGAGCCACAAATTTCCTTCCACCCAGCGTTCCCCCAAGTCTCCCGATAAAAATGATACCTCACTTGTGTGGGTAGGCCTAGCGCCCGCGACAGGAAACGCCCCAAAGCGCAACATGGACACATACAAATTTTTAGAAGAAAACAGAGGTGTTTTTTGCGAAGTGCCTATCTGTAGATTTTGGCCTCTAGCTCAGCCGGCACCTAGGGAAACCTACCAAACCTATGCATTTCTGAAAACTAGAGACCTAGGGGAATCCAAGGAGGGGTGACTTGCGGGGCTTGGACCAGGTTCTGTTACCCAGAATCCTTTGCAAACCTCAAAAAGTGGCTAAAAAAACAAGTTTTCCTCACATTTCGGTGACAGAAAGTTCTGGAATCTGAGAGGAGCCACAAATTTCCTTCCACCCAGCGTTCCCCCAAGTCTCCCGATAAAAATGATACCTCACTTGTGTGGGTAGGCCTAGCGCCCGCGACAGGAAGCGCCCCAAAGCGCAACGTGGACACATACACATTTTTGGAAGAAAACAGAGGTGTTTTTTGCGAAGTGCCTACCTGTAGATTTTGGCCTCTACCTCAGCCGGCACCTAGGGAAACCTACCAAACCTGTGCATTTCTGAAAACTAGAGAGCTAGGGGAATCCAAGGAGGGGTGACTTGCGGGGCTCGGACCAGGTTCTGTTACCCAGAATCCTTTGCAAACCTCAAAAAGAGGCTAAAAAAACAAGTTTTCCTCACATTTCGGTGACAGAAAGTTCTGGAATCTGAGAGGAGCCACAAATTTCCTTCCACCCAGCGTTCCCCCAAGTCTCCCGATAAAAATGATACCTCACTTGTGTGGGTAGGCCTAGCGCCCGCGACAGGAAACGCCCCAAAGCGCAACGTGGACACAAACAAATTTTTGGAAGAAAACAGAGGTGTTTTTTGCGAAGTGCCTACCTGTAGATTTTGGCCTCTAGCTCAGCCGGCACCTAGGGAAACCTACCAAACCTGTGCATTTCTGAAAACTAGAGACCTAGGGGAATCCAAGGAGGGGTGACTTGCGGGGTTCGGACCAGGTTCTGTTACCCAGAATCCTTCGCAAACCTCAAAAAGTGGCTAAAAAAACAAGTTTTCCTCACATTTCGGTGACAGAAAGTTCTGGAATCTGAGAGGAGCCACAAATTTCCTTCCACGCAGCGTTCCCCCAAGTCTCCCGATAAAAATGATACCTCACTTGTGTGGGTAGGCCTAGCGCCCGCGACAGGAAACGCCCCAAAGCGCAACGTGGACACATACAAATTTTTGGAAGAAAACAGAGGTGTTTTTTGCGAAGTGCCTACCTGTAGATTTTGGCCTCTAGCTCAGCCGGCACCTAGGGAAACCTACCAAACCTGTGCATTTCTGAAAACTAGAGACCTAGGGGATTCCAAGGAGGGGTGACTTGCGGGGTTCGGACCAGGTTCTGTTACCCAGAATCCTTCGCAAACCTCAAAAAGTGGCTAAAAAAACAAGTATTCCTCACATTTCGGTGACAGAAAGTTCTGGAATCTGAGAGGAGCCACAAATTTCCTTCCACCCAGCGTTCCCCCAAGTCTCCCGATAAAAATGATACCTCACTTGTGTGGGTAGGCCTAGCGCCCGCGACAGGAAACGCCCCAAATGCAACATGGACACATACAAATGTTTGGAAGAAAACAGAGGTGTTTTTTGCGAAGTGCCTACCTGTAGATTTTGGCCTCTAGCTCAGCCGGCACCTAGGGAAACCTACCAAACCTGTGCATTTCTGAAAACTAGAGACCTAGGGGATTCCAAGGAGGGGAGACTTGCGGGGCTTGGACCAGGTTCTGTTACCCAGAATCCTTTGCAAACCTCAAAAAGTGGCTAAAAAAACAAGTTTTCCTCACATTTCGGTGACAGAAAGTTCTGGAATCTGAGAGGAGCCACAAATTTCCTTCCACCCAGCGTTCCCCCAAGTCTCCCGATAAAAATGATACCTCACTTGTGTGGGTAGGCCTAGCGCCCGCGACAGGAAACGCCCCAAAGCGCAACGTGGACACATACAAATTTTTGGAAGAAAACAGAGGTGTTTTTTGCGAAGTGCCTACCTGTAGATTTTGGCCTCTAGCTCAGCCGGCACCTAGGGAAACCTACCAAACCTGTGCATTTCTGAAAACTAGAGACCTAGGGGAATCCAAGGAGGGGTGACTTGCGGGGCTCGGACCAGGTTCTGTTACCCAGAATCCTTTGCAAACCTCAAAAAGTGGCTAAAAAAACAAGTTTTCCTCATATTTCGGTGACAGAAAGTTCTGGAATCTGAGAGGAGCCACAAATTTCCTTCCACCCAGCGTTCCCCCAAGTCTCCCGATAAAAATGATACCTCACTTGTGTGGGTAGGCCTAGCGCCCGCGGCAGGAAACGCCCCAAAGCGCAACGTGGACACATACACATTTTTGGAAGAAAACAGAGGTGTTTTTTGCGAAGTGCCTACCTGTAGATTTTGGCCTCTAGCTCAGCCGACACCTAGGGAAACCTACCAAACCTGTGCATTTCTGAAAACTAGAGACCTAGGGGATTCCAAGGAGGGGTGACTTGTGGGGCTCGGACCAGGTTCTGTTACCCAGAATCCTTTGCAAACCTCAAAAAGTGGCTAAAAAAACAAGTTTTCCTCACATTTCGGTGACAGAAAGTTCTGGAATCTGAGAGGAGCCACAAACTTCGTTCCACCCAGCATTCCCCCAAGTCTCCCGATAAAAATGATACCTCACTTGTGTGGGTAGGCCTAGCGCCCGCGACAGGAAACGCCCCAAAGCGCAACGTGGACACATACAAATTTTTGGAAGAAAACAGAGGTGTTTTTTGCGAAGTGCCTACCTGTAGATTTTGGCCTCTAGCTCAGCCGGCAACTAGGGAAACCTACCAAACCTGTGCATTTCTGAAAACTAGAGACCTAGGGGAATCCAAGGAGGGGTGACTTGCGGGGCTCGGACCAGGTTCTGTTACCCAGAATCCTTTGGAAACCTCAAAAAGTGGCTAAAAAAACAAGTTTTCCTCACATTTCGGTGACAGAAAGTTCTGGAATCTGAGAGGAGCCACAAATGTCCTTCCACCGAGCGTTCCCCCAAGTCTCCCGATAAAAATGATACCTCACTTGTGTGGGTAGGCCTAGCGCCCGCGTCAGCAAACGCCCCAAAGCGCAACGTGGACACATACAAATTTTTGGAAGAAAACAGAGGTGTTTGTTGCGAAGTGCCTACCAGTAGATTTTGGCCTCTAGCTCAGCCGGCACCTAGGGAAACCTACCAAACCTGTGCATTTCTGAAAACTAGAGACCTAGGGGATTCCAAGGAGGGGTGACTTGCGGGGTTCGGACCAGGTTCTGTTACCCAGAATCCTTCGCAAACCTCAAAAAGTGGCTAAAAAAACAAGTATTCCTCACATTTCGGTGACAGAAAGTTCTGGAATCTGAGAGGAGCCACAAATTTCCTTCCACCCAGCGTTCCCCCAAGTCTCCCGATAAAAATGATACCTCACTTGTGTGGGTAGGCCTAGCGCCCGCGACAGGAAACGCCCCAAATGCAACATGGACACATACAAATTTTTGGAAGAAAACAGAGGTGTTTTTTGCGAAGTGCCTACCTGTAGATTTTGGCCTCTAGCTCAGCCGGCACCTAGGGAAACCTACCAAACCTGTGCATTTCTGAAAACTAGAGACCTAGGGGAATCCAAGGAGGGGAGACTTGCGGGGCTTGGACCAGGTTCTGTTACCCAGAATCCTTTGCAAACCTCAAAAAGTGGCTAAAAAAACAAGTTTTCCTCACATTTCGGTGACAGAAAGTTCTGGAATCTGAGAGGAGCCACAAATTTCCTTCCACCCAGCATTCCCCCAAGTCTCCCGATAAAAATGATACCTCACTTGTGTGGGTAGGCCTAGCGCCCGCGACAGGAAACGCCCCAAAGCGCAACGTGGACACATACAAATTTTTGGAAGAAAACAGAGGTGTTTATTGCGAAGTGCCTACCTGTAGATTTTGGCCTCTAGCTCAGCCGGCACCTAGGTAAACCTACCAAACCTGTGCATTTCTGAAAACTAGAGACCTAGGGGATTCCAAGGAGGGGTGACTTGCGGGGCTCGGACCAGGTTCTGTTACCCAGAATCCTTTGCAAACCTCAAAAAGTGGCTAAAAAAACAAGTTTTCCTCACATTTCGGTGACAGAAAGTTCTGGAATCTGAGAGGAGGCACAAATTTCCTTCCACCCAGCGTTCCCCCAAGTCTCCCGATAAAAATGATACCTCACTTGTGTGGGTAGGCCTAGCGCCCGCAACAGGAAACGCCCCAAAGCGCAACGTGGACACATACACATTTTTGGAAGAAAACAGAGGTGTTTTTTGCGAAGTGCCTACCTGTAGATTTTGGCATCTAGCTCAGCCGGCACCTAGGTAAACCTACCAAACCTGTGCATTTCTGAAAACTAGAGACCTAGGGGAATCCAAGGAGGGGTGACTTGCGAGGCTCGGACCAGGTTCTATTACCCAGAATCCTTTGCAAACCTCAAAAAGTGGCTAAAAAAACAAGTTTTCCTCATATTTCGGTGACAGAAAGTTCTGGAATCTGAGAGGAGCCACAAATTTCCTTCCACCCAGCGTTCCCCCAAGTCTCCCGATAAAAATGATACCTCACTTGTGTGGGTAGGCCTAGCGCCCGCGACAGGAAACGCCCCAAAGCGCAACGTGGACACATACACATTTTTAGAAGAAAACAGAGGTGTTTTTTGCGAAGTGCCTACCTGTAGATTTTGGCCTCTAGCTCAGCCGGCACCTAGGGAAACCTACCAAACCTGTGCATTTCTGAAAACTAGAGACCTAGGGGAATCAAAGGAGGGGAGACTTGCGGGGCTTGGACCAGGTTCTGTTACCCAGAATCCTTTGCAAACCTCAAAAAGTGGCTAAAAAAACAAGTTTTCCTCACATTTCGGTGACAGAAAGTTCTGGAATCTGAGAGGAGCCACAAATTTCCTTCCACCCAGCATTCCCCCAAGTCTCCCGATAAAAATGATACCTCACTTGTGTGGGTAGGCCTAGCGCCCGCGACAGGAAACGCCCCAAAGCGCAACGTGGACACATACAAATTTTTGGAAGAAAACAGAGGTGTTTATTGCGAAGTGCCTACCTGTAGATTTTGGCCTCTAGCTCAGCCGGCACCTAGGTAAACCTACCAAACCTGTGCATTTCTGAAAACTAGAGACCTAGGGGAATCCAAGGAGGGGTGACTTGCGAGGCTCGGACCAGGTTCTATTACCCAGAATCCTTTGCAAACCTCAAAAAGTGGCTAAAAAAACAAGTTTTCCTCATATTTCGGTGACAGAAAGTTCTGGAATCTGAGAGGAGCCACAAATTTCCTTCCACCCAGCGTTCCCCCAAGTCTCCCGATAAAAATGATACCTCACTTGTGTGGGTAGGCCTAGCGCCCGCGACAGGAAACGCCCCAAAGCGCAACGTGGACACATACAAATTTTTGGAAGAAAACAGAGGTGTTTTTTGCGAAGTGCCTACCTGTAGATTTTGGCCTCTAGCTCAGCCGGCACCTAGGGAAACCTACCAAACCTGTGCATTTCTGAAAACTAGAGACCTAGGGGAATCCAAGGAGTGGTGACTTGCGGGGCTCGGACCAGGTTCTGTTACCCAGAATCCTTTGCAAACCTCAAAAAGTGGCTAAAAAAAAAAGTTTTCCTCACATTTCGGTGACAGAAAGTTCTGGAATCTGAGAGGAGCCACAAATGTCCTTCCACCCAGCGTTCCCCCAAGTCTCCCGATAAAAATGATACCTCACTTGTGTAGGTAGGCCTAGCGCCCGCGACAGGAAACGCCCCAAAGCGCAACGTGGACGCATACAACTTTTTGGAAGAAAACAGAGGTGTTTTTTGCGAAGTGCCTACCTGTAGATTTTGGCCTCTAGCTCAGCCGGCACCTAGGGAAACCTACCAAACCTGTGCATTTCTGAAAACTAGAGACCTAGGGGATTCCAAGGAGGGGTGACTTGCGGGGCTCGGACCAGGTTCTGTTACCCAGAATCCTTTGCAAACCTCAAAAAGTGGCTAAAAAAACAAGTTTTCCTCACATTTCGGTGACAGAAAGTTCTGGAATCTGAGAGGAGGCACAAATTTCCTTCCACCCAGCGTTCCCCCAAGTCTCCCGATAAAAATGATACCTCACTTGTGTGGGTAGGCCTAGCGCCCGCGACAGGAAACGCCCCAAAGCGCAACGTGGACACATACACATTTTTGGAAGAAAACAGAGGTGTTTTTTGCGAAGTGCCTACCTGTAGATTTTGGCATCTAGCTCAGCCGGCACCTAGGGAAACCTACCAAACCTGTGCATTTCTGAAAACTAGAGACCTAGGGGATTCCAAGGAGGGGTGACTTGCGGGGCTCGGACCAGGTTCTGTTACCCAGAATCCTTTGCAAACCTCAAAAAGTGGCTAAAAAAACAAGTATTCCTCACATTTCGGTGACAGAAAGTTCTGGAATCTGAGAGGAGCCACAAATTTCCTTCCACCCAGCGTTCCCCCAAGTCTCCCGATAAAAATGATACCTCACTTGTGTGGGTAGGCCTAGCGCCCGCGACAGGAAACGCCCCAAAGCGCAACGTGGACACATACAAATTTTTAGAAGAAAACAGAGGTGTTTTTTGCGAAGTGCCTACCTGTAGATTTTGGCCTCTAGCTCAGCCGGCACCTAGGGAAACCTACCAAACCTATGCATTTCTGAAAACTAGAGACCTAGGGGATTCCAAGGAGGGGTGACTTGCGGGGCTCGGACCAGGTTCTGTTACCCAGAATCCTTTGCAAACCTCAAAAAGTGGCTAAAAAAACAAGTTTTCCTCACATTTCGGTGACAGAAAGTTCTGGAATCTGAGAGGAGGCACAAATTTCCTTCCACCCAGCGTTCCCCCAAGTCTCCCGATAAAAATGATACCTCACTTGTGTGGGTAGGCCTAGCGCCCGCGACAGGAAACGCCCCAAAGCGCAACGTGGACACATACACATTTTTGGAAGAAAACAGAGGTGTTTTTTGCGAAGTGCCTACCTGTAGATTTTGGCATCTAGCTCAGCCGGCACCTAGGGAAACCTACCAAACCTGTGCATTTCTGAAAACTAGAGACCTAGGGGATTCCAAGGAGGGGTGACTTGCGGGGCTCGGACCAGGTTCTGTTACCCAGAATCCTTTGCAAACCTCAAAAAGTGGCTAAAAAAACAAGTATTCCTCACATTTCGGTGACAGAAAGTTCTGGAATCTGAGAGGAGCCACAAATTTCCTTCCACCCAGCGTTCCCCCAAGTCTCCCGATAAAAATGATACCTCACTTGTGTGGGTAGGCCTAGCGCCCGCGACAGGAAACGCCCCAAAGCGCAACGTGGACACATACAAATTTTTAGAAGAAAACAGAGGTGTTTTTTGCGAAGTGCCTACCTGTAGATTTTGGCCTCTAGCTCAGCCGGCACCTAGGGAAACCTACCAAACCTATGCATTTCTGAAAACTAGAGACCTAGGGGAATCCAAGGAGGGGTGACTTGCGGGGCTTGGACCAGGTTCTGTTACCCAGAATCCTTTGCAAACCTCAAAAAGAGGCTAAAAAAACAAGTTTTCCTCACATTTCGGTGACAGAAAGTTCTGGAATCTGAGAGGAGCCACAAATTTCCTTCCACCCAGCGTTCCCCCAAGTCTCCCAATAAAAATGATACCTCACTTGTGTGGGTAGGCCTAGCGCCCGCGACAGGAAACGCCCCAAAGCGCAACGTGGACACATACACATTTTTGGAAGAAAACAGAGGTGTTTTTTGCGAAGTATCTACCTGTAGATTTTGGCCTCTACCTCAGCCGGCACCTAGGGAAACCTACCAAACCTGTGCATTTCTGAAAACTAGAGACCTAGGGGAATCCAAGGAGGGGTGACTTGCGGGGCTCGGACCAGGTTCTGTTACCCAGAATCCTTTGCAAACCTCAAAAAGAGGCTAAAAAAACAAGTTTTCCTCACATTTCGGTGACAGAAAGTTCTGGAATCTGAGAGGAGCCACAAATTTCCTTCCACCCAGCGTTCCCCCAAGTCTCCCGATAAAAATGATACCTCACTTGTGTGGGTAGGCCTAGCGCCCGCGACAGGAAACGCCCCAAAGCGCAACGTGGACACATACAAATTTTTGGAAGAAAACAGAGGTGTTTTTTGCGAAGTGCCTACCTGTAGATTTTGGCCTCTAGCTCAGCCGGCACCTAGGGAAACCTACCAAACCTGTGCATTTCTGAAAACTAGAGACCTAGGGGAATCCAAGGAGGGGTGACTTGCGGGGTTCGGACCAGGTTCTGTTACCCAGAATCCTTCGCAAACCTCAAAAAGTGGCTAAAAAAACAAGTTTTCCTCACATTTCGGTGACAGAAAGTTCTGGAATCTGAGAGGAGCCACAAATTTCCTTCCACGCAGCGTTCCCCCAAGTCTCCCGATAAAAATGATACCTCACTTGTGTGGGTAGGCCTAGCGCCCGCGACAGGAAACGCCCCAAAGCGCAACGTGGACACATACACATTTTTGGAAGAAAACAGAGGTGTTTTTTGCGAAGTGCCTACCTGTAGATTTTGGCCTCTAGCTCAGCCGGCACCTAGGGAAACCTACCAAACCTGTGCATTTCTGAAAACTAGAGACCTAGGGGATTCCAAGGAGGGGTGACTTGCGGGGTTCGGACCAGGTTCTGTTACCCAGAATCCTTCGCAAACCTCAAAAAGTGGCTAAAAAAACAAGTATTCCTCACATTTCGGTGACAGAAAGTTCTGGAATCTGAGAGGAGCCACAAATTTCCTTCCACCCAGCGTTCCCCCAAGTCTCCCGATAAAAATGATACCTCACTTGTGTGGGTAGGCCTAGCGCCCGCGACAGGAAACGCCCCAAATGCAACATGGACACATACAAATTTTTGGAAGAAAACAGAGGTGTTTTTTGCGAAGTGCCTACCTGTAGATTTTGGCCTCTAGCTCAGCCGGCACCTAGGGAAACCTACCAAACCTGTGCAGTTCTGAAAACTAGAGACCTAGGGGAATCCAAGGAGGGGTGTCTTGCGGGGCTCGGACCAGGTTCTGTTACCCAGAATCCTTTGCAAACCTCAAAAAGTGGCTAAAAAAACAAGTTTTCCTCACATTTCGGTGACAGAAAGTTCTGGAATCTGAGAGGAGCAACAAATTTCCTTCCACCCAGCGTTCCCCCAAGTCTCCCGATAAAAATGATACCTCACTTGTGTGGGTAGGCCTAGCGACGGCGACAGGAAACGCCCCAAAGCGCAACGTGGACACATACACATTTTTAGAAGAAAACAGAGGTGTTTTTTGCGAAGTGCCTACCTGTAGATTTTGGCCTCTAGCTCAGCCGGCACCTAGGGAAACCTACCAAACCTGTGCATTTCTGAAAACTAGAGACCTAGGGGAATCCAAGGAGGGGAGACTTGCGGGCCTTGGACCAGGTTCTGTTACCCAGAATCCTTTGCAAACCTCAAAAAGTGGCTAAAAAAACAAGTTTTCCTCACATTTCGGTGACAGAAAGTTCTGGAATCTGAGAGGAGCCACAAATTTCCTTCCACCCAGCGTTCCCCCAAGTCTCCCGATAAAAATGATACCTCACTTGTGTGGGTAGGCCTAGCGCCCGCGACAGGAAACGCCCCAAAGCGCAACGTGGACACATACAAATTTTTGGAAGAAAACAGAGGTGTTTTTTGCGAAGTGCCTACCTGTAGATTTTGGCCTCTAGCTCAGCCGGCACCTAGGGAAACCTACCAAACCTGTGCATTTCTGAAAACTAGAGACCTAGGGGAATCCAAGGAGGGGTGACTTGCGGGGCTCGGACCAGGTTCTGTTACCCAGAATCCTTTGCAAACCTCAAAAAGTGGCTAAAAAAACAAGTTTTCCTCATATTTCGGTGACAGAAAGTTCTGGAATCTGAGAGGAGCCACAAATTTCCTTCCACCCAACGTTCCCCCAAGTCTCCCGATAAAAATGATACCTCACTTGTGTGGGTAGGCCTAGCGCCCGCGGCAGGAAACGCCCCAAAGCGCAACGTGGACACATACACATTTTTGGAAGAAAACAGAGGTGTTTTTTGCGAAGTGCCTACCTGTAGATTTTGGCCTCTAGCTCAGCCGGCACCTAGGGAAACCTACCAAACCTGTGCATTTTTGAAAACTAGAGACCTAGGGGAATCCAAGGAGGGGTGACTTGCGGGGCTCGGACCAGGTTCTGTTACCCAGAATCCTTTGCAAACCTCAAAAAGTGGCTAAAAAAACAAGTTTTCCTCACATTTCGGTGACAGAAAGTTCTGGAATCTGAGAGGAGCCACAAATTTCCTTCCACCCAGCGTTCCCCCAAGTCTCCCGATAAAAATGATACCTCACTTGTGTGGGTAGGCCTAGTGCCCGCGACAGGAAACGCCCCAAAGCGCAACGTGGACACATACAAATTTTTGGAAGAAAACAGAGGTGTTTTTTGCGAAGTGCCTACCTGTAGATTTTGGCCTCTAGCTCAGCCGGCACCTAGGGAAACCTACCAAACCTGTGCATTTCTGAAAACTAGAGACCTAGGGGATTCCAAGGAGGGGTGACTTGCGGGGCTCGGACCAGGTTCTGTTACCCAGAATCCTTTGCAAACCTCAAAAAGAGGCTAAAAAAACAAGTTTTCCTCACATTTCGGTGACAGAAAGTTCTGGAATCTGAGAGGAGCCACAAACTTCGTTCCACCCAGCATTCCCCCAAGTCTCCCGATAAAAATGATACCTCACTTGTGTGGGTAGGCCTAGCGCCCGCGACAGGAAACGCCCCAAAGCGCAACGTGGACACATACACATTTTTGGAAGAAAACAGAGGTGTTTTTTGCGAAGTGCCTACCTGTAGATTTTGGCCTCTAGCTCAGCCGGCACCTAGGGAAACCTACCAAACCTGTGCATTTCTGAAAACTAGAGACCTATGGGAATCCAAGGAGGGGTGACTTGCGGGGTTCGGACCAGGTTCTGTTACCCAGAATCCTTCGCAAACCTCAAAAAGTGGCTAAAAAAACAAGTTTTCCTCACATTTCGGTGACAGAAAGTTCTGGAATCTGAGAGGAGCCACAAATTTCCTTCCACGCAGCGTTCCCCCAAGTCTCCCGATAAAAATGATACCTCACTTGTGTGGGTAGGCCTAGCGCCCGAGTCAGCAAACGCCCCAAAGCGCAACGTGGACATATACAAATTTTTTGAAGAAAACAGAGGTGTTTGTTGCGAAGTGCCTACCTGTAGATTTTGGCCTCTAGCTCAGCCAGCACCTAGGGAAACCTACCAAACCTGTGCATTTCTGAAAACTAGAGACCTAGGGGATTCCAAGGAGGGGTGACTTGCGGGGTTCGGACCAGGTTCTGTTACCCAGAATCCTTCGCAAACCTCAAAAAGTGGCTAAAAAAACAAGTATTCCTCACATTTCGGTGACAGAAAGTTCTGGAATCTGAGAGGAGCCACAAATTTCCTTCCACCCAGCGTTCCCCCAAGTCTCCCGATAAAAATGATACCTCACTTGTGTGGGTAGGCCTAGCGCCCGCGACAGGAAACGCCCCAAATGCAACATGGACACATACAAATTTTTGGAAGAAAACAGAGGTGTTTTTTGCGAAGTGCCTACCTGTAGATTTTGGCCTCTAGCTCAGCCGGCACCTAGGGAAACCTACCAAACCTGTGCATTTCTGAAAACTAGAGACCTAGGGGAATCCAAGGAGGGGTGTCTTGCGGGGCTCGGACCAGGTTCTGTTACCCAGAATCCTTTGCAAACCTCAAAAAGTGGCTAAAAAAACAAGTTTTCCTCACATTTCGGTGACAGAAAGTTCTGGAATCTGAGAGGAGCAACAAATTTCCTTCCACCCAGCGTTCCCCCAAGTCTCCCGATAAAAATGATACCTCACTTGTGTGGGTAGGCCTAGCGCCCGCGACAGGAAACGCCCCAAAGCGCAACGTGGACACATACACATTTTTAGAAGAAAACAGAGGTGTTTTTTGCGAAGTGCCTACCTGTAGATTTTGGCCTCTAGCTCAGCCGGCACCTAGGGAAACCTACCAAACCTGTGCATTTCTGAAAACTAGAGACCTAGGGGAATCCAAGGAGGGGAGACTTGCGGGCTGTGGACCAGGTTCTGTTACCCAGAATCCTTTGCAAACCTCAAAAAGTGGCTAAAAAAACAAGTTTTCCTCACATTTCGGTGACAGAAAGTTCTGGAATCT
This sequence comes from Pleurodeles waltl, assembly GCF_031143425.1. Lineage (NCBI taxonomy): Eukaryota > Metazoa > Chordata > Amphibia > Caudata > Salamandridae > Pleurodeles > Pleurodeles waltl. The sequence goes on from NC_090450.1 coordinate 857,901,507, forward strand.
GAGAGGAGCCACAAATTTCCTTCCACCCAGCATTCCCCCAAGTCTCCCGATAAAAATGATACCTCACTTGTGTGGGTAGGCCTAGCGCCCGCGACAGGAAACGCCCCAAAGCGCAACGTGGACACATACAAATTTTTGGAAGAAAACAGAGGTGTTTATTGCGAAGTGCCTACCTGTAGATTTTGGCCTCTAGCTCAGCCGGCACCTAGGTAAACCTACCAAACCTGTGCATTTCTGAAAACTAGAGACCTAGGGGAATCCAAGGAGGGGTGACTTGCGGGGCTCGGACCAGGTTCTATTACCCAGAATCCTTCGCAAACCTCAAAAAGTGGCTAAAAAAACAAGTTTTCCTCATATTTCGGTGACAGAAAGTTCTGGAATCTGAGAGGAGCCACAAATTTCCTTCCACCCAGCGTTCCCCCAAGTCTCCCGATAAAAATGATACCTCACTTGTGTGGGTAGGCCTAGCGCCCGCGACAGGAAACGCCCCAAAGCGCAACGTGGACACATACACATTTTTGGAAGAAAACAGAGGTGTTTTTTGCGAAGTGCCTACCTGTAGATTTTGGCCTCTAGCTCAGCCGGCACCTAGGGAAACCTACCAAACCTGTGCATTTCTGAAAACTAGAGACCTAGGGGATTCCAAGGAGGGGTGACTTGCGGGGCTCGGACCAGGTTCTGTTACCCAGAATCCTTTGCAAACCTCAAAAAGTGGCTAAAAAAACAAGTTTTCCTCACATTTCGGTGACAGAAAGTTCTGGAATCTGAGAGGAGCCACAAATTTCCTTCCACCCAGCGTTCCCCCAAGTCTCCCGATAAAAATGATACCTCACTTGTGTGGGTAGGCCTAGCGCCCGCGACAGGAAACGCCCCAAAGCGCAACATGGACACATACAAATTTTTAGAAGAAAACAGAGGTGTTTTTTGCGAAGTGCCTATCTGTAGATTTTGGCCTCTAGCTCAGCCGGCACCTAGGGAAACCTACCAAACCTATGCATTTCTGAAAACTAGAGACCTAGGGGAATCCAAGGAGGGGTGACTTGCGGGGCTTGGACCAGGTTCTGTTACCCAGAATCCTTTGCAAACCTCAAAAAGTGGCTAAAAAAACAAGTTTTCCTCATATTTCGGTGACAGAAAGTTCTGGAATCTGAGAGGAGCCACAAATTTCCTTCCACCCAGCGTTCCCCCAAGTCTCCCGATAAAAATGATACCTCACTTGTGTGGGTAGGCCTAGCGCCCGCGACAGGAAGCGCCCCAAAGCGCAACGTGGACACATACACATTTTTGGAAGAAAACAGAGGTGTTTTTTGCGAAGTGCCTACCTGTAGATTTTGGCCTCTACCTCAGCCGGCACCTAGGGAAACCTACCAAACCTGTGCATTTCTGAAAACTAGAGAGCTAGGGGAATCCAAGGAGGGGTGACTTGCGGGGCTCGGACCAGGTTCTGTTACCCAGAATCCTTTGCAAACCTCAAAAAGAGGCTAAAAAAACAAGTTTTCCTCACATTTCGGTGACAGAAAGTTCTGGAATCTGAGAGGAGCCACAAATTTCCTTCCACCCAGCGTTCCCCCAAGTCTCCCGATAAAAATGATACCTCACTTGTGTGGGTAGGCCTAGCGCCCGCGACAGGAAACGCCCCAAAGCGCAACGTGGACACATACAAATTTTTGGAAGAAAACAGAGGTGTTTTTTGCGAAGTGCCTACCTGTAGATTTTGGCCTCTAGCTCAGCCGGCACCTAGGGAAACCTACCAAACCTGTGCATTTCTGAAAACTAGAGACCTAGGGGAATCCAAGGAGGGGTGACTTGCGGGGTTCGGACCAGGTTCTGTTACCCAGAATCCTTCGCAAACCTCAAAAAGTGGCTAAAAAAACAAGTTTTCCTCACATTTCGGTGACAGAAAGTTCTGGAATCTGAGAGGAGCCACAAATTTCCTTCCACGCAGCGTTCCCCCAAGTCTCCCGATAAAAATGATACCTCACTTGTGTGGGTAGGCCTAGCGCCCGCGACAGGAAACGCCCCAAAGCGCAACGTGGACACATACAAATTTTTGGAAGAAAACAGAGGTGTTTTTTGCGAAGTGCCTACCTGTAGATTTTGGCCTCTAGCTCAGCCGGCACCTAGGGAAACCTACCAAACCTGTGCATTTCTGAAAACTAGAGACCTAGGGGATTCCAAGGAGGGGTGACTTGCGGGGTTCGGACCAGGTTCTGTTACCCAGAATCCTTCGCAAACCTCAAAAAGTGGCTAAAAAAACAAGTATTCCTCACATTTCGGTGACAGAAAGTTCTGGAATCTGAGAGGAGCCACAAATTTCCTTCCACCCAGCGTTCCCCCAAGTCTCCCGATAAAAATGATACCTCACTTGTGTGGGTAGGCCTAGCGCCCGCGACAGGAAACGCCCCAAATGCAACATGGACACATACAAATGTTTGGAAGAAAACAGAGGTGTTTTTTGCGAAGTGCCTACCTGTAGATTTTGGCCTCTAGCTCAGCCGGCACCTAGGGAAACCTACCAAACCTGTGCATTTCTGAAAACTAGAGACCTAGGGGATTCCAAGGAGGGGAGACTTGCGGGGCTTGGACCAGGTTCTGTTACCCAGAATCCTTTGCAAACCTCAAAAAGTGGCTAAAAAAACAAGTTTTCCTCACATTTCGGTGACAGAAAGTTCTGGAATCTGAGAGGAGCCACAAATTTCCTTCCACCCAGCGTTCCCCCAAGTCTCCCGATAAAAATGATACCTCACTTGTGTGGGTAGGCCTAGCGCCCGCGACAGGAAACGCCCCAAAGCGCAACGTGGACACATACAAATTTTTGGAAGAAAACAGAGGTGTTTTTTGCGAAGTGCCTACCTGTAGATTTTGGCCTCTAGCTCAGCCGGCACCTAGGGAAACCTACCAAACCTGTGCATTTCTGAAAACTAGAGACCTAGGGGAATCCAAGGAGGGGTGACTTGCGGGGCTCGGACCAGGTTCTGTTACCCAGAATCCTTTGCAAACCTCAAAAAGTGGCTAAAAAAACAAGTTTTCCTCATATTTCGGTGACAGAAAGTTCTGGAATCTGAGAGGAGCCACAAATTTCCTTCCACCCAGCGTTCCCCCAAGTCTCCCGATAAAAATGATACCTCACTTGTGTGGGTAGGCCTAGCGCCCGCGGCAGGAAACGCCCCAAAGCGCAACGTGGACACATACACATTTTTGGAAGAAAACAGAGGTGTTTTTTGCGAAGTGCCTACCTGTAGATTTTGGCCTCTAGCTCAGCCGACACCTAGGGAAACCTACCAAACCTGTGCATTTCTGAAAACTAGAGACCTAGGGGATTCCAAGGAGGGGTGACTTGTGGGGCTCGGACCAGGTTCTGTTACCCAGAATCCTTTGCAAACCTCAAAAAGAGGCTAAAAAAACAAGTTTTCCTCACATTTCGGTGACAGAAAGTTCTGGAATCTGAGAGGAGCCACAAACTTCGTTCCACCCAGCATTCCCCCAAGTCTCCCGATAAAAATGATACCTCACTTGTGTGGGTAGGCCTAGCGCCCGCGACAGGAAACGCCCCAAAGCGCAACGTGGACACATACAAATTTTTGGAAGAAAACAGAGGTGTTTTTTGCGAAGTGCCTACCTGTAGATTTTGGCCTCTAGCTCAGCCGGCAACTAGGGAAACCTACCAAACCTGTGCATTTCTGAAAACTAGAGACCTAGGGGAATCCAAGGAGGGGTGACTTGCGGGGCTCGGACCAGGTTCTGTTACCCAGAATCCTTTGGAAACCTCAAAAAGTGGCTAAAAAAACAAGTTTTCCTCACATTTCGGTGACAGAAAGTTCTGGAATCTGAGAGGAGCCACAAATGTCCTTCCACCGAGCGTTCCCCCAAGTCTCCCGATAAAAATGATACCTCACTTGTGTGGGTAGGCCTAGCGCCCGCGTCAGCAAACGCCCCAAAGCGCAACGTGGACACATACAAATTTTTGGAAGAAAACAGAGGTGTTTGTTGCGAAGTGCCTACCAGTAGATTTTGGCCTCTAGCTCAGCCGGCACCTAGGGAAACCTACCAAACCTGTGCATTTCTGAAAACTAGAGACCTAGGGGATTCCAAGGAGGGGTGACTTGCGGGGTTCGGACCAGGTTCTGTTACCCAGAATCCTTCGCAAACCTCAAAAAGTGGCTAAAAAAACAAGTATTCCTCACATTTCGGTGACAGAAAGTTCTGGAATCTGAGAGGAGCCACAAATTTCCTTCCACCCAGCGTTCCCCCAAGTCTCCCGATAAAAATGATACCTCACTTGTGTGGGTAGGCCTAGCGCCCGCGACAGGAAACGCCCCAAATGCAACATGGACACATACAAATTTTTGGAAGAAAACAGAGGTGTTTTTTGCGAAGTGCCTACCTGTAGATTTTGGCCTCTAGCTCAGCCGGCACCTAGGGAAACCTACCAAACCTGTGCATTTCTGAAAACTAGAGACCTAGGGGAATCCAAGGAGGGGAGACTTGCGGGGCTTGGACCAGGTTCTGTTACCCAGAATCCTTTGCAAACCTCAAAAAGTGGCTAAAAAAACAAGTTTTCCTCACATTTCGGTGACAGAAAGTTCTGGAATCTGAGAGGAGCCACAAATTTCCTTCCACCCAGCATTCCCCCAAGTCTCCCGATAAAAATGATACCTCACTTGTGTGGGTAGGCCTAGCGCCCGCGACAGGAAACGCCCCAAAGCGCAACGTGGACACATACAAATTTTTGGAAGAAAACAGAGGTGTTTATTGCGAAGTGCCTACCTGTAGATTTTGGCCTCTAGCTCAGCCGGCACCTAGGTAAACCTACCAAACCTGTGCATTTCTGAAAACTAGAGACCTAGGGGAATCCAAGGAGGGGTGACTTGCGAGGCTCGGACCAGGTTCTATTACCCAGAATCCTTTGCAAACCTCAAAAAGTGGCTAAAAAAACAAGTTTTCCTCATATTTCGGTGACAGAAAGTTCTGGAATCTGAGAGGAGCCACAAATTTCCTTCCACCCAGCGTTCCCCCAAGTCTCCCGATAAAAATGATACCTCACTTGTGTGGGTAGGCCTAGCGCCCGCGACAGGAAACGCCCCAAAGCGCAACGTGGACACATACAAATTTTTGGAAGAAAACAGAGGTGTTTTTTGCGAAGTGCCTACCTGTAGATTTTGGCCTCTAGCTCAGCCGGCACCTAGGGAAACCTACCAAACCTGTGCATTTCTGAAAACTAGAGACCTAGGGGAATCCAAGGAGTGGTGACTTGCGGGGCTCGGACCAGGTTCTGTTACCCAGAATCCTTTGCAAACCTCAAAAAGTGGCTAAAAAAAAAAGTTTTCCTCACATTTCGGTGACAGAAAGTTCTGGAATCTGAGAGGAGCCACAAATGTCCTTCCACCCAGCGTTCCCCCAAGTCTCCCGATAAAAATGATACCTCACTTGTGTAGGTAGGCCTAGCGCCCGCGACAGGAAACGCCCCAAAGCGCAACGTGGACGCATACAACTTTTTGGAAGAAAACAGAGGTGTTTTTTGCGAAGTGCCTACCTGTAGATTTTGGCCTCTAGCTCAGCCGGCACCTAGGGAAACCTACCAAACCTGTGCATTTCTGAAAACTAGAGACCTAGGGGATTCCAAGGAGGGGTGACTTGCGGGGCTCGGACCAGGTTCTGTTACCCAGAATCCTTTGCAAACCTCAAAAAGTGGCTAAAAAAACAAGTTTTCCTCACATTTCGGTGACAGAAAGTTCTGGAATCTGAGAGGAGGCACAAATTTCCTTCCACCCAGCGTTCCCCCAAGTCTCCCGATAAAAATGATACCTCACTTGTGTGGGTAGGCCTAGCGCCCGCGACAGGAAACGCCCCAAAGCGCAACGTGGACACATACACATTTTTGGAAGAAAACAGAGGTGTTTTTTGCGAAGTGCCTACCTGTAGATTTTGGCATCTAGCTCAGCCGGCACCTAGGTAAACCTACCAAACCTGTGCATTTCTGAAAACTAGAGACCTAGGGGAATCCAAGGAGGGGTGACTTGCGAGGCTCGGACCAGGTTCTATTACCCAGAATCCTTTGCAAACCTCAAAAAGTGGCTAAAAAAACAAGTTTTCCTCATATTTCGGTGACAGAAAGTTCTGGAATCTGAGAGGAGCCACAAATTTCCTTCCACCCAGCGTTCCCCCAAGTCTCCCGATAAAAATGATACCTCACTTGTGTGGGTAGGCCTAGCGCCCGCGACAGGAAACGCCCCAAAGCGCAACGTGGACACATACACATTTTTAGAAGAAAACAGAGGTGTTTTTTGCGAAGTGCCTACCTGTAGATTTTGGCCTCTAGCTCAGCCGGCACCTAGGGAAACCTACCAAACCTGTGCATTTCTGAAAACTAGAGACCTAGGGGAATCCAAGGAGGGGAGACTTGCGGGGCTTGGACCAGGTTCTGTTACCCAGAATCCTTTGCAAACCTCAAAAAGTGGCTAAAAAAACAAGTTTTCCTCACATTTCGGTGACAGAAAGTTCTGGAATCTGAGAGGAGCCACAAATTTCCTTCCACCCAGCATTCCCCCAAGTCTCCCGATAAAAATGATACCTCACTTGTGTGGGTAGGCCTAGCGCCCGCGACAGGAAACGCCCCAAAGCGCAACGTGGACACATACAAATTTTTGGAAGAAAACAGAGGTGTTTATTGCGAAGTGCCTACCTGTAGATTTTGGCCTCTAGCTCAGCCGGCACCTAGGTAAACCTACCAAACCTGTGCATTTCTGAAAACTAGAGACCTAGGGGAATCCAAGGAGGGGTGACTTGCGAGGCTCGGACCAGGTTCTATTACCCAGAATCCTTTGCAAACCTCAAAAAGTGGCTAAAAAAACAAGTTTTCCTCATATTTCGGTGACAGAAAGTTCTGGAATCTGAGAGGAGCCACAAATTTCCTTCCACCCAGCGTTCCCCCAAGTCTCCCGATAAAAATGATACCTCACTTGTGTGGGTAGGCCTAGCGCCCGCGACAGGAAACGCCCCAAAGCGCAACGTGGACACATACAAATTTTTGGAAGAAAACAGAGGTGTTTTTTGCGAAGTGCCTACCTGTAGATTTTGGCCTCTAGCTCAGCCGGCACCTAGGGAAACCTACCAAACCTGTGCATTTCTGAAAACTAGAGACCTAGGGGAATCCAAGGAGTGGTGACTTGCGGGGCTCGGACCAGGTTCTGTTACCCAGAATCCTTTGCAAACCTCAAAAAGTGGCTAAAAAAAAAAGTTTTCCTCACATTTCGGTGACAGAAAGTTCTGGAATCTGAGAGGAGCCACAAATGTCCTTCCACCCAGCGTTCCCCCAAGTCTCCCGATAAAAATGATACCTCACTTGTGTAGGTAGGCCTAGCGCCCGCGACAGGAAACGCCCCAAAGCGCAACGTGGACGCATACAACTTTTTGGAAGAAAACAGAGGTGTTTTTTGCGAAGTGCCTACCTGTAGATTTTGGCCTCTAGCTCAGCCGGCACCTAGGGAAACCTACCAAACCTGTGCATTTCTGAAAACTAGAGACCTAGGGGATTCCAAGGAGGGGTGACTTGCGGGGCTCGGACCAGGTTCTGTTCCCCAGAATCCTTTGCAAACCTCAAAAAGTGGCTAAAAAAACAAGTTTTCCTCACATTTCGGTGACAGAAAGTTCTGGAATCTGAGAGGAGGCACAAATTTCCTTCCACCCAGCGTTCCCCCAAGTCTCCCGATAAAAATGATACCTCACTTGTGTGGGTAGGCCTAGCGCCCGCGACAGGAAACGCCCCAAAGCGCAACGTGGACACATACACATTTTTGGAAGAAAACAGAGGTGTTTTTTGCGAAGTGCCTACCTGTAGATTTTGGCATCTAGCTCAGCCGGCACCTAGGTAAACCTACCAAACCTGTGCATTTCTGAAAACTAGAGACCTAGGGGAATCCAAGGAGGGGTGACTTGCGAGGCTCGGACCAGGTTCTATTACCCAGAATCCTTTGCAAACCTCAAAAAGTGGCTAAAAAAACAAGTTTTCCTCATATTTCGGTGACAGAAAGTTCTGGAATCTGAGAGGAGCCTCAAATTTCCTTCCACCCAGCGTTCCCCCAAGTCTCCCGATAAAAATGATACCTCACTTGTGTGGGTAGGCCTAGCGCCCGCGACAGGAAACGCCCCAAAGCGCAACGTGGACACATACAAATTTTTGGAAGAAAACAGAGGTGTTTTTTGCGAAGTGCCTACCTGTAGATTTTGGCCTCTAGCTCAGCCGGCACCTAGGGAAACCTACCAAACCTGTGCATTTCTGAAAACTAGAGACCTAGGGGAATCCAAGGAGTGGTGACTTGCGGGGCTCGGACCAGGTTCTGTTACCCAGAATCCTTTGCAAACCTCAAAAAGTGGCTAAAAAAAAAAGTTTTCCTCACATTTCGGTGACAGAAAGTTCTGGAATCTGAGAGGAGCCACAAATGTCCTTCCACCCAGCGTTCCCCCAAGTCTCCCGATAAAAATGATACCTCACTTGTGTGGGTAGGCCTAGCGCCCGCGACAGGAAACGCCCCAAAGCGCAACGTGGACGCATACAACTTTTTGGAAGAAAACAGAGGTGTTTTTTGCGAAGTGCCTACCTGTAGATTTTGGCCTCTAGCTCAGCCGGCACCTAGGGAAACCTACCAAACCTGTGCATTTCTGAAAACTAGAGACCTAGGGGATTCCAAGGAGGGGTGACTTGCGGGGCTCGGACCAGGTTCTGTTACCCAGAATCCTTTGCAAACCTCAAAAAGTGGCTAAAAAAACAAGTTTTCCTCAAATTTCGGTGACAGAAAGTTCTGGAATCTGAGAGGAGGCACAAATTTCCTTCCACCCAGCGTTCCCCCAAGTCTCCCGATAAAAATGATACCTCACTTGTGTGGGTAGGCCTAGCGCCCGCGACAGGAAACGCCCCAAAGCGCAACGTGGACACATACACATTTTTGGAAGAAAACAGAGGTGTTTTTTGCGAAGTGCCTACCTGTAGAATTTGGCATCTAGCTCAGCCGGCACCTAGGGAAACCTACCAAACCTGTGCATTTCTGAAAACTAGAGACCTAGGGGATTCCAAGGAGGGGTGACTTGCGGGGCTCGGACCAGGTTCTGTTACCCAGAATCCTTTGCAAACCTCAAAAAGTGGCTAAAAAAACAAGTTTTCCTCACATTTCGGTGACAGAAAGTTCTGGAATCTGAGAGGAGCCACAAATTTCCTTCCACCCAGCGTTCCCCCAAGTCTCCCGATAAAAATGATACCTCACTTGTGTGGGTAGGCCTAGCGCCCGCGACAGGAAACGCCCCAAATGCAACATGGACACATACAAATTTTTGGAAGAAAACAGAGGTGTTTTTTGCGAAGTGCCTACCTGTAGATTTTGGCCTCTAGCTCAGCCGGCACCTAGGGAAACCTACCAAACCTGTGCATTTCTGAAAACTAGAGACCTAGGGGAATCCAAGGAGGGGTGACTTGTGAGGCTCGGACCAGGTTCTATTACCCAGAATCCTTTGCAAACCTCAAAAAGTGGCTAAAAAAACAAGTTTTCCTCATATTTCGGTGACAGAAAGTTCTGGAATCTGAGAGGAGCCACAAATTTCCTTCCACCCAGCGTTCCCCAAGTCTCCCGATAAAAATGATACCTCACTTGTGTGGGTAGGCCTAGCGCCCGCGACAGGAAACGCCCCAAAGCGCAACGTGGACACATACAAATTTTTGGAAGAAAACAGAGGTGTTTTTTGCGAAGTGCCTACCTGTAGATTTTGGCCTCTAGCTCAGCCGGCACCTAGGGAAACCTACCAAACCTGTGCATTTCTGAAAACTAGAGACCTAGGGGAATCCAAGGAGTGGTGACTTGCGGGGCTCGGACCAGGTTCTGTTACCCAGAATCCTTTGCAAACCTCAAAAAGTGGCTAAAAAAAAAAGTTTTCCTCACATTTCGGTGACAGAAAGTTCTGGAATCTGAGAGGAGCCACAAATGTCCTTCCACCCAGCGTTCCCCCAAGTCTCCCGATAAAAATGATACCTCACTTGTGTAGGTAGGCCTAGCGCCCGCGACAGGAAACGCCCCAAAGCGCAACGTGGACGCATACAACTTTTTGGAAGAAAACAGAGGTGTTTTTTGCGAAGTGCCTACCTGTAGATTTTGGCCTCTAGCTCAGCCGGCACCTAGGGAAACCTACCAAACCTGTGCATTTCTGAAAACTAGAGACCTAGGGGATTCCAAGGAGGGGTGACTTGCGGGGCTCGGACCAGGTTCTGTTACCCAGAATCCTTTGCAAACCTCAAAAAGTGGCTAAAAAAACAAGTTTTCCTCACATTTCGGTGACAGAAAGTTCTGGAATCTGAGAGGAGGCACAAATTTCCTTCCACCCAGCGTTCCCCCAAGTCTCCCGATAAAAATGATACCTCACTTGTGTGGGTAGGCCTAGCGCCCGCAACAGGAAACGCCCCAAAGCGCAACGTGGACACATACACATTTTTGGAAGAAAACAGAGGTGTTTTTTGCGAAGTGCCTACCTGTAGATTTTGGCATCTAGCTCAGCCGGCACCTAGGTAAACCTACCAAACCTGTGCATTTCTGAAAACTAGAGACCTAGGGGAATCCAAGGAGGGGTGACTTGCGAGGCTCGGACCAGGTTCTATTACCCAGAATCCTTTGCAAACCTCAAAAAGTGGCTAAAAAAACAAGTTTTCCTCATATTTCGGTGACAGAAAGTTCTGGAATCTGAGAGGAGCCACAAATTTCCTTCCACCCAGCGTTCCCCCAAGTCTCCCGATAAAAATGATACCTCACTTGTGTGGGTAGGCCTAGCGCCCGCGACAGGAAACGCCCCAAAGCGCAACGTGGACACATACACATTTTTAGAAGAAAACAGAGGTGTTTTTTGCGAAGTGCCTACCTGTAGATTTTGGCCTCTAGCTCAGCCGGCACCTAGGGAAACCTACCAAACCTGTGCATTTCTGAAAACTAGAGACCTAGGGGAATCAAAGGAGGGGAGACTTGCGGGGCTTGGACCAGGTTCTGTTACCCAGAATCCTTTGCAAACCTCAAAAAGTGGCTAAAAAAACAAGTTTTCCTCACATTTCGGTGACAGAAAGTTCTGGAATCTGAGAGGAGCCACAAATTTCCTTCCACCCAGCATTCCCCCAAGTCTCCCGATAAAAATGATACCTCACTTGTGTGGGTAGGCCTAGCGCCCGCGACAGGAAACGCCCCAAAGCGCAACGTGGACACATACAAATTTTTGGAAGAAAACAGAGGTGTTTATTGCGAAGTGCCTACCTGTAGATTTTGGCCTCTAGCTCAGCCGGCACCTAGGTAAACCTACCAAACCTGTGCATTTCTGAAAACTAGAGACCTAGGGGAATCCAAGGAGGGGTGACTTGCGAGGCTCGGACCAGGTTCTATTACCCAGAATCCTTTGCAAACCTCAAAAAGTGGCTAAAAAAACAAGTTTTCCTCATATTTCGGTGACAGAAAGTTCTGGAATCTGAGAGGAGCCACAAATTTCCTTCCACCCAGCGTTCCCCCAAGTCTCCCGATAAAAATGATACCTCACTTGTGTGGGTAGGCCTAGCGCCCGCGACAGGAAACGCCCCAAAGCGCAACGTGGACACATACAAATTTTTGGAAGAAAACAGAGGTGTTTTTTGCGAAGTGCCTACCTGTAGATTTTGGCCTCTAGCTCAGCCGGCACCTAGGGAAACCTACCAAACCTGTGCATTTCTGAAAACTAGAGACCTAGGGGAATCCAAGGAGTGGTGACTTGCGGGGCTCGGACCAGGTTCTGTTACCCAGAATCCTTTGCAAACCTCAAAAAGTGGCTAAAAAAAAAAAGTTTTCCTCACATTTCGGTGACAGAAAGTTCTGGAATCTGAGAGGAGCCACAAATGTCCTTCCACCCAGCGTTCCCCCAAGTCTCCCGATAAAAATGATACCTCACTTGTGTAGGTAGGCCTAGCGCCCGCGACAGGAAACGCCCCAAAGCGCAACGTGGACGCATACAACTTTTTGGAAGAAAACAGAGGTGTTTTTTGCGAAGTGCCTACCTGTAGATTTTGGCCTCTAGCTCAGCCGGCACCTAGGGAAACCTACCAAACCTGTGCATTTCTGAAAACTAGAGACCTAGGGGATTCCAAGGAGGGGTGACTTGCGGGGCTCGGACCAGGTTCTGTTACCCAGAATCCTTTGCAAACCTCAAAAAGTGGCTAAAAAAACAAGTTTTCCTCACATTTCGGTGACAGAAAGTTCTGGAATCTGAGAGGAGGCACAAATTTCCTTCCACCCAGCGTTCCCCCAAGTCTCCCGATAAAAATGATACCTCACTTGTGTGGGTAGGCCTAGCGCCCGCGACAGGAAACGCCCCAAAGCGCAACGTGGACACATACACATTTTTGGAAGAAAACAGAGGTGTTTTTTGCGAAGTGCCTACCTGTAGATTTTGGCATCTAGCTCAGCCGGCACCTAGGTAAACCTACCAAACCTGTGCATTTCTGAAAACTAGAGACCTAGGGGAATCCAAGGAGGGGTGACTTGCGAGGCTCGGACCAGGTTCTATTACCCAGAATCCTTTGCAAACCTCAAAAGTGGCTAAAAAAACAAGTTTTCCTCATATTTCGGTGACAGAAAGTTCTGGAATCTGAGAGGAGCCACAAATTTCCTTCCACCCAGCGTTCCCCCAAGTCTCCCGATAAAAATGATACCTCACTTGTGTGGGTAGGCCTAGCGCCCGCGACAGGAAACGCCCCAAAGCGCAACGTGGACACATACAAATTTTTGGAAGAAAACAGAGGTGTTTTTTGCGAAGTGCCTACCTGTAGATTTTGGCCTCTAGCTCAGCCGGCACCTAGGGAAACCTACCAAACCTGTGCATTTCTGAAAACTAGAGACCTAGGGGAATCCAAGGAGTGGTGACTTGCGGGGCTCGGACCAGGTTCTGTTACCCAGAATCCTTTGCAAACCTCAAAAAGTGGCTAAAAAAAAAAAGTTTTCCTCACATTTCGGTGACAGAAAGTTCTGGAATCTGAGAGGAGCCACAAATGTCCTTCCACCCAGCGTTCCCCCAAGTCTCCCGATAAAAATGATACCTCACTTGTGTGGGTAGGCCTAGCGCCCGCGACAGGAAACGCCCCAAAGCGCAACGTGGACGCATACAACTTTTTGGAAGAAAACAGAGGTGTTTTTTGCGAAGTGCCTACCTGTAGATTTTGGCCTCTAGCTCAGCCGGCACCTAGGGAAACCTACCAAACCTGTGCATTTCTGAAAACTAGAGACCTAGGGGATTCCAAGGAGGGGTGACTTGCGGGGCTCGGACCAGGTTCTGTTACCCAGAATCCTTTGCAAACCTCAAAAAGTGGCTAAAAAAACAAGTTTTCCTCACATTTCGGTGACAGAAAGTTCTGGAATCTGAGAGGAGGCACAAATTTCCTTCCACCCAGCGTTCCCCCAAGTCTCCCGATAAAAATGATACCTCACTTGTGTGGGTAGGCCTAGCGCCCGCGACAGGAAACGCCCCAAAGCGCAACGTGGACACATACACATTTTTGGAAGAAAACAGAGGTGTTTTTTGCGAAGTGCCTACCTGTAGATTTTGGCATCTAGCTCAGCCGGCACCTAGGGAAACCTACCAAACCTGTGCATTTCTGAAAACTAGAGACCTAGGGGATTCCAAGGAGGGGTGACTTGCGGGGCTCGGACCAGGTTCTGTTACCCAGAATCCTTTGCAAACCTCAAAAAGAGGCTAAAAAAACAAGTTTTCCTCACATTTCGGTGACAGAAAGTTCTGGAATCTGAGAGGAGCCACAAACTTCGTTCCACCCAGCATTCCCCCA